>NC_136062.1:395406862-396088112 GCF_964261635.1 Lissotriton helveticus
GAATTATGTGTCTTTTGATTTCTCGCCCTAAGTGCGCCGGGTATGCCCAGATGTGTTTCCCGGGCTCAATGGCCACTGAACACAAACTATCCTGGCTGATGTGGGGTGAAACCCTGAAACCGGTCCTTGGTTGCTTGTTTCCAGTCCAGGAAGGACCTGGCTTGGCAGTTCAGGCTGGACTGTTCCAATGAGGGATAGGGTCAAGACTGATTTGCATATGGGCAGGTCTAAACTGGGGTGGAATGGTGAGCAAAAAAACGAAGGATCTAACCCAGATCTCTTGACTGGGGGTGAATGTTTTGATGTGTTCTGTATTCCGTCCATCAATTATGTGACGTGTGCTTTCTCACACAGGGTACAGCACCTTCTCCCTCTGGACAGCTCATACCCTTTTATATTATATCATTTATGCCATCTAAAATAATAGCATTTACAACAACACTTATTATATCGCAAATCACATCAGTAGTGAGAACATGGTAGAGTGGCGACTTATATACACAAGACAAGGCCTTATGGGTCCAGCAGAGGACACAGTGGCAATTTCTAAGATAATAGAAATGTCATTATGTCACAGTTTAGGCACTTAAGACTACGTATAACACAAGCCAAAGGTTGAGGCACAAATTGCTTCCTAGAAACCAGAAGCCAAAACCCTTCACAAAGAAATACAGTAATACACAGGTGAGGAAAAATAGCACACCTACTAGACACAAAATCCCAAGAAGAGAATACAGAGCAAGCACTAGAAAGGAACATAAGAGCTGAAACAAATAGTCAGGAAACAGGGCATATAAGGAATACTGGAGGACAAACGGGGCAGGACGAGCACAAATATTCTAGGAACTAAAACAAGCAAGAGCCTGGAACTTCAGGAAACTAAAGACTGTAAGAGAAAGATTGAGAAAAGGATTATAAACAAGGGGCAGAATCTGGGAGTTTGGAGAGAAAACACAAGAGCTATGGTATAGACAAAAATAACTGTAAGCAGTAGGAGCAAACTAGGACACAGGCACTGGCTGTAGCAAGGTAGGAACTGGACAGAAACACAGGCTTCAAGAGGCCAGTTCACAAAGGATTAAACTTCAGTGCACAAAGAAGGACCTTCAACAAATTACCGCTTATAAACATCAGCAAACCCAGAGCTAAGTCATGTGACTGGACTGCAAATGCCTGGTCACAGGTGTGTGCAATTCCCATCTCTCACAAACACTGGAGGAGAGAATCCAGTACTGAAGTACATCAGGACTACTCCCATTGATAGCAATGCACAGCAGATGCCAGGTCTTGTTGAATATTTGGTTGTGTATTATGGAACCTGTAGTCCATGGAAGCAATTGTTGTTTTTTCAATGTATATAAAACTGAAAGGGCTAGCCGGAATAATTTATACAAGGACTATGAATGAGTTGATTTCCAGGCTGCAGGTGGTCCACGTACAGCTTCCCAAAAGACAGAATGATGAACTCATATAACACAAAACCTGACATTTATTACAATGAGAACCCTAACCCTATATGTCCTGTAATGGCTGTCACAAAACGTTGTATAGTGAGCCAATCAGGGGGGGGTTCCCTTTGGGACCAACCTCCCCCACATGCCATTTGAGATCAGGGTGTCCTAACCATGCCCCCATATATAGTTATTTAATTCATTGTAAGGATGAAGGGACTATGTCATTGAGTCCTTTGATGGCTACCAGAGCATATTGTTCAGTTTGTGACCAGTCAATCAGTAGTGACTAGTCCCCCATGAAGAGTCCAATCAAAGCAGATATACCTACTGTTTTATACCCCTTCATGACCAATTTGAGCACCTCTTTAAATGTGAATTTCTCAAAAACAACTGAATGGATTTGCACCGAATGAGAAAAAGCACTTTCTGAATAAAGTTTTTGGGAAATATAATTTAAAGACATCTATATCACTTACCAACATGCCCTATGTGAATTTACATAGGAAATTATTGTATATATATATATATATATATATATATATATATATATATATATACCCCAGAAGGAAAAAAAAAAAAACATCAGAAAGCTGAACACAAAAAAAACATAATTCAACCCTAATAACCTGTGTTCTGCCAGTATTATCCTTCTCCTGGAATTCATCATACTAATTTTCTCAACATTTTTAAAGGCTGATTAGAGAGGGCAATAGAGACTGTCATACTTAAGTAAAAAGTTGTTGCTATTATGAGTCCAAGAAGTCCCGAGCTTTGATTTCTGAGGAGAAATATATTGTCTTACCAAGATGGCGTACCTTCAGCTGGGCCGGATTAATGAGATAGACCTGTATTCTTTTGTCCTGGAAAGGCTTGATTAACTGTCTTAACCTCCAACGCCTTTCGACGGTGGTATGGCAGAAATCGGGCCTTACGAAGAAAGAACCCTCCTCGAAAGCTCTTTTAGCGTCTGGTCTTGCCTTCTCCACAATAGATTGCCTCAGCAGAAAGTTCCCTACATAAATCAGGATTGCTCTAGGCTTGTCTTCACCTCTCGCATTCTGCCTCTGTCTGAACGGCGTCCGATGCGCTCTCTGAATTTCAGTAGTCCAATTCCATCCGGCAATGTCTGGAAAAGCTCTCTCAAAAATTTTGACAATAAAGGTCTTGACATCTTGCCCTTCACAGCCTTCCGGAATCCCAAGGACTCTAAGGTTATTCCTCCTTAACCTATTTTCTAAATCTTCCAGCTTCCACTGGATGTCTTGTGCTTGTTCTCCGAAAGATTCCACTCTGGAGGTGGCGGCTGCCGCCTCGGCTTCGGTAGCGACTATCCTCTCCTCCAGATTTGAGACCCTGTCTCCTACATTGACACAGGCTTTTGAAAGTTTTCTAACCACTCCTTTCATTTTTCGCATTGCTGCTTGGGCCTTGAGACTATCTGATCTGGTCTCTTCCCGATGCGCTGTTACTCCTTGATGAATGGATTCCATCATTGTCATCATCTGCGCCAATGAGATTTGTGGGGTCTCCTGACTCTGTGCCGTGCTGGACCCCTGATTTGGTTCCCCTTGTGGTGATGTTGTTAAGGAATGATCCCATGCTGATAGTGCTTGACTTTCCTTTTGGAGTGTGACTTTAACGGCCGTCGATGGTAGACCCGACTCTAGGTCACTATCTGTTTCCGGATTGCTAGCGTCGATATCCGAGCTTTGCAGGTCATCATCCTCCGACCAGTCAGCCTCTTCTGCAGCAGAATAAAAACATTCACTGGGGGTTTTCTCCTTTTCCTTTTCCTTTTCCTTTTCCTTTTCTTTCTCGCTCACACCCCTTTGATTGACGTTTGTTGTCAGTTCCACTTGCGCACCTGGGGTCACCATGTCCACCGCAGTTTCTCTAGTTGGGTCAGGTAAAGCTGAGAGGGCAGAGCCATCTTTTGGCCCTCCTATAGTCTCTCCCCCTTGACCGACCTGATCATGATCATGTTCGCGGTCAACATTGACATCCGGGGTGGTTAGATCGATATGCTGCATCGCCTCGCCTTCTGGGGGAGCAATGACCTTTTCATTATTTGGCGCTAAGGTCTGAGCTTCCTTGCCAGTGTCATTTACAACGGCTATCTCCTCTAAAGTTGGCGGCACACCCTGTGCGCCATTTTCGATAGAGGTCCCACCGCCAAGCTCAGGGTCTGACTGTGATTGTGACTGTACATCTGGCACTTGTACTTGCTCCAACTCCGTCTCTAATGCAAGCTCCTCGGCCTCCTCAGTGATTGATAGCGAGGTGGTTACTGCTTAAGCCGCAGTAGCTTTAAGTTTCTTTTCCTTTCGGTTCAGCATTTCCACAACACTTATGGTGGCAATAGTGGCTGTGGCGGCAGCTTGTCTCGTCCTGGCAGATGGTGGTCTCCTCTCTATAGGGGTGCCCTGCCCCTGGTTCTGAGTAGATACCTTTGCCCTAACCCCAGACTCAGCCTCAGAGAACGCTACCTCGACATTCAGAGTAGCATTTTCAACATTTGTGGAGTCATTTACTGCACCGGGATTCTCAGCCGCATTCCTTTTCCTCGCAGGCGGCTTACCTCCGGTGTTGATTTTTGGTGCCATACGTGAGGGTGGGCGCCACTTCTCGCCGCTCCTGCTGCTCTTCCACCCTTGTCTGCAGTCCTTGCGCCGCGTTCTCCCCTCTCCCCTGACTCCTCTGACTCCGCGAACTCGGGAAACTCCGTGACCCAGCGCCGCCGTCCAGGGCTCCGTAATGCTCCGCCCCCTCACTCCGCGAGCTCCGCGACCGCCAGCGGTCAGCCTGTCAGCCAGACCCGTCCTGAGAAGAAGCGCGGCAGCTGCTCTCAGGACCCCCAGAGGGAGTACTTTCTGGTAAGAAATGCTCAAAGGCATCCAGACAACCGATCCAGCGTTCTGTTTAGCCAAAAAATTTCTCTTTTGCAATTGTCCGTTTTGCCGGTATTGGGCTTTTTTTTTTTTTCCCCCTTTCCTTTCTCTCACTGTGTTTTTTTTTTTCCCCCGATAGCTTTTATCCAGCCTTTTATCCGCTTTAGCTCAGAGGGATACCGTCAACTGCGCGCTCTCAGCATCAGAGAGCCAGCGGTCCGCCTTGAGGTATTGCCATGAGGTATTTGCCGTGTCCTCACTGCTCACTGCTTGTGCTGCTCTCAGCCGCTCCTCACGGCCGCCATCTTGCTCGCACACTCTGTTAGTTAGGTTTTTGTGGAAGAGGTAGGGTTTACTAAAGATATATATTGAGTTCACTGCTTGACTGCTTCCATCACACGCACAGACTCAGTCTGCGCACTCCACTAGGGTGGGGGTTTGGGAGGGGTTTAGGGGAGGGGTTCGGCAGGGGTGAGAGGGGGGTCAGGGGGGGGAAAAAGCAAAAGAAAAGAAAGCTCAGACAATGAATATGTGTATTAATGTACTTGAAAGGTTGGAAGGAAATCAGAATTTCAATGATATATTCAGGAGGGCACTAAATCGGTTGGTATGGTGGTTAAACTCCACGCAGGGCGATGTCTAGACTCCGGATAGTCAGCCTGAACATAGGGGGTTTGAATAATTGGAAAAAGAGGGGCAGGCTTGAAGAGTACGTTAAAATAATAGGGGCCGATATTCTCTGTTTACAGGAAACTCACCTACCCTGGAAAAAGAGGCACTGGCTAAATTTAAGGGGGTTTGAAATTTTGTCCTGTTCGTCACAGACATCAATGATCAAAGGGGTAGCAATTATTGGTAGGGTAGATCTAGGGGGGGTGAAAAGTTGTAAGGCTGATATATCTGGAAGATGGGCAATATGCGAACTGAACTTAGGCATAACTATATGCTCAATTTATGGCTCTAACTTGGATGATCCGGGCGTGATGGACTATTTAGAGAGGGAGTTAACCAATTGGCCAGCCCCTATAGTAATGTCAGGTGACTTTAATATCTCAGCTAACTTTGATATCAACGCCCCTTACACAGGTCGCAAACCTCGGGTATTTGGAGCAGTGTCCTCTATAATGCAATCTCATGGGCTAAGGGATGTATGGGGAAGTTTAAAAAAAGATGAGCCAGGGCACACATACTTCTCACACCCATTTAACAAGCACACAAAGCTGGATTATTTCATGATATCGGCTACTCATCTTCCTAATGTGGCAATAGAAATGCTTCCAATGCTAATATCAGATCACAACCCCCTAGTCTTATCGATCGTTCTTAATAAACAAAAAAAAACCAGACCCTGGACTGTTGACAGAAAGCTATTAGCTGATAGTAATTATATAGCGTGCGTAAAGGATTGGTCCCAGTCATTCTTTAATGCCAATAGGTATAGTGCCTCTCGCATAGCTGTTTGGGATAGCTTTAAAGCAGGTTTGAGGGGGGAGACAATTAGTTATACTGCCCGCAAGTGGAGAGAAGTGAAGGAAGAGAGAGCGCATCTAATGGGTAAATTGGCAGAGGCAGAGGAACAACATAGGAGGGACGTGTGCCAGGGGAATAGGGATACTCAGAGTATGGAACGATTGAACAGTTTAAAGGCCGAAATACAAAAGCAATTGGCTAAGAAAGCTGCGGCAGAATACCAAACCCAAAGGGCAAGGGTGTACGAAACCGGTGAAAAGGCAGGCAGAGAATTGGCTTTACGTATAAGACAGGCTACATCTAAGAATATTATCACTAAGATTGAAGAGGGGGGCCAAATTGTCAAAAAACCAGTTGAAATCCTTGATGTCTTTAGAAGATTTTATCAAGACCTCTATAAGGAAGAACTGGACATTGAGGACCCAGATGTAAATTGGCCGGAAAGTAGCACAAAACTTACATCTATTGAGAGAGATATTCTAGAACAGGATATCACTATGGACGAATTGTTAGAGGCACTACAAGATCTAGCAGCAGGCAAGGCAGCAGGGCCCGACGCTATACCTTTGGAGGTCTATAAACATCTGATAGAAGAAACGTCACCTCTTCTATTGGATTTATTCAATGGAGTAGTAAATACAGGGGTAATACCGGAATCATGGACTAAAACTAACATCGTGGTATTCCATAAGAAAGGTAAACCGGAGGCAAGCCCAGGCTCCTATAGACCAATATCGCTAATAAACAGTGATAATAAACTATACGCAAAAATTATGGCGACGCGAATGGGGAGGATCATTGGGACCCTGGTCTCTCCTTGGCAGCACGGTTTCGTTCCGGGCAGGGGTACAACTGATCACATAAAAAGAGCTATCACACTGTTTGACATCTATGCTGCCGGGGAGGGGGGGCTGCAATGGTCCTCCTTGATGCGGAAAAAGCCTTCGACCGCGTCAGGTGGACCTTTTTGTGGAGAGTGATGGAAGATAGAGGATTTGGCCCCAGATTCTTACAGGCAATTCGGGCTATGTATTTTAATCCCACTGCAAGCATTCAATTTATGGGTAAGAGCTCAGATCAGATTCACATAACAAGGGGGACGAGACAAGGGTGTCCTTGTTCACCTATCCTTTTTGCGCTATACATAGACCCTCTAATCACTCTCATAATGAATAATAATAGAATCAAGCCAATTACTATTAACGGTTTCCATACTTAAGTCCTCGCATATGCAGATGATCTAGCCATAACCACCACGGACCCCGACAGCTCCATGAGGGAAATAGTAAATATTACATCTAATTTTGGGAGAGTATCTGGATACTGTCTAAATGAGGCAAAGACGCAGGTATTATGTTCCAGAAACATAGTTAAACGCGATGAAAGATATGTCGACTCTGTAACATACCTAGGAATAATAATCAATGCTCAGCCAAGGGATATTATTAGAGATAACTTTGCACCGTTATTGATAAAAATGAAACTAGATTTAAAACGGATGGATACGCTCCGTTTGTCAATAATAGGTAGGGCTAACGTCATCAAAATGACAATGTTCCCGAAAATCTTATACAAATTCAGATCTATTCCATATAAGATAGATGACTTATTGATCAAGGAAATTGAGGCCATCTTTATGAATTTCGTGTGGCAATACGGCAAAGTGAGGAGATCAAGCAAGCTGATGTCCCTTCCTCAGGAGAGGGGTGGGTTGGGAATACCAAATCTCAGGCTTTATAACTGGTCTTGTATGCTTACAGATATGGCTCTACTCTTCTTTCCTGATGACATTAGATATACTCAGGGAAATATCCCCTCCTTTTTCCAGCTGGCTCTTGGAAGAGAAGCGCACGGGGTTTTGTTGAGAACATTTGATAAACGATATTGTAAGGTGTCAGGCTTGAAAATATTGGAAGACGCTTGGGGGCTATGGATGTCTGTACAGAAAAATCAGGGTATTCCAAGGTATAATCAACATACCCTACTTTGGAAGTCAGGATTATTTCTACATTTAAGTAGTGACGGATCATGGAGACATCGGAAACACAGGGAATTACCACCCTAGGACAAGTAATGAGAAAGGACGTATGTAGACCACTAGAATATCTGAGACTACGCTATTCACTTCAAGGGTGCCAAGAGTTTAAGTATATGCAAATGGTCAATACAATAAAATCAAAAAGACCCTGTATAAATATATCCAAAAAATGCGTGCTATTAGACTACATGAAGGGGGGTGGCTGTAAAATAAGGGAAATATACAGGTTATTGATAGAAGCACTCCCTGATGACATGATTAAGACAGAGTCAGTTTGGGCCTCAAAATTAGGCGATCCTGATATTGATCTGGATAAAGTTATTATAATGGATAAAAGGTTCCTGCGATCCTCAAATCTAAGAGCACAGCACTTTATGACCCTCTTTAACTTATATTATACACCGGCGAAATTATTCGATTGGGGCAAGAGGGCGGATAACAACTGCCCTAGGTGTGGGAATGGGCCAGCTGATATTGTGCACATGTTTTCTGGCTGTAGTAAATTAGTTCCCATCAAGAAGGAAATCGCAGCTTTTTTAGAGGGGCTGCTAGATGTCAAAATAGACCTATCCCCTACACTTTTAATAACTGGTCGGGATACTAAACTAGTTTTAACTACCGAATGTGAGGCGCTCATCTTTATATCAACCGCGGTTTTTAGAATATTAATCGCCGCTGCTTGGAAGGATGTTGAGGCCCCGACTTTCCAAATGTGGATGTGTAGGATGTTGGGGATTCATAATATAGAGTCAGAACTTTATGCCCTAAAGGGATCTAAATCTAGGGAAATGGGATTACGGATTTGGGCGCCAGTGGCTAAATGGCGGGTATCAAGATGCGGGCCCTTATAATTCCTTTTGGTATGATTATTATCCCCTGGACTTTGTCATTATTACTACTCTTCTTTTAAACCCTTGTTTCATATTGAACACTCACTATTTATGATATTTAAGTGCCCTTGCTCTTATATTATATTATGTAACTGTATTCCTATAATCTTTTGTATATTGTCATGTTTGATATGTATCAATTTGTCTGAACTTTCAATAAAAAAAATAAAAAAAAGCAATGGTCAAAATAGTGAATATTGAATAAAAAATCCTAATTTAATTGGCGAGATGAGAAAAAATAAATATATATATATATATATATATATATATATATATATATATATATATATATATATATATATATGTATGTATTTATATTTTTGTTTGGGGTGGACAGAGAAAAGGCACTTCGAGTCTTAGAATCTAGGTATATCCTCGACCTTAAAACTATGACCCCCTTGGGGCCTTAATAATGACGAAGAATTGTGGGTCACCTCTGAATATGTACATGGGATCATGTGTATTAACACTCTTATATGTCCAAACTCTAACTGAAAAATAGAGATACTGTCTGATAACACACATTTATCCGAAAGCTGACATCACTGCTTATTGAATTACACAGCAGATATACTTTTGCCCATACAGGGCTACAAAACAAATAAAGAACCAAAAAAAAGAATAAAAAGGTAGACATCCTGGTCCGTGGCACTAATTCCATAATGAAATTGGGGATACACCCCTACAAGGAAAGACACTAACAAAATGCAATTTTACAGTGTGGCCACATAGGATCTGAATATCTATCCTCTCTGTATCAAAATAAAAGTATGTACACAAATTATGAATTGTTTGTTGTAGAAATGTTTTTAATCATGCACTAAGCACTTAATTTTTCGCCATGATAAACACTTATGATATATGTGGAGACATATGTTTAAAAATGGCCACCGCTTTTGACAAAATTCACCATCATCTATGTCAATGAATGTAGCAATGACCGGTAGGTTTAAAATGGCGACTGATTGTTCACACAAACTGACACAGACGAAGCTAGAATAGCGAAACGCGTCTGTCTGGGGTGAGGGGGGTTTGCATTAAAATATTTAAAATCCGGCTACCAGCATGCTTGCTGTTTTTCAACTACATAGTTGGATTGTGTTGCAATATATATATGCCATCCGTGAATGAGGAGAAGGCAGGACATATAAAACCTTCACTCACACCCCTTTTCTCAATCACTAGCACCTGGCGCTGAAGAGGCTGACCACACCGAAATGCATCCGCCATAGAGGGTGACAGAATTCTACTCTGTTTGGGCAGTTTATTAAAAGCGCTTCCGAAATTTTACCCAGTTGTGGCCTTTTCTCTTTCCACGAAGGAGCTTGTCTGGATATATATATATATATATATATATATATATATATATATATATATATATATATATATATATATATATATATATATATATATATATATATAGATATATATATACATATATATATATTACCTACTGGCGGTCGCCAGTAGGTATATATAGTTAGGATTTTTTCTCTATGGGTTTTTTGAAAATTCTATGTCTAATAACTTTGGCGTTTGTGGACGGAATTGGCTGAAATTTTCAGGAAAATGGCACATTTTGTTTCTGAGCAGCCCTTGAAAATTTGGGGGGGGTTCGTCCAGTGGGGGCCGAGAAAAAAGGGGGGTCCCAAAACGTGTTTTTAACATTGAGTTTTCCATAGGGCGGTTGGCCTCACTTTTAGCCCGAACGGCTGAATGGATTTGCACGAAACTTGGCAAAATTGTAGGGACTGGTAGCCCGATGTGCCTTTTGTAGGTCTCAATATATGTGCTCCAGTGGATTTTGAGAAATTAACGTTTAAAAAAAGATATATATCTGTAACAGCGGACCGGTTAGCGCTCTGGTTCGCGGACTTTTCGCGCAACGGAGCTTTGTGAAGCGAAGCTGATTGGTTCTCCGGCGTCTGTCAACATTCCAAACAGTCCGTAGCGGCCGCCATCTTGTCTCTCGGTAGGATCGAGAGACAAGAGGAGGTCAAAACAAAGGGGGAAATAACTATAAGGGGGCATAGTAGATCCTCGCTGACCCCCTAGGTTTGATGTGGAGGTTTTAAAAGGGCCCCGCGGGGAAAAAAAAAATAATAAAAATAATAATTGAACGGCTGAATGGATTTGCACGAAACTTGGCAAAATATTAGGGACTGGTAGCCCGATGTGCCTTTGCTAGGTCTCAATATATGTGCTCCAGTGGATTTTGAGAAATTAACGTTCAAAAAAAGATATATATCTGTAACAGCGCTCCGCTTCGCGTAACGGAGGTTTGCGAAGCTGATTGGTCATTCTGTCACTGGGCTATAGTTGGGCTACATCTGGCTGATATTTGGGCTACATTTGTTTTTTTGTGTGTCTGGCGGCCATCTTTGGGCTACATTGGGCTACATTGGGCTTCATTGGGCTACATTCGGCTAATTAGCAAATAGCTCATCGCAAACTAGGAATGGTAAAGAATCGCTATTTATTCCTTAAAGTTCGCTATTTAGGAAATGCAAATAACTTTGATGATACATATGGCGGTTCATCTCTAACAAGATAAGAAGCATAGGGATAGATTTATGATGACTGGCGCATCACCAGGGATGTGTTAGTCATTCTGTGCCGCTGTTCCGTCACCTATGGTGTGCTGCATTTACAATGCGGCGCATCACGGGGCAAAAACAGCACAGATGCGTGATGTATCTGTGCCGTAAAGGTGGCGCATTGCTGGAGTTGTATCGCAAGTGTGATGAAGGTCCAGCAAGGGTCGGGGGTGCCCCTGTCGCAGGGTTTCTGTTCTCACACAGAACTGTGGACAGAGGATTGGAACCTCGGCGAATTAGGGTGTCCCAAAACTCACGTTAGTAATCAAAAACTATTTAGCAAGCTAGGTACAGTGTCACATTGGATATAACAAACTCTCAATGTTTAGACAATCCAGAATATGAACTTATAGTACCTCAGGATACGTGGAACTCATGAACAGTCGGTCGTTATATATTTCTTAGAAACCAGAACATGGAGTTAAGAAGAACACATGTGTATTTGAAATGTTTATTTACTAATGCCGTCTTCTCAGGCGTAGTACCTTAGATAATAAAAGTACACATATTATCAGTAGCAAAATTACCAGCATAGTTACTAGTACATAAAAAGTGAATGGTGATAGTATGTTAACATGCTGTAAATGAATAAGAGTTAGCAACACTTATAAGCAGCCGCGGGCCGTGGAGGGAGTTACGGTGAGGCAGGGAGGCGGGGAGGGGGAGAAGCAGGGTGGAGAATACAAGTACACATATTATCAGTAGCAAAATTACCAGCATAGTTACTAGTACATAAAAAGCGAATGGTGACAGTATGTTAACATGCTGTAAATGAATAAGAGTTAGCAACACTTATAAGCAGCCGCGGGCCGTGGAGGGAGTTACGGTGGGGCAGGGAGGCGGGGAGGGGGAGGGGCAAGGTAGAGAGGGCTCCACCCTGCTTCTCCCCCTCCCCGCCTCCCTGCCTCACCGTAACTCCCTCCACGGCCCGCGGCTGCTTATATCTCACCCTCCCTAATACACATATTATATTATTTGCTAAGAAGGTCTCTTTGTGTTGGTTTAGGGCGTGCCCATACTTTAGTGTCTTAGATTTGAAGGAATCACATCAGCATACACCAGCTCTCTCTTCATGTGAACCGCATCAACTGTTGTGTATGTGTGTTCGGCAAAGCAATATAAAACCCGCCTCATGCCCAGAATTGGCAGAAGTTGCACTTATGTTATGAGTATGAAGTCGTGGAGATCAGACCTCATAACAATTCTGTACCGTGTTGTTCTTGAAACTTTAGCACTCGCTGTACAGATATAGTTTAACAAGTAAAGCAGATAGTAGACCAATAACATATTATTCTCATGTAAACCACGATGAACTACTAGGTGGAAAGCTAAAGCAACAACTAAATGTCGTGTGCAGAAGTTGCAAAAAAGGAAAAATGGCGTTTAAACCGGTAATGAGCCCATGCTAACTTAACACGGTGTAAAGATATCCAGGACCTAGATGACACCTCCTCATGATCCGGAAACGAACTGAATAAGATAATAGAAGTGCCATCTCATGAGAGCAGATTGCAAGTTTATATGTGGACGGTCCGCAAGGTAAAGCATTAAAAACTAGGAAAATTCAATGCTAAAGAAAAATAAAACAGCCAAGTACTTTATCGAGTCTTAAGCCAATAGGCAAGGTAAATAATAAAAACTTGACAATTAAGTCAATGAATTGTCAATGAAATGCTAGTACTCAGCATATGAAACATGAAAAAGGTCTATGACATAACTGTGTATGCAAAATAAGCTGCAACAGCCTCCAACAGGAAGTCACCGTCTTCATCCGAAAACAGTTCAGCCATCCAATTTAAAAGCGGAAAAGAACATACGTGCTCTCCCAGCACCGGATCCTCTATCACCATCAGAGGACAGCTCGGTGGGTTTTCAAGAAAGCTGTGTTCCAAGAAAGACTGTGCTGCCGCCAGTAAATTCCAGGGACCAAGTAGTCCATGCATCAATGCCACAGCCATAATCCTTTCGCCAGGACAAATCAACTCGTGAGTAATGATAGGAGTCATCAGCTGATTAAAGTCGACGTCAGGAGAAACCGGTCTGCAGAGACACAAATCAATGGCCCAATCGAAATCACAGGTCAGGCAGTGAAATACAGGCTGGACACAGGTGAAGTAGGAGAACCGAAAAGATAATCCATATGCCGTGCTTAATATCGCCAACGGCATTGTGCCATAATATTCTAGCATGCGATTGCGGAACAGTGTCAGCAGCTGCAGGGTCGGAGGTTGCATAGGAGGGACATCCATATTTAAAAATGTAAAAAAGCACAAGAGCGTCCGCTGGTAATGCAAGTAAAAATGCAATCCACGAACCAGAGTGGAGAAAATGGAATGAAAGGGAGCAGGGATGACTCCAAAGATTTTCTCAAATGAAGTCACGAGACCACTGGTAACAACTTTAAAAAAGTGTGCCAGGGATTTTGTGGAGGATGCGTTAAAGATAGTCGGAAACATGTTGCTGAAATTGAAAGGCAAACCTGTGTACGGGTGTTCGCTATGTGAAGTACGAAAGTTTCACGGGCCGAACTCAAGGCCACCTCTCTCTGAGACAAAAGAGCTCTTATTCTTGTCATGCCGTTGAAACGTGTCCCAAGGTTGGTATTTGTGGCCAGATTGAAAACTCCCTATGTTCATGTGTGGGAGGAAATAGAACATTTCTGCAGCAAATAACCCGTTCACTTACTGTTACGATAAAAGGAATACTTTTAATTAACTCAGAACAATCTTCATTATTGAGCATCAAATAACTACCATTTTCCAACAACTTGAACGTGGGGATGATAGCAGGAACTGGCGTGCCTTGCATCACGCAAGCCATATTTGGTCGGTGTTTGTTGCATGAATCGTGTAACTGTATGTGCCTACACATTAGTGAATGATCTGGCGTCTCAGTGCATTCCTCTCCATTCAGATAAACTTCTTGATCATCTTTGAAACATCTGTATGTGTATGGAAGCGACCAGACCTCATGAACAAAAGCACTACCTAAAGGTTCATAAAGACCTATTGGTATATATTTCATACAATTTGAAAACTTATATAAAGCAAAAGGCAGCGTTATTAAACCGTCGATAAGGCATGTTGCCAAAAAACCCGCAATCCTCTGCTGATGATGTCACTGAGCATGTCATGAATGATGTAATATGTGACATCATCAGTAGTGGATTATGGGTAATAGTATCTCTAGTTTACTCCCCTATAGCTGTCTTTCTTTTAACATAAGTGTGTGTTTCCTTCCCTTATACTTACTGTTTTTGGTTCGCTTCCAGTTCGCGTACCAGCGAGCGAACTAGGAAGCGAACTAAGAGAAATAGAGGTTGGCACAGTTCCAAATATTGTACCAATTTTTTAATAACGGGGAGGTAGTTCTGAAAAGAACTTTTTTTTTTATTTTTCTGAACATTTTTTTACTGTAAGGTTCCCGATTCGCGAAGCGGGAACGAAGAAAAAAAAATATTTAAAAAAATAATTATTCATAAACATATAAAATATATTTTTGGATTTAAAGAAGAATAAATTTTACAGCTACAGATATTAGCTGTTAAAAAACCAATGAAATTCACTGAAAAAACCATAGGTTATAGACCATATATAGTTAGGAATTAGCATTTACAAAACCTTGAAAATTCACTGAAAAAACCATAGGTTATAGACCATATATAGTTAGGAATTAGCATTTACTAAACCTTATTTTACTCACACAAAACCATTGAAATTCCATATATAGTTAGTTGCACTAACTATATATCGCGCACCCGCAATCCACTGCTGATGATGTCACATATTACATCATTCATGACATGGTCAGTGACATCACTGATGACATCACTGATGACATCTCAAATGACATCACTGATGACATCACTGATGACATCTCATTTGACATCAATGACCACATCACTGATGATATCATTCATGTGACAATACAATGCATCTCCTCACATTTTAATATAACCTCTGTTTCACCCAGTGTTAAAAAGAGAGTATAATTTTTGAAACCATTGACACACCAATACTAGTTACTACATACGCACTCACTGATTGCTACGTCTACACACACCTTCACTCATTCACCCATACAATCATTCATACATACAATCACTCATCTTTACAACACTATCATATGCACTCATACACCTATACAGACACTCACAGTCTGCCACGCATCCATGGAGTTACTCACACACCTAGTCAGTCCTGTAAAGAATCAATGACACTTCCATTTTCTTGTCTATACAGTTAAACATAGAGCACCTTACATTTTCAAACATATACTAACACATACTTACCTTCTTATACAATCATTGATACAAGTACAGATTGATCTGCACAGAGTCACACACCTCCCAGCTAGCCACACACACACTCAGTCTCCCATACAAATACTTGGGCAATCAATCAATAACCCATACAGTTACTCATATAGCTACTGATCAACACATGCAGCAGTTTACAGAACAACAGACATAATGATGCACAAATTAAGACAGTTTAGTCACTAACCCATGCAGTCAGTGAGACACATTTAATCACTCACTCATACAGTCAGTCATGCACCTACTAAATCCTTCGTCCAGACACTTACACATCCACTCATTCTTCAATATGTAAGACATATTTAAACTTTATAGAAACAAAAAATCACTGGATGTTGTTATCAGTGATGTCATCAGTGATGTCATTTGAGATGTCATCAGTGATGTCATCAGTGATGTCACTGACCATGTCATGAATGATGTAATATGTGACATCATCAGCAGTGGATTGCGGGTGCGCGATATATAGTTAGTGCAACTAACTATATATGGAATTTCAATGGTTTTGTGTGAGTAAAATAAGGTTTAGTAAATGCTAATTCCTAACTATATATGGTCTATAACCTATGGTTTTTTCAGTGAATTTTCAAGGTTTTGTAAATGCTAATTCCTAACTATATATGGTCTATAACCTATGGTTTTTTCAGTGAATATATATATATATATATATATATATATATATATATATATATATATATATATATATATATATTTATATATATTTACAAACAGTGACAGTCATCACTGTGTAGTTAAAGTTATATTTATATTACCCATCAGTGGCCACCATTTCGTATTTATAGTTAGGAATGCCTTAGTAGTGAGAAGGCGTTTTTTGTTTTGCTACTTATATTGACACAGTTTATCAGATCTGCATGAAACTTTCTCAAAATTAAAGCAAATTAACTTCAACTACTTCCTGTAATGTTTCGGGGTGATCCGTCAAATGGGGCTGAGAAAAAAGGGAGTCCCAAAAGGGAATTTCCCCACGTATTTAAGCAGTGCTACCACAAAATATGCTTAGTACTTAGATTGGGCTTTTGTGACTTGGTGTAAACTCATTCAGTAGTTTCTGAGAAATTAATGTTCAAATATATTTGTACATTTGACCTGTTGGGTTCGAAGGACTTGCATGATAGTCCCTTAAATAATAGAGCTTTCTGATTGGGACAGGGAACTTTTTTTCCTTGGGCCAATTAGCTCCCATGGGAGTCAGACTGCATCAGGAGCAAGGCTTGGATTAGCTGCCAGTAAAATAAGAAAAAAAATTCTGGCAGCCATTACAGACTAAGTTTCATTGACCTGAAGTAAAAAAAAAAATAAGGGGGCAGGTTAGGGATATCCTCCTCCTTAGGACCTGTGGGGGCGGGACCCCGAGGACTTTCCCGGTGCCAAAATAAAAGAATCAGAATTTTTTGTCGCAATCATGTGGGACTGACACTATTTTCATTATTAAATATATGGAAAGGTGAGTTAGTGGGGCGCCCATCTCTGAGGATATTTTGGCCCCCGGGCAGCCCATTACACAGGCCTAGGTATAATATTTAAGAGGAGGGTGCCAGTGAAGTACAGTGACTCCACTGTTTAGAGTGGAGATACATACAGTAGAAATGCGTAGAGTGCAGTGGAGTACCCTTAAGTGGCGCACAGTGGAGAAGCATAGAATAGAATAGCATAGAGTGTCGTGTTGTAGAGTGGAGTTGCATACAGTGGTGTAGTATAGAGTGGAGTTCAGTGCGTTCAGTGGAATGGAGTAGACTGGAGTATCATAGAATGGAATGGCGTACAGTATAATAGCATTGAGTACAATCATATACGATGGAGAAGAGTGGAGTGGTGTACAATGGATTAGCGTAGATTGTAGTGGTGAATAGTGGACTGATGTAAAGTGGAGTGACGTACAAAGGAGGGGTGTAAAGTGTAATAGCGTAAAGTGGAGTGACATAGAGTAGAGTGTGTAATTTGGAATGGACTCAGCGTCAAAGTGTGTGAACGGATGTAGATATAATGTGGCAGGAATATACATTATGAGGTGTAAATGGTAGTTTTTGGCAGTATGTGTAAATAATATAAGTAGTGTTAAAGTTAAGTAAAGTAAATAACTTTTTATATATTGTTCAGCGGTACACTGCAGTAAGTTTGCAGGATACTGCAGCACATGCAGATGACAAGTCAGTATGTGATTGGCTAATGCAAACGTATGTTTAGCAAAGCTAAAAGGCGGCCATGTAGTTTTTATCACAATTTTCCTGTGCCCTACATTTTGCTGTGTTCAAGATTAGGGTCTTAGACATGGTAAGTATTACATTTTATTGTTGTACACAACCTATTGCCACCTTATTTAAATATTAATAGGTAGCGCATTTCATTTATAATGTTCTATATATTTTATAAGAGTCTAGGGAGAGCTGTTCATTTTCTGAAGTAGTGCTGTCATTTGTAGTTATTACTGTGCTACTCTGTAGACTTTTTTGTGCGTATTTAGATCTGATAAAAATCATAAACAAGACTTTAATACACAATATTTGTAAAATATAGTGTATTGCAGTGTATTTTTAATTGTTTAATATATTTATTTTTTTCTAATTTAATTTTTTCTACTGCAGTGCTCCCAAGGTGGTACAGAGGGACTGATTTTAAAACAAACCTTTAGAAATTGATAAATATTTTTCCTTACGTGGTACCACTGTATTGAAGTGGTAATATGTGAGGGAAAAATACCAAACCTACCAGTTACCTAGATCTAGGAACACAGCCAAACTGTACCTAAAAAAACATGGCAGCCTTTCAATTTTTTAAAGGCAGTCATTAGCCATTCACCTTATGACTTGTCATCACTATGTACCATGGCACTACCTTGAAATACTGCGAACTACTCCGACAACAGATATCACTTAGTTAAAATGCCATAGAACTTAAAAAATACTAACTCTATCTACCTGTAATACCAAAAAGGATCCTCTGTGGACCATAATGTGTAATCCTGCCAAACTTCATGTAAATCCGATCAGCCGTTTTGGCGCTATGTCCAATACCAAAAGTCTATTTAAAATGCACTGGGGTTAAATCCTGTTTTGAGACCCCCATTTTTTCTTTGCCCCCTCCCCCCTTCATCAATCACCACAATACTTTGCATCATCTGCCACTATTGAAGGAAGAATAGGTCTGAAAAGTATCGTTGAGATTCATCAAACAGGCACAAATTTATTAAGGGGGAACATTTTGAGATGTTCCTATCACTGGTAACTCGAACTACAGAGTGGCTAACACCGCTCTATATATATATATATATATATTTTCACCAAAAAAAAGCCAAAGGTTATAGTGGAGTTATACAAGGTAAACCTTTCGCTAATTACTGGCGCAACTCGAACTGACTCCACAAAACTTTCAAAAAACAGTTCATCCATCTCAAATGTTTTATGGAATTTTAAGCACTCATCTTTTAACCTCTTCAGTGCTGCGCGAATTTCGCTGCAGTGCTGAAGGGTTTAAAATCGTATTGGCTCATGACCGAAATGTTCCGTCATCAGCACCGGAGCACCGACGCTGATGACGGAACCGTTCCGTCATGAGCATGGAAGGGGTTAAGAGGGACCTGGAAAAATTGGGCATCCCAATATGTTGATTTCCCATTTTAATTCTCATATGAAACATTGCTCTCTGATATCAGAAAAAAAACAGCTGAACGGAATTACACCGACTTTGGCAGAAAGTTAGATTTTAACTCTGAAAGCTTGCCTTTTGTAATGTAGTGTAACAACATTCAGCTATTTTAGAGAAATTATTATTTGAAGAGGGGCTGTGGTTGGGCTTGAAGAAGTAAAATAGCCATATATATGAGTGCTATTGGTCCTGCAAAAGTCCCAGGTGAGTTTGCCACCCACTATGGGTTGGCATAAGGCCAGCAAACAACACCCCCCACCCCCACTGCTCATGGCCAAAGGCCAGAGGTTGGTCGCCCACAGGGGGTTAGCTTAGAACCTGGCCACAGGCCAGGCCCCTCGGCTAATTTTCCACTGCATATGCAGGCCACACTCTGACCAGAGGCCGTTTGCAGCAGAGGGTTGCTCCATGTGCACCATGGATCTTGGCTAATTCACTGAAAATAAATAAAGGTTAAACTGACATTTTAGATAGTTGATGAAATAGGATACAACTAACATTTAAAAAACAAATGAATTGCACACATTTACCAGTTATAGTTCAATAGTACACTGATGTGTGGGTGTGTGTGTATGACCTCACATATGACATCACTCATGACATGTTATATGATATCATCTACGACATCACTGATGACATCTCATTTTTATCACACCTAATAATAACATTACTATAACCTTTGGGTTTTCCTGTGCATATCTAGTTTTTTTTTTAAGTAAATCATTATTTTTGTGAGTGTATGTATGGTAGAATGCCTCTATAATATATGCTATGTACAAACTTTTTTTAAGTAAAAGAATGTTCTTTTTTATTGTAGCAAAACAGGATATGGTTCACAGTCTGATAAGTCTTTGTAAAATGTGTGTGAGTATTAAACAGATAAATATTCAATAGAAATTCTTTGCTTGGTTATTGGAACTCTGATCTGATGACATGTCACCAGCAATCTTTTTTTGAAGTGTCATTACTCTCGCAATGACGGGTGTCTGTAGGAGGGTGTTTAAAAGTACTGGCCTTTCTGCTGAGACCTCTCTCTATAATGATGTGTGTGCATCGTAGGGTGTGGGGAGGGATTTGCCTTTTCTTTCAGACCTTTATTTTGGATTACGGGTTTGCGCAGTAGAAAGTGGGGAGGGACTACCCACTCCTTTTAGACCTCTCTCTTATGTGACAGGTATACCTAATAGAGTGTGTGGAGGGACTGGCCTCTCTACTGATACCTCGCTCTTTAATGATTAGTGGATGTAGTAGGGTGTGGGGACAGACTGGGCTCTCCTTTCAGAACTCTCTCTCAGATGACAGGTGTGCATCGTAGGGTGTGCGGATGGACTGCCCTCTCTGGTGAGACCTCTCTCTGTAATGATGGGTGTGCTTACTAAGGTGTGGAGAGGGACTGGCCTCTCCTTTAAGATCTCTATCTCAGATTATGGGTGTGCATAGGAGGGTTTTTGGAGGAGTCATAACTCTACTCACAACTCTTATCAAACGAATGAGCATAAATTGTTATGTTTTATTAACACCATCTCCAGTAAAATCCCTTCATACAGTAACAGGTGAGTGTGCAAAGCTGAGTGTATTCAAACATCACCTATTCGTTCCTACTTTTCATGATCCTGCAATAGTCTTGTGGGATCGTAACATTTAAAAAAAAAAAGATTTAACCTTCTAAGCAACACAGTACTTATCTCTTACATACTTCCTCTCAAAAACAACACCCACAATATGCAGTCCTACTAATGGAGTGAATTGAGAACTCATCTAATCCTATTTACTGTACACAATCCTGCGAGAGTCCTGCAAGATCATCAAAATTAATTAAAATAATGTCCATTTATTTTCCTGACAGTAGTTATCCCTTAGACACGTCCTCTCTAAATCTAGGGGGACAGCATGCCTTTATGCTGCCCTGCTATATTGCTTTTTTTTATTTCATTATGAATTTATACCTACAGCAAATGCAACCCTCTTAATTACTATTATGCAAACTATACAAAGCACTATGATGCCCTTGGTTCAAATTTGCGTTAAGTAAAACTCAATAATTAAAAACAAATATTTTCACATCACCTCCAATTTTTCACAGTAAACAGTAATTCTGGCCATTTAATTTATAAAAGCAAGCCAATCTGAGCACTCGTGAGACTCGCAGGAGCCTCTAGCTCCCTTGAGAGTGTAAAGCCCCATGGAAAAACTGACCTGTCGACCCATCATAGGGCTCGATCTTTGATTTTGCGCTCTCAAAGGAGGCTCACAATGCCTCTCGTGAGCCAAAATGCCAAAAGATACAATTATTTTTCAGTATTTGAGGTGAATGAACTTTTTTAGGGGATAGTTTCATGAAGCTCCTTTAAATAGGGCCAAAGTTATTAGCAAACAAAAAAACTGGGTCTGTGTCAATGCAGACCTAACTATAACTACCTAGTGGTGACTGCCAACAGGATATAGATATATATATATATATATATATATATATATATATATATATATATATATATATATATATATATATATATATATATATATATATATATATATATATGTATATATATATATATAGATAGATATATATAGATATATATAGATATATATAGATATATATATCAAATCACACAAGTTCGCCAAAGCTTGGAAGAGCCTCACACAGGTAGATAAAGTAACGTGCATTTATTCATGAAGGCTGCAGGCAGTTTCAGTAACAACGAACATCTTGTGCCGACGCGTTTCGAGTCCTCCTGACTCCTCTTCCTGGGCAATAGCCTGTTTGCAAAAGACCGGTTTCAGCAACCATTTTATTCTGATAGTCCCCGCCTCAGTGGGCGTTACCGGTTGCAAAGTATTGTGGTACTTGTGGTTGCTGGTTCAACTCAAGTGAGTTTGTCTTCAAGCATCGTGCAAAAATTAAAACCACAGTGGGGAGAGGTAGTTGATGCCTCTAACTGCCGCACTTTGAATCCTTCGTGAGCACTACCTTCTGTGCTGATCACACTGAGTGGCGTGATGATCGCTGCATTACAGCTGGGCTTCCTCCGCGACCTGGACCAGCCGCTAATATCAAATCACACAAGTTCGCCAAAGCTTGGAAGAGCCTCACACAGGTAGATAAAATAACGTGTATTTATTCATGAAGGCTGCAGGCAGTTTCAGTAACAACCAACATCTTTTGCCGACGCGTTTCGAGTCCACCTGACTCTTCTTCCTGGGCAATAGCACGTTTGCAAAAGACCGGTTTCAGCAACCATTGTATTCTGATAGTCCCCGCCTCAGTGGGCGTTACCGGTTGCAAAGTATTGTGGTACTTGTGGTTGCTGGTTCACCTCAAGTGAGTTTGTCTTAAAGCATCGTGCAAAAATTAAAACCATAGTGGGGAGAGGTAGTTGATGCCTCTAACTGCGCACCTTGACTCCTTCGTGCGCACTACCTTCTGTGCTGATCACACCGAGTGGCGTGATCATTGCTGCATTACAGCTGGGCTTCCTCTGTGACCTGGACCGGCCGCTAATATCAAATCACACAAGTTCGCCAAAGCTTGGAAGAGCCTCACACACAGTCTTGGTTGCAAATTACAGCAGTCTTAGATGAATTCTGCTAAGTGAAAATCAACAACCAAGGGAGCTTTGTTTTGTGAATCAGATGCTGTCAGCTCATTACAGTGTGCTAATTAGACAATGTGATTCTGAACAGAAGCAGTTACATTTTATTAGCACTATGCCGAGTATGGTTCATATTCCCTTTCAACAATTTGGCTCCATTTAACTGTACATGTTGCATCCCGAATGCGAAACGGAAAACAAGATTGTTTTTGTTGCATATAATGTAGATGGATGTTTTTTTAAATTGTTGCCTTTAGAGTCAGCAGGCGAAAACGAGGATTTTACAGTGGTGAGGGGCTGCATCAATCTGTTAAAGAATTAGGAAGATAGCGCTATATCCTTCTTGGCTAAGCAGCCCACAGCTTAAGGACAGGGGAAAGCTGGCAACCTATCACTTGCTTTAAAAGATGGCTTTAATCATGGTGTCCTGAAATGTGCATGTTTGATTATAGCTGGAATGCCTTGGTAATTCATGGATTTGTGAATGGGTAAATAGGCATACACATTTTAAGAGGAACAACTTGCAGTGTCTTACTGCTTTCTGTTAACTTTTCTTCGGTTTCGTTTAAAGAAACTACTAGATTGTGTGTATTTTTCCCCACATTTTTGAAGGGGTTAGATACTGGTAGTTAGAATGGAGATACTAAATGTTGGGCAGTATGAATAACAGCTTGCTACTTTTAAATATAAAAAACAGGTGGTAAAGAAAGTCTTTCTCATAGGATTGCATCTGCCTCAAATATGTCCGAAGAACTTTTTTACCTCATTATTCAAAGTTGACCATTCCCTCCATAATAAACTACACTTTGTTATCTGTTTTGTAGTATTCGAAAACGTACTGTTAAACATACAACAAAGTGTACATTTGCCTATCCTCATATGTGCAGATTTCCTCGCCTCAACTGTGCACATGTAAGTCTAGGTTTTTGAGTAAATCTGGGAAGGACACAGGGGAATGGGTGGGGGGAAAGCGTGATTTACTACTAAAGGGGATGAGATATAGGAGGAGTAGGAGGGATTAGGGTGGGTTAGGGGGTGTTTAGGAAGAGACATCACCAATCCACTCGGGGAGAGGAGTTGGCCAAACGGCTAAGGCGCGCGACCTGGGGATCTAGGTTCGAGCCTCGGTAACGACGCCAAAAAACCTCCTGTGATTCTGGGCAAATCACTTAATCTCACTTAATCTCCCCGTGCCTAAAATGAAAGAGTGTACTCATGTAACGTACTGGTGCTATGTAAAGCGCTCTGATACCTGATTCGGTTCGGGTCTAGTTCGCGCTATATAAAACACTGCAAAAAAAATAAAAATAATCCACACAGGAGTAAGCAAATTATATGACTCTGGGGGTGGTGACATATAAATTACACTTTTGTACTAAGTTTACACTCAGAATTCGTGAATACTGAAATAAGTATTCTTACAACAAAAGGGCCGATTCTGATCTCGCTCAGAAGCGCTCCTGATGGCATCCGTCAATAGCGAGTCTGAGTCGTACGTGTCATTTCTGAGCAACTCGTACAGCTGTACAAGCGAGCAAGTACGATGCGTTATTCGCCTCATGCTCCGAGCGACTCTTACGTGTAAATGATCCCCTCTGGATGACTCCGCCATGACCGACATGCACAGCACAACAGGGCAGATTCCCGGATGACCAAGTACAATGCGCACACAGAGCAGGTGGATCGAGTCGAAGCCTCCGACTTGAAAAAGCTCCGGGAAGTGGACTTTGGGGATCCGTTACAGGTACCCTTTCAGCCGGGACACTACAAATCGATCACTGGGGGGTCCCAAGGGTCCCCCCAACACATGCATGCACAGTATGGGTGATAGGGGGCATCCTTGTCCTCGACGTGTGTTTTTGTCTATTGGAGCCTATGTACGCAACGTACACCAGGCTCCCATAGACTTCAATGGGGCTCCGAGCGACTCAAATCCATCGGCGCTGCAGCGCATCGTACTCTGTCGCTCGGAGCCCAGGAGCATGAGTCCGTAGGAAAGCTCTACGGGTGTGAGTTGGCCATAGGGCTTTCCCAGCGAGATCAGAATCAGGCCCAAAGTGTACACTTACCATCACATTAATGAATCAGGCGCCTGCCTTTTTTTAAGATATGGTAATAAGGGGAGAAATAATGGTGGAGATCATGGTTCAATCTCAGAACAGTTAGTTAACACCCTGTGCTACAGAATCCAAGCTGAACTCAGTCTTTAAACCCATTATTGAATGCTAGTTAACTGATATCATCCTGCATGTCACCATTCTGGATCTACCAATGATCTATTCCCTGATAATCACCTGAAACTTCTATGTCCTTCTTGAAGGTGCATCTTCTGAGACTGTTTAACAGTTTTTTTTTGCAAAGTATTGTCTCTGACAATCGAGTTGTTAAACCATCACTGAAAACCTACCATTAACATGGTGGATGTCTGTAATTGGTGTTGCCGTCTCCTTATTACCCTATCTAGGTAAAATATCGGAAAAGCTTGTATTCAAGAAACCTCAGAGATTTTGTCAAAAAATTTGTTACAAGACATCTTCATGGCAGGATTGAGACCCAGTCATAACACCGAGGTAGTAATTGTCTCGCTTATAAATGGCCTACCAAGATTGCTGGATGAGGGGAGTTTTGGCTCCCTTAAATATTTCGACCTTCAACACTACTGACCAAGCAAGGATCATTAAAACCCCATTAGACAGGCATCCAGGGACAACTATTGAAACCGATTCTATAATTTTTCACCAGCCTCACTACCTCAATTTAGGTCTAATCCCAGGTTGCTAAACGGTGGTGTTCCCTACATTCTACACTCTACCCATTGGTACTCAATCAGTACATATGCCCCCTCCCTAGGTTATTATATTAATACGATGCACAGCGACACACACGATACAGGCGACTCGCAATTTATTTTCAATGTCCCATACAATCAGAAAACATATACATCATATTCTAACCATGACTACCTCAACAATTGCCTGAAGTCAAGCATTGGTGAATGTCCTCCAATTGTTGTGAGTTGCAACCCTAACGGAGATAGATCCAACTTACCCCCAATGGAACAAGATCTCTTGGACGGCGTCACTGGGCCCTAGGCCAGTCCCTTTTACTGCATAAGAGGTATAGGGATTCATCTTGACTATTTGCTGTCATTGGAACGTTAGGCCACCAAAGTAACAGAAAACTGCTTCATTTTCCCCAAAGTTTTCACGAAAAATCTCCCTTTCCTAGAAGCTAATTCCCACATAACTATTGTTAATACATTGATCCAGTCATGAATGTCTTATTCAATGTCGTCCATTTGAGCAAAATGCAGCAGCTTCACCCCCTGGGCAGTTAAACCAGACAGAAGCATATGACACTCATCTTAAGATCGCTTCACTGGCAACCTGTCCATCACAGGATTACTTTCAATTCCATGACAGTTTTGTACAAGGCCATTTTAAAAAGTTATCCAATGTTTCTTGCATCCACGATTCGGAAACAACAAAAACAACCTCCTTTTCTCTTATTTATTATTATTATTATTTTTTTTTTTTACTATACAGTTTTTTTTTATTTAAGTGCTCTGGGGAACTCCAAGATTTAGATTTTGTTGAAAGCAGCTACATCCATGGACAGCGCAAAATCTTCAAACGCCGTTATCTTCTCTTCCAAGATGTCTTTACCGACTTTGTCATCTTCAACAACGCACTGCATTTGTAACTTCTTAATGCCATAATCCACCGGTACAAGCTTGGACGATCCCCATAGTAAACCGTCCATCTGAATGCTGCGTACACATTCTTCTAACTTAGCTATGTCTGTTTCATCATCCCACGGTTTTACAACAAGCAAGATTGAAGACTTGGCAATAAGTGCAGGTTTCTTAGATTTTTTCGATTCATACTGAGCCAGTCGCTCTCCCTTATCCTTTTTGATTCTTCAATTTCCTCCTCTTCATCGGATCCAAATAGGTCAGTACCATCATCACCAGACAGCCTCCCATGGAGACACAGCATTCTGCAAGGCTGCTGTGAAAATATGGAGGACAGCACCTCTGTCACTGTTATACGAAACCCATCTTCTACGTTTCAGAAAACACTTGGACAATAGACTTCTGCAACCACAGGTGTTAACACTAGTTTGTTACAGTCCTACAGCGCCGAAAAGCATATATGTTGTACGCTATCACCAGCAGCGGCCCGTGCAGGGTAGAGCTTTATGGCAGTGTGGCCGGTTGAGGGGTGGCGAGGTTTCGACAGACAGCCACAAGTGAAAATTAATAATGTATTTAATGTTCCCTCTTTATTTAATTTGTCAAAATCACCCCCCCACCCCCTTCAACCCCAGCCTTTACTTTCTTACCTGCACTAGCCGCGTTTGAAGCCTACAGAACATAATATCCAGATTAGTCACTTGTTCTTATTGTGATCACTCCTCTGTCTCTACCATATGCCTGCAACACGATCCTTTCCCTACTAGGAATTATAAACCTACACCAGGGAAAAATAAACCTACAGGTCCCCAGACATCCATCTTATGTGGAACTAAAGTGCTTGATACGGTCTTTATGGTAAGTGTTATCTTACAGCCCGTGAAATATGTGTTCAGATTTGATAGGGATGATGGATAAATATTCAGGGCGCTTCCTAGATTGCTGCAGTCCTCACCTCTTGGGTGGGAGCCTGGTCTCATTTGAGAGAGTGGCAGCTCCTTTTGGGACATTCTCCCTCGGCTGGTCTGTTGAGAAGTGCTTTGGTTTAGAAAATAAAGTGGAGGGCGGTAAGGGAAACAGAAAGTCGCTGCAATAAAATAGAAGACATTTTAAATATTGTAATTAATGCGTGTCTTTTTGTGAGATATTATATAAAGTGAGCATACTGCCAGATTTAAACATATGAAAATATTTCATTTTAGTGGCTTATACCTATCATGACGGAGCCTGCTCTCCTGCAGGAATTAAAAATGCAATATTCGCCAATATGCTATGCATCTTTAAATGTCAAACTATAAAGTTCATGCCTACATTACTGCTGGCATATTGCTTTCTGACTTTCATCTCCGCACACAAGGACGCCCACACTGGCAAATGTGTCTCTTCCACCTTGGCAGACTATCCTCTCCCTTGCAGCTGCTGCTACGGGCATGCACAAGCCAGGCATTCCCTCAGGGAGTGACACACATATTCAGTCTTTGCCTACAAAGCTGCACGAGCAGATCCGAAATTTAAATTCATAGAGAGAGTTACCATCAAACATCCTTGGCAAAGCCTTCAATAAGAATTTACACCTCTGCTAGCAGTAAAAGCAGAGCGTCCATTGGTCAGCAGCTAAATTTAAAACAAGCTTTAGACAAACACAAAGAAATAGACATTCTTGAAGAGGGGAACAGAGTGGGACATTATTGGCATGATTTAAATTACGGGGTCCCTCAAAGCCTTTTATTTCTGCAAGAGGAATGTGGAAGAACACCAAAATAGGAATTCCACCACCATCCTTTTTCCAACTAGTGGACTTTACTTTTGAGTTGGTACTTTATCAGAAATAAGCGAATTTTCCATTACACCTCTGTATCAAATCAGTACCTAAACTGAGTCTACAACATTACAGCAGTCAGGAAAATAGACGTACTTAACTTCTGTGTGAGTTCAAGTTTAAAGTTACTATCAATACAATTGGGAATGGGTGCATAGATTCTCAACAACGTCTATACAGAGAATGTAAATGGCAGGCTTACAAGGCGAGAGGCCTCAGGGATGCCGTAACCTCTCACTACTTCCTTTCGCCCAATCAGCGCCAAGACGCCTCGGCATAAGAGCGCTTTATGAATAATTCAGTCAGTCAGTCAGTCAGGGAGCGTGGCTGTGGATTTGAAGTGATCTGGAACAGAGCCTGCGCAAACCATGGTCTCCAGGAACCACGGGAAATATCTGTTTTTTCTTTAAGGATACCCTTCGACTCCGTTTTGACAGCATGGTCAGGGACTCAATTCCACATTTCAGAAAAGGCAAGAGTGCATGGTGTACTAACACTACCAGCAGCAATATGGTTTATGAAACATAAAACGATACAAAACATGTTGCATTAAAAGAATATAATGTCATTAAAGAGCACACAAATAGAGAAAAGAAGATAAAGGGATATAACATATTCCGTGAGTTTTACTGGTCCCATAAGAACTAATAGGAAAAATGTGTTCAATGAAAGCCAGTGGGAAATTTTAAAAATCATGAAAAGAATAACTTCTTATCATTGGACAATAATAGGACCCAAGTCCTGATGTAGAAAGTATTGTAGTGTAAACATCTATCATATTAAAATATTATATAAAAAGAATTGCTACAAATTCAACAGATATTATGGGAGATGGGAGTGAGAGACTGTGTGCATGCATGAGCGCCTTAGTACTTGGTACACAGAGAGTAAGCAGTTCATGTGTAACCTTTCCATTCAGTTTTTTATCCTCTAACCAGAGAAGTTCTACAATACTCATCTCTTAGAGCCATACTATTCAGTCTTTACCTGCTCTCACTTGCTCTACTAAAGTAAATGGTTTAGCTTTTTTACTTATGCAGATGACATTCAATTGATAATAAACTACGTTTGAGATCAGATATTAGTCCGATTCAAGAAGAATTCAAATCCTACATACATAATGTTGCTTCTTGAACAAAGGACAATCAGTTAAATCTGAATTCTGAGTAGACCAATTCTGCTTTTAGGTGGCTAGTGCTCTAATTCCATTGATCAGACTCCTGGTAGCCACTTTCGTAGCAGCTCCCCCCCCCAGTGGAAAGGTGTCACATTGTAGGTGTAATATTTGACAATAACACCTTCTTCTCCCACATCACTAACAATTCTGCATTAAGGTGTGTGCAAAATGTTACCACTTTTTCCATAACTTTGACACAAAACTATTATTCAGTTGCTCTTTCCGTTTAACTAGGATGTTGGAGATGTGAACTATTTTGGTTTGCCCAACTACATGTTGAAAAGCCAAATACATGTTGAAATGTCTAAGATGCTTCAAAAAATGTCAGCTCGCCTGAATCAGAAGTTTTAGATATTTCCCTTCCTGTCAGCAAAGCTTGGAACAAGTAGCTGACAACACTCAGATCTTCCGCCCTATTATGATGCGGCGGCGATCGACTTGAAACCCTGGATCTAGGATCAGGTGTTCTGCCCTATTATGATGCGGCGGCGATCGTCTTGAAACCCTGGGTCTAGGGATATGTGTACCGCCCTATTATGATACGGCGGCGATCGCCTTGAGACCCTGAGTCTAGGAATATGTGTTCTGCCCTATTATTATGCGGAGGCGATCGCCTTGAAACCCTGGGTATAGGGATATGTGTTCCACCCTATTATGATACGCCGCATCATAATAGGGTGGAACACATATCCCTAGACCCAGGGTTTCAAGGTGATCGCAGTGCATCATACTAGGGCGAAACACATTACCTTAGACCCTGGGTTTAAGGCAAATGCCGCCACATCATAATAGGTCATAACACATAACCCTAGACCCTGGGTTTCAAGACGATCGCCACTGCATGATAATAGGGCAGAACACATAACCCTAGACCCTGGGCTTCAAGGGGATCGCTGCCGCATCATAATAGGGCAGAACACATAACTCTAGACCCTGTATTTAGAGGCGAACACCACTGCATCATAGTAGAGCGGAGCACATACTCCTAGACCCTGGGTTTCAAGGCAATCGCCGCCGCATCATAATAGGGCAGAAATCATAACCCTAGACCCTGGGTTTCAAGGCGATCGCTGCTGCATCATGATAGGGGGGCATCACATAATCCTAGACCCTGGGTTTCAAGGCGATCGCTGCCACATCATAATAGGGCAGAACGCATATCCCTAAACCCGGGGTGTCAAGGTGATCGCTGCCGCTTCATAATAGGGCGGAACACACGTCCCTAGACCCTGGATTTCAAGGCGATTGCCGCCGCATCATAATAGGGCAGAACACATAAGCCTTGAACCTGGGTATCAAGGTGGTTGCCTCCGCATCATAATAGGCCAGAACACATACCCGTAGACCCAGGGTTTCAAGGCGATCGCCGCCACATCATAATAGGGTGGAACACATATCCCTAGACCCAGGGTTTCAGGGTGATCACCACTGCATCATAATAGGGCGGAACACATAACCTTAGACCCTGGGTTAAAGGCGATCGCCACCGCATCATAATAGGGCGGAACAAATATCCCTAGACCCAGGGTTTCCAGGCGATTGCTGTCGAATCATAATCGGGCAGGAAACATATCCCTAGACCCATGGTTTAAAACCTCTTTCCTCCGCATCATAATAGGGAGGAACACATATCCCTTGACCCAGGGTTTCAAGGCGATCACCGCCGCAACATAATAGGGCAGACCACATATCCCTAGACCCAGGGTTTCAAGGTGATCACCACTGCTACATAATAGGGCGGAATACATAACCCTAGGCCCTGGGTTACAAGGTCATCGGTGCCGCATCATAATAGGGAAAAACACATATCTCTAGACCCTGGGTGTCAAGGCGATCGCCGCCGCATCATGATACGGTGGAACACAGATCCCTAGACCCAGGGTTGCAAGGCGATCGCCGCCGCCTCATAATAGGGCGGGACACATATCACCCAGGGTTTCAAGGCGATTACCGCCGTATCATAATAGGGCGGCACACATATCCCTAGACTCAGGGTCTCAAGGCGATCACCGCCACATCATAATAGGGCGGAACTCATGACCCTAGATCCAAGGTTTCAAGGCGATCGCCGCTGCATCATAATAGGGCGGAACACATAACCCTAGACCCAGAGTTTCAAGGCGATAAATAGGGCGGAACACATATCCCTAGGCCCAGGGTTTCAAGGCGTGCGCCGCCGCATCATAATAGGGTAGAACTCATATCCCTAGACCCAGGGTTTCCAGGCGATCACCGGCACATCATAATAGGGTGTAACACATAACCCTAGACCCAGGGTTACAAGGCTATCGCAGCCGCATCATAATAGGGTGGAACACATATCCTTAGACCCAGGGTTTCCAGGCGATCACCGGCACATCATAATCGGGTGTAATACATAACCCTAGACCCGGGGTGTCAAGGCGATTGCTGCCGCTTCATAATAGTGCAGAACAAACGTCCCTAGACCCTGGATTTCAAGGCGATAGCCGCCGCATCATAATAGGGTAAAACACATATCCCTAGAACCTGGGTATCAAGGTGGTCGCCGTCGCATCATAATAGGCCAGAACACATACCCGTAGACCCAAGGTTTCAAGGCGATCGCTGCCACATCATATTGGGTGGAACACATATCCCTAGACCCCAGGTTTCAAGGTGATCACCACTGCATCATAATAGGGCAGAACACATAACCCTAGAACCTGGGTATCAAGGTGGTCGCTGCCGCATCATAATAGGCCAGAACACATACCCGTAGACCCAGGGTTACAAGGCTATCGCAGCCGCATCATAATAGGGTGGAACACATATCCTTAGACCCAGGGTTTCCAGGCGATCGCTGCCACATCATAATAGGGCAGAACGCATATCCCTAAACCCGGGGTGTCAAGGCGATCGCTGCCGCTTCATAATAGGGCGGAACACACGTCCCTGGACCCTGGATTTCAAGGCGATCGCCGCTGCATCATAATAGGGCAGAACACATATCCTTAGACCCAGGGTTTCCAGGCAATCGCTGCCACATCATAATAGGACAGAACGCATATCCCTAAACCCGGGGTGTCAAGGCGATCGCTGCCGCTTCATAATAGGGCGGAACACACGTCCCTGTACCCTGGATTTCAAGGCGATCGCCGCCGCATCATAATAGGCCAGAACACATACCCGTAGACCCAGGGTTTCAAGGCGATCGCCGCCACATCATAATGGGGTAGAACACATATCCCTAGACCCAGGGTTTCAAGGTGATCACCACTGCATCATAATAGGGCGGAACACATAACCCTAGACCCTGGGTTAAAACCTATTTCCTCTGCATCATAATAGGGCGGAACACATATCCCTAGACCCAGGGTTTCAAGGCGATCACCGCCGCAACATAATAGAGCGGAACATATATCCCTAGACCCAGGGTTTCAAGGTGATCACCGCCGCAACATAATAGGATGGAACACATATCCCTAGACCCAGGGTTTCAAGGTGATCGCCACTGCTACATAATAGGGCGGAATACATAACCCTAGGCCCTGGGTTACAAGGTCATCGCTGCCGCATCATAATAGGGAAAAACACATATCTCTAGACCCTGGGTGTCAAGGCGATCGCCGCCTCATCATGATACGGTGGAACACAGATCCTTAGACCCAGGGTTTCAAGGTGATCACCACTGCATCATAATAGGGCGGAACACATAACCCTAGTACCTGGGTATCAAGGTGGTCGCCGCCGCATCATAATAGGCCAGAACACATACCCGTAGAACCAGGGTTTCAAGGCGATCGCCGCCACATCATAATAGGGTGGAACACATATCCCTAGACCCAGGGTTTCAAGGTGATCACCGCCGCAACATAATAGGGCGGAACACATATCCCTAGACCCAGGGTTTCAAGGTGATCGCCACTGCTACATAATAGGGCGGAATACATAACCCTAGGCCCTGGGTTACAAGGTCATCGCTGCCGCATCATAATAGGGAAACCGCATATCTCTAGACCCTGGGTGTCAAGGCGATCGGCGCCTCATCATGATACGGTGGAACACAGATCCCTAGACCCAGGGTTGCAAGGCGATCGCCACCGCCTCATAATAGGGCGGCACACATATCACCCAGGGTTTCAAGGCGATTGCCGCCGTATCATAATAGGGGGGAACACATATCCCTAGACTCAGGGTCTCAAGGCGATCACCGCCGCATCATAATAGGGCGGAACACATGACCCTAGATCCAAGCTTTCAAGGCGATCGCCGCTGCATCATAATAGGTCAGAACACATAACCCTAGACCCAGTGTTTCAAGGCGATAAATAGGGCGGAACACATATCCCTAGGCCCAGGGTTTCAAGGCGTTCGCCGCCGCATCATAATAGGGTAGAACTCATATCCCTAGACCCAGGGTTTCCAGGCGATCACCGGCACATCATAATAGGGTGTAACACATAACCCTAGACCCAGGGTTACAAGGCTATCGCAGCTGCATCATAATAGGGTGGAACACATATCCTTAGACCCAGGGTTTCCAGGCGATCACCGGCACATCATAATAGGGTGTAACACATAACCCTAGACCCAGGGTTACTCGGCTATCGCAGCCGCATCATAATAGGATGGAACACATATCCTTAGACCCAGAGTTTCAAGGCGATCGCCACCGCATCATAATAGGGCGGAACACATTACTCTAGATCCATGGTGTCGAGGCGGTCACAGCCGCCTCATAATAGCTCGGGACACATACCTGTAGACCCAGGGTTTCATGGTGATCGCTACTGCAACATAAAAGGCGGAACATATAACGCTAGACCCTGGGTTTCAAGACGATCGCCACCGCATCATAATAGGGCGGAATACATAACCCTAGACCCTGGAATTCAAGGTGATCGCTGCCGCATCATAATAGGGAGGAACACATATCTCTAGACTCAGGGTTTCAAGGCGATCGCCGCCGCATCATAATACGGCGGAAACACATATCCCTAGACCCAGGGTTTCAAGGCGATCGCCACCGCCTCATAATAGGGCGGGACACTTATCACCCAGGGTTTTTATGGTGATTACCGCCTTATCATAATAGGATAGGGAGTATAACCCTAGACCCTGGGTTTCAAGGTGATCGCCACCTCCTCATAAAAGGGCGGGACACATATCACCCAGGGTTTCAAGGCGATTTCCGCCGTATCATAATAGGGCGGAACACATATCCCTAGAACCAGGGTTGCAAGGTGATCCCCGCCCCATCATAATGAGGTGGAACACATAATCCTAGACCCAAGGTGTGAAAGCGATCGCCGTCGCATCATATTAGGGCGGAACACACATATCCCTAGACCCAGGGTTTAAGGCGATCGCTGCGCATCATAATAGGACAAAATACAAAACCCTAGACCCTGGGTTTAAGGCAAACGCCCCCACATTAAAATAGGTCAGAACACATAACCCTAGACCTTGGGTTTCAAGACGATCGCCGCTGCATGATAATAGGGCGGAACACATAACCCTCAACCCTGGGCTGAAAGGCGATCGCCGCCGCATCATAATAGGGCAGAACACATAACTCTAAACCCTGGGTTTAAGGGCGATCGCCGCTGCATCATAATAGGGCGCTACACATAACCCTAGAACCTGGGTATCAAGGTGGTCGCCGCCGCATCATAATAGGCCAGAACACATACCCGTAGACCCAGGGTTTCAAGGCGATCGCCGCCACATCATAATAGGGTGGAACACATATCCCTAGACCCAGGGTTTCCAGGGTGATCACCACTGCATCATAATAGGGCGGAACACATAACCCTAGACCCTGGGTTAAAACCTATTTCCTCCGCATCATAATAGGGTGGAACACATATCCCTAGACCCAGGGTTTCAAGGCGATCACCGCCGCAACATAATAGGGCGGAACACATATCCCTAGACCCAGGGTTTCAAGGTGATCACCGCCGCAACATAATAGGGCGGAACACGTATCCCTAGACCCAGGGTTTCAAGGTGATCGCCACTGCTACATAATAGGGCGGAATACATAACCCTAGGCCCTGGGTTACAAGGTCACCGCTGCCGCATCATAATAGGGAAAAACACATATCTCTAGACCCTGGGTGTCAAGGCGATTGCCGCCTCATCATGATACGGTAGAACACAGATCCCTAGACCCAGGGCTGCAAGGCGATCGCCACCGCCTCATAATAGGGCGGCACACATATCACCCAGGGTTTCAAGGCGATTGCCGCCGTATCATAATAGGGCGGAACACATATCCCTAGACTCAGGGTCTCAAGGCGATCACCGCCGCATCATAATAGGGCGGAACACATGACCCTAGAACCAAGCTTTCAAGGCGATCGCCGCTGCATCATAATAGGTCAGAACACATAACCCTAGACCCAGAGTTTCAAGGGGATAAATAGGGCGGAACACATATCCCTAGGCCCAGGGTTTCAAGGCATTCGCCGCCGCATCATAATAGGGTAGAACTCATATCCCTAGACCTCCTCATAAAAGGGTGGGACACATATCACCCAGGGTTTCAAGGCGATTGCCGCCGTATCATAATAGGGCGGAACACATATCCCTAGAACCAGGGTTTCAAGGTGATCCCCGCCCCATCATAATAGGGTGGAACATATAATCCTAGACCCAGGGTGTGAAAGCGATCACCGTCGCATCATAATAGGGCGGAACACACATATCCCTAGACCCAGGGTTTAAGGCGATCGCTGCGCATCATAATAGGACAAAATACAAAACCCTAGACCCTGGGTTTAAGGCAAATGCCCCCACATCATAATAGGTCAGAACACATAACCCTAGACCTTGGGTTTCAAGACGATCGCCGCTGCTTGATAATAGGGCGGAACACATAACCCTCAACCCTGGGCTGAAAGGTGATCGCCGCCGCATCATAATAGGGCAGAACACATAACTCTAAACCCTGGGTTTAAGGGCGAACGCCGCTGCATCATAATAGGGTGCTACACATAACCCTAGACCATGGGTTTAAAGGCCAACCAATCAGTACATTTATAGAGCGTGCTATTCACCCGAAAGGGTCTCTAGGCGCTGAAGGGAGGGAGGTGCTGCTACTGCTCAAAGAGCCAGGTCTTGAGGTGTTTCCTGAAGGTGAGGTGGTCCTGGGTCAGTCGTAGTTGGGCGGGGTGGGAGTTCCACGTCTTGGCCACCATGTAGGATAATGATCTTCCTCCGGTGGGGGTTCTGCGGATCCGTGGGACGGTGGTGAGGGCGAGGCTGGCGGAGCGGAGTTTGCGGGTTGGAGTGTGGAACGTGAGGCGGTTGTTGAGGTATTCGGGGCCTATGTCGTGGAGCGCTTTGTGTGCGTGGGCGAGGAGCCTGAACGTGATCCTTTTGCTGACGGGGAGCCAGTGCAGGTCTCTCAGGTGGGCTGATATGTGGCTGTGGCGAGGAATGTCGAGGTTGAATCGTGAGAATGCGTTCTGTATGCGCTGGAGTCTTTTCTGGACTTTGACTGTGGTTCCTGCGTATAGGGCGTTCCCGTCAGTGGTCGAAGTGGGAAAACAAAAGTAGGGGAACTGAGGGTGGAGAATAAGGGGGCGGGAATAACCGAAGATTGAATCAGTGGGCGGAGTCAGGGGTGTGGCTAGAAATATCAAAACATACCAATTTTTAGTACGTTTAGCATTTCACTGACCAGTTACAGCTTATAACATTATTTAATTAAAAGAATGGATATGTTTATTTGAGGTTTAATTCAAGAAAAAGCAAAGCCGCATAGGGAATACAGGTTTATGTAAAGCATGTGAAATATAAGCAGGAACAACATGTTACCTTAAAGCTTTTACTCTCATTGTTCAGAAATCCATGATTATTTTTTGTCTCAAACATTGAGGTCATGAATGCAGGGCTCCTCCTATACACATGTGTTAAGCAAGGCTCAGAAGAGAAAGGGACTCTTCAGGAGAATCTAGACTCCAGGAAACCCACAAAGGCTCCTTCATATTCATGTCAGCCAGCTAGCTGCTCAATCATAATATAGAAAAAAGAACAACTGGCGGACAGAATCCAGAACAATATCATACATTCACCCCAGTACAGAGATCTGGGCCTAAATCCATTGTTTCTTTGCTCACCATGCCATTCCAGTTTGGACCCAGCCATATGCAAATCAGTCTTGACCTGCACCCAATGAGAACAGTCCAGTCCGAACTGCCTGGTCAGGTCCTCCCTGGACTGGAAAAAAGCATCCTAGGACCGGTTTCGGGGTTTCAGCCCTCATCAGCCAGGATAGCTTGATTCCAGTGGCATGGCGAGCACGGGACTATTGTCTGAGCATACCTGTCCCACTCGGGGTCACAAATGCAAAAAGAACAATTGATGGACAGAAGGCAGAACAATGTCATACATTCACCCCAGTTCAGAGATCTGGGCTTAAATCCATCGTTTTTTGCTCACCATGCCATTCCAGTTTGGACCGAGCCATATGCAAATCAGTCTGGATCCTGCGCCCAATGTGAACAGTCCAGCTCGAACTGCCAGGCCATATGTATTCAAGTGTCCTTTCATTCGGGAAGTGAACACAAAGCAGTACCCACTGAACTATGCACATAACATATTGCTCCTTGATATGCATGGTACATGTTCTTTGCAGCAGGCATATTACCACTCTGCACTACCTTATATGAGTAAAACAGCCACTAGACAAAACATGCTCCCATCTCTCTCCAGCAGGTACATTGATCACCAAAGTTATCTTGGCACTTGTATTGTTGACCGAAACCTGCTGAATATACAAAGAACTTTGCTGTGTTTTTAAAACTCCTGCACTTGTACAAAACCGGTCGCCCCAAACTAAACTGGCCCCCTACCCTTCCAGTCGCCATGGGAAACGCCTGCTCCTGCCCTTTCACTGCTCCAGTCCAGTCAGTATTCCTGCTCATGCTCGATCAACACTCCTGCTTCGTCAATTCCCCTGCCCCGTCACTTCTCCTGGCCCATCACTTCTACTGGCTGTTCACCGCTCCTGCCCTGTTCACCGCTCCTGCCCTGTTCACCGCTCCTGCCCCGTTCACCGCTCCTGCCCCGATCACCGCTTCTGCCCCGTCACCGCTTCTGTCCTTTCACCGCTTCTGTCCTTTCTCCGCTCCTGGTCCTTTCACCGCTCCTGTCCTTTCACCGCTCCTGTCCTTTCACCGTTTGCACCCGGTTACTGCTCTAGCTCATGCCCCGTCACCTCTCCTGCCCCGTCACCTCTCCTGCCCCGTCACCTCCCCTGCCCCGTCACCTCCCCTGCCCCGTCACCTCTCCTGCCCCGTCACCTCTCCTGCCCCATCACCTCTCATGCCCCGTCACCTCTCATGCCCCGTCACCTCTCCTGCCCTAGTACCGCTCCTTTCCTGTCGCCTCTTCTGTCCGGTCACTGCGGTCACTGCTCCTGCCGAGTTCACTTCACTCAATGTACAACATTGACAAAGGTGTCAAGTTCCCCACAGTACTCTGCTTGGGGAAAGCTCCTCTCTAATCACAAACTCCGATCTCAGGGGCACTTGATATGTTAAAGGCAGAGGGCGGGCGCATTGTCATTCTAAAGGGGCTAATCTGCCTCTATTGGAATGACAATGGCCTGCCCTCTGTCTGTGCGAGCTCAGGGGGGGCGGGGGCTGCTGCAGCCTCTGGAGTAAAACAGAGAAGTGCGAGCAGCCCCTGGAAGCGGAATGAAAAAAGTTATCATTTTAAAGTTGGACTATTCTTCCCGGGACGCTTTTTTGAAAGCAAGAAGTAGGGGAACGGACTGAACATTTTTTTAGAAGTAGGGGCATCCCGTGCCCTTCCGTCCCCGCCCACTTCTATCACTGGTTCCCGTAGTCTAGTCGGCTGGTGACGAGGGCCTGGGTGACCGACTTTCTAGTTCCGGTAGGGATCCACCGGAAGATCTTACGGAGCATGCGCAAGGTGTTGAAACATGAGGATGAGATGGCGTTGACTTGCTTGGTCATAGTGAGAGATGAGTCCAGGATGAATCCCAGGTTGCGTGCGTGGTCAGTGGGTGTCGGTGCAGTGCCCAGTGCTGTGGGCAACTAGGACTTGTCACAGGCAGATGGGGATGGTCCGAGGATGAGAATCTCCATCTTGTCTGATGACGGCTAAGTTTCATCCAATCGGCGATGTTTTTCATTCCTTCCTGAAGGTTGAGTTTGGCGGTGGCTGTGTCTTTGGTGAGGGAGAATATCAACTGGGTGTCGTCAGCATATGAGATGATTTTGAGGTTGTGTTTGCGTGCGATGGCGGCGAGGGGGCTCATGTAGATATTGAAGAGGGTTGGGCTGAGCGATGAGCCTTGGGGTACGCCGCAGATGATCTCGGTGGCTCCGGAGCGGAAGGGAGGGAGGCGGACTCTCTGGGTTCTGTTGGAGAGGAACGAGGTGATCTAGTCCAGGGCTTTACCTTGGATCCCGGCGTTGTGGAGGCGGTTGATTTGGGTGCAATGGCAGACTGTATCGAAGGCGGCTGAGAGTTCTAGGAGAATGAGGGCAGTTGTTTCTTCGTTGTCAAGCAGGGTCCTGATGTTGTCGGTGGCCGCGATGAGGGCGGTCTCGGTACTGTGGTTGGCTCGAAATCCGGACTGGGATGGGTCAAGGGAGCCATTGGCCTCGAGGAATGCGGTCAGCTGTTTATTGACGATCATCTCGATATCTTTTGCAGGGAAGGGAAGAAGAGAGGTGTGGCGGAAGTTCTTGAGGTCTTTAGGGTCCGCTGTGGGTTTCTTCAGTAGGGCGTTGATCTCTGCGTGCTTCCAGCTCTCTGGGAAGGTGGCGGATGCGAGGGAGTTGTTTATGACGTTCTGTTGGTGGGGTGCGATGATGGTGTTGGCTTTATTGAAGATGTGGTGAGGGCACAGGTTGGAAGGAAAGCCGGAGTGGATGGTGTTCATAGCGTGGGTGGTGTCTTCACTGCTGATTGGAGTCCAAGCGCTGAGGGTGGTTGTAGGGGGTGTTGGTTCAGTGGCTGGGGGCGGAGTCTGGACACCGAAGCTGTTGTGTATATTGGCGATCTTGCGGTGAAAGAACGTGGCGAGGGGGTTGCAAAGGTCTTGCGATGGTGTGATGTTGTTGCTGCTGGCGCTGGGGTTGGAGAGCTCTTTTACGATGCTGAAGAGTTCCTTGCTGTTGTGTATGTTGTTGTCCAGCCGCTCTTTGAACGATGTCTTTTTGGTGGTGCGGATCAGCTGGTGGTGTTTGCGAGTGGCGTTCTTGAGGTCTGTCAGGTTTTCTGTCGTCTTTACGCGGCGCCAAGTTTTCTCGAGGGTTCGGCAGGATTTCTTCGATTCTTTGAGGTCATCGGTGAACAATGTGGTTTTCCTGTTGCCGGGCTTTCCTGGAGGGTTCTTCAGTGGTGCAAGGGCGTTGGCGCAGTTGATGAACCACTGTGTGAGGTTGCGGGCTGCGTTGTTGGTGTCAGCAGTGTTGATTCGTGGGTTCTGGCTCAGTGATGTGGTTAGCTGGTCTGTGGTGACTTTGCTCCAGCATCTAGGGGGGATCTTTTGCGGGCGGTGGTGGCATGTGGTCTTCTTAAAGGTGAAGTGGATGCAGCTGTGGTCGGTCCAGTGTAGTCCGGTGGAGTGGCTAAAGGTGACGTGGCTGCTGGCAGAGAAGATGGGGTCGAGCGTGTGGCCGGCGTAGTGGGTGGGGGTGTTCACCAGTTGCTTGAGTCCAAGGTTGGCGAGGTTGTTGAGCAGGGTGGTGGTGGTGTTGTTGTTCTACAGGTGGAAGTTCAGGTCCACTAGGAGGATGTAGTCTGATGAGGCAAGGGCATGTGGGCTGGTGAAGTCGGCGATGGCTTCACTGAATTGTGTGCGTGGGCCCGGGTGTCTGTAGATGTGGGTTCCTCTGAGGGTGGTCTTGGTGTCGGTGTTGATCTGGAAGTGTAGGTGTTCGGCGGTGGTGAGGGCATCTTCGGAGTTGGTTGTGATGCCGATGGTGTTCCTGTGGTCGCCGCCGCATCATAATAGGTCGCAACACATATCCCTAGACCCAGGGTTTCAAGGCGGTCACCGCCGCATCATATTAGGGCGGAACACCTACCCATAGAACCAGGATTTCAAGGCGATCACTGCTGCATCATAATAGGGTGGAACACATAACCCTAGACCCAGGGTTTCAAGGCGATCACTGCCGCATCATAATGGGGATGAACACATATTCCTAGTCCCAGGGTTTCCAGGCGATTGCCACCGCATCATAATAGGGCGGAACATATAACCCTAGACCCAGGGTTTCAAGGTGATCGCCGCCGCATCAAAATAGGGCGGTACACGTATCTCTAGACTCAGGGTTTCTAGATGATCGCTGCTGCATCATTATATGGTAGAACACATAACCCTAGATCCAGGGTTTCTAGGCGATCGCTGCTGCATCATAATAGGGCAGAACACATAAACCTAGACCCTGGGTTTCAAGGTGATCGCTGCCGCATCAAAATAGGGCGGTACACATATCTCTAGACTCAGGGTTTCTAGATGATCGCCACTGCATCATTATATGGTGGGACACATAACCCTAGATCCAGGGTTTCTAGGCGATCGCCGCCGCATCATAATAGGGCAGAACACATAACCCTAGACCCTGGTTTTCAAGGTGATCGCTGCCGCCTCATAATAGGGAAGAACACATTATTCTAAACCCTGGATGTCAAGGCGAATGCTGCCGCTTCATAATACTGCGTAACACATATCCCTAGACCCAGAGTTTCAAGGCGATCGCCGCCGCCTCATAATAGAGCGGGACACATATCACCCATGGTTTCAAGGCGATTGCTGCCGTATCATAATAGGGTGGAAAGCATATCCCTAGATCCAGGGTTTCAAGGCGATCACCGCCGCATCATACCAGGATGGCAGCACATAACCCTACACCCTGGGTGTCAAGGCGATCGCTGCGCCTCATAATAGGACGGGATACATGTCAACCAGGGTTTCAAGGCGATTGCCGCTGTATCATAGTAGGGCGGAACACATATCACTACACCCAGGGTTTCAAGGCGATCGCCGCCGCTTCATAATAGGGTGGAACACATAACTTAGACCCAGGGTGTGAAGGCGATCGCCACCACATCATAATAGGGTGGAATACACATATCCCTAGACCCAGGGTTTCCAGGGGATAGCCGCGGCATCCTAATAGGGTGGAACCTTTACACCCAGGGTCGAGGGCTATGTCTTCCGTCCTATTATGATGCGGCGGCTATTGCATTGAAACCCTGGGTCTAGGGATATGTGTTTCCGCCGTAATATGATGCGGAGGCAATCGCCTTGAAACCCAGGGTCTACAGATATGTGTTCCTCCCTACTATGATGCGGCAGCGATCACCGTGAAACCCAGCGTCTAGGGTCATGTATACCACCCTATTATGATGCGGTGGCGATCGCCTTGAAACCCAGGGTCTAGGGTTAGGTGTTCCGCCCTATTATGATACAGTGGCGATCTCCTGGAAACCCTGGGTCTAGGGTTATGTGTTCTGGCCTATTATGATGCGGCAGCGACCACCTTGAAACCCAGGGTCTAGGGTTATGTGTTCCTTTAAAATTATGATGCAGTGGCAACCCCCTTGAAACCCTGGCCTGGGTCTAAGAAAGTATGTCTTTCATCCTATTATGATGCAGCAGCAATAGCCTTGAACCACTGGGTGATGTGTGTTCCGCCCTATTATGAGGCGGCGGCGATCGCCTTGAAACCCTGAGTCTAGGGTTATGTGTTCCGCACTATTATGATGCTGTGGCGATCACATTAAAACCCTGGGCCTAGGTCTGTGTGTTCCGCCCTATTATGATGCTGCGGTGATCGCCTTAAAACCCTGGGTCTAGGTTTATGCGTTCCACCCTATTATGATGCAGCGGCACTCACTTTGAAACCCAGGGTCTAGGGTTATGTGTTCCCCCTATTATGATATGGCGGTGATTGCCTTGTAACCCAGGGTCTAGAGTTATGTATTCTTCCTATTATGATGCGGTGGCGATAGCCTCGAAACCCAGGATCTCAGATGTTTGCTTTTAAGAAAACCCCAAAAACTTGGCATTTGTCTTAAACCTATTGATGATTTCTGGTTCTGTTCTCTCGTGATCTTTAACACCAGGATACCTTGTTGAGGTCACTGCTGCACTCTTTTGTGTCTCTCTTTCATTCAGTCAGTCAATTTCTACGTGTAGTTCTAATATATTTTACATTATGTGTATCAATCATCTGCGTAGTGTTTAGTGTAGGCTTGGGGCTATCTCAAAATGCTGGGCAGTGGAGAGCAATGGAAGAACTGGGGAAGAGGGAATGAGAGAGGATGGCTCATTTAGTTAGGTTTATATTCCATGTGAGAGGACAGCTCATATGGATATCATTTTGGTTTCATATATGATATCCCAACTTGCATATTCAAATAATAATAACCATTTACATAGAGCACATTGAAGGGTGATATATGCTTCAAAATTATTTAATTAGTTATGTTACAAATGCATAGCACTAATATCCAGTGATGTAGATCTTCGCTATATGCTGTTCCCCAATCGAGACGATGGCTGGCTGATAAGACATCATCAAAAGGTTACTCAGTTGTAGCTGTTAGAATTGGAGATCTCAAGTTGGCAGTTGTATGCAATATACTGTCCAAGTAAGGAACCTTCCTTCTAGTCAGGAAAAGGGGATTATACACGTGGATACCTCCTGCTCACCCCTCGGTAGCTTACCACGAGCAGACAGGCGTATGTCATAGGGAATGTGTAGTGTATTTGCACAAAACACAATGAAATCACTACAAATAGACATTACACTAGTTGAGAAAAATAAAGTATCTTTAGCTAAACAAAAGCTACTAAAGATCCAACATACACAACTGAAAATATGACTTTTAATAGGTTTCAAGCAATTCTGTCCATAGGAAACTATGGATGTATTATTTTTACAGAACGTACCTCAAATCTGTCAAAATCAACAAGACAAAACAGCTGCAGAAAAGGGAAACATTGAAAAACAAAGTGATGCGTCACTTCCTATGCCCTTGGGTGGGCCATACCACAGTTCTGCTGCACGCAGGAGAAGTGATGTGTCGGATCCAGACTCTAGGGGGAACTGATATAGTCATTTTCCAGGCTATTCAGGTCTGAGGGTGTTATGTCGGACAAACCTACTGCACAGGTGCGTTGCGTGAGGTAATTCAGGTGCTATGGGCGGATGTATGACGTTACAACGCATACTTTTAGCACGCATACCTTTACAACGCAATTTTTACAACGCAGGATCCATTACAACGAACTACCATTACAACGCATTTTTTTACATCGCAGATGCCTTTACAACGCATACCATTACAACGTAAGTATTGGTTAGTATATAATATTTTTAAAAATGTAAGTAATTAGAATTAATATAATTTAGTTTAATTTAATTTTAATAAAATGTTATTTAAAACCCAAACCTAGCCTTGAACCCTAAAAATACCCCTTTACCCCAAAACCCAAACCTAGCCCTGAACCCTAAAAATACCCCTTTACCCAAAAACCCAAACCTAGCCCTGAACCCTAAAAATACCCCTGTACCCAAAAACCCAAACCTAGCCCTGAACCCTAAAAATACCCCTTTACCCAAAAACCCAAACCTAGCCCTGAACCCTAAAAATACCTCTGTACCCAAAAACCCAAACCTAGCCCTGAACCCTAAAAATACCCCTGTACCCAAAAACCCAAACCTATAAAATTTTTAATATAATTATATACTTACCAATACTTACGTTGTAATGCGTTGTAAAAGTAGTCTGTTCTAATAGTTGCGTTGTAACGGTTGTTTACCGCTAAGGGCGCTGCGTAGATTTCCATAGCCACTGACTGGTGATGCATTCTTTTAGCCGCACATGAGGGCCTGCATTAGTAATGTGCAGCAGTTTCTCCGGCCACGGGCAGGCGATGCGTTGATTTTTTCAGCCGCACAGGACTGTGCATCAGGAACTTCTCCCACACAGCGGTGTAGCATCGGAAAATTTAGCCGGAAGAGGAAAAAAATTTTGATGCTGTCGATTTCTTCATGTCTGTGCAGATTTCTGTAGCAGGAACAACCTCCAGAGGCCCACAACTGGAATAGCCACCCCCAGGTAGGCTAGAACTCCCAGCAGTGGAGTTCAAGAAGGCTGTAGGTGAAGTCTTTGTGTCCCTGAAACTTCAGATCAGGAGGCACACACATGCCTATGGAAATTCTTCTCAAGCAGCTTTCACAGCAAAGTTCAGTCTTTGCCCTCTCGTTGGCAGAAGCAGCAACGGCTGGCAAACCCAGCAAAGCAACACACCGTAAAGGGGCAGTCTCCTCCTTACAGCTCCTCAGCTCTTTTACTTCACAGAAGTCTCTCTTGATTCCAGAAGTTATATAAAGTTCTGGAGTTTTATGTCTAATACTTTTAATAACCCTTTTCCCTTTGAAGTCTTTGTTCAGAGAGTCTCTGTTTCTCAATAAAACCAGTTCTGCCCTCCCTGGTCCAGTGTTACTACAGGAGGTAGAGACAGCATTGTGTAGAGCAGCCACAGTCTATTCAGGTGTCAATGACAGCTCTTTCCACCGCTCTAGACCAGGCTGGCCCATCAGCATATGCAGGGCACACCTCAGCTCCCTTTGTACGAGGGTCTGAAGTGGATGCACAAACAGCCTTTGAATCCACAAGCAGGCAGCAGCACACAGGATGGTTCAACAAAAAATGGACACTTTCTAAAATTAGTATTTTCAAATACACAATTTAAAAACCACCTTACCTAAAAGATGTGTCTGTAAAATCTGAGTTCAGAGAGTATAAACTACAAATCTCGAGCGCTCCCAATTGAAAGTTGTTAGTCCTTGCAATAGTGCAAAAAACATTGTACCCAGTATTTCACTATCAGGAGATGTAGACACCATATCCTACCTTTAACATACACTTCACCCTGCCCATAAGGGCACCTTGTACCTACCTGAGGGGTGACTTACATTTAAGAAAAGGGAAGGTTAGGGCCTGGCAAGTACTTACCAGGTTGACATAGCAGTTAAAAACGGCCCACTCAGACACTGCAGTGGCAGGTCCGAGACACATTTGAAAGGCTACTGGTGTGGGCGACACAATTAGTGCTGCAACCCTAATAGTACCATTTCATTTAAAGGCCCTGGACACACACAGTGCACTTTACTAGGGACGTACCAGTAAATCAAATATGGCAATCATGGATATCCAATGAGAATTACAATTTAAATAAGGAGCACTTGCACTTTGGCATTACAAGCAGTGGCAAAGTGCCCAAAGCACCTAAACCAGCAAAAACCAAATCCAGCACAGTCAAAAAGGCAAAGTAGAGGCAAAAAGTTGGAGAAGCCACTCCTAGGTCCGACACTAGTTTCAACAATAGTTTGTGTTGCCCTCTTCTGGGGCTCCTTCAGGATGAGGGTAGTCCTGGAAGAACATATAACATAGAGGGGAATGCTACTCACAAAAAACACATTAATTCTTGAGCATCGCCAAGTTAGTGATTTTTTTTATGTCTGTGCACATTGAGATCCAGACTATAGCACCAAGAACCCACATTGATGCTCTACAGGGTAGCCTCCTGGTCTGTAAAGCAGAGTGAAACGTTTCAGAAAACTGTGTAGAGTGTACTGTTTATGTAAATGTATTTCATGTCTAATTGTTCTTACCTTTCTGTAATAACACCACCTTGGAATGTGAATGTATCTTCTGGAGCACTCCTGCCATTCGGTGTTAAACAATTGCAGAGTGCTCCTGAACTCACAGATCCTGTGGGCTATTTTGATTCTTACCTATTAAACTTCAATTGCAAAACCAATACATTAGTGGAATCCAGGCATATATAAATTAAAAATAGGAATATTGTATTATTTCTGAGATAAATATTTCTATAACTATTCAGTTTGAAATTACTAGTTTGCTTGTAAATACTGTATTTGGCAACTCGTTTCATAGTGTCAGCACAGCACACTATGCAGCCTCCTTCATTCCTGCTTCGACCTATTCAATTATTATTTTGGTTGCAGATTTTTTTTAATTGTTGAGTAGCTACAGATGGCATTAAGTATGACTGGCAAAGGGAGACAGCATTATTTTCAAGCATTTGGGTCAAAGAGTCTTTAACAATCCATAGTAAATCGTAGCTCCTCAGGGACCGATTTGCCATATGGACACATACTGTGATGCAAGGAAAGAAGGGTAAGGTGGTATTCGGATGATCCAAAGGCATAATTTATTTAAATCCAACTAGGAAAGTGAGGACAACATAGAAGAATATATAGCATTCTTGCATAATTTGGCAGCTTGACAACTGTGCTGATATGTACATGTTAGAAACCAGTCGTTTCCACCTATTTATCAGGGAAAACAAAGGAGATGCCTTTGACATGTTGAAATTCAAGTCTAAAATCATAATTCTAGGGTTCGCAGAATTTTCTTAGTTCTTTGCCCAAGTTTCCTATCCAATCTAGGTGCTTTGTTTGCATTCTGATACTTGTAGTCCTGCATGACAATTTATATATTCAGGGCAAAAAATCCCACAATGCAAAGAAAAATCTTGGACTGCTGAAGCTACTCATGCATGGAATTAGAAAACCTGAGCGCTCTTGTTCTTGTCAGTGTCTTGTCTTGTCAGTGAGCGGCTCGTCAATGCTTCTAGGCACAGAGAGAAACAGCTTGTTTTCTTCAGTTACTGAAACTTGGATCCTGGGTTTGTCTACAGAATTGTAGACTTGAGGATATATAACCAACTCGGTTTACAACCATTACAACGCAACTTTTACCACGCAGTGCTGTTACAAAGCAGGTTTTACTACGCATACCATTACAACGCATTACACTGGGGGGCGCTCTAGGATAGGGAATAGGTTTAATTTACTATCCAACACCTTCCCTACTATCCACGGGGACTGGAGTTGGAATAGTAAATTAAACTATTCACTATCCAGCACCCCCAAGTGTATTGCGTTGTAATGGTATGCGTAGTAAAACCTGCGTTGTAACAGCATGCGTGGTAAAAGCATGCGTTGTAACGTCATACATTCACCAACTGTTGCCAAAACCATAAGTACCCCACCATCCCTAACCTGGCTCAATCAATCTAATCAAGGGGGTAGAGGATGAGATCATAAGAAGGGGAGAGGAGGGGAAAATAGCTAATGGAGGAAAGCATGAACTGAGTAGAGATGAAATGAATGAGGAACTCTGAGAATGATGCATCCTTTATAGCTATATTTGCAACTTTTAAAATTGTTGGATGTCTCTGGCTTATGGTAGCCCTATTTTGATTACGGTTGTCATCTTTAGCATGTACTATCAACTGTTGCATTTAGTGGTCAGCCCTTTTGTGCGGTGCCATCTCTTTAGTATGGCATACCATCTCATGGTCATCCCTGACATGAAACACCCCTTATGCCCATCACCTGCATGGGAAATTTCAATGTATGTGATGTGCCTCCATGGAAATGAGTCTGCGTTCCTGAAATATGGAGAGCAACTACTGCACATGACATGTTTTGCTTCATGTAGTAGGCCTCTCTAGCATCTGTTTGCCATCCATTTACAACTAGTGTGCCATCGATGACATTAGTTATATTCAGTGAAGGTAAGAAATTGGGTTATTAGTTGAGAGAGGTGGGAGCCCCATGCAAATAATAAATGAAACTCCTATCAGGCTGAACCTAAATACCCCTATGCCTAACCCTCTGGTAGCTTGTTACAAAAGCAGTCAGACTTAACTTAGAGGCAATGTGTAAAGTATTTATGGAGCACTCAAGCAATAAAGATAAAGTGAAAACACAACTACTTAAAAATTTCAAACCCATTTAAAAAAAAATAGAGTCAAATTAAAAAATAAAATGCATCAAAAAGACTTAGAACCGGAGATATAAGTTTTACATTTTTTACGTGAAAATAGAGGCAAAAGCACAATGTACCACTCACATTTATCTGGTTGCACTGGAGCCAGGGCCGGACTGGGAGCCACAACCGGCCCTGGCAAAGTGCTCGGCCGCCCCCCCTCCCCACTCGGGGTGTTGGGGGGGGGGGGGTGTTGGAAGTGCTGCCAAGTTCTTGGCCGGGGCTGGTATTCGGCCGATTTTGGTACAGGGCCGATTTTGCAGCTATGCTGCAAAAATGGCCTGTAACAAAAGTGGCCCCCAGGGGCCCAAAACTGGCCCCCACCGTGCGGCGCACTGGGGGATTGCCCGGTGCCCGCTATGGCCAGTCCGGCCCTAACTGGAGCAGAGGAATGCTACAAGTTCAGGCCAACTGCAATGGTGTGCAGGTCAGATACAGGGAGAAAGTACATCTCACTGTAGAGTTATCTTCACAAATCCAGGTGAGGAGTTGTCATTCATGTTGGTGGAGGCCACAAAGAGGTTTTTGTCGATGTGAGGGACAGGGCGGGCATCACAGACAGTCACTGTTTTGGCACAAAGAGCCTGTCATCGCTGGAGCTTCACATTGGGGTTCTTCGTGGGTTGTCGGTGTCAGGATATAGTGCTGGTCACGCTGGAATCCCTCGTTAGTGGACTTTACGGGCATTTCCTGTGGACCGAAGTACAGGCCTTGCTGTAGCTTCACGTTGGTGGTTATCTCAGATAGTTTTTGTTCAGCGTGAACCGTCATTATTGCGTTCACAAAGAATCCATACTCCTGTAATGGTTACCTGGAGTCTAGGAGGAGTACACTCTAATGCCAGAAAATTTTGAGGACTTGGGGAGCACCTCTTGGGGATCAGGACTTACTTCAGCAGAGGCCAGAAGAGTGCTCAGGCAGTTTCATCTGGTACTCTTCAGCTGGGCAGTTGCAGGGAGGCCCCTGGAAGCTTGTTGTGACCCAGTAACTCAAACAGGTGGTCAGAAAACTGACCTTTGGGGTCACTTCTAGGGAGCCTAGGGTTGAGACAAGCAGGTCCCTTCTTCCTTCTTTAGACAGCAGGGTAGTACTTCTTCTACAGATCTTCTGAAGATACCACTTTTTTCCCTGTGCCTGCCTGTGGGTGGGGGATGACCCACTTTGTCTAGCCTTTTGCCTTTTCCAGGCTGCAAACTGTCGAGGGAAACACGACAGCAAGGCCTAAGTGTGAGCCGCATTTGGCAGAGTCAGGCCCAATATGGCCTTAGAAGTCTAGAAAGGGGGGGGCAAGCCCTGGCACTACTGTTTGAAGCTTAAAACAGGTTGAGTATAACCCTCAAGGACATCCTGCACATTGGATCAATACCTGGCCCCACACCCCTTTAGTCGCACTTACAATTCATTTGATTGTAAAGACCATTTCTCTCTCTGGTCCAAACAGAAGTTATCACTTATTAAGTGTAATTAGGTAAGCCAGTGTTGGTCTCTGAGAGAGATAGCCTTTCAACAGTGAGCAGTTCCTTTAAGAAGTTTTCATTGTCTGGACTTGTAAAACTTAAACCCACAAATGCTCTACTTTGTTAATGCTATGCACCCTGACCTGAGAGTGGTTAGGGCCTACCTCAGAGGCGACATATAGATATTGCAAAGGAAAGTTTATGCCAGGTAAAAGATTTAATATTTCAGGGCAGAGTGGCAGTTTAATACTACACCACAAGTTGCAATGACAGGCCTGAGGCGTGTTTTAGGTACTACTTTAGTAGTATGCACAATGAGTGCTGCAACCCACTAGTAGCATTTCTTTACAACCCCTATGTACGTATAGTACCATATACTAGGAAATCATTAGTAAATTAAATGTATCAAATGTACAACCTTCCTTTCTTGCTGAAAAAAGCAGAAGTCAACACCCTATTGAAGAAACCAACAGCAGACCCCAGTACCCTGAGCAGCTATAGACACATCGCGCTCCTGACTTTCATAGCTAAAGTCATTGAGAAATCCATCAATACCCAACTCGCAATCCACCTAGAAATCCATCCGCTCCTAGACAGCTCTCAATCATGCTTTCGCACCAACCACAGCACAGAGACAGCCATTATTGCAGCCACTGATGGCATCCTCGACCGATGAGAAACAGTGGCACTCATCCTGCGCGACTTCTCCGCAGCTTTCGATAAGGTCTCCCACAAATAATTCATCAGAAAGCTTCAACACTTGGGTATCTGCGGATCGGCCCTCAAGTGGATATCCTCTTTCCTCATGGAGAGAAAATTGTGAAAAATCAGTTTGCTCTATTTTAAAGTATTCATGCACTTACTTAAAATCTTTATCACACAATTAGAAATATCAAGAAGCAAAAAAGTGTGTTATATTTTTTAGCAATAGTCTGTAATCCATTTTTTCCTTTTTGCAATTGTGTGTAAACATTTCTATTTGGTACTAGTGGTAATGCAACTCTGTAGAAATCTGTGTTTACATTACAAAATGAAGGCCCAGATTTAGCCCTTGTGAGTAGAAAATTTACTTCATCAGCCCGGGAAACATCCATAACAACGCGGGCATTACCCCGCACTGCTATTACAACGCTGCTATTACAACACAAGTCGTTACAACGACTTGCGCTGGAGGGCGCTGTAAGATAGGGAATAGTTTAATTTTCTATCCAACACCTTCTCTACTGTCAATGTGGGCTGGATAAAATATTTCTCCCATGGCATGGGGTTCATTTGCAGTTTTCACTGCCCCTTATTGCCAGGTTTTTTACCTGGCGGTGACGGACAGTGAAAATGGCTAAGTGTTTGCCCACTCTTAATAAGGCATGCGAACACATGTTCAAACGTCTGATAGCCCTTACTCCGTTGGGCTGTCAGAGGTGTATGCAGGCAGCAGAGACACAGTAGTCTGCGTCGTCTACATGCTGTAGTGCTTTCCGACTCTAAATGAGGCTGTCGGAACTTTGTTGTGGTGGAGATGGCACTATGTCGCCATAGCGACAGGGTACCCTTAACACCAAAATCTAAATCAGGCCCACATGTGGACCGGGTCAAATACATTTGCGCATTCCAATTTACATGGGCAAAAAACGAAAAAGTATAATAAAGATTTGCTTTTTGCTTGCAGCAATGGTTTGGTTTTATAACATAGGCCCTTATTTAATAATGACATTATACAAAATAGTATTGAAGATCTAGTGAAATTATATTGAGGCCGAAGTACGGGATATAATATGTCATATCTGTATAGCATGTACTGTGAGTGGCTATGGTTGAGAGTTAGGGTGTGCTAATGGTGATGTAAGATGTTTTCGTTCCTAAGAAACTTATAAAAAGCATGCATACGAAGCATTGACTGCCGTGGCTGAATTAAAATGCCTTTAAGACATTTTTTTAAAATCTGCAGCGTCCCATTTTCTGCAGTGAGACATCCTCCTCACGCGCGCCTCGCTGCTTGCAGCCGCATCCAGTGTGAGCTCAGACAATGCAATTCACATCACTTGACCCAGATTCAAGTCTCTGGAGGTCTCCATTAGGTGAAATAACATGTTTTTCCTTGAGAGGAACTTCACTTATGATAAATTAATAGAGGCGTTTTCACAGCCATCGCCATTTCCAGCCCCACTCGACACAGCATTGCACTCTGGAGAGGGAGGGGGTGAAATAATGCCATCTAACAATTATTTCATGTAACCAGAGGGAGCCACGGTTTTTTGAGTCAAAAGATATTGCATTCCTTTCTGCTGCTGTGATTAGTTGTCAGCGGTTTGGAACCGTGGAATGCTAAGTTCTATTCGTTACTATTCACGTCCTAAAAAGATTGCAATAGTAGTAACAGTTCGAGCGGCCTACACTGGCATTGTTTTCTTCCAGAGATCAATTGTCGAATTTGTTTGTGCAATTGAAAGTTTTGAAAATAGGAAAAACTGTTTAAATATGTTCGATAAAAATCAAGAATTTGCTTTAGAAACCTCTGATTGGATTACCAGCCTTATAGCAGCCTTGCAATAAAGTTCGGGTTTTTATTGGCATCAAGCCACTTTTGCGTTCACCTGTATTAATAAACAATAAAGTACAAAATAAAATATAAGCAAGTGCATGTGTAGTGACAAAACGTAAATCATCGAGGTATGTAAAGAAAGAACATGCAGGAATAAACATTTTAAAAAAGGAGCAGAGGGGCATATATTTGGCATTTCAGTTTTTGATTCACGTGCTGAAGTGGGTAGGTAAGCCTTAAAGATAATGTGAACGACTGGGGCCAACGCTGGTAAGGGAAGGCGGGTACACTCGCCAACAACCCGAGAGGGCACTTCCCCAGGTGTAGATATAAAGTTGGTCCATCACATTGGGGTCTGGATTCATTGGGCTCTCCTGTCACCTAAGTTACATAGTCCTGGACTCCCAGAGTCTGTGCGTCAGTCCTCCCCGTCCCGCAAACAGACCTTTTGCCTTCCATTGCTAGGTCTGTCCCATCATTGGATACAGGGCAAGCCTCAGGACATTTTGACTCCATCCTATTACCTTTGGGTTTGCTCCAAGCTGCCCTGTGGGTTGACAAGTGACACGCTTAAGAATTTGCTGGGCCGGCTGATGTCTGTTGAACTCTTAGAAACTATACCTTCTCGATCGAAACTGGTATTGTTTCGAAACTGGTATTGTTTTGGAGATATAGGTACACTGGCAGGGCAATAGCAAGAATACTATAGATGGCTTTTCCATTCCTACCATCTCCAGAGTTCTTACATTAAACGCAGGGGCTCCGTCTCGGGCATCACAGCACCATAGGTGGATTTATTTCTATATGTTGATCGCCAGCTGACATAAGTAAGACCCTTTGGTGAAACTGAGGGAGGCATGGGAGCAGGAGGAGGGAGTACTAGATGAGGATGATTGGTCAGAGGCTAACATGGTGGCATGGGTGTTGTATATTTCCTCTAATTTCCGGCAATATCATTTAAATACATGTACCAGTTTATTATAGCCCAAACAAATTCTGGAAGCCTAAAGTCCTGCATGCACAAGAGGTGCAGATGCAACGGGTATCTTGTAGCACATAATTTTGGACTGTTCCTTGACTCGTCTTTATGGGCAAAGGTGTCCGACTCATTTGCAACTGTACTTTGTTTCCCCACTGTGGTGGATCCATGTGTTGCAATACTGGGTATTAGAACATTGGAATGTGGAGCACTCCATTGAAGTGCTCTGAACTTCTACGGGCCGGTAAAGGCCCGCAAAACAACATTCCAATGTTTTACACAGACCTCTCGGAGCTCAAGGGGATTTAAATCCCTTAGAGCTTTGAGAGGCCTTCGTTTTATTTGTTAGAACATTCTGCCCTCTAGAATGTTCTAATAGCCTTACAGCCCTTCGTAGCAGAGCTATACCGGCTATTAAAGTCCTACTCCCTTGTTAAAGGCCCGAGCCGAAGAAGCGGGCCTTTAATAGCAGGTAGAGCCCACTACGGCAGGCTATAAGGCTATTTTATGGAAGGTTGGGCTGCCTCTAAGGTGCAGAGAATTCTCACTGGTGTAGGGTTTCATGTGGCAAAAAGGGACATAGCTTGTTTTGGCAAAGATAACCTCTTTCCAATAAAGTAGTGAGCCATTAGAATGGACAATTGTGCAAGGTGTGAAAATCATTTATAAATGGTGAGGCTGTCTAAATAAATGTGATAAGATTTGGCATCCATGGTGGATCCAACACAGTGCCTTCTCCTGAGAGACCGTGGCACAGGAAAAGTGATTTGTGTTGCCATGATGGTTCAATTTTGTGGATATGTAGGGGTCCATGGGGTGGTAATAATCTTTATGTTTTGCTGTAGTTTATCATTTGTTTTTATTGACAAATAATACCATATTATATAAAAGAGTATTTACTTTAGAAGTACATAGTGGTGTCCCATTTTAAGTAGAGCTAATACTAATCCCGACACAACCCACACGCTCCTCCACGTTCTTAGAGAAATTGCTTTGTTTATCTTGATAGAAAAGGCTATGCCTGCTACCTCCCTCAATTGACCCAATAGTACATTGATGCAGGGGGTTTTCAAAAGGGTCTTACTGCTGGTGGAGGCCTTATTAGGGAAGACCCCATAGGAAAAACAAAAAAATCTTCTAATTATGAATACAGTTGGTGGAAGCAGCCAAAGGATTTTCACTATGCAACAGGTAACTAAACTGTAAGAAAACAGTGTGTGGAAATTACAAGACAGAGACAATCACGAATCAACATAGTGCACTATATGTTTTATTTGTTTACTAAAGTAAGCATAATGAGCCCACAGGTCTCAGTACTCATCGAAAGTTACTTCATTTGAAACTGTGGGCCATAGATTGTGTAAGAAAGAGGACAGACTGCCTATTATCACCCAACTATTGTTGCAATTTATTCTCTGCACTATAATGTTCCTTTCTCGCTGGGTAGGAGGGGTGGCATTGGCAAATTGCAATTTTTGTTGCCCTCCTACTATAACAGTTGGCGTAGCTTTGTCCACATATACCCCACCAAGTGCGAGATCTGTTGATGATGGAACTTATCCTTTCAGAGAGGGAAAAAATGGTCCTTGAGCTTAGGGAATGGTGATCCTTTCATGAGCTGGATGGACTGGTGGCTTGTGTACCGCCTTTCCAGTACTACAAAGAGCAGCTTTGGGGCTGTGCCTACCTCCTTCCTGACTTTTGTCACTTCTAATGCCACCCACACTTGTGTCTGCCTGCCCTTTGCTTCCCTAGCCAAGTTGGACCTAATTCCAGGGAAAAGGGAAGAACTGGCCAGAACAAGTTTTGGGGAAGTCAAAAGGGAGGTTCCCTACACATAATCTGGAACTGGGTATAAAGTATCACCCTCAGAACTTCCTATTTGAACACACCTGGACTTCTGAAGGCTCAGAAGAAGGGTCAGGAATAGGGGGATCGATACAGAACCTATAGGAATACATCACAGACTGCCCTGCTGATTGAAACCTAAAGGAATACTGGGCCTGCTTTCCTTGTACCCAGGACCCCAGAAGTGACTCCATGGTCCAGTTAGATGAGCTCCTATTTAAGCTGCAAGGACGCATCAAGCTTCCAAATGGCATCCCCTGCAACTGCCCAGCTTATCAGTCCAACTGGAACTGCTCAAACTGTGCTGCTGGCTTCCACTGGAGTGAGTCCTAACCCCCAAGAAGTGGCCCTCCAGATCTGGACTCCTGACTGGAGTTTGAGTGTACTCCCCCTACTCTAAAACACCAAGAGCTGGACTTGAAGTGATAGATTAGAGGTTCTGGGCTCTTCATGTTCAGAAGTGGACCTCAGGATCTGGAATCTTAATTTATTTATTTATTTATTTATTTATTTTAGGAGTTTAATATAGCGTTAGCCAGACCCGAGGGTATCGGAGCGCTTTACAGCATTTGTAGTACAGGAATCACAAATAATCATCAGTGTATATATTAGTTCAGAAATCCCGACGTGTAGTGCAACAAGGAGGCAGGGCAGTCCTGAGAGTCTTGCACAGAGCCATTTTCAGGAAGGGGAGGAGCGTGGAGGGACGAAAGGATTTTAAGAGGAGGTAGGTTATGTTGACAGGTGTTGTGGAGAGCAGGAATGAGCCCTTTAGTGCTGTTTACTTGTCCGGGAAGGCACAGTTGAGGAAGAGGGTTTTAGGAGTTTTTTTAATTTTACAGATGACGGTATAGTCCTAATGTCTGCTGGGATGGAGTTCCAGATTCTGGGTGCATTTCCAGAGAAGGGACGTGCAGCAGTTTTCTGTTTGTGTGTTTCCATGGGAATGAGCACAAGGGAGTTGGAACTCCTGAGGTTCCTAGTCCGGCAGGCCTTTTTGAGTTTGGAAGCCCGGTATTCAGGTATGCCTGTGTGGAGGTCTTTGTGCGTGAGGCAGACAGTTCTGGAGCTGGCACGCATTTCTATTGGTAGCCATTTTAGATCTTTCAGCGCGGGTGCACTGTGCTCAGATTTCCTGATTCCGGTGACCATTATGGCCGCTGCGTTTAGAGTTGTTTTAAAGGGAGCTAGCTGGGATTTTGCTGTACCGGAGAGGATAGCTTTACCGTTGTCAAGTCTGGATAACACCAGGGATTGGGTGGCTTGTTTGAGGTCGCTGGACGGGATGAAGGGTTTTATTTTGTTGAGAAGCTTCAGATATTAGAAGGCACTCTTTGCGGAGTTCTTGATGTGACTGGCCATGTCAAGTTTGGGGTCTAGAGTAAATCAAATGATTTAGTGGAGTTAGCCAGAGTGAGATTACAGTTGAGAGCATCGATTTCTTTAAGCCATTCCATGATTTGGGGGTTTTCATCTTTGTTGGAGATGAGGAGAATTTCAGTTTGGTCTTGGTTGAGTTTGAGGTGGTTCATGGATAGCCAATGCTGACCTTTTTTAAGAGTTTTGTTTAATCTCTGAATATCTTTGAAGGAGGACGTTTCCAGATAGATCTGGGTGTCATCTGCATAGAGGTGGTAGGTGATGTGGTTTTTTTTAAGTATGGAGGTGAGGAGTTCCATACAAATGTTGAATAGTTGAGGGGAGAGCACTGATCCTTGGGGGACATCTCTGTTGACAGGATGAGAGTCAGAATTGAAGGTTTTGATTTTTATCCTTTGGGAGCGGTTGCGCAAGAATGAAGAGAACCACAGTAAGACCACTTAATCTGCTCCTACCCCATCTAGGAGAGCCTTGATGAGAAGATTGTGATCCACAATGTCAAAGGCTGCCAATAAGTCCAGGAGGATGAGTAGGAATCATTTGTCGGTATCTAGAGATTTGTGAATGCTATCCACGGTGTTGAGGATCGCGTTTTCTAGGTGCTACAACCGTTTCTGAAACCCAATTGGTGGGGATCTAGAAGGTTGATGCTGTCCATGTGCTGAGTCAATTGTGAAAGAACGCACTTTTCAAGAATTTTGGCAAGGAGGGGGAGATTGGAGACTGATCTGAAGTTGATAAGGTTGTCAGCGTCAAGGCCAGGTTTTTTTGGGAGTGGAGTAACTTGGCTGGCTTTGAGGCAGTCAGGAATGATACCGGTTCTCAGAGAGCTGTTAATGATCTTACAACAGTATTAAGCTATGAAAATTTTCAGTTTCTTTGTCAATTGAGTAGCTAGAGGTACTAATGTGTGAGCTGCAGGTTTGGAGGTGGAAATCAGACTGAGAATCTGAGTTTCCGGTATGGGGTTGAAAGATTTCCAGACTTTCATGGGGTGTTTGCGTTCATTGGTTTCCGTTTCTGGGGGTGAGATTAAGCAAGAGGTGTTGGGGTTGACGTCTTTAGAGAGCTCATTCTTGGTGATTTTGTTTATGTAGAAGTTGGCGAAGTTGTCACACAGGTCTTTAAGGCCTGGCCTGGGGCAGCAGAGGGTATGGGTGTTTGTTGTCTGATGTTATTGAATAGTTCTTTGGGTCTGTTTTTCGCCTTGTCCAGGGCGGTGCAGAAGAAGGTGTTTTTTTCGTTGTTAATGTGTTTTTTTATTTCCTTCGGGTTACTTTGAGTTGCTCGAGGAGGTCAGTAGAGGGGTTGTTCCTCCATCGACGTTCTGCGGCTCTTAATTGTCTTCTTTCACCATTGATGTCTGAGTTAAGCCAGGATCTGGACGGAGTGTTCCTGTTTCTTTTTAGTTTCATGGGGGCTAATTGATCAAGGATGGTAGTCATAGTAGAGTTATAGTGAGTGGTGAGTTCCGTTGTTAAGAGATCATCTGTGGAGGTAGGCAGGAATGAGCCTACCCTTTTTTCAAAGTCGGTCAAGGAGATCTGTTTAAGATTTCTCGTCCATTTGGGGGGTCTTGGATGAGGGGTTGATGAGTGATTATTTGAGTAATGCTAAATAGGATAAGGTGATGTCAGACCAGTCCACCGGAAGGATCTGGCAATCGTGATGGTGTCCTGTTGGGCAATGATGGCATCCAGGGTCACTCCCTTGTTATGGGTGGTGCCTTCGGAACAATGGTGGGAGAGGTTGTTATTATGCAGCAGCTCATTTAGGTTCTGGATTGCTAGGTTGATGTGTTCATTCCAGTGTAGGTTCATGTCTCCCAGAATTAGGCTGTTGGCGTCTCGAAGTGAGCAATGTACAATCAGGTCGGACACGTGATCAGTGAATGTGGTGGTGTTACCTCAAGGATGATATAGGAGATGGCACTGGAAAGTCTTGTCACTTGTGTTGATGTTAGCGTAGAGGCACTTGCAGGTATTATAATTAAAGGTATCTATTTCTGTCACAGATATGTTGTTACTATGAATGATTGCTATACCTCTGCCTGGTTGGTCTTTATGATCGTTGTTGATGATTACAAAGCCTGTTGGCATGGAAGTGTCCAAGATTGGAGTCGAGCATTCTTTTAGCCAAGTCTCAGTGATGAAGGCCACGTCATTGTCATGGGTGAGGAAGGATTCTGCTAGCTCAGTTGCATGTTTCCAGGCTGATCTGCAGTTTATGAGCATGCAGTTGGTGGTGAGAGTCTCTTTTGAGCGGTTTCTCTTAAAAGGGGCCCTGGGGATGTTGGAAAGGGAAGTTGGGGGTCTGGGGTGTTTAGGAGGGGAGAGGTCCCTTCTAAAACAGGTGATCACCTGAATTTTGGATAGCGGGGTGGCAGTAGCAGGGGTGTCATGTGAGGAGGCAAGATCTGCTGCTTCACTCGGGGACATCGCTGCTCTAGTTCTACTGGTGCCTTCTGGGTGCCTTCTGTGTTCCCGCTAAGGTGCGAGGGGGAAAAGAGCTGTCCTCGAGCTCCTCGGGACCTGATCTAACTGCTGACACTACCTACCTGGATAAATTCCCCAAACTTCACTGCCAGACCTCTGTGAGTTAATAACAACAGTCCACGTTTTCTTCCAATGCGAAGTTCCAATCGTCGATCAGCTGTTTGGTCCGATGATGACCACACGGCCATTGCAAAGTTCCTGACCAGAGCGTGAGATGTATACTACTCATCGTCGATGAGCCCCCTCCTGATTCAGCCTGTAGCCTGACCATCAACTACCTCTTCGATGGGCGCTTCTCACCTTAAAACTGGATTAAGGTAAACTTTCCATTGGAAGGAACCTGGTTCCTGTATCCAACCGACACTCCATCTAGGTCAACCTTAACGCTTGACTTTGACCTGGTCCAGCACAACCCGATAACCTCGAATGTGCTTTTGGGTGCTAGTTTTAGTTAAAACTTGAAAAATTCAAACCTCCGGTACTACTTTTGGACTTTTGTCATTTGTATGCCCTTTTATTGATTACAACTTAATTTATATTTCTTAATTAGTGTGGGGTTATTCTTGTGTAATGTTTTCATTTTATCACTGTTTGAATGCTGAATAAATACTTTACACATAGTCTCTAAGTTAAGCCTAGCTGCTATTGTACCAAGCTACCAGAGTTTTGAGCACAGGCTGATTTGGGGCTAGCTTATGTTTCACCCAGACAAGAGTTGTGGCTGCTGCTTGACAAGGCCTACACGCCCTCAACCAGTAACCCAATTTCCTACACTGCCATTAACCCAGACCTCCACTGGCTTCAATTAGTAATTCACAGTCTCTTCTCACATTTGATGAAGCTCTTTGGTGGTGTCTGTGTACTTCCTGTAACACTCCACAGGTAGGTGTCCATCATCCCCTTTTGTATCGCTTTGTTCGCCCTAAGTGTGGCAGGGTATGCTCAGACGTGAGTCCCTTGCTCACTTGGCCACTGGATTCAAGATAGCCTGGCTGATGAGGATTATGAATCCGAAACCGGTCCCAGGATGCTTGTTTCCGGTCCATGGAAGACATGGCTTGGCAGTTCGGGCTGGACTGTTCCCATGAGGCACAGGGTCAGACTGATTTGCATATAGCCATGTCTGAAATGGGGTGGCTGAGTGGGCTAAAGAATGGTGATGGATTAAACCCAGATCAGTTGACTGGGGGTGAGTGTTTGATTTGCTCAAACGCTCCGTCCATCATCCCCTTTTGTATCGCAGGTGTCAACCTATGCCTCCTCACCAGGGGGCATTGTATGTATGTACTGCTTGTGTTGTGTCTCAGTTCAGAACAATATCCTTCTCCTAGGCAGACCTCTCCAGAAATATGGTCCACCTCGTCAGAGCCAGACTGAGAACCAAAACCAGCCCTGGCAAAGTGCTCGGCCGGCCCCCCAGGGGGAAGGGGAGGAGGAGATTGGGGGTGCGACCGAGCTCTTTGCCGGGGCCGGCTTTCGGCCGATTTTGTTACAGGGCTGATTTTGCAGCTATGCTGCAAAAACGGCCCTGTACAAAACCAGCCCCCAGGGGCCCAAAACCACCGCCCACCCTTAGGGCGCACGGGGGGATTGCCCGGTGCCCGCAACGGCCAGTCCGGCCCTGCGCCTCGTATTGTACAAGCTAGCTCAGAACAAAAATGTCCAACTTCTCTGTGTCAACACTAAATACATTGCTAGGCAGCACATTTTTTTTATAGGTGAGTGTTAGACTTCCTTACTCATGGTGCTTCTATTACCACACCTTTGTTGCCACTTAAGTACTGGACTCAGTTGGTCTCTTCTACCACCAGCTCGACTCTTCTTTGACATTGTTAATTAGTTAGTAATTTTGTATCTGCTCAAATGCTAGTTTCTTCTCTTCTAGGGCAAAAGTTGCACATTTCCATTCCCTCTCTCTCTTCCTCTACTTTCTCTCGGTGTCTATTTTAGACTGGGACAGGCAGCAGCCTCATATGATTTCCAAGTCCAAATTGGTGCAGGGGAGAATGAATAGTGCAGGTTCTCGTGCTCTGCTTCCTCCTGCTCCCACTATTAATCTGTGTCTGCCTTTTTTCTTCTCAAGCTCTGCATGTCTATTTTGGGCATTGATTACGCAAGCGCTGTACATTCTTTACATTTGGGATTTTGCTATCTATTTGCTCTTTTACGCTGTTCTCAGTCTGTTTATCTAACTCTTCATCAACCTGTGAATTGAAAATGAACTGTGCACCATCTGAGTTTTAAATACTCAATAGCTAGCTGTATTAATTATGTCCCTGACATATGCTTATATCCAGAACAGGTAACCGTATATTAAAAAAGATTAAATTATAATTGCCGACAATTATCGTAGTTTCCACCAGGAGTAAACTCGAGAGTTTTAAGGAAATTAAATTGTATATGTTTTAATTACATTTGAAATCGTGTCTGCCTTAACAGGTCTTCTGAATTCTGCCATTTCCTACCATGGTACAACATTCTAGAATTAATCTGTTTTCTTAAAAGAATTGTGTGTTGTAACAAAAGGACGTTAATGAGCTATATGTGCCTTTTTTCTTTCTGTTTAGTTTTGAGTATTGGCGAGGGAGGATTCTGGGAAGGAAGTGCTCGTGGGCATATTGGATGGTTTCCAGCAGATTGTTTGGAGGAAGTTCAGCCGAAGCCAAATGAAAGCAGACCAGGTACGAGAATACAGCTTAACCAGTGGTTCATTTGAGCCACTTAATTGTCACATGGTCAGCGACTAGCTGCCGCCTCCCCCCCAATCCGGCACCCAATACCCAGGAACGTGGACACGAGACGTCTTTACTTTTTGGAAGGCGGGCGCTAGTCGCCCGGCCGTATTTATTAAAGTATGAAATTAAAAAAGGTTTTAATTGCATAATCAACAATTTATACAAAAATTCAGCAGGACATTTAGGTACATAATTCTTAGCAACAAGTTTGAGAGCCTGACTTTAACAAAACTCTAATACATGTTGTTTCCTAACTTAGACTAAACATCCTCATCTAGAATTTTTGTACATTTCTGGCCATATGGCAGGGTCACTACCGGTGTCAGGTCCTACAAGCTGCGCCTCCCCTCTGGATGTGCGCATGCGCAGTGTTACCCCGGGAATTGCCCGGTCTACGCCCTGAACTCCATTTACCCACTAAAGGAGGGCCCTTACTCTGCGCCGGTGGCGTCATGAGTCCACGTGCGCGGGGTGGCTACCAGCCTAAGGAAAGCGTGAACTACTCCTACCCGCGCTCCTTTGCCTATTACCTTGCCCCTGGAGTTCTGGGAGTGGCCCGCAGGCCCCTCCCCCTGGGCGGGAACCTCCATAGGATGATGCCCGCCCCCTCAGACCTCAAATATGTGCTCACCGATAATGACCTTACCGCATGCCCCATACCTAATAAATACGACGACCTATGGGAAAAAATTCTAAAGGACAGCTACACTGGCTAATAAATAACAGTATCAACGTATAGCTAAAAAGGGAAAAAAGGCCTACCGACACATGGCATTAAAATACAATTCGCTTCACACATGTTTCGCTAAATAACAGTATCAACGTATAGCTACAAAGGGAAAAAAGGCCTAAAGACACATGGCTTCAAATACAATTCACTTCCCACATGTTTTGCTAAAAAGGGATAAAATTCCTAGACAAAAGCATCAACAATATACCAACAGTTCCATCTCTATTATCCTGTGAGACCCGTGGACCGTACCTTCAAAACTTACCATTCAACCAGACATAAAAACTGCTACAAAACTTTTGTTCCAAGGGATGGTGGGTGGGAAAACAAAGAAGCCCCGAGCGCGGGGCACACCGTTACGGCGAGGGAGCGTCCAGGGACAAGGGGGTCTCCTGGGCGCTCCCTATCTCTTTATTCTCGAGGGGCCAGGTGGCCCCTCCTATCGCCCGCCCCCCCTGACCCGGACCCACTTCCCAGGATCCGGGTCAGGGAGGCCGCCAGCCAATCGGCGGTGGGCCGCGCCCCCCAGGGCACGCCCCCACCGCCGAATGGCGACAAAGGAGAGAGTGGGGGCGACGGTCGCCGCGCCCCCCTTTTCACATGGTCAGCGACTAGCTGCCGCCTCCCCCCCAATCCGGCACCCAATACCCAGGAACGTGGACACGAGACGTCTTTACTTTTTGGAAGGCGGGCGCTAGTCGCCCGGCCGTATTTATTAAAGTATGAAATTAAAAAAGGTTTTAATTGCATAATCAACAATTTATACAAAAATTCAGCAGGACATTTAGGTACATAATTCTTAGCAACAAGTTTGAGAGCCTGACTTTAACAAAACTCTAATACATGTTGTTTCCTAACTTAGACTAAACATCCTCATCTAGAATTTTTGTACATTTCTGGCCATATGGCAGGGTCACTACCGGTGTCAGGTCCTACAAGCTGCGCCTCCCCTCTGGATGTGCGCATGCGCAGTGTTACCCCGGGAATTGCCCGGTCTACGCCCTGAACTCCATTTACCCACTAAAGGAGGGCCCTTACTCTGCGCCGGTGGCGTCATGAGTCCACGCGCGCGGGGTGGCTACCAGCCTAAGGAAAGCGTGAACTACTCCTACCCGCGCTCCTTTGCCTATTACCTTTCCCCTGGAGTTCTGGGAGTGGCCCGCAGGCCCCTCCCCCTGGGCGGGAACCTCCATAGGATGATGCCCGCCCCCTCAGACCTCACATATGTGCTCACCGATAATGACCTTACCGCCACAGGCCAGCATTGTTAACCGACGATCTGGCCTCCCCCTGCCTTGACCTACCCTAGAAAATTCTCACTTTAGGAAACCTTCCCACCAGGCCCTGACATTATCAGACCCCAGGACCTTCCCTCCCTCCGTCTGGAAATCCCTCCAACCAGGCCCAGATATTGTCAGACCACAAGACGTTACCTGCTTCATTCAAGTGCACTCCATCCCCCAAGTAATACAGTCCACCCCCGACACGCCCATGAGGCATCGTCTGCAACAGGGGGGGGCTCAAAACCGCTTGTCCAACTGTGTGTTGATCCTCTTTACCGAGTGATTCAACGCCCTGACCGAATCCCCCGCCCGCCACTGCAATAGAGGTATGAGTTGCGACCATACTACCGTGCAACCCGGGCAGATCCTGGCACTCTACCCTGCAGTTGAGATAATCTCCTCCATCAGAATGCGTCTTCCCAGTTTAGCCAAATCATTCTCCCCCAGGTGAAGTATCACCACTGACGAGGGAAAGTGCCGGCGCGCTAACAGCCCTTGGAAGTAATCCACTAAACTGGTTGGGACATAACCCCCCTTTTCCGAAGAATGAGATGTCCAGGAGACCCACCCGCAGTGGAGATTAGCTCATCACTGAGTATTCGCCTCCCAAGTTTGGCCAAGTCATTCCCCCCTAGGTGAAGTATCACCACCGACGGGGGGGTCGGGCTGCTGAGCTAAGAGTCCCTGAAAGAAGTTCCTGAACTGACCAAGGCACAGGCCCCCAAACCAAATCTTCTCTGTCCCGCATCCAGCCCGTTGCTTGTGCTGGGACGTTGTAGCTCCTCCACTTCTAGTGATGAGTTCCTCCCCTGCGTCACAGGGTTGAGAAACTCCCAGAACCAGGAAAAGACCAAGAAAAACCTGGGTGACAATCCCACTTCCACCTTAGGGAATGGGTAGCACTTACACCTGCCAGCACTACTTGGGCCCTTGGGTGTCCTCTTTCTCGACGTATGCTTCCCTTTTGACGTCCACCCGCTGCTGATGTTGCGGTGTGGGGCACCCCTCAGATATCCGCCATGGACCCAGCCGTGACTGACGTAAGCATCCCGTGGGCTGGCCACCTGTTGCAGCTGTTGTGATGTGGAGCACTCCAGGTATCCACCATGGACCCGGCCATACATAAATGGAAAAGATAAACACAAAGCATTAGTGTTTCTGCCGATAACTGGTGTACACGTGCCCGTCTTACATTACCATCACTTGCTAAGTTTTAGATAACATTAGCGCCAGATGAGTACTCATTCGTGTGCAGTACAGTACAGCGACAGCTTGCGCAACTTGCGGACATTCACGTTAGGGCTACCTAAGTGTGCATGAAAGCTTAGACCTGTGGTCCATAGTGAATGCAATAGCCCATCCATTGTTACTCCAGGACCATGTAGTGTGAAATGCCGTGGAATCGTACTGTATATTTAGGTAATGTTCCTGACTTCATACCCCAAGTCGATCCACACATGCCTGCATTCCACGTACTCTAGGCTTTATGCCACTTGCTTACATTTACATTAGGGCTACCTAAGGGTGCCTGGTAGTATGACCTTCATGAAAGCTTAGACCTGTAGTCCACCCTGAATGCAATAGCCCCTCCATTGTTACTTCAGAACAATACACATTGTGAAATGCCGTGCAATAATATTGTATATTCAGGTAATGTTTCTGGCTTCTTAACAAAAGCTGCCCCACCCGTCTGCATTCAATGCCCTCCGATGCTAGGCTTTAGCTGAGATGAACACCGGGTGCACTCCCCACCTTACTCGCCGTTGCGAGTGGTCAGCAGCATCAGCTTGTGACACCCGTAGCGCATTTGACTCCATGCTACCGTGTGGTGCCTATTAGTATAACCCTGGCCAAGAATAAGCCTGTAGGCTCCAGTAAATGCCATAGCTCGCCCCCCCCCCCCCATGGGTACCTACTGTCAATACCAAACACACTACCAGCCCAGTGAAGGAACTAATCCTATCATTGCTAAAAAACCAAAAAGAAAACACTCAGGGCCCCTACGAAGTTACCTACCGTCCAAACTTCGCCTGACGTTATTCAAACCACCCCTGGCCCGTGTTCCCTGCCATTACAAACCTCGGTGAGGTACAGCTCTGTCCTAGCCCAAGGGAGCATCCATCCCCTTGCTTAAACACTTGTTCCAGTTCCTTATTAGGCCGAGGGTCATATTCCAGGATCTGTGCGTTGCGCATAGAGCCTAATTTGGAATGGCACTCGAAGTCCTATGTGCCTAGACGGCACCCCCAATCTGCCCGTGTTTCAATAGAATCACCGTGGGAGGACGGTCTCTCTCAGTCGTGGTCCCCCAACCCCAAACTTACCACCATCCTGTTATGGGGACCCAGGCAGGCATGCAATGGAGGAATGGACATGCCTAAAGTTCGCCAGATGAGGCTACGGACGGCCCAGTGCCATGCTCATGTGAATTTAAATTAATTGAGGCCGTGGCTGTTTGTCTGACCCGTTTGCAAAGGTGAGTCTATATTGCTCATCATTGTCAGTTCATGCGTTTGTTTCAGGCATTGACAATGCTGTGGCTAGCCAAGTTTAACACTACTGCCTATTGCAGGAATGAGACACTATCATGTAACATTTCAATTATCTTCACCTAATCCAACATACAGCACTGAGGCCCACTCACCTCTAGGATGTTAGGGGTTAATATCACAAACCCATGCTAGCGACTAACCATAACACCCCTAATAAAAGATGTGCTTGCCCAAATTGCTATCCGGGAAGCCTAGCACCAAATGAGCAACGGACAGGAGAGGCCTATCAGCGTGGTGATACCATCTTCTTAACTGCCTTCAAGCCCCTATTTAGGTGTGGCCTTCCCTAACAAACAACCCATGGACCACAATGCCATGATGACGCACCTTGCACGTGGTATTACCACCCGTGGTATCGCATCATAGTACCATCCTCGCTCCCACGGACTGGGCTTTAGGTGGGATGCCATGGTCACTCCCTTGGAGTCAGAACTTTGGCTTTGCCAAAGCTTGTACCTCTCGCATTCTGATTGCCTTTGATACGTGCCCAAATGCCACCATTGCCTACGTAAGATTTTTCTTGTGCCATGGGCAATTCTCACGGTCTGCACTACAGTACTGTGCGCTAGAATGGGCATAAAGGACAGAAATCCGACAGTATAAGGCCCCCAGTAGACCAGTGTGTGTTTATTCAACACTCTGTAGTGGGATCAATGACTTGTGCCGTCTTATATTACTTGTGTACCTGACTGTACATCGATACGTTTTATGTATGTTATTATTATCCTTTCATGTTAGTGACTACTACATTGCTCCCATTACCTCTGTTCTTTCCTACTGCCCCTTCCCTGTCATTGTGAAGCGCTCTGATATCTGTAAGGATCTTGTTCGCGCTATCTAAAACTTTGAATAAATAAATAAATAACACTTTTGCGTTAATTGGCCTCTATTTATTTAGGTAGTAATGGTGCGTGAAACTGAAGCATTGCTAGCTGAAACCGTATTGCCTGAAGGGACATGTGCCTATTTGGGGAAACAGCCGACAGACTACCACCCTACGGGGGTTGAAATGCTACCCTCCTAGCACCCAAAGATCTAGCTTTAACACGCAATTGCGTGCAATCGTCTCCTGGCATGTGCGCTTCTGCTAGGGTCACTGCTGTAAAGGCAGAACTGTTGGCTTTGCCAAGGCTTGTACCTCTCACACTATTGTCGGCTTTGATACCTGCATAAGTGCCACCATTGCCCACGTGGCTTTTGTTCCTGCGTCTGTGTGTCAAGCCTATATTGCAGTATTATACCTCCAATTGTCCCGTGTTCTCTCTTGTAACCTGTAAACCTGTCACTGTTTACCCCTGCGCCCTTTCTGCTACCTGACGAGCTTGGTTTGGAAATTAGAAAAGACACACGCACTTCGAGATCGATACCTGAAGAGCGGCGGCAAAGCACGAAGCAAGATGAAATTGAAGACCCCTAGGCCACAAACGCAGTTTTGTCGCTTTTTTGATTCACAAATAAAAGGGCGCACAGAGGCGTTTCTAATCCCTTCCGAGCTGTAGAGAGTGATGTTGCCTCCTATGGCGCATCCGTGTTAGCTCCTAGAAATGACTCTCTGGATGTAGTGCTGTGATTTATTTAAGAGTGCTCCATCATGAGATAATAAAATAAACAAATAGCCCTCGCATGGGATTTGCAGCATACAAGCACTAGACAACTTAATTCGTGGCACTGTGACATACAAATGTGTTCATTAATCCGCACATTACGTCGAAAAGCCTGCCTCCACCCCCGAGCTAACACGGCATGATCCCGTGACACCCAAGTGTCCTGAAATACAATGTAGCGCCCAGAGCGGCCTCGCACGCGGCGCTTATGTGCTAGTCGAGCCTCTTCATTTAGTAGTTCACTTGTCCACCATGTGATTCTGTCCACATGCCAATGGGACCAATCGCAACTCTACCGTGGCCATGCTGGCCGTCTAGCTCCTGGAGGCCGTTCAGTATCGCGCTGTACCGATGTCCCCATCCAAACATTCATTCTATGAGTCCTTCTCTCATCCCGTCAAAAAAGGGGGGGGGGGGACCTATTGTACTCGCTCCTTGCGCTTGTCCCACCGTGTAATGTAGCGCCCAAAAACAGTGGATCTTCCGCTGAGCCGCCAAAATCTCAAATTCAATCCCAGCACAATTAAGGAGAATTGACAACCACCTCCCATTCCTAAAGGTACTAAACGCATGGCGCATCTTCTCACTGTAAACAAAGGGTGCTGGCGGTGATGAGTATAGTGGGTAAATAGGTCGGCACCATTTTGGAGCGGGTCTTTGAATCTTATTCACTGCAAACACCACCCACAATGTACGAATAAAATATTTCCAACGAACAATGGAAATAAGAGCGCCTTGAGGCCCCGTAAGGACAAGCAACATACAACCTCACCAATCCAATACCCTTTGGGAAGCAAAATTACACCTGCCTGTGTGCATTTCAATATTTGCTATAGAGCGATCGCATCACCCCAGCACCAGCCACTCCCCCATGCAGGATTTTCACCGGAAAGTTTACCTTTAGCTGCGCGCTTCTAGTACACAGTGACAGAACAATGTATATCTCTCTAGTACATATTATGGAGAACCATTTTTTGTGACCCTTCGAAATGGAAATGTGCAAAATAAAGTGCAGCAACATCAGTTTTGCCGCCTTTTAATTCACCCATGAAAGGGCGCACAGAGGTGTTCCTAATCACAGTCAGCGCTACGTGTTAGTAGTATATCTGAAGCAGGCATGATGAACAGCACCACAGCGCACATTTCCCCCTTTGTTTCACCTACATGAGCACCACATAGGCGCCTAGCATGCACAGGCCCACGGCAAATGGCTCACCTTTGTTTTGCCCCCAGACCGAGTCGTGCCCCTACTGGAGCTCTATGCTGGGTTGGCGTTTTGTTCCTGTTTGCCACGGCACTCCATGGACGCCGTGCCGCTCCCGACTTCGTCTGCGCCGCCCATCATGAGCAAGGTCCCTGGTGCCATGTCCTGTAGATATCTTCGTGCCCCACGCAACGACCTGCAAGGGGAAAAAGAGAAAATTAGCGAGCCCCACCGCGGGGCAAAGAGCGAGCCTGGGGAGCGAACCGATGTTCCTTGTTGTCCGTCCCAGGGTCCAACTTCTCCGTCATTCCCCGCACTGTCAGCACCAATTGCAAACCTGCAGGGGGAACAAAAAAAGAGAGTAAAACAAAGAAGCCCCGAGCGCGGGGCACACCGTTACGGCGAGGGAGCGTCCAGGGACAAGGGGGTCTCCTGGGCGCTCCCTATCTCTTTATTCTCGAGGGGCCAGGTGGCCCCTCCTATCGCCCGCCCCCCCTGACCCGGACCCACTTCCCAGGATCCGGGTCAGGGAGGCCGCCAGCCAATCGGCGGTGGGCCGCGCCCCCCAGGGCACGCCCCCACCGCCGAATGGCGACAAAGGAGAGAGTGGGGGCGACGGTCGCCGCGCCGCCATGCGTGCGGGGGGGCCGAGGGCCCCCTCTTTTCATATGGGTCAAGGTGGCATTGTCTGGCTAATTTTCTTCCCTCTACCTTGCCTTTTCTGCTCCTTTTTCTGCTCTCTGTTTTGCCATTTCAGCTAGTTTGTCTGCCATTTGTTTTGCCTGTTCTGCGCATTTTTATTCCCTCTGTTTTGCCCTCTTCTGCTCTGTTTCGACTAGTTTGTTGCCTCTGTTTGCCTTTTTGCTTGTTTCTTCCCTCTTTCTGTTGTTTCCTCAAGACCTGGCTTTTCGATGGAGACCTCACACCCTTTGGGGGCCTAGAATAGTCCAAATTGTCAAACTTGTATGAGTGTGATGGTTAGTAGTTGTGTTGGGACTATCATTGGCAGCATGACAGTGGCAATGTGTGGTACTGACTGCAGTGGCCTACTGACCAGAGCCCTTACACTTATGCTCTTTACTCTGACCCAACCAGGACTTGTAATAGTAGGTGAAGTGCTAAACTGAGGAGTTGGGCAGGAGCAGGGACACAGAGGGATGCTCTGAGCTGAGGAGATGCAGGAAGCGGTAGGCCATGCCTGTCTGCAAGGCAAATGTTATATGACGTATGCATCCATGGTTAAAGTTTTCGGATATGCATGTCAAAGCAGGCTGAATGACGACCACTTTTTATTATTACAATTACTGTTTATTTAAAATATTCCCCTATATTTGAAGCACATAGGGACTCTCATTAATTTCCCTTGAGATGTTCCTACGGATTTCAGAATTTTGTATGTAACGTTAATGCACTGACTTACCAGATAATTCATTCTCTAACTATTCTGTACTTTCACATTTTTGTCATATAGTAATATACTGTAAGGTGTGTAAAATTCACATTCTTGCCTGAATATATTCTATACAGACATATTGATTGCTGAAAAGCCGCGGTCGGCAGTAGGAGTTCCTGCAGGGCGGTGACGTGGGGACGGGGGAGGGGCAGGGTGGGGGGTAGTAATAAATGGATTATGGAGTTTAACAGGTAAGTAAACATATAAATAAATAAAACGATTTTCGTTGCTGTGCACGCAACAAAATTTGTTTTATTAATTTATATGTTTTCTTACCTGTTAAACTCCGTAATCCATACATTACTGCCCCCCACATTGCCCCTCCCCCTCCCCACGTCCCCGCCCTGCAGGAACTCCTACTGCCGACCGCGGCTGTTGCTGAAATACATTTCGTATTAATTATACTTTAAGGGCACAGAAGGAGACTGTTGTCTTGTGACATGTGTTTACCATTTTTATGAAATAAACAACATTTTAAATATTGCTGCTCACATTCATAAGAAATGTAAATATGCATTGGACCCACTACAGTACAATTCATGATTGTACTACATGCTCGATGCCACTTACAATCTATGCTTATATTAACTGCCTTTAAAGGATATCTGTCACCAGTTGTCATGTCATTGGTATTATTGTGCAATAAACAACAAGAGAAGCATAACACTTATTGTAAAAATAAGTTCTTGGTCCCCATCCATGCAGTAGGTCTCTCACCCATGTACAGTGTGCCACAATCACACACCCATCCCCTTAATCGATTTCCATCTTACTTTAAATAAACTCTCCTCCCAGCAGAGTAGGCACATGCCAATCTTAGTCAGAAAGTCAACATCAGAAAAGCAACATACAGGGCTGAGATGGCTGGCCGAAACACATATGCTCACTTAGGGAGTGGAGTTTACTAACACAGCTCCTCCCCCCTCCCAACAGCGCTGGCTAAGAGCTGGCATATGTAAATAAAAATGATGCAAGAACATCGTTTTAATTTACATTTACTGCCTCTGAGCCAGGCAGTGGGGTGATGCTCCTACGCCATTCTGGAGGAGCCGCCACTGAGTATATTCCAAGCACAAAAACGAATGAAATAAATACCTGGAACAGGGGCCAGAAATCTGCATTTCCATGTGGTAAAGAAATAGAATCATAAACTATAGACACTTTTTTTCAATGGATTATAGAAGTTTTGTGCAGCATTTTATGTTACAGCTGTTTCTATAGTACAAATAGTAGCATGTATGCTGTCATAGGCTGATCAAGAGTCTAGAGCCACGACAAACTCTCTCAATGTATTCCCCGTCAGCCATCTGACTAGTATCCCAATGTCAGGCCAGCACTGTTGGATCTCTGTCTTCCTGCTTTTCATCCAAACTTGAATGTTGATCTTAGATGTTGACCTCGTTTAGAGCAAGAAAACAAAAAACGACGAAGAGTAGGACCTGTTGTAAATGCACTGGAAACCTAATGGACTGGTAACCAGAGCAACTGGTCAAGTGCAGGAGAAGTATTTTCTCATTTGTAAAAATAACCATGAGGTGAGGTCTAAAGCACTCTTGCAAAGGTTAGCAGAGCATTTTAGCTACTGCTTTATTATTATACATTTTAAGAGTTGTTATTATTGTACTAACTTGGAGCGTTTTTTATCTAGTACTGTTCGTGTAGTATTGGATACTGTATACTATTGTATCACTGTATTCTTACTACCCTAGGTTTTTTCAACCCTGGTGCCACTGTGATGATTGTTTTTTACTATAGTTTAATACATGCTTTTATAGTTTTAATACTTGAAACTGAATAAATATTACTATGAGTTGATTTACTGCTTTATTTCTTTAGTTACTTGGATAGCCGACATGTTTCGCTTGGAGGAAATGTGTTTTTTCAAGGCTTCCACAAAAAGTGTGATAGTCAATAAATAGGAAACCCTATTTGTATGGTTGAATGATCTTTATCCAAAAATTTACCATTTCACAGAAACCTATCAAGAAGTGAAAGAGTCCTTGCTATAGCTCGGTGAATACATCTCTAGTATTGCGCTGTTGGTACTGAGTTATTTTTACGTGGTGATAACGAGAATACATTTGCTATCGGACATGTCTATGTGAAAAGTTCTGAGATAAGCATATTCACTATTCAGCCTCTAAATTAAAGTTTCCCCATTTGTTGACAAGCATGCCTTGTGAATTAGTCTTTTTCGTCTCATTTGGTGAGTGGGCAGCGGTTGCAGGCGTGTGTGAGAGAGAGAAAGAGTGGCCCAGAGCCAGAGGCAGATAATGTGTATGTATGAGGTTGTCTGTGCGTGAATATGTATGACCAACCATAAGTGTGTGTGCCAGGACAGTGTGAGAATCAGTCATTTTTTGACATTCAGATAGTATTGGTTTGTGAGCGTTTGTGAGTTGAAGTAGAGCAGGGGGAGGTGTCTGAGTACCATGAGCGGCCACTTTTATTGCGAAGTGGTGGGGGGGGAGAAGCAAATGCAAAAAAAGATACAAATAAAGACTTAAAGCGAACTTACCTGCTCCGACGACCACCTCCTTCCTCCTTCATGTTTAATTCTTTGAGAACAAGTGTCGCTCAAGAGTCAATTCATTTCCCTGTTCTTTCCATTATTAAGTACCAATGTTCCCATTGCAAAAACGGTCAAAGTTGGTGTTTTTTGCATTTGCATGTTTCTTTAATCAGCTGATTTGCAGTTTGCAAAACTTAAATAAAAATGTACTCAGTGGAGAGGTGTCAAATGTGCAGAATTCAATCTCCTGCATATTTTTACCATCAGCTAAGAGCTACTACCTTCACCGCGTGGCACCGCGTGGCTTGCCACAGTTAGTTGGGGGATGTCTGAGAAGTTTCGGAAACTTCGTAGTAAATGCTACTAAGATAAAGCTTCTGACTGATGTAATTTCTTCACTCTCGACAACTATCTCCAGGCCTCCATTACTGAGATGGCCACCAGCTTGCTCCTTATACAGTTAGGGACCTGGGCTTGACTCTTCATGAAAAGCTAACTCAGGATGTAGCAAATTTTGGCAGCATCTGATTTTTCTTACTTCAAAAGTTCGATAATAATTTTGCCTTATTTAGAACCTCACCTGGAGGGATAAGTGGTCAATGTTCTTGTGCAGCACCGTTTAGATTGCAAGAACAGAATGTACCCGGCTATGGCTGTGAAACAAAATTCTTACCTAAACTACCCTTGCTTTCGAATGCCACTGAATGGCTGATTAAGAGCCAGAGGAAATATCGCCATGTATGACACTTGCTGTAAACTACAGAGTAGCTACTAGTAAAGAAAATAGTTTTTCAAAAGCCTAAGTACGACTGCGTATCATATTTTATGGATACCCGCCCTGTTGTGAAGCAACACTTCTCCATGGGTGGTGACATTTACGATAATAGTAAAAATAGCACAAATCGCGTTCACTGTGGCTGAAGGATGGGTATGCAAACAGCTGCAGCTTTGCTCAGAGCTGATACTTTTTTTTTTATATTTCAGAGGAACTTTTAGCAATAGCTATTCCCAGGGTCAGACTGGCAGTAGCGGGCACTGGGCATTTCCCCGGTAGGCCGCCAGGGTGGGGGACGGTTTTGGCCGTTATTTTTCACAGGTGGGCGGTTTTGCAACAACCGAAAGCGGCAGCGGTGACACAGGAGTGGTGCCATCAACCAGCACCACCCCTCTCCCCCTCCCACCCCCTGGTGCAAGCCGAGCTGTTTGCCAGCGCCGCTTACGGTTCCCAGTCCTGCCCTGGCTATTCAATCTCTAAATGGTCTGGTAAATGAGTGCCGCTATGCCTCTATAAGCACTATCTAGTCTAATGTTACATAATATTGAATGTTATTGTTACAAGAAAGTAATGGGTGTAAGTGTATACAAAACACATGTGCTACTAATGCATCGTAGGCAGGGCGACTGGAATAATGCGGCAGGGAAGGGCCAAATTATGTGACCCGTTTTAGTAAATTATGTGGCATATAACGACAAATTATGCGGCATCATGAGCCATATTTTGTGATGGTGTTACTTCATTATTTTGTCATTTTCAAACTAGATAACACTGTTTGGGCATTGGTTGCACCTCAATGCCAGTATTGGTTGCACCTCAATGCCAGTATGACACTTAAATATAGCAATAAACAACAGACCACTCAAAATTTGCAAAGGGCCTTCCACTGCACAGGAACACGTCACTGCGTTTTTAGTAATTTTTGAACTGTTTAAGCTACAAACAACAAATTAGGACTAGTAAACCAAATGTTTACGTTTCTTTAGTTGCCAGTCTCTTCTCCAGCAGCAGCCCTTTTTTGTGTCTAAGAACTGCTTTTTATAAACAGTTATGGTAGTAGTGTAATTAATGAATTAAACAAATGGTGTTTGGCCTTTGTTTTACTACGATAATTTTTCAAGCTAACTGGTTGTTTAATTTTATGAAATTTAGCTGAATTCGATCATTTTCAAGCAAGCCCTTTTTAACCATTTGTCGTTGTTTTCAATCGAAATTTAACTTGTTGTGTACTTTGGATCTGTTAACTCTGTCCACTCTCAACTGGCCAGCCTTTTCACCACAAAGTCATGTGAATGGCTTCTAGTTTGTTTGTGATGGTGACCTATTCATTACTGTTAGAAATGGGGGGTCTGTAGTTGGCAGAGGTAGATACCTTTGTCGAAGTAGGGACCCATCTTCCTTGTCAGGGTAAGGGGGATACACTTCTAAAATTACCCCTGCTCACCTCCTTGCTAGCTTGGCACGAGCAGACAGGCTTATCTCAGAGGCAGTGTGTAAAGCAATTATGCATGCATACAGCAACACAGTGAAAACACTACAAATGGACATAACACCAGTTTAGAAAAATAAGTATTCTTTATCTAAACCACCAAGACCAAAAACGACAAAAATCCAATATACAAAACTCTTGAAAATAATTACTGCGCAAAATAACCTTTAAATTGCAGGAAAACGTAAAAATACAGTTCCTAAGACTCGGTAGCTCCGGCCAGGGCTACAACAATACTGAAAATGACAGAGTCTAACAATTGCAGCCACGCGTCGATACAGGTTAGCTAAATGGTCGACAGACTCAGAGACAGTACCTTTCTTTGTTACGGCCAGCACAGAGATGCAAGTCTGTCAGGGAAACTGTTGCGGCTGCAGTGCTGGCTGGTCACGATGCAGTGGCAGAGCTTGTTGATGTTCGAGTCGGGCAGCGTCAGAGTCGATGACGACAGTGCAGAGTGTAGCGAAGCGGTGCAGAGTGAGATGCCCACAGAATGCAGTGCTAGCAGTAGCTCATTGATGGAGTTGGTGAGACCAGGGTTGCATTGCGGAATGAGGCAGTATATATATATATATATATATACAGGCTTCTGATGAAATTAAATTAAAGGACATCTTAATTAATGCAGAAGAGTTTCCTGCCTGTGTTTTTGTGTGCGCCCCAAGCTACATGGCAACTTTTTCAAAGAAATTAATTACGGCCTGCCAGGGGTCGTGGGAGAAGCACCGCCGTGAAATTAAATCATGGTCTGCAGCGGGACACCAAAGCCTGGCAAAGCGGAAAAACTGAGTATTCTACGAAACCTGCTGATTTTCCCAAAGCCCACTGGAGGGCCAAACAATGCATAGAATTGAACTGTTGGTCTGCTGCTTTGTGCAAAATTTAAGAACATGGAACTACAAGTCCCAGCGTACCTGCAAGCTGCACACGTGAGTCAGTCCACCTGGGGGCAGGCAGCGCGATGAAAAGCGGAACTTGTAATGTTGCAGCAGCCCAAAATTAGTTCCGGTCCGAGACCAAGAGGCAGGTAGCCTCGAAACGCGTAGCACCTAGGATGTTTGAATTTGGGAAATAAGCAGGCTTCTGATGAAATTAAAGGACATCTTAATTAATGCAGAAGAGTTTCCTGCCTGTGTTTTTGTGTGCGCCCCAAGCTACATGGCAACTTTTTCAAAGAAATATATACATATATATACACATACATTCACACACACACAGAGAACCCCCCAGGTTTAGATGGCAAGTAGCTCCTGTATAGAGCACCCTACAACAAAAGCAACATTTTGAATCTGCTCATCTCAAATAGTTTTTAAGCATAGGATTTGCCCATTGCCATCCACGCCGAGGTAGAGGGGGTCCAAGTATTTTTCCATTAGTACAGCAAAGTCTTTACACAGGATTAACACAATGCATGCATGCTGAGCTTTAAAATGACAAAAGCTTTTTTTCTACTCCATTTACAGCTTTGGATTGGTAAAATATAATTCAAGCCAAACCTGGACAGACTAAAAGGAACCTGTGGCATGTGTTTCGCTGTTGTTACAGCTAATCAGAGAGGTTTAGCTTTATTAGATGTGTGTGTGTGTGTGTGGGGGGGTGTGTATGTGTGTGTGTGGGGGGTTTTTTTCAGGGTACATTGAGAGAAGTCCTCCTGAGGCTCAGCCGGGAGAGACCCACGTGATTAGACTTGTTTCTGTTCCTCATTTTAAAAATGTTTTGAAAGGTTTTATTTGCTTTTAAGATTGTTTAAATACTTTTGCTCATTTTGCACATTGACCGCTCTCAGTTAGAAATGTACCGCAAGGTGTTAGCGGGACTTCCGACACTGAGGCGGCCATCTTGGGGTAATCAGGTCAGCGGGCAAGGTCTCATGCCCCTGACTCTACTTAAGAACACCCTGCCATGAGCGCGCACAGAGAAGTCCTCCTGAGGCTTAGCTGGGAGAGACTCACGTGATTAGACTCGATCCTGTTCTTCATTTTAAAAACGTTTTAAGAGGTACTTATCTGCTTTTAAGATTGTTTAAATACTTTTGCTCATTTTGCACATTGACTGCTCTTGGTTAGAAGTGTACCACAAGGTCTCAGCGGGACTTCCGACACTTAGGCGGCCATCTTTGGGCTAATCAGGTCAGCGGGCTAGGTCTCATGCCTCTGACTCTACTTAAAGACACCCTGCGGCGAAAGTGCAGCGGACGCACGCAGCGGGCGTGCCGCCGGCGCGCCAAAGGTGCACCAAAGGCAAGCCCGTCTGTGCCCGTCCGTGCCCGAAACGCGCTCATCGCCAGCCCCATGGACCAAACATGGTAGATATAACTAGTATAAGATATTCAAGAGAAGACATAATAAAAACGTAACCTCATCCCCAATAACCATAGGTGTACCATCTTTCACCCCAAAACCATATGCCCTAGGGCCCCGTCTACTATTTGGGCTGCATTGTCAACCTATCTACTTTTATTATCCAGCCCGTTTGTGATAGTAGTCCCACTCAATCCCCTACCCAGCAGGATGCCTTCAAATATCCTTGGAATTTTGCTCTATTTAAGGCTCGGTCTCTAGTGAAACATAGCATATAAATTGCCTCCCTCATTACGGAGGAGAGAATACACGTGGCATTCATCACTGAGATGTGGACAGATATGGCATCTGGACCTGATCTCGTAAAAGCTCCCCCCCCCACTACTTCTGCCACACACTTAATAGACAACAGAAACGTGGAGGGGGACTTGCTATCATTTACTATCACTCTATCACAGCGTCTTTTAATCCTCTAGCTATAGAAGACTGTGAAACACTTGAATTTAGCCTCAAACTCTCTCATTATTATACATTCAGAGGCACCCTCCTATATCGTGCACCAGGTCCGAGAGGCACTTTTCCAACACAACTTAGTAGTATAATAGAAAGGGGTATTTGCTCTGACTCCTATACCATTCTAGGTGATTTTAATTACCACCTAGATATGCCCCTGGATCCTGACACCTCCAACATACTTGACCTCATGAAAGGTGGTAACCTGGAGCAATTGGTTAAGGGTGCCACTCAGCTAGCTGGTCACACCCTAGACGGCATTTTATCTAACAATCTCCAAATCTCAGTAACTAAAATTCGGCCGTTAGTCTGGTCTGACCACTCAGCAATTTTCTTTGAGCTTTTACTACCGGACCACAAAATCCAGAATTTATCCGTTAGCCACAAACAAGAATAGAGCCTGGAACAAGATAAAAGCGGAGGATCTAGTTCAAACACTAACTGACTCCATCACCCCCATTCCCAGCAATCTAGATGACGCCACCAAAGCTTACACTAAATGGCTGGAATCCGTAGGGAACAAGTGAGCCCCTTTAAAAAGCTACAGCCATACCAGACAGCATCCCTCCACCCATGGTATTCGAAGGAGTTGAAGGACCAATAGCTGGCCTGCAAATGCCTGGAGAGAATATGGAGGGGGGGGGGGTTATAAGGAAAAAGATAAAATAGGAATACAAAGCAGGGCAGGCACTTTACAAACAACTTCTTAAAAGCTCAAAGCAAGAGTTTTTTAGCAACAAAATCTCTTCAGAAAAAGACTCCCCTAAAGAACTTTTTAAAATTGTACAATATTTGGCTCATCCTCAGACTCCTCCAATAGTGGAATTATTCTGGAAACCAGGGGGGTGGGGGGAGGCGTAATGATTTTGCTGGATTTATCTGCGGCTTTCGCCACGGTCCATCATACGTTGTTGATGGACCGGTTGGACAAGCTAGGGATCAAAAACAACGCATGGAAGCTTCTTAAATCATTTCTCTCTGATAGAACCCAAACAGTTACACTGATGAATTTAAAGCTAAATCTTTTTCCCTTCTGTGTGGTGTGCCGTAGGGTTCATTAGTAAGCCCAACGTTGTTCAGTGTTTATGTATCATCCTTAGCTCCCCTAATTCAAAGTTTGGGGTTTGCTTTAAAATCGTATGCTGATGACACTCAAATCGTCGTGACACTGCTACCTGAGAACCTACACGAAACCGCAACAAGGCTGAAGGAATGTATGAAAGCAGTAGGAGACTGGATGTTCCTGAACTGTTTGAAGCTCAACTCCGGTAAAACAGAGGTTGTTCTCTTTGGTGATGACCCTACCTTTTGGACCCCTAGCTTCTGGCCAGATGAGATGGGACCTTTACCTGTGCCTATAAAAAAGGCCAAGAACCTTGGAATCTTGATCGATGATAAAATGAGTTTTAGGGACAAAATAAACCAGGTTGCCTCCACCAGCTCGTACATCCTTAAATCCTGCAAAAAATCATGCCCCTGCTGACCAAGGAAGCACAACAAACTGTAGTCTCTGCCCTCATACTGTCTAGACTAGACTATTGCAATAGACTTTACCATACGGTTCATAAAGGATCAATGAAAAAACTGCAGATGCTGCAAAATGCGGCTGCCAGACTCATAACAGCCACGCCAAAATACAAATCCATCACAACCAAAATAAAACAACTTCATTGGCTCACTGTCAGTAAACGCACTCAATTCAAGCCACTTTGCCTTGTATTTAAAGCTCTTCATGGCATAGGACCAAACTTTCTTCAACAACGCTTTACTTGGTATAAGCCTAATAGAGTATTACGGTCAGCTGACCAAAAACTCATCAGCATCCCTCAAGTATAAAAAGCAAACTGGGGCGGAAGGAGTCTCATGATCAATGCGGCAAAATCGTGGAACTCACTACTGCTGAACATTAGAAATATTCCTAACCTTCTGCCCTTCAGAAAGGCATTAAAAACGTGGCTTTTCTTAATTTAACTGGCTATCCCCATGCCCAGCTCACAGTAGGTCTTCTGACAGTGCCAGGACACCTTCGGGTATCAGTCCGCTCTTTATTAATACAGATAACAATAACATTTACATTAACATAGATGTTGAGTAAGGAGAGTAAATCCATACGACCCTCTGTGAACTTCTCCTTATATTTTGTTCCTCAATTTCCATGCCAACCATAGTAAAAACATTTTTAAAACAGTCAATAAGTTTTTTCCTCAAACGCAGTCGCTGTGCCATTTAATCCGACTGAGGCATAGACGAGCCATCTAGCCTACTTTCTCCATGGGAAGATTAAAACTATCCAAGACACTTTCTCTCCGCTGCCCAGGACTGAGGGTGAAATTAGTGCGTTTTTCACCCCACCTATGCAGCCAAGGAGCCCGTTACTTATGCAGTTCCCCCCATATCTTTGGACAACTCATTGGAAATTATGAAGGTCCTCAAACATGGCTCTCCATCTGACCTCTACCCAGCCCAGACTCTGATGTCACTAGCTGAGGTAATTAACCCTGCTCTAAATCGTATTCTCAGTACATCCTTGGAGACCGGGCTTGTTCCGGACAGATGGAAGAATGCCAAAATACTTCCCCAGCTAAAAAAAACAAGAGCAGGCCCAGAGTCAGGCTCCAATTAGAGGCCAATTTCCTTGCTCCGCCTTTTCTCAAAGGTTTTGGAAAAATATGTCAATGGGGTCATCACCACATATGTTGCAGCCAATCAAGTATTCCACCAGGGTCAGTCTGGTTTCAGATCAAATTTGAGCATGAAAACTGCGCTTCTTGAGGTCTTGCAGGCCATCAAAGAGACCCTAGACAAGGGAGGAAAGGCTGTGCTGATACTGTTGGATTTGTTGGCAGTCTTTGATACCGTGCCCCATAATCTGCTCCGACGGAGGCTTCAACAATGTGGCTGCGGGGGCACGGCACTCCAATGGTTTGCTACATTTCTGGATAATCGCCAGCAAATGGTTTGGTCCCCCCCTTTCGCAGCACCATCCCCCCTAAAGGTGGGGGTCCCACAGGGCTCAATCCTTAGTCCCACACTTTTTAACCTTTATATGTCCGCCTTGGCGCATGTGGCCGAAGCCCACGGAGCAAAGATTGTATCATATGCCGATGACACGCAGCTGCTCTTCACCTGTGACAAGAAGTCAGATTTTAGAGGAGAGGCGATAAATGCCTGCCTCTCTGAGGTGTTCTCCTGGTTCCTGCTCCACCAACATAAGTGTAATCCCGATAAATCGGCCTTCCATTCGACATTGTGTGGCGGTATTGGTGGCCACAGGACTTGTTCCCCCCAGCGCCTAGGTCAAGATTGTCAAAGATTTTGAGTCAGGATGGAGGATAATCTATCCATGAACTCCCAAGTACAAGCCGTTGTGGGCTCATGTTTTGGAATGCTTAAAATGCTTAGACTGTTCCTACCCCTTCTGCCGTTAATACAGAGAAAAACGGCGGTCCAGGATCTAGTCCTATCCAGGTTGGACTATGTCAACAACCTTTACTTGGGAATCATTGAAGGCATGCTGACATGCGTACAGGTGGTACAGAATGCTGCGGCAAGGGCAATTCTTATGCTAGGGCCCAGAACAAGGATGTCTACTCACCTGTAGTCCATGCATTACCTTTAAATCTCTCCATGGGATGTGGGCCCCGTACCTTAGGAAGAGTTTCCAATTCTATTTCCCGCATCGTGCTATGAGGGCGGCTGCACTACAGTTAGCTTGCATCCCTAAATCATCCCATGCTCGAATTGGGGGGCTCTTTTTCCAGGTGCAAGCAGCACGACTCTGGAATAGTCTGTGGCACTCAAACGGATGCAGGATCTTCTCCCTTTTAGAAAGTCATTGAAGACCTGCCTTTTCCAGCAATAGTGTGATTTCTGCAAGTTAGTGCTCACAGCTAGACCCAACCAGAATTTGTTGCGCCGGGACACTCAATCGAGTAGCCATGCGCTTTCTAAGTCCTTAATACAATAACATAACATAATATTGTGCCCCATCAATATTTTGTCTTCTATATTCCCCATCACAATCCTAACAAGAAGTACAATACTAAGGTGTTTCCGCTTAAGCTCACTGACTCTCATCTGGTGCTACTACTGTCTGTTATATCATCAACATAGTTTTTATATCTCATTCCCTTGTTTGAAGGGACTTGAGCGATAGGGCATGCGTGTTATGTTATAAACGGTGTGTATGGATCATTTTAATAAAAAGATGGTGCAATGATTTGTGATATTATTTATGCATAGGTAATCTATATACTTTACAATGGAAGAATCAGGTCGGATTTTTGGGTTGTAATAGATGGTTTGATGTCAAATGGGAGTCACCCACCATCATTGTATTTTTTACCTGTCAAGATCTGCTTTATTTCACATTTGCGATTATTACTGTGTTGTATACAATGGCTGGTTATATATTACGTATAGAGTAGCTATTCAATTGTTCAAGAAAATTCTGCTATGATACGATAATGATTTGTGGGTTTCAAGAGAATGTTCCAGTCCTGATGCTATTTTATCTTGTTGTCATGGTGAGGTATGTGGCTGATTAAGGCATTGCATTTAAAACAAGGATGACATGTTGGGTGCTCGATTGTCTGTTCTTTCAGTATTTAGACCACACAGCGTCTCATCTCTTGCTATCAAGTGAAGTAAAAATATAACATTTTTGAAGCAATAAGTTATTTGCCTGAAATCCCTGTCGCACGTTTTTCTGTGACTTATCGGACAAAGAGCTTAATGTAACGTTTGTGAAATGTCTGTACTCGTGATTGGACACTTTCCTGTTAGGAAGCGAGATTGTAGGTTGTAAATGAACGTGTATCTAAACAATGCGTTGAAAATAATTAGCATAAACTTTTAATTGATATATTGATAGTCTTTTTGCCTAGGGTTAGTTTTTGCTTTTTCTTTCCCTTATAGTTTGTTAGCCACAACACAATTTAATTATTTTCTGTTTAAGAAGTTTTATCTAATAAGTAGGAAGGCGAGCAATAATTCATACCATTATATGATCTACAACTGAAACATATATTCGCAAAGAATACATATTTGTTTGTTAGTCTAATACAAATATAAATAGAGAAAATCAATTGTATGTGGTATATGTTATGCTATGTTATGTTATGCTATGTTAGTGGTTTTTTAGAGTGTGTGGCTACCCACAACTGGCTTCCCAGTGCTAGCAGGAGTTATGAGAGAAACTAAGCTACATATACGAATAGATGGGTCTTTAGCTGCCTTCTGAAACTCAGCAGGTCACAGTTCGCTCTTAGATGCATAGGGAGGAAAGCTTAGATGCTACATAAGCAAAAGCTCGACCACCTCTTCTGGCCCTCTTTATCCTGGGGTAACCAGAAGAAAGAGAAAGTTCAACTTTAGATCTCATGTAGTAATGTGCAGGGTGATGAAGTTACTAAGGATGTGTGGCCTTTGAGCATGTTTTACTTTGTGTACAATGCATGTTTAGAAATCTATCCTTGTCTTTACTGGTTGCCAGTGGAGGCTGACCAAGACCGCACATACAGATTGTGATCTAGGAATGCGCAGCAGGGCTCTGGCTGCGGCATTCTGAATAATCTGCAGCCTCCTGGTAACATAACCAATGCTTCCAGGGTAATGTGAGTTGCCATAGTCTAATCATGATAAAATGAGTCCTTGTATGGCTATTCTTTGGATTTCCGCAGAGAGCCGTCTGATAGTCTCCCTACGGTATCCTTGAAGTCCAAAGCAGGTTTCTGCTACTTTCTTGGTCTGGGAGGCCATGGTTAGGTCTTTATCCAAGAGAACTCTTAAGCTCTTAACTACTGCTTTCCGGAAAGGACGGTCCCCCAGATATGTGGGCCAGCTAAGATCGCCCAGAGGGAGGGGTTGTTCCCAACTACCCTAACCTCAGTCTGTTTGCCATTTAAGTTAAGGCAACTGTAGGTCTCCAGCTATGCACTTGCTCCTGGCGGTGGACAAATTTGCATGGAAACGCTGGTGTTGGGTGCCAAGGATTCGACGATATGGGTGTCATATACTTTCAACACTATAGCGAAACCAGCAGAGCAGATTATATCTACTAAGGGACATACATGTGTGTTGAAAAGAGCTGGGCTCATGTAATAAAAATGTTGAATATTAACAATACATTCATTAATAGATATTTCCATACTAATCAATTGAACGAGAAAAATGATTACCTCTTAAGGAGGTTTTAACACCTCTACATTTTGAAACAAAATGTAAGAGTTAATTAGACAATATTATTTTAAAACGTGGTAAAAGCATACTACATTATTTATCTCTTGTCTTCAGGATACTGTTTTTCCTACTCAATACCATAAAGTTTATGATTAAAACAAATATCATTTCACATGAACAGCAGTAAGAGGGAATAATTAAGGCTGAATCAGGACGCCAGGAGATTCGTTTAAACTAGGGGTGGGTGAAGTGAAAGAGTATGTCTCTGAAGTAAGGGAACCATACACTTTCTGTAGATTATCAAAGATTCACAACTCTCTTGGAGTCTAGCTTCAACTTTTAACCCTATTATCTGGAGTTGGCTCTACACCCAAGGATATGAATCTAGTTGCTTACAATGTTGTCCTAGTTGTTATAGGCGCAGTTTAGAATGTCTAGTGAGTGAAAATTAGCAAAAACAAAAAAATCCTCTTCCTATAAAAACTAACTGATATATATATATTACCTACTGGCGGTCGCCAGTAGGTAGTTATAGTTAGGATCGATTTCCATAGGGAAATTGCAACATTCTATTTGGAATAACTTTGGCGCCGGTTGAGGAATCAGCCTGAATTTTTCAGCAACTTTGCCTCGCGGCGCTCCGCTCCTTTCCTGAAAGTTTGGGGGGGATTCGTCAAGCAGGGGCCGAGATAAAAGGGGGGTCCCAAAACGTGTTTTCCCCATGTTAATTTCCATAGGGCGGTCTGTCGCACTTTTAGCTCGAACGGCTGAATGGATTTTCACCAAACGTGGCAAAATTGTAGGGACTGGTAGCCCGATGTGCCTTTGCTATGTCTCAAGATATGTGGTCCAGAGGATTTTGAGTAATTTAGGTTAAAAAAAATGTATATATCTGTAAGCGCGCCCCGGTGCGCGTACCGGGGAGCGCTCCGGGTGCGCCACGCGACCTGCGCACGGGAAGCTGATTGGCTCTCGGGTGTCTGTAAACATTCGAAATAGTCCGCAGCGGCCGCCATCTTGTGTCTCGGTAGAATCGAGACACAAGAGGTGGTAAAAACCAAAGGGAAAATAATGAAAAGGGGGCAGTGTAGACCACCCCTGGCCCCCTAGGTTTGATGTGGGGGCCATAAAAGAGTCACTTGGGTACAAAAAAAATGTAATTTTTTTTTCGATTTTTGTGGGGGGGGAGCGCCCGGTACGCGCACCGGGGAGCGTACCGGGGAGCGAATCAAAAAAAAAAAGAGATTGCCAGAGTGCTAAACATTTTAGCAATTTTTTATAAATGGGAGGTAGTTCTGAAAAGAACTTTTTTTTATTGTTTTTGTTTTATATTTTTTTTATTTTTCTGAACATTTTTTTTTTTTGTATTTTTTGAACAATTTTATATTTTTTTTGTTTTTTTTTGGGCGGAACAACGAAAAACAGGCATTAGAAAGGGCTCAACAGGAGCAAAAAAAAAATTATTTCTTGGGGTGTTTTGAGCACTTGTGGTTTTCAAATGCTCTATTAATTAAAATGATACTCCTCTCCCCATAAGAAATTAGTGCACCACAATAAATGCACACTAGCTTCAGGTGCACAAAATTCTTTTGAATACTTGGGACCGCCTCTGGTCCTGATAGAGTTTCCTGTGACGATATACTGGCCACAGGAGTTGGTGGGTTATCCTGGAGGTGACGCACCTCAGCAACGCTATAATTGATTGATTGGATGCCACCTCTGCATGTGGCGGTTCATAGTATAGTTTCCAAAACTATACTTTTTGTCTGTGCCTCGGGACAGACAAAAAGTATGTCATGATGTCATGATGATGTCATGAGTGATGTCACTGACCATGTCATGAGTGATGTAATATGTGACGTCATCAGCAGTGCATTGCACGCGCAAGTTATAGTGAGTCCAACTAACTATAACGTGGGAATTTCAATGGTTTTATGCGAGTAAAATTTCCAGCTAACTATAACTGGTGTAAAACCTATGGTTTTTTCAGTGAATTTAATAGGTTTTTTAAATGCTAATACCTAACTATAACTGGGGTGAAATCTATGGTTTTTTCAGTGAATATATATATATATATATATATATATATATATATATCGCTCAAGGTTTCCACCTCTCCTTCAATAGAAACCACGCACTCCAGGGGTAATTCTCCAAATAGGTTTTATTTGGTTCGCAACAGACGCGTTTCGGCGCTCCGCCTTCCTCAATGTTACAAACATTGTTGGATGGCGCCATGTTTATCACTCGCATCCACGTGATTTTGTAATGAAAACAAACAAGGGACTATAATCAAAACACCATATACACTAGCAGGAGGAGAGAGCGCGGATATATATATATATATATATATATATATATATTGTCATCCAAAGTGCCCGAAAGCTTTTGAAAGCGCACACTTGGCGAGCTGAACCTTCCGGTAATTCGTTGCAAGGCTGAAGCTGGCGCTGAAGTTACTTGGATTCTTTTATGTTAGACCTGACGCGTTTCATGGCTGCTGCCAATCATCAGAGGTCGCTTAATGAAAGACTCGTGCAGGCAGTTTTCTGGTAGTTTTAATTGGTTATTGTCATGCCACGCCCTCAGTGGGCTGCTCAATGTTCAAAATTGCATGCTGGTTTTCGTAGTCCCATCCAGAAACATAGTCACTCCTATAGTAGGTCCTGCTCTCGTGTCGTGATTTATAAGCATTTTTGCACCCATGGTGGGCCCAATTCAGAGCGAGCAATTTACGCCGCAGTTCACCAAACCATATAGTCCGGATCCAGTTCCGAACACTGGCCCCCTTCAGGTGTATGGACGGTGCTGCTTTCCGCGACAGGGCTGCCGCGTTAGTAATTGTCATCCAAAGTGCCCGAAAGCTTTTGAAAGCGCACACTTGGCGAGCTGAACCTTCCGGTAATTCGTTGCAAGGCTGAAGCTGGCGCTGAAGTTACTTGGATTCTTTTATGTTAGACCTGACGCGTTTCATGGCTGCTGCCAATCATCAGAGGTCGCTTAATGAAAGACTCGTGCAGGCAGTTTTCTGGTAGTTTTAATTGGTTATTGTCATGCCACGCCCTCAGTGGGCTGCTCAATGTTCAAAATTGCATGCTGGTTTTCGTAGTCCCATCCAGAAACATAGTCACTCCTATAGTAGGTCCTGCTCTCGTGTCGTGATTTATAAGCATTTTTGCACCCATGGTGGGCCCAATTCAGAGTGAGCAATTTACGCCGCAGTTCACCAAACCATATAGTCCGGATCCAGTTCCGAACACTGGCCCCCTTCAGGTGTATGGACGGTGCTGCTTTCCGCGACAGGGCTGCCGCGTTAGTAATTGTCATCCAAAGTGCCCGAAAGCTTTTGAAAGCGCACACTTGGCGAGCTGAACCTTCCGGTAATTCGTTGCAAGGCTGAAGCTGGCGCTGAAGTTACTTGGATTCTTTTATGTTAGACCTGACGCGTTTCATGGCTGCTGCCAATCATCAGAGGTCGCTTAATGAAAGACTCGTGCAGGCAGTTTTCTGGTAGTTTTAATTGGTTATTGTCATGCCACGCCCTCAGTGGGCTGCTCAATGTTCAAAATTGCATGCTGGTTTTCGTAGTCCCATCCAGAAACATAGTCACTCCTATAGTAGGTCCTGCTCTCGTGTCGTGATTTATAAGCATTTTTGCACCCATGGTGGGCCCAATTCAGAGCGAGCAATTTACGCCGCAGTTCACCAAACCATATAGTCCGGATCCAGTTCCGAACACTGGCCCCCTTCAGGTGTATGGACGGTGCTGCTTTCCGCGACAGGGCTGCCGCGTTAGTAATTGTCATCCAAAGTGCCCGAAAGCTTTTGAAAGCGCACACTTGGCGAGCTGAACCTTCCGGTAATTCGTTGCAAGGCTGAAGCTGGCGCTGAAGTTACTTGGATTCTTTTATGTTAGACCTGACGCGTTTCATGGCTGCTGCCAATCATCAGAGGTCGCTTAATGAAAGACTCGTGCAGGCAGTTTTCTGGTAGTTTTAATTGGTTATTGTCATGCCACGCCCTCAGTGGGCTGCTCAATGTTCAAAATTGCATGCTGGTTTTCGTAGTCCCATCCAGAAACATAGTCACTCCTATAGTAGGTCCTGCTCTCGTGTCGTGATTTATAAGCATTTTTGCACCCATGGTGGGCCCAATTCAGAGCGAGCAATTTACGCCGCAGTTCACCAAACCATATAGTCCGGATCCAGTTCCGAACACTGGCCCCCTTCAGGTGTATGGACGGTGCTGCTTTCCGCGACAGGGCTGCCGCGTTAGTAATTGTCATCCAAAGTGCCCGAAAGCTTTTGAAAGCGCACACTTGGCGAGCTGAACCTTCCGGTAATTCGTTGCAAGGCTGAAGCTGGCGCTGAAGTTACTTGGATTCTTTTATGTTAGACCTGACGCGTTTCATGGCTGCTGCCAATCATCAGAGGTCGCTTAATGAAAGACTCGTGCAGGCAGTTTTCTGGTAGTTTTAATTGGTTATTGTCATGCCACGCCCTCAGTGGGCTGCTCAATGTTCAAAATTGCATGCTGGTTTTCGTAGTCCCATCCAGAAACATAGTCACTCCTATAGTAGGTCCTGCTCTCGTGTCGTGATTTATAAGCATTTTTGCACCCATGGTGGGCCCAATTCAGAGCGAGCAATTTACGCCGCAGTTCACCAAACCATATAGTCCGGATCCAGTTCCGAACACTGGCCCCCTTCAGGTGTATGGACGGTGCTGCTTTCCGCGACAGGGCTGCCGCGTTAGTAATTGTCATCCAAAGTGCCCGAAAGCTTTTGAAAGCGCACACTTGGCGAGCTGAACCTTCCGGTAATTCGTTGCAAGGCTGAAGCTGGCGCTGAAGTTACTTGGATTCTTTTATGTTAGACCTGACGCGTTTCATGGCTGCTGCCAATCATCAGAGGTCGCTTAATGAAAGACTCGTGCAGGCAGTTTTCTGGTAGTTTTAATTGGTTATTGTCATGCCACGCCCTCAGTGGGCTGCTCAATGTTCAAAATTGCATGCTGGTTTTCGTAGTCCCATCCAGAAACATAGTCACTCCTATAGTAGGTCCTGCTCTCGTGTCGTGATTTATAAGCATTTTTGCACCCATGGTGGGCCCAATTCAGAGCGAGCAATTTACGCCGCAGTTCACCAAACCATATAGTCCGGATCCAGTTCCGAACACTGGCCCCCTTCAGGTGTATGGACGGTGCTGCTTTCCGCGACAGGGCTGCCGCGTTAGTAATTGTCATCCAAAGTGCCCGAAAGCTTTTGAAAGCGCACACTTGGCGAGCTGAACCTTCCGGTAATTCGTTGCAAGGCTGAAGCTGGCGCTGAAGTTACTTGGATTCTTTTATGTTAGACCTGACGCGTTTCATGGCTGCTGCCAATCATCAGAGGTCGCTTAATGAAAGACTCGTGCAGGCAGTTTTCTGGTAGTTTTAATTGGTTATTGTCATGCCACGCCCTCAGTGGGCTGCTCAATGTTCAAAATTGCATGCTGGTTTTCGTAGTCCCATCCAGAAACATAGTCACTCCTATAGTAGGTCCTGCTCTCGTGTCGTGATTTATAAGCATTTTTGCACCCATGGTGGGCCCAATTCAGAGCGAGCAATTTACGCCGCAGTTCACCAAACCATATAGTCCGGATCCAGTTCCGAACACTGGCCCCCTTCAGGTGTATGGACGGTGCTGCTTTCCGCGACAGGGCTGCCGCGTTAGTAATTGTCATCCAAAGTGCCCGAAAGCTTTTGAAAGCGCACACTTGGCGAGCTGAACCTTCCGGTAATTCGTTGCAAGGCTGAAGCTGGCGCTGAAGTTACTTGGATTCTTTTATGTTAGACCTGACGCGTTTCATGGCTGCTGCCAATCATCAGAGGTCGCTTAATGAAAGACTCGTGCAGGCAGTTTTCTGGTAGTTTTAATTGGTTATTGTCATGCCACGCCCTCAGTGGGCTGCTCAATGTTCAAAATTGCATGCTGGTTTTCGTAGTCCCATCCAGAAACATAGTCACTCCTATAGTAGGTCCTGCTCTCGTGTCGTGATTTATAAGCATTTTTGCACCCATGGTGGGCCCAATTCAGAGCGAGCAATTTACGCCGCAGTTCACCAAACCATATAGTCCGGATCCAGTTCCGAACACTGGCCCCCTTCAATGTGAGTAGGAACCTACTAAAGGTAAAAGAATGCGGTGTTCCTCTGGACTACAATTACCAGCATGCAAATTTCATGATATACGCAACCTGAGTGGGCGTGAACATTTTTGTGACGCATGAATATGAACATTTAAAAGGAACATCTTACAAACTCAATTGTGGAAGCTGCCTCTGATGAGAGACACGAAGTCTCGAAACGCGTAAGGCATACGAAAAATAATCCGGGTGTGGGACCAGCTGTCACAGGTACGCCGAAAGGAAGGCTGGCTGCTGAGTGCGTCCTGCAAAGCTTTTGGGCATTTGGAATGACATAAATTACACGGCGGCCCTCGTCGTGGCAAGACGCACCATCTTGAGACCTTAAGAGGCTGCGGTTGAAACCATGTTCAAACCTGACCAGCGCAGCGAGTCTGACACAAATTTACTGGCCAAAACACTCCGAATCCTACTAAGGAAACACAAGCTTTTATCAACACAATGTGAGTAGGAACCTACTAAAGGTAAAAGAATGCGGTGTTCCTCTGGACTACAATTACCAGCATGCAAATTTCATGATATACGCAACCTGAGTGGGCGTGAACATTTTTGTGACGCATGAATATGAACATTTAAAAGGAACATCTTACAAACTCAATTGTGGAAGCTGCCTCTGATGAGAGACACGAAGTCTCGAAACGCGTAAGGCATACGAAAAATAATCCGGGTGTGGGACCAGCTGTCACAGGTACGCCGAAAGGAAGGCTGGCTGCTGAGTGCGTCCTGCAAAGCTTTTGGGCATTTGGAATGACATAAATTACACGGCGGCCCTCGTCGTGGCAAGACGCACCATCTTGAGACCTTAAGAGGCTGCGGTTGAAACCATGTTCAAACCTGACCAGCGCAGCGAGTCTGACACAAATTTACTGGCCAAAACACTCCGAATCCTACTAAGGAAACACAAGCTTTTATCAACACAATGTGAGTAGGAACCTACTAAAGGTAAAAGAATGCGGTGTTCCTCTGGACTACAATTACCAGCATGCAAATTTCATGATATACGCAACCTGAGTGGGCGTGAACATTTTTGTGACGCATGAATATGAACATTTAAAAGGAACATCTTACAAACTCAATTGTGGAAGCTGCCTCTGATGAGAGACACGAAGTCTCGAAACGCGTAAGGCATACGAAAAATAATCCGGGTGTGGGACCAGCTGTCACAGGTACGCCGAAAGGAAGGCTGGCTGCTGAGTGCGTCCTGCAAAGCTTTTGGGCATTTGGAATGACATAAATTACACGGCGGCCCTCGTCGTGGCAAGACGCACCATCTTGAGACCTTAAGAGGCTGCGGTTGAAACCATGTTCAAACCTGACCAGCGCAGCGAGTCTGACACAAATTTACTGGCCAAAACACTCCGAATCCTACTAAGGAAACACAAGCTTTTATCAACACAATGTGAGTAGGAACCTACTAAAGGTAAAAGAATGCGGTGTTCCTCTGGACTACAATTACCAGCATGCAAATTTCATGATATACGCAACCTGAGTGGGCGTGAACATTTTTGTGACGCATGAATATGAACATTTAAAAGGAACATCTTACAAACTCAATTGTGGAAGCTGCCTCTGATGAGAGACACGAAGTCTCGAAACGCGTAAGGCATACGAAAAATAATCCGGGTGTGGGACCAGCTGTCACAGGTACGCCGAAAGGAAGGCTGGCTGCTGAGTGCGTCCTGCAAAGCTTTTGGGCATTTGGAATGACATAAATTACACGGCGGCCCTCGTCGTGGCAAGACGCACCATCTTGAGACCTTAAGAGGCTGCGGTTGAAACCATGTTCAAACCTGACCAGCGCAGCGAGTCTGACACAAATTTACTGGCCAAAACACTCCGAATCCTACTAAGGAAACACAAGCTTTTATCAACACAATGTGAGTAGGAACCTACTAAAGGTAAAAGAATGCGGTGTTCCTCTGGACTACAATTACCAGCATGCAAATTTCATGATATACGCAACCTGAGTGGGCGTGAACATTTTTGTGACGCATGAATATGAACATTTAAAAGGAACATCTTACAAACTCAATTGTGGAAGCTGCCTCTGATGAGAGACACGAAGTCTCGAAACGCGTAAGGCATACGAAAAATAATCCGGGTGTGGGACCAGCTGTCACAGGTACGCCGAAAGGAAGGCTGGCTGCTGAGTGCGTCCTGCAAAGCTTTTGGGCATTTGGAATGACATATATATATATATATATATGTTCAAACTTTACCAAGAAAAGTGTGCCTGTGATTCTAGTTGTGAATTGAAAGTTTTGCGGTTCAGTTGATGATGTCATCAGTGATGTCATTAGAAACGTAACCGACCATGCAACTATGTGGGTCTTACTGGAGGTAATATGAGGGTTAGTTGGGCCTCGGGGACTCTCATGTCAAGAGTGATGTAATATGTGAGGTCATAAGCAGTGCATTGCGGGCACGTAAGTTATAGTAAGATCAGGTGACTATAACTGCTGAATTTCAGTGGTTTTGAACTAGTGAGACCTGAGCCTCACTATAACATCCCTGTAACTCATGTTTTATCATGCAGCCCCTCCTCCTTTATAAAAAACATTAAATATGTGGCCATGCACTGGGGGATGGGGTCCCTGGGCTAAAATAGGCCTCGGAAGGGGGCAGCGCGGCCCCTTCCCGTTTTTTTTATAATGTTGAAAAAAGTACAGGCCCCAGGGCCACAAATACTGTAAAATGAGGGGGGGCACACAACCCCCTTGCAAAAAAATTTTTTTAAAGCTGGCATCGCAAGTACAGCACTCAGCAAACACGCCCCCTGGTGCGTTGTAAGTTGGGGAATAAATTCCCCTTAAATACTGAGGGTCCCTGGGAGGTAACTATCCAGCTTGCGCACTTGCTATGTCAGCTCCCGCCCCCTCCCTGCACCACTGTGCAGACGCGCCCCCTGGCACATTGTAAAGTGGGGGATTAAGTCCCCTTCAATCCAGAGGGTCCCTGTGGGCCAACTTTCCCACCAGGTACCTCCAGTAAGCGCCACAGTGCTATGTTGCTGAGAGGTGATCTGAGGCCGTGCCCCTTTCTACACCTCTCTGCAACGCAGCTCTGTGGCGCTAAATGGGGGTACCTGGTGGCCTAGTTGGCCACCAGGGACTGTCAGGATTCAATGGGACTAACTCCCTCAATTTAGAATGTGCCTGGGAGCATGTTTGCAGAGTCCTGCAGGGAAGGAGTGGGGCCTAATATAACAAGTTAGCAATTCTGCTGTGTGGGACTTACTGGAGGTAATAAAAGGGGTGGTTGGCCTGCAAGGTTGACGTTGGGGGCTAACTATCCCTCCTGTTACTTCCGCTAAATCCCACACAGTGGGATTGCTAAAAGGTGTTTGAAGGCCACGCTCACCTTTCTCCACCACTCTGAAAACGCGACTGCTATGTTATAGTTAGAAATTAGCATATAAAAAACCTTTGAAATTCACTGAAAAAAACAAAGGTTTCAGGGACGTTCTAGTTAGAAATTAGCATTTAAAAAACCATTGAAATTCACTGACAAAACCATAGGTTTCAGGCACGTTATAGTTAGAAATTATCAATTCAAAAAACCTTAGAAATTTACTGAAAAAACCATCGGTTTCAGGGACGTTATTGTTAGTTGGACATTTTACTCATACAAAAACAGAGACATTTTTTTTTACCCAAGGAGCATCAAATGTATAATATAAATTTCAAGCAACAATTTCTGCCATTTAGTCAAGAGTAAAAAAGTTCCAAGCAGGCTTTCTTCATCACTTCATCAATGTCTTTAATATTTTCATTCGTTGATCATATCCACTGTATTTGTGACCATTTCTCTTTCACAAACAAAGGTTGCAAAGTCTACATATTTTCCACAGCTACAGCCTACGTGTTTCGTCGCTACCGGGACATCATCAGGGCTGTGAAAAAATGAAAAAGCAACAAGTAACCATAATGGTCAAAGTAACCTCAAACAAAATAATTCCTTATATACAAACATTTACTTAATACCTGCCTATATACAATTCTGTGCATATTTTAACACTCTGTCATGGCCTTCCTATATTCCATTCTAAAAGGTTAACAATAATACAGCTTATATGTTTTCATTATGATATGCAGAACCTCCCCTAGGTGGTCACATAACAAAAATAAGAAAAAATGCATCATGCATATTTGCAGTTTATACTTGTCGATCAGAATCACATATTAATGCAATCATCATTTTTCTGTTCTAGTGACTTCTCTCACCTTAAAATATAATTTTTCTTTTATCCAAACTCACCAATGGCCGCTAACTGTATCCCAATCTTCTTCCGAGTTATATGGTTGTTTGCGACCAATATCAAATGACCAAAGTACTAGTAAAATGAAGTGAGTAAGTTCTTTCATATAGTAATGCCGCGGTGACGGGTCATCACAAATCCGACGCCCAATATTAATTACACGCTGGTTTGCCAAGGCGACTGAAATATGCCTTATTTTCTATTTGGCCCAATCGCCCTGTTTACTTCATTATGTTCGTGGAGATTCCACAATGTTTCCTAATCCCATCCCGTCTCTGTGGTCTGTCTGTCTCGACCCTCAAAGACACATCGTTCCGTTCTGACAGCTGGTGCGATAATTCCCGCCGTCTAGACGACTAGCGTGTAATTAATATTGGGCGTCGGATTTGTGATGACCCGTCACCGCAATGGTCAAAATATGAAAATATTAAAGACATTGATGAAGTGATGAAGAAAGCCTGCCTGGAACTCTTTTGCAAAGAATAGTTTCAAAGCATCTCCTTCTTCCTTAACAGACCGACAGATGACTTCCATTTCTTTCTAGAGACTGTTATCCGTAAGACCCATATTTGTGAGCATCAAACACTTTCTTTAAAACATTTACAGGGCCAATTAGACGACTTCTCTTCAGATAGATTGTAATCTAATTTTCTTGTTCCAATCTGCTATAAAGTCACTCCAGACTCACAGGTATATGAAAATCACCTCGTAAGTGTGTGAATTGCATCTATCGTGTCGGCCGTCCTCAACACACGATGGGTGTAAGAAATGTAAAGACTTTGCAAGGAGATGCTTTGAAACTATTCTTTGCAAATTCTTTCATTTAAACCTTGGATATTGGATGCCGTTTTTTCCTTTCTCTTATGTTCCCTGGGATACCTATGTTTGAATCTGGAGAGGTCCTGTAGAAGGTGGCGTAGTACCACCGAAACGCGCGTCGACCATTCTAAGTGCGGAATTTCATCTAGTGTTTTATGACATATATTGGCAGAGATTTCCTTTGTCAATTAAAATCCAGCCTTGTACAGATTTTGTGTGGAATGTGTACAGTTAGGGTGAAAATGTGGTAGTATGTGTGATGTATGAGTGATGTGAATCCAGGGGGTGTATTTATATTCTGTATTTTTGTATATTGTATATATGATGTTTTGCTTTTTTCTATTTATATGAACTATATAACAATGTGTTTTTGTAATGAAATGAAATGAGATATTACGAAGAAAAAGAATGAAATATACTCTCTTTTAGGAAAAAAGAACAATATAGACCCTAAGAGACCTTGACAGAAAAAATTGAAAAAAATTGTTTGAACAAATAAAATATGAAATGATGTATTTTGTGTGGTTGTCACCATTGTACTTCTGAGATGTATTGCATATAACTAGATAAAGTATCTCATGGTTGAATGAGTATGGTCTAAGAGGGAAATCTATTTGTGCTGTGCAATCTTGCATTATATCCATAGAAGTTTTCAGGCATTGTAAAGAGTTTGTCACATACATTTACTTTGCAAGGTATGTTTCTTCCAGTCCCCAAGGCATTTCTCAATACAAGCCGTTCTTAAGGGGTAAATCATTTATCAGCACCCGGAAGGCCTCGCAGCCCTATTTACCATTTCCAGGATTAAGTTATTACATTAAATGATGTAAAGCATCAACGGTTTCTCAAGAGGTTTAATGCAACTGCGGCAATGTTCTGTGATCAGGAGAACCTCTCTGTGGAAAAGAAGAAGCAGGCGAACGAGTGTCAGAGGATGGGCAAAGGGACCAAAACAGCCCGCGTGGGACTTCATTTGAGCATCAGCAGAAGGCATGTTTACCAATCTGTCAGGCAAGCGACTCCTTACATACAAATATGAGTTCATTATATTCTGTCTCTGAACCTTCCTGCAAACCTCGTTGCAGTGCCCAGGGGAACAAAACAAGTTTAATGGTGGTCCTAGTTATTTCACTCTTTTTATGAGTCCAGAAAGCCAGTGCCATCAATTATATGTCGTTTAGTTTAAAGCCTAAGCTCTTCGGAAACGAACATATCGTTCAAAGGAAACATCTCCATTCTGTCATGGCCACATGTTGTACGCTGTGCACGTGTTGCTCAAAAGTTCTCGTTGTACATAATCCCTGACTCGGGCCTTGGGTCAGAGAGCGCATCAAAAAAAGTCTCATCATGACCCCTTAATAATTTTACGTTTATAGTTCAAATTGTATTTCTTTTTTGTTGTTAAAAAAGGTGTCTCAAAAGGCAAATGTGTTTTAAGCATAGTATATTCAATGTATTCTGCGGTTGTTGTACAAAGCATGTACCTTATCTTTGGTGCAAGATAGTGTATGGTCGTTATTCTATTTTGCAATCAACAGAAATATTGCAAAGTGCTTTTGATTCATGTTTAATTAATCTGGCCAGGTATTGATCAACTTCCAGCAGGCCGGTTGCCACAGTTGCGTCATTCCGAACTGAAAATGTGGTAGGCCCCTGCAGTTTACAGTATACTGCCTTCAATTATTTTACAGCTTTTGGTGTCATTTTATCTTTCTTAGCCCAGAGTGTTATGAAATGTGTGCAATATTTGCCGTAGAGAGCAAGTCTTTGCTTCTGTGCTGCTAAGAATGTTACTAGTTGGGTTGTTTGATCACGCAACTTGTGAGCTATTCAAAGTGTGAAGCACTTTCCAGTGCTTAATTTGAGCCAGTAGTTTCCGTTGCTAGGCACCGATACTTAATTGTCAACACCGGCGCTTGTGACAGTCTGCCACATTGTAACTGACTATTACCTGCGGCCCAAGCTATTCTTATAGCTTTGGAGGCCTGAAATAGCCAGAATTGTCACACTTGTAGGAGTGAGATGGTTAGTAGTTGTGTTGTTTCTATAATGGGCAGCTTGGCAGGGGTGATGTGTGGTGGTGGTAGCTCCTGTGGCATCCTGTCGAGAGCCCTGGCTTTTATTTATTTACAAATTAATCACTGGCACTTTCCCAGAAGGCATCTCGTTGAGTTGTGATGGTTAATGGTCTCACTAGGTGTCATTCACTGACCTTGGTACTGTTTAACATGTCAGTGCATTTAATGCAGGACTCTCGGGGAACCCTGGCATTTCCTTGGTCTGTATGGGTGCAGGAACATCGCCTGCACTGCCGGGGGTGCCACGCTCTTGCAGTCCAGCATCTGATGTGTTGACATAGATCGATACAATAGAAGCACTTTATTGGGTTGGTAAGTGGTAAATAGAAGTAACTTTTTTTCTTATTCAAAATATTTAATCGCCAGATAAAGAGCTATATTAAATTGCATTAGAAACAAATATACTATATTCAATCGCTCTTCTTTGCTTTCATCTGTTACCTCTTGCATCTCGCAAGCTGGATGCTTGTTTGGGAAATGTAACAGACGCAGGTTTATTTTCCTCATTTCGGTGTCCAAAACGGTGTGTTAACAGGCAGTGTAAACATGAATAGGGGTGGATACTTGACTGTTCCCCTTGAGGTCACTCGTGACGTACAAGCACCACAGGGGGCATTGACTCACGCCCATGATTCGGCAGTACATGGCTGCGGTACCATGCGGCGCCTCCAATAGTTCCCACGCATTCGTACTGGGTGCATCACCAGGGCTTTAAGTGGGGAAAAAAAACTGGGGGTGCTCTAAAAGGGGCGTGGTAAATCTCGTAAAAGGGTGTGGCCTATCTGAGTAGGGGTGTGGTCTAAATCAAAATAACTAGCACTGCTGCTCACGGGAACCCTGTAATCCCTCGGTGACTTTCTCCCAACTAAAACTGTGCAGTTTTTTTGCTTGACCTTTCAGGTTGAAAGCCGGGGCTATCAAGGGCAGCCAAGTATAAACAACATTATTTTTGTGCCCGTATCACATCCACACACTCCTTTCACTCTTCCCCCTCCCCCCTCATCTCTCTGTGTTTTGTCATCCTCTCTTTCTGTAGGAATGTAGGTCCTCTACTGTGAATTTAACCTCTAGAATATTTTCTGGCTGACCCTCTAATCTCCATATTTGGTCATTTGATTGAACCAAAGGGGGTCAAAAGGCATTTTGGTGTCTAGTTTTGTTTTTAGGTTTACCTTTTATTTTTGTGAATCACACAAACAGCATCTAACAAATGCAAATACCATCAATATGGAAAAGCCGCCATACAGTAGTATCTCACCAAGGAATTGTGTTTCGTCTTTTTATTTTATCTTCATTAGTTTATTTTTGCAAATTTATACGGTGCATACTCGACCCAAAGGCATTGACGCAGGAAAGTAAGAAGTACCCTTGGGATAAAACACATCACAAAGTCAAAGATAAGCATTACGGAACTAAAAGTAACAAAAAATGTGTTGCAGCGTAGACAGTCCCTTGCCAGGAGGCACTTGCCTGTCAATCACAACGCACGCATGAAAAAATAAAGATGCATGTTTGTAACTGTAATCTACACGTTATACAAGCTCAAACTAAAAAACGATTTTAATCAAACTGTGGGGATAACGCACTGCACTTACAGATCAAGGATGGGGCTCCACGGGTTCAAAATGGTGAAACGGCGCCAATTCATTAAGTGAAGGTTGTGTAGGTCCTGCTGGAGCAGGCTGCCTGGGACAGAGGTGCACCTAGAGGCAAATTTCGGGGGGAGGGGGCTAAGACAAAAATTCAGGGGGGGGGGTGAATCTTTAATCAATGGGCAGAGTGGAGCTGCAGGGGCTCTAAGAAGGGGTGAAACAACAGCAAGGCCTCATTAACAGGCAAATTGTCCTAAAGACCTGTGAAGTGCTGGGGTGCGGCTGTGTGGCTGTCTCATCCCGGGCTGACACACACGAAGGGGGTGGGTGAGAGGGGGGGGGCTGCTGCTGAAGCCTTTTGAGCCCAATGGGGGTTGCGCGCCTGGCTGGGGTCCTCAGCCTCTTCAGTTTTTTATCGGCCCAGGCTAACACCACGTCATGCCGTGACCACTTCTCAGTGAGGAAACTGAGCTCTCACTGCAGTAGCATAGGTTCAGAGATCACGTTCTAGCCCCCTTAGCTGCCCATCTTGAATACAGAAATACTTATAGAGGCTTACAGCATTTTTGAAAGATCTCCCATATTTTTCTCCGGAATTGACCGGTTGAACTTTAACAGACACAGAGAAATGAACTTTTTGCCTAGTGTTTTCTACAATTCACAGAAAGGACCACTATAAGTTTTAGCAATTGTGCATCTATGCCCTAATAAACTACTGTTAAGCTTCAATTCTCCAAGCCCAGGTCTTGCTCGTCATAACCCTGGAGTCCCCGGCCTTATAGCCATGTACGGGTACCAATCATAAATGAGACTTAGTAGTAATCATGGAAAGTGGAGGACACAGGGCCCTTTTATTGTAACACGAAGGGGAGCCTTGCATGGGGGCGAGTTATAGGAAGAGCATTTTTTATTTTTTTATTCTTGGGCTTGCTTAGGCAATCCTGCCTCCCACAGGAGGCAATAATTCACTCTGTTAGGGCTGCGGTGCAGAGGTGGCAGTGTGGGGCTGCTGTTAAAGCCGGTTCTGCAGTATAGTTTCTTCCAGATAGCTTACCCCCCTGGGGTTACGGGAGGCTTGCCCCCAGCTGCACTTTACCCCTTCAGATCCTGCATCCAGAACCTTGGTGCCCTCCAGCTGCTCTTTACCCCCACACTTTACTCTCGACCACCTCAGTGCCCGTGGGCAGAGCTCAGAGGCCACCTGAATGCTCTTTACCCCAGGTCCCTGATATGAGCTGAGAGAGAGCAGATACCTTTACCTACCCTTTACCCTTTCTCGCCCGCATGGGAGCAGCTGAAATCCCCTGGCTGCACTCGGTGACCTCATGCCCAAGGAGTAGGTAGGCACCCTCTGGCTGTTCTTTGCCCCCCTCGCCAAGCTCCGTGGCATTCTGTATGGCTAGCTCTGGGTTCCAGCCTCCAGACACCGCACTTACTGTCGAGAAAGCGCAGATAAAGACAAAGGAGCAGCTGATACAGTCACCCTTGAAGACCTCAGACAGACGAAGATAAGTGCGCGCTGGAGCCAGTGACGGGAGGGGGCATGCACGTGCAGCGTCAGTCAGGGGAAGAAGAGGTCTGCACTGCACACAGTCTGCAGACATGCTCTGCCTGGGCACAGTCAGGGCTTTAAGTGGGCCGTGTCTGAGCACCGGCAGTTTTTTTGGGGGCACTCGAAACGGGTCTGAAAAAAAAAAATGAAGAAAGGACTTCCTTTGCCAGCCGCGAAAATAGAGCCCGATAGAGACCCGTTTCGAGGGCCCCAAAAAAAAACTGCCGGTGCTCAGACCCGGACAGACCCGGCCCACTTAAAGCCCTGTGCATCACATCTATGTGCGAGTGTGGTCCACTGGTAGTAAGTGAACTACGGTATGCTGTTGGACAGATGCCCCGCCCCCACGCAGGACAAACAGGTGCTGCAGAGCGTGAAAATCTCCTGGGTGAAAGCTGCAGCTGACAGAAAGTAATAGCAGGCTATGAACCTGCCCACTGTGCCACTGAAACAGTCTCACCTGCCTTCTTTGTCGCGCTTATATCCCATTCTTAGCAAGGACTTTACTAAACGGAGGCTTTCAGCGACCCCGTGGCTGTACACACACACCTCACGGCTGTGGGGAAAGCTCTGTACGGGTCCCAGAAATCCGATTTAGCTCTTATTTTTTATTTTATTTATCGGAAAATGTCTTCTTGCTTTCAACCAAATAGGCTACATAGGGTAATGTCCGAGGGACAGGTCGTCAATTATTTAGGGGTCTGAATGTTATGTAATGTGTTACATCTAACATTACAAGGACCCAAGTGTCAGACGGAATTGTCTCAGGTTGTTAAAAGTTCTGAACAGAAAAACACGTTTGCACACAAGCTTAGAATTTGAGGGCAGACAAGAAATGCCCAAGGACGGCTCCAGGACAGCTCAAGTGATCAAAGGAGAGCTCACGGACTGTCCTCGGAGGCCCCAATGTGTGACCCTGGGCAGCCGGGACGGCCTGGCACACTTACGATACAAGGTTACATTGAGGCTTTGTACTAGTGCGCTGGCATGATACCGTAAAGTCTCCCTTGTGAGGTTCATTCCAGTGATGACTAGTGGAAAACCGCCCCACCCTCAGAGAATATTGTGTGACCCTGAGCAAATCGCACCCTCTGCTTGTGCCTACAAATATAAATATATAAAAAGAAATTCTAAATGTGTGAAATGGTACGTATGTCCGAGGTGTAAATCACCTTTTCATGTGCACAGTCTTATATAATCTCCCACCCCCACGCGTAGTGTGCGGAGCTCTGTTATTAGCTATGCGGTATATAAACGGTTCCATGTTTAAATATCGATGTGAAAAATATCGATGAAAAAAATATCGATGTAAAAATATTGATTACAAAAATATTGAATCCCTATACTTAAACAGGTAAGTACAAAAATATCGACTTAAAAATATCAATGTAAAAACATAGATGTAAAAAAAATCGACTTTAAATAATAACATAACTTAAATTAAATTAATTAAATAATATTAATATTATTAACAAAATATATTAAATTTAATATATCTTTTAACTAATTATAACAAATAAACTTAATTTAAAAAATATAAACACAAAAAATGTGTACATATACATATATTTACTTAAATAATTTTTTTGTAACTATTATCTTTATTTAATTTATAAACTTTTTTAATTATACAAAAATAAAAAAACACATCTAAATATTTTAAAATAAAATATTCTATATTTAATTAACACATTAAACTATTTAAAAAAAATAATTCATGCATTTAATAACAAAATATAAACATTAGTCGTTAAAACATTGGATAGCGAGGGGGTAAAAATGACTATTCCCACTCCAGTGAGTGCAACAGTAGAGAAAGCACTGGATAGCATAGGAGTAAAAATTACTATTTCCACTCCAATGAGTGCAATAGTAGGGAAAGCACTGAATAGCGGAGGGGTAAAATTTACTATTCCCACTCCAGTGAGTACAATAGTACTGAAAGCGCTGGATAGTGTAGGGGTAAATATTACTATTCACACTCCAATAAGTGCAACAGTAGGGAAAGCACTGGATAGCGGAGGGGTAACATTTACTATTCCCACTCCAGTGAGTGCAACAGTAGGGAAAGCACTGGATCGCGTAGGGGCAGAAATTACTATTCCCACTCCAGTGAGTGCAACAGTAGGGAAAGCGCTGGCTAGCGGAGGGGTAAAAATTACTATTCCCACTCCAGTGAGTGCAACAGTAGGGAAAGCGTTGGATAGCGTAGGGGTAAAAATTACTACTCCCACTCCAGTGAGTGCAACAGTAGGGAAAGCGCAGGATAGCGGAGGGGTAAACATTACTATTTTCACTCTAATGAGTGCATCAGTAGGGAAAGAGTTGGATAGCATAGGGGTAGAAATTACTATTCCCACCCGAGTGAGTGCCACAGTAGGGAAAGCACTGGATCCAAAAACAATAAAAAACAAAACCATCAACATTTTTACAATATTAACACAATTAATATATACATTTAAATATATTATTATTAACAAAGATAATAAAAAATAATGTAATAATTTAACACTATAATATCCACAACACACACCTAAAATTAATTACACAATTACATTTAATAATTACTAATTACTGAAAATTTATGTATTATTAATTATTAATTAATCAATAAAATAATGAATACTTACCACCTTTCACACCATTTCCACATATAAACACCACAACACTCACCTAAATTTAATTACACAATTACAATTACTAATGACTAAATAATTAATGATAATTTGTTTAAAATATTTCATAATTAATCAATAGAAAATTAATTACTAACCACCCTTCACACCATTTACACATATAAACACCACAACACACACCTAAAATTAATTAAACAATTGCCATAATTAATTATTAGTTGACTAATTGAAATAATTTAACTACTAATTATTAAACTATTATTCATTAGTCAATTAACACAATAATTATTCAATAATTTTTATATAATTAAATTACTTCCCACCCTATTCCCCTATAAACCCACAACCCGCTACGGAACTAAAAACGCAGAATTAAACTTAAAAGAAATTAATAACAAGTAAAATACTAAAACATGATAAAATGACAAACAATTCTCCTTGAAAACACAAAAATACATAACATTATTAATAATTCGATACTTTTGTCAACTATATTTTTGTAAACTATATTTATTACAACGATATTTTTGTAATTGATATTACTTCCCTGTCAGTCGATATTCTTGTCAACTATAGTTTTGTTGTCGATATTTCTTCCCCACGATATTTGTGCGGCGATATTTGTGTCCCACGATATTTCTCCTGAGATATTCCTGCTCTGCACCATATAAACACCACCACATGCATCCATACTGCCCATGCACAACCCTTGTCTGCAGGCCAGGTCCAACAGACCGTCTCACTTGAGAGTGCTCTTGGGGTTCCACGTGTCGGAGCACTGGAGGGACAGGTGGAACCTGTCCTCTCTCACCCTCGCATAGCACAGGTGGGTGAAGGCATCGTAGTGGTCAATCCCCTCTTCAGAGGGAGACTAGGGTACTGCTAATAGAATAGGTCCTTGTTTGGGTCATTTCACCTTCCTTTTGTTGTGATGAACTTGTTGTTTCCCTTTGCATGAGTAGTGGCATATGGGAGATATATGTGTCTGTGTATGCATATGTGTGTGTGCGTGTGTGTGTGTGTGTGATTGAACGCACAGTTGCACTAAGATTCACTTACACTAGCATGAAATCAGTAATATGTTGTGCCATCGTTGAATATGACTTTTATAATTTTTCTTTGTATCTCTTCTGGTTCTCCCAGCCCTTTATTTTATACCAAGTTGTTATCCACTTCCTTCCGTAGTTTTTAGGGCCATAATTTATCTTGGGTAGCGGCTCTGTCTCCCCTGCTTTCTTCGGGGGTCCCCATTGTCCTTCCCTCCTCAGGTTCAGTGAGAGTGGCAAGGTAATGGCAGGCGCAAGTGCGGTGGTAGATTATACTTGCTGATGTCTAGTCTGCTAGTGAAATTTAGAAGCAGTGTACGAGGGTCCTAGTAGTGATTTTCTAGGTCCTAAGCATGTACATAAGCCCTAAGACTTCCCTTACGGTAGAGCAAGAAACCCACCATTTAAAGTCACTGGGAAACCACAGGATTCACAAGGCCTACTACTTAAGTTCTTCTTGGTTAATGAGCAGACTTGTCTCTCTCCTAGGGGACTAGCGCAGGACTGAGGTGGGGAGAAAGAAGATTGCCTTTAGCAATGAGGAGGAATGGCACACAGAAGCCACATACATTTTGCACGCTCTGGTCAACATGGATGCCGCAGCATTGAAAGAGACAAATTATAGGAGGAATGCTTTTAGTATTATCAGTGCTTTGCACTACTCTCGGCTGCAGCCCAGTAATATTTTCTTACTTATTGTGCCAGTCCAGAAAGGAACCTACCACATCCAAATCACCATTCATTCTGCTCCAACAGTAGAAGTCAAGTGCAGCTTGAGTCTTACGACACAGTTAGCTATGGGAGTAAAGTCAGGTATACTCATCACACTTAGAGTATCACCTAAGTCTAAGCATGGCAGGGGCACCATGAGCTATGAACGTTATCATATCCCTGGAAAGGCTCCTGCATCCTCCTTGCCTCCAACTCATACAGAGAGGCGCCTGGAGCAGATGTTTCCACCAATAGTCAAGTGCCCCCCCCCGCAATGTAAAGCGGCTCTTAATGTGGAAAACAATGGCCAGCCACAAATGTACAGCGTGACCTTGACTCCTCATTGGCCACTTCTATGGTAACACAAGCCCTTAGGTCTACTAACATTGAGAGAAGAATGACCTACTTACTTAGAATTCATAGGGTTTTAATGGTTTACTAAATAGCAGGAGATCAGCTGTATTGTGAATTGAATCCCGAAGACATTTCATAAGATAAGCAAGGAAGGCAAACAATTTACCTCGTGAATGAGTTCTCCATACCTTGGGTACTACCAGCTAAAGATGATGTACAGGTATTCATAGGGTTGCCTGACATTACAATGAATGCCTTCACCACGCATGCCTTTACCAGGCTGAACTTTATATCAGATGCAAGATAGTTTCTCATTCCAATCCAGGAGGGTACCAGAATTTCCCTGAAGAAAGACCATGACACACTGAGGATAATGTCTAATGGCTGGTACATGTTGGCACTAGGGTCATAGTGTTATTACATCCCCATGACCCAACTTCCTTAATATTTTTTACATTCTCTGTAACTCTGCCAATAAAGGGATACCTGGAGTTAACAGAGGATTTTTTATCTTTTATCACCAATGTCTATTTCTCCATAGTGCTTCCTGGAATATGGTCGAGCCCACCATGACCTTTAGGAGTCAGGGAGAACGCGATGATGAAGTATGACATTACTTGTGTGTGAGGATTATATAACAAAAAGTAATTGATCTCTTCCCCGCCCATGAGCGGATGGTATACCACCTGATGGGAGTAGTGCCCGAGTTTTTCAAGTAACAGGGTGGTATACTTATTTGGTTGCTAGTATTAGTCAGGGCAGACGTATCCCTCCAGTACCTCTTCCAGTAAGTGGAAAAACCTCTCTACCCTTCCTGCTTGGATTAGAGGGGGCTCTTCCGCATGCCAAGATTCAACAGTAAGAAGGAACTGACTCAATGAGGGAGTTATAAGGCGGAATTAGAAAACGTGTAAAGATTTATTACAAACATTTAAAAAGTACGATACAAAAATATTGAAGTACGGAGGCGGCAAATCGCATTTAAATGCATAAAGTCAATGCCACAAAGGCTCCCCGTGATAGCACAATGTAGAATAATAGGGAAAATCAAAAATAGGCTAAGTTACAAATATGCAGCAAAATCAGTGACAATTCAGACAGCACCCCTAGAAGCAAAGAAAAACACTCTAGCTCACCCCTAACATTGAGGGGTTTTGTAGGAAATTACCTCTTAGAACAGTAAGAAAACTTTAGCATCACTGTGGTGCAGTGGCGGCTGGTGACATTTGAAAGTGGCAGGGCGTAAAACTTTGGGATGAGTGCCCTAAAGGGAATCAAGTGAGGCTGACTACTAGGAAAGTAAGTTGGCAAATGGTGCATTTTTAAGAAAATCTGAGAAAGCAAGAACGTTTATAAAGCAATCTATACATTAATAAGCCACCCTATCCATCCATTTATAAGAAAACATAGAGGCACTTTAAGGCAACTGGATTGCATCATTCTGTACAAACCTATTCATCCTTTCAGGAAGAGGTGCATCCTGAGCCTTTCACTTAACTTAGCCATGCTATAAAAGTGTATTCATTCAGTCATTCATCAACCTATTCATAAGAGGACCAGGGAGGGACCACCTTGACACTGGCAGGTGTGCTCAACAAAATAGAACAAAATAGTGCTGTACATTTCTATTCATCCTCCCCTTCATTTGTCTATTTACAAGAGCGCCCTTGGGTGCCTTGAGGTGACTCAGTCAATGGAGTTGTTCACTACTAGCCTATTTATCCATTCACAAGAGAAATAGAAGGCAACTTGATGCCATTCAAATAACAGGACCCTTCTCTACAAGTCTGTTCACCTTCCCAGCCATCCATAGTAAATGTAACGAAGGAAATTATCCATTGGGGATCATACTGAGGTTCCGTGACAATTTTAAGTGATGTTTTTGATTCGCACGAATATGGTCGAGTCTGGTATCTAAGAACCGTAAATGACGAGTTTAGTAAGTGTACGCAGTTTCGCTGTGCTAACTTAAACCGTTCATTTGATATGTGGGTTTTTCATCTATACCCACGGGTTCCATCTTAGATACGGCATCCATTTTGTCTCTTGCCCTCAAGTAGCCAGCGAACGGACACTGTCCGCTTCGTTACCCTGGGATTCTCAAGATATTAGTGGAAGACACATGTACTTTGTAAATATCTTTTACGATGAGGGGGATGATACTGTAAGGCAGATGGCCCCGCTCGAGGCTCATCTTGCCGTCCGGTTTATTGTCTCAGCCGTGCATCTCATTAGGCACGTCCCTTTGATGCCTGTATCTCGTGTTTCCCGATACCTCCCCTTTTACACCCTTTTCGATTTCCCCACTGTCTCCATCTCCCTCTGCACCTGTCTTTTTCCCTATTTCGATCTGTTTTACTGCCGATTGGAATTCACTAATGTTGGGAAGATGGGTTTTTACAGCTGGGAACCGCCAAATGTTTCCGCACTTATGTTCCGGACCTTATGTGTACCAAAGTGACCAAAGCGACCCCTCTGAGGGATAATTATGGGAACCAGGTTGTAAACTGTTGTGTACCATGTTGTCCTATGAGTTAATTTTGTATAAAAGGAGCGACCCACAGAACCAATTTGAAGCAGTCTCCCCAAGTTACACGTGTTGTACTTGTCGTGACTTCTGTGTTCCCTGCAGTAATAAACCTTGAATCTTTGACGCCGAAGGAAGTGTCCCGTGTCTCTGTAGTTTGTGCGCCGAAACAGGTATCCCATGAAGGTTATAGGTGTTGTTCCCTGGCACCGCTGGTACTGTTAAAAAGTCCAGTCCTTCAGTTGGTGCCCAACGTGGGGCGACTTCAGCGGTACCGGTCCGGTCCAAAGCCTGATGATCGTGAGGAACTTTGTGTGAAATCTCCGAGGAAAGGTGCACCCCGCTTCATCGATCCTGTTGTCGAAATAAGTGGCCCGAAGTTTTTCCCTGCGAAGATTCCCGCCTCCTGACGGCTGCGACGGACCGATGCCCTGACTGTCGACCTGTCTTCGACGCCCGGCGTAGACCTTATGTACAAGCGAGACGATAGACGGGCCTTCCTGGTGACGCCATTGAAGTTCTGAGTTAAGTATTTGTGGGTCGCTCCCAGTCCTTAGTGGTTGTTCTAGCTTTCCGAAAGCTTTGTGGTTAGCCTTTAAGGCTTTGTGGTAATAGCTCTCCGAGCTTTGTAATAGCCTTAAGGCTTTGTTGTATTGCATGGTTCCATTGCATTTGTGGTTCTTAGTATTGGTTCTTAGTATTATTTAACAGTTGCAATTGCCAAAAACCAAGGGTTTTGACTTACACGAGGTTTCATTGCTTCGGTAATCCTTGAAGTTTGATACTAGGTTAGTGTGCACGATGCCTAGCCATAGTGATTTGTTTCGTATTTTCAAATGTTGCGCAATGGATTCCCGGTTGGAGGACTCGTGTCCGATACCTCCAGTTGGAACTCCGATACATGATCTATATAGTCGACATGGGGTAGGTCCTATAATCTATAATGATTACTGGATCCGCTATACAAAGAAAGACGGTGACCTTAGATGGCCACCACACGGAACTTTTGAACTTTCGATTTTAGATAATCTTGAGGCTAAATTATTTTTAAAGAAAGCTAGGCCAGCTATGTTTGATTCCTTTCGGATATGGCGTAAAGAGGCCAAACAGAAAGAAATCAAACAACTTAAAAAGGATAAAAAGCAAGAGTTTGTTCCGATAATGCAAGCTATAAAAGAATGTAGACAAGACAAAGAAGAAAAAGATATGGAAATCGCTACTAGATTGCATCACATGAAAATAGATAAATGTTACCCAGTTTTACCGAATAATCTAGAAAAGAAAGAAGAAGATTTAAAGGAGGATTCCTTGTTATCATACTTGATGAAATCACCACCTCCTTATGTACAGGGTGCTACTGCTCCTGTAGTTCCTCCTATAGCTCCTCCTGTTGTTCCTCTTGTTGCTCCAGCGGCTGCGGGCCAGCCCGCTGTTAACCCTACGTTTGTTACACCACCTGTCCTCGTTACTACTGCTCCTGTACCTGTACCTTTGCAGACTGTTGTTTCTGCTACTCCGACTATCTTGTCCGTTCCTACTATGCCTTCCTTCACCTCCAGTGTTGTGGCCCCTGTTTTTCTTTCTCCTTCTGTTCGTAAGCGTGTTCCTAACTCTGTTGCTACCCTTTATTCACCTCTTTCTGGTCCGTTATTTTCGTCTGATTCATCTGAAACTCCTCAGAGACGGAGTCAGATCCCTAGTGGTAGGGAGAAAGAGACGTTAGTAACAATGGCACATAGGTGGATAAGACATCCTGCTAATTACACTCCGCGTGTAGTATTTGATACGTTTTCTCAGTTTAATGAGCCTACGCAGAGATTCGTATTTGAGGAGATGTGTAACTTTTTGAGAGAAGAATGGTACAATAATGATGTAGATGATGTACCGTCCGATATAATTGAACTCCAGAGTCACTTTTCGAACGGTATGATTATAGGAGACGATGTACGACGTGCCGTGGAACGCTTATTAGCATTCAGACCCACAGCACATTCTCGGGTGACATTAGATGATACCACTGAGAACTGGAAAGCGGTTCCTGGTCAGTATCCCATGAGAGAAGTTCCGCCACTGTGGGTGCCTGGTGATCCTAATGCGAACCCTGTGGTGCTACCGCATTTTCGAAGGGTGTGGATACATCTTCCATGGAAACGATCGGAAGTTTTGCAAGTGAAGCAATCCTTACCCGATCCGCGTAAAAATCCGGCTGGTTATTATAAGGAGTTATCACAACTGATAGAAGCTTCTATTATGAATATTGCCGACATCGACATGTTGTTTGGCAATGTTGTACCGCAACCAGTTTGGGCTAAAATTCGTCAAGCCAATCACGCAGCTGAATTAGGGGGTGATTGGGCTGCACTGCTAGCAGCTGATGCATTACAAGTTGGTGGGGCTAAACCTGAACAGTTGATCTTGGATTTGCCTCAGAAAATCATTACGCTCATGAAAACTCTCATGCCAGCGATGAAGGTGAACTGGGATAAGTTATCAGCTTGTAAGCAAAAGAAAGACGAGAGTGTTTCGGATTTCTTTACAAGGTTTGAGGAAGCGTTTGTCGACCACAGCGGCCAGGACATGGGCGCTGAGGGAGGTCAGCGGTTATTCGTTGACAAATTTGTGTCAAATTTGCTGCCTGAGCTATGCAACAAATTGAAGAATTCAGAGAGTGCGTGGGCAGTTTCAACCCCTGCGCAAATATTAGCAACGGCTCAGTATTATGAGAATAGGGAAAAGGAAGAAAGTGATCGTGTAGAAAAGAAAACGAAAGAACTCAAAACGAAGGTTTTGTTGCAGCAAGCATACCCTCCACGATCAAACCAAAATGATTCACAACAGCAGTATCGACCACGAGCACAGCCCGATAGGACACAGCCGCGCTCTGACAACTTTGATTCCAGATCTTCACTTGGGTATAATCAGTGCGCATATTGTAGAAAAGAGGGACACCTAAAATATGATTGTCTTGCTTTACGGGACCGTCTGAATGGTGTGTCAACATGAGGAAATCGTGGCGGTGGTCCTCAGCAGGCACCACGTGGTAGAGGTCGTGGTTCATCCCACAATCAGATTGATCGTCATCAAAACCTTTCAGATGCAAATAATTATTTTGACCAGCGAAATGCGGGGTCAGTTCGATCTGCACAGTATAATGTTGATGATTATTATATAGATCACGAGACTGTTGTAAATGACCACTACTAGGACAGCCAACGACAAAGAGAGGGAGTAGTGTCAGTTCCGGTCGATCAGAGTGGGCCTTACGTTGCAGTGACTACATCGGGTGTAGTTGAGCCTTTTCTGTTAGACACTGGTGCGACGAAAAGTTCCATCATGCATTCAAAACTCCCTGGCGCACCTTTGTCTGGCTTAACGAATGTTTCCGTTGGATTCTCTGGCGCCCCTGTTAGTAACCCAGTCTCTAACCCTTTGCCTCTTATGATTGGACCATGTGAGCTAACGGCTCCACTGATTCTATCTACAGGTTGTGGTGAAAATCTTTTGGGCCTGGATTTATTGAAACGATTATATGCAACATTGTATTGTTCCCCCGAAGGAGTGGAGCTTACATTGGGAAGGAGAGTGGTCTCTCCCATGTATTTATCGGTTGATAAATTCCCACCGGAATTGAATTCCCTTCCTGCGTCCTTATGGGCCACAGGTCCCAATGACGTGGGTCTGTTAGACATTCCACCCTATGTGATTCAATTGAAACCAAATGCGCGATTACCGCGTTTACCTCAATATCGTATTTCTCTTGAAGGTGAACGAGCGCTATTAGCAATCATTCATGATCTCATTGGAAAGGGTGTTGTTGAAGAAACTCGTGGAAACGTGTGTAATAGCCCTGTATTGCCAATTCTGAAACGAACTGACCCAACTAAACATCCTGTGTATCGTTTTGTTATAGATTTGAGAGAGGTAAACAAAATAGTGGTTCCGCAATTTCCTGTGGTCCCTGACATTACGGCTTTATTAACAATGATTCCGGCATCTGCCTCCTGGTTCACAGTGATCGATCTAAAGAATGCTTTCTTTAGCATCCCGATTGCAGAGGAAAGCAGAGACCTGTTCGGATTCTCATTAGGAGGTCGCAGTTTTAGGCTAAAACGCGCTCCACAGGGCTACTGTGAGAGTCCGTCAATCTACAGCCAAGCACTTAAAGGTCAGCTTGATGCCTTTGTATTGCCTAAAGGTGCAGCTTTGATTCAATACGTTGACGATCTTTTAGTGGCAGCTGATACGGAGGCCATTTGCAAAACGGCTACAGTATCATTATTGCACTATCTACATGACTTGCACCACAGGGTATCACCTTCAAAGCTACAGTATTGTTGTCAAGAAGTTACCTATCTAGGTCACTTATTGTCAAGAGAAGGGAGAAGGTTGACCCCAGAGAGAATTGCAGCGATTTCCCGAATGACTGTGCCAAAAACCCAGAGAGATGTTCGTGCCTTTTTAGGTATTACGTCCTACTGCAGACAATGGATTCCAAATTTTTCATTGTTGGCGAAACCATTGATAGCCCTTACGTGCAAGGATGTTTCATCCCCAGTACCTTGGTCTGAAGAATGTCAGAAAAGTTTTTCTGAATTGCGTGATGCGCTGTGTTCGGCTCCTGTGTTGGGTACCCCTGACTACAGTAAGCCGTTTACACTATACGTTCACGAGAGGGATGGTTGTGCGTTGAGTGTTTTGACACAATCTTTTGGTGGTAAGCAACGCCCATGTGCCTACTTTTCTTCGACTTTAGACCCAGTAGCAAGAGCTTTGCCAAGTTGCTTAAGAGCAACAGCGGCAGCTGCGGCGTCCATTCGACAGTCTGCAGGTCTAGTCATGGATAATATACTCACGGTAATGGTTCCGCATGCAGTCGACACTCTATTGAACCGAACGAAAACTCAACATCTGACAAGTGCAAGATTGTCCGGATATGAGTTGACGTTGCTGGCCAGTCATATACGGATAAAACGATGTAATGTGTTGAATCCAGCAACATTGCTGCCGATCAACACAGAATCAAGTGATGAAGCAGTACATGACTGCTATCTCAAAACTGAAGAGGAAACCAAGGGTCGTATTGACCTAAAAGATACTCCATTGACAAATCCCGATGGTACTTTGTATGTGGATGGTTCTTGTTTCAAGTTGCCGAATGGTGATGTGACGACTGCGTATGCTGTAGTTACATTGAGAACGATTGTGGAAAGTGCAAGATTAAATCAAAATTCGGCTCAGGCTGCTGAGTTAATTGCTTTGACGAGAGCGTGTGTGTTGTCTAAAGATAAACGGGTGAATGTGTTTACAGATAGCCAGTATGCGTTTGGTGTGGCACATAGTTTTGGACGACTGTGGAGAGAGAGAGGATTCCTTACGTCACATGGTACGAAGATTCAACATGGACAGCTTGTAAATGATCTTTTAGATGCACTCACATTGCCTAAACAGGTGGCCATAATCAAATGTAGCGCACATCAGAAAGTAACGGATGATGTTGGTCGTGGAAATGCGTTTGCGGATGAGACTGCTAAGGAGACTGCCCGGAACCTTAGCACTCGAATGTATGTGACGAGTTCGGTTAGGTGGCCTGCAGAATCAAGTATGTGTGAAAACACTATCGGAAGTGTGAAAGCAATTCAGAATGAGGCCACCGAGACTGAAAAGGCGAAGTGGAAAGAAAGTACGGGAAAGTTGGATGCGAATGGTTGTTGGACTGACTTATCGGAACAGAAAAGATGGATGTTGCCTGATGCGTATGTGCTGGCTATTGTGACTATGGCACATGGGTTAGCACATATTAGCGCGAAAGGTATCTGTAAATTGCTGTTTCCTGTGTGGAAGAATGATGGTATTACGAAATGTGCTGAACGCTTGGTTAAGAATTGTATGGTGTGTTTGATGCACAATCCTGGTAAGGGCACTCCCACTCCACCTGGCCATTTTGCCCCTCCTGCGTACCCTTTCGAAGTTATCCAGTTAGACTTTATCCACATGGAGAGATGTAATAATTTGAAGTATGTGCTGGTTGTGGTGTGTGCATTTTCTAGGTGGATTGAGGCCTACCCCCTTAAGGATAATACGGCTTTATCCACGGCAAAAATTTTACTCAAAGAGTATTTTTCCCGCTACGGAATGCCTCGGGTTGTGTGGTCAGACAACGGAAGTGAGTTTGTTGGGAGCGTGATGAAGAGTGTGTGTCGCGGGTTAGGGATTGTACAGAAATTTCATAGTGCCAATCATCCTCAGTCAGCTGGTTTGGTTGAAGGGTACAATGGCACCCTTAAACTAAAACTAGCAAAGATCCAGGCTACGACAGGTCTTTCGTGGCCTGACGCTTTACCCTTAGCATTGCTGTCAACAAGGGCAACTGTACACTCCCGAGTAGGGCTCAGTCCCTATGAAATAGTGTTCGGTCGTCCTGCCAATGTTTGGGGGGTCCCTAGACCGGGTGCCTTTTGTGAACTTGAGTATCCAATGTTAATCGATTATCTTTATGACTTGACTGCTAAACTGAGGTTAATTCACCAACAGGTTCACGAAGCATTGCCGACACAGACGGAGGGTCCAGGCCACCAGCTCCAGCCCGGAGATTGGGTGGTAACGCGCAATTTTTCGCGCAAGAACAATTTGGATCCCAGGTTCACTGGACCCTATCAGGTCCTCCTTGCCACGAGAACTGCAGTTCGTCTGGAGGGGCGGAAAAATTGGGTGCATGCCACCCATACCAAGAAAGTCCCCATTCCGTTGCCAGCAGACTCGTGGGTAAGGAAAGGCATTGCATCAACTGAAACCGAAGGATTGCCGGCGTTTGTACCTTTCAGCGACGCACAACCTGTCGGAGAATCCTCAGTGCAGCAAAAAGGCATTATTGAACACTTGCCATCAGAAAACTCAAGACCAGAACATTCAGCTGATCAACAGGGCGTTGTCCCTTCAACGGATCTTTTGTTTAACGAACAGACACGTCCTGGGAAAACCCGATATTTTTTAAGATCCAGCACTAAAGACTAATAAAAAAAACCCGTTCTGTCCCTTGACAAGTGCATTATCCCGTTTTCCATGATCAGTTTGAACACTCATACTATTGTAATTATTTTGTATATATTCATTGAGCTTCGTTCCTTACACTTTTTGTTTCCACAGCTGAGAGACATTTGTTTTTGATATATATATATATTTGTGAAATAAAGGCCGTAGGGCCGCGCGTGTACTTCCTCCTGGTTAGTAGGTCTTGACGCTAGGTTAAAGACCGTCGATTCCTGGGAACTCCTAGGAATTGACTATTGCTACACAAAACGAAGTGCGTCAAGAAACGTTGCGGACGGTCATAGGGAATGGCATTTTTGAAGCTGATGGACTTGGAAAAAGCTCAAGCACAAAGATTCAAGCTGCAGCAACTCAGTCGTACCAAATGTTTTGTGTTCCAAATATTTGTACTGTTTGTGACTGTTTCTGCGTTATTGGCGGGTGGGGTGTATTATACAATGTCTTACTTCTTGCCTTCTACTATACCTACTCCTACCCCTGTTCTTAAACTCATCTCCACTGACTCTCCTCATTCTTTTCACATCTTACCTGAACACGAGCAGGCTAGACGTGCAGAATTCCGCAACAATTCCTTTATTCAACTCCTTCATCAGCATCAGTTAGTGGTTAACACTACTAATTGCTGGGTGTGTGGGTTGATGCCACATACTACGGATAAGGGAATTCCATATCTGGTGTTGCCGTATAGCTCCCAAGGGTCTGCTCGAGCATTTCAAACAATGTTTCGAAGCGCACTGGGTTTCCACCCCATTCGAGAACCACGTTCCCCTTACTCTGGTCCTACCTCGTACCAAAAATCTTTGTCTATAGCAATAGAGGATTTAGATAGCGATATCTATGATCCCTCGCTTATCCCTGAAGAAGAGGTACAAGCCTATAGGGTCCTAAGTAGAGGCGAATATAGTGTGTTCACTGGTGAAAAACAGCTTAAAAGCTCGCCTCCGATATGGGTCGTATCCCACATTGGTAATTTTTGTTTAATAGGTCGCGGCCGTAGATCGAAAGCCCGACTTGGAGAGAGTACTTGCACTGAAAATTATATATTGCCAATGGTCTCGTCCCCTGTGTTTTTGGCTGCCAAGGGTACATACTTTATTTGTCATGATCGTGCATATGCATGGTTGCCCTCTGACTTCATGGGCTCATGTTTTATCGCAAACTTGTTGCCTCCGACATTTACTGTAGATGCAGATTATCACAAAACTAGAGTTGTGAGAGGCGTAATTAGCGAAGAGGATACTGCCGGTCAAGAGGCAGGAGACTTTTTCAAGGGTTTCCTCCCATTTTGGGGACCTATGGTTAATAGTAGGAACCTAAGACAGTTGACTCGAGTGGTAGAATCGACAGCTAATATTACTGCCAGTGCCCTTGGTAATATCACCACAGAACTTCAGGCGGATAGACTTATGACGTTACAAAACCGTATGGTTTTAGATGTGATCTTAGCAGATCGAGGTGGGGTATGTAAGGTGATCCATTCGAGCTGCTGTATTTTCATTCCTGATAACGCTCCGACTGTCTATCAAGCCATTTCGAAGTTGCATAAGATCTCCGAATCCATACACGTGGATGTAGGGGATTGGACGCTACTTGGATGGTTTTGGGGCCTAATGTCGACTTGGGGTTGGAAAATTCTGACGATCATTGGAGTCGTTGTAGTGTTCCTGTTCACTTGTTGCCTTTGCGTGCAGTGCGGTCCTGCCTTATGTGGCCTCTGTGCTACAACGTGTATGAGACAGCCACCTGTTACCAAAGGGTCTCGGTTGGACAGAGCTATGCTACAGCAACATCTCGAGGGTCTGATGAATATCGAATATGATTCCGACTAGTGCTTGCCTACATGAGGGCAAAAGGAGCGTCTGAGGTTCCGTGACAATTTTAAGTGATGTTTTTGATTCGCACGAATATGGTCGAGTCTGGTATCTAAGAACCGTAAATGACGAGTTTAGTAAGTGTACGCAGTTTCGCTGTGCTAACTTAAACCGTTCATTTGATATGTGGGTTTTTCATCTATACCCACGGGTTCCATCTTAGATACGGCATCCATTTTGTCTCTTGCCCTCAAGTAGCCAGCGAACGGACACTGTCCGCTTCGTTACCCTGGGATTCTCAAGATATTAGTGGAAGACACATGTACTTTGTAAATATCTTTTACGATGAGGGGGATGATACTGTAAGGCAGATGGCCCCGCTCGAGGCTCATCTTGCCGTCCGGTTTATTGTCTCAGCCGTGCATCTCATTAGGCACGTCCCTTTGATGCCTGTATCTCGTGTTTCCCGATACCTCCCCTTTTACACCCTTTTCGATTTCCCCACTGTCTCCATCTCCCTCTGCACCTGTCTTTTTCCCTATTTCGATCTGTTTTACTGCCGATTGGAATTCACTAATGTTGGGAAGATGGGTTTTTACAGCTGGGAACCGCCAAATGTTTCCGCACTTATGTTCCGGACCTTATGTGTACCAAAGTGACCAAAGCGACCCCTCTGAGGGATAATTATGGGAACCAGGTTGTAAACTGTTGTGTACCATGTTGTCCTATGAGTTAATTTTGTATAAAAGGAGCGACCCACAGAACCAATTTGAAGCAGTCTCCCCAAGTTACACGTGTTGTACTTGTCGTGACTTCTGTGTTCCCTGCAGTAATAAACCTTGAATCTTTGACGCCGAAGGAAGTGTCCCATGTCTCTGTAGTTTGTGCGCCGAAACAGGTATCCCATGAAGGTTATAGGTGTTGTTCCCTGGCACCGCTGGTACTGTTAAAAAGTCCAGTCCTTCAATACAGTCACTCACAACTCAGGGCCCTGTGCTCCACCCCACAATGCCATGGTCTCAACATGATTTCAAAACCTGTTTGCCATGCCCTGTGCTGCCTGTCCTGCCACAAGTGTCTACTTCATGTGCTAATGAATGAATAATGAGAAAAGCCAACTGACAGCTTCGGTGTGCTTTTGCCGAGGCAGCTACCATTGGAAGGGCCCCCTGTTCTGTCCCACACACTGCCTGAGCTCACACCTGCTGTGCAGCTGGGTGCCTTCTATCCACAGTCTCTCGCTGCAGCGTAATCACGGAGCTGGCTGGCAGCTTGTGAAGGAGGGCCAGTTTGAAAGGAGAGAGTGAACAGCAAGGGGAGGAGGAGGGGAGTCGTAATCTTGGACAGCCGCAGGAACGTGAGAGGAAGAAGAGTGTGTAAAAATAGGAGATGCCACAAAACTTTTTTTTAAAAAGAATAATCTCATACGAACTCGGAACTCCTTAAACAATGAAACTTGCCTTCTCATTGCAATCCTAGAGACAAGGCCTAGGTCCGACCACAAGTTGGTTTCTGGCTGCTCTGACATAAACCCATGTGTGACGCTCTGGAGCTTCAAAGAGGGAAGCAGGCAGCCACCTCGAGTCTGCGCAGACTCGTTTTCTCGGCTTCCAGACTGTTTGCAGACTCTATCCCGCCCTTTCCCAACTCGTCACAGTGACGAGTTGGGAAAAGGCGGGGTAACCAATTCTCCACTCCCTGATTGATGTGAAGCCCCGGAGCTACAGGGCTTCACTGCAAGACGCCCAGGGCTGATTTTATCTTCACGCCATCAGGGGGTGGAGACTGGTCCGGAATTTAATGCTTTTGCCGAGCTGATGACATCACAGACCACAGGGCTGTGAGATCGTCAGCCGGGCAAAAGCTGCAGGCCTTGCCACTCGGCATTAGCCTCACTGTAAACTGCAGTAACAACGCACCGTGAGTAGTAGGCACGGTTCTATAACAATTTTAAAATCATTATCCTGTTTTGTTGAACATGAATTTCTATGCTCACACCACAGCAGTGGCGGTTTCTCATTGAGGGCGTCAGGGCTCTGCCCCCTTTACTTTACCTGGCACTGGTCTGCCGATATAAAAGCACAGTGTTGTGTTTTACTGCTTTGTTTTACATTAAATACACACAGCCTAAACACGAGTCATGTGTTTCTTTTTTCAGGGCTTGTACACTTGTTATAGAACCCCCCAACTAAACACTAACCCACTAGATGAATATTGATTTAGAGCTTCTGACCTAATCTCATCTACAGGTGTCAGAACAAACTAGTTACATAAAGAATAGTGAACCGTTGTAAATGTATTCAATACCGCATCGAAGCAGAAGATGCCTGGGATAAATTTTCCATCAGTGATCCCATGCTAGAGAGCAGTCGTCGAGAACGTGGTCATTAAAAAATAAATACAACATGTCTTGTGTAACTACATGCGGTAAAAATAATGAACAGTGATTGTGACATCCATTTTGAACAAGATGGTTTCTAAGCCTAATTGCGGCCTAGTTTGCATAGGCCAAGGAAACACATTTTAAAAGGTCATTTCAAAATCGTTTAAAAAGCAATAGCTCCAGCTCAGGGTACACGTGTAAAACCAGGTATAGATGACTTGCTCAGCATATGGTTAATAATGCATGCTCTTGCCTTATTGATTATTACATCAAAGCTTCTGGTTTGAAAAAGGGAACTGTATGGCCGTTATGTCATTTCACGTTTAGGACAATAAGACTTGTGTGTCATCAACATGGTTATGAACAAAGCTCCAAAACAACAGCTGCACTGGCTGTTCATAGTTGGTAAACAACACAGAGATAAATAGGTCTATGTTGCTTATCACGTAGTCTATTTCCATGTTGGCACATATAACCCGATGCTTACGGTAGAGGACATTTCACTCATGTACTCATGCATATGCATGTTAAAGACCTGCGTGGTAAAGGTAATGCTTCCACTGATGACCTCTGATGACATCCTGCATTATCTGAAACTCTCAACACCTTCCTCATCATTGAAAGCACAGGGTGGAGTTCCAGTGTGTCAAATACTACAGACAAATCAACAAGAAATACTATTGTTCCTTTTTGTCACTCTACACATTACAGAGCTCTATAACTACGCTATGGGAATTCTTGGGGCTGCTTGTCTGACTGTGCCCCCTCAATGAACTATTTGCTAACAAAAAAGGATTTCAAGTTGTTAGGCCTGGCCCTTTTGGCAGGTTGATCTCCAAACTTGTAGTCTTTTGTCTCCTTTTTTTTCCGAGCATGTTTTTGTTGGTTATAGGATTCTGGGAACTTTTCCACTGCTGATTAGTGTTAATGTGCATTTGATCTCTGTCATACATTTTGATCCTGATTGATTATCCATGATTGGCATATTTGATTTACTGGTAAGCCCTTAGTAAAGTTCACTGAGTGTGTGAGGGCCTGTAAACCAAATGCTACTAGTGGGCTTGCAGCACTGGTTGTGCCACCCACACGAGTAGGCCTATAAATGTGTCTGAGACCTACTACTGTAGTGTCTGTGCACGTGCCATGTTGACCTGGTAAGGGCAGCCACTTGCCAGTCCCAAACCTTCCCTATTATAACATGTAAAGCACAATGTACTCCCATGGGCAGGGTGCAGTGTACGTGAAAGGTAGGACATGTACTGGTGTGTGTGACATGTCCTGATAGTGCAATACTGTGTATTTCGTTTTCCATGTTGAGCGACTATCTGTCCCATAGGCTATCATTGGGGCTGCACTGTAACATTTGACATGTGTAACTTTCAATTGGGATAAGATGAGAAATGGAGTTTAGGTTCTCTTAACTCCAAATTTAATAACACACCTTTTAGTTAAGGTGGTATTTAAATTGTGTGTTTAAAAATGCCACTTTTAGAAAGTGGGCATTTTCTTGCTTTACCACTTGTTATGCCTCTGACTGTTTGTGTAATCAGCATCTGATTTTGGAGTGACAGGAGCTGGGGATTTTCATTTAATCTAAAGAGGCACAATGGGGTTTGGACAGAGCTTAGCGATTCTGCCATAAAGAGTACCATGACAAAATGGGGTGTAAGTATTGGACCTTAACCCCCAGGACTTTAGATTACTTTTAGAAACAAGAGGACCCTGCCTAGAAGAAAAGCAGTATAACTGTGTGGGGAACTCAGCTTTTTCTGTGTGAGGAGTGGGTTGGTATGCAGTTGCTGCTTCTGTCTGTGGTCAAGGACAATTACTAACTCTTTATGACCTGCTGTGGTATCCTGCTATGGATGAATCTCCAAGGGCTTGTGTGTGCTTGTCTCCTGTTAGAAGTTTGGGGAGATAAAAGACTTCAAGGAAGATACTTGGTATAATTAAAAAGCACCAGCCTGGTAGGAGAGCTGTACAAGCTGTGTGACCAGCACTGTCCTTGATGTGTGGGGCATTGTGGTCTTTAGTGGCTACTCCTAGCCTGGAGCAGGAGAAGGACTGAACTGTCCTGGTATCTTTTTGTCTGCAGAGAAAAGAGTGCATTCTGAGTGCTCGATTTGGGGACCATGCGCGTGGAGAGCGCTGTACTATCAGGAAGTCCCTGGTGTTTAAGCTGTGTGGAAACTTCCCCGAGCGATTTCTGATACTACGGATCTGATCGCTGGGCCACTCCCCCATTCATAAGGGGGTGCAGGGCACGAGGCGCCATAGTGCAATGCTGGATTTTAAGTCCCTCCGGGGAGTGAAGTTTTTCAGTAGCTCAGCGCAAGCAGCTTGCCAGCTGAGTGAGCATGATAAGAAGCCCAAGGTGTTGCCTGGCTAATGGCCAACCACCCCGGCTGAGGAGGGAGCTAAGCCCTGCCCGGCTGGCCCAGAAATCGAAGGAGAAAGGCAGATTCTACAAGGCGGGTGCTGTAAGGCAGCAAGGCTGCTGCCGTGAGACTGGACAGAGGAAGGGCAGAGTCAGCAATGTGGCCACTCTGAGAGATGGCAGCCACAACCCTGATGAAAAAGCACCACCTGGAGGCCTGGGAGCTAGGTATGTTGGCAGAGCAGGAGGCCGGAAAAGCGCCTCTGCCCTTCCACGGACCATGTGTTGAGGCTGGGGTCCTTCAAGTCTCAGGGCAAGGGAACAGCTCCTTGCACCCTGGGCTGGGTGGCCTGAGACTGGCGGCAGATGTGCTGCAGGCTGATGGGCAGCTGCAAGGGGGCAGTTGATGGTGGAGACCTGTCAAAGTCTCCCTCGTGCAGAGCCCAAAAGGACCCTCCCCCACTTCTTTTGTTGATCAGGCACATACCTGGGCACAGTAATTTTGTTGTCGTGATGGGTGGAACTGCGAAGGAGGGCAGATCCCTGGTGACAGTAACAACAGTACCGTATAATACCTTATTTCTTATTTTTCTGACCCTGTTTTTGTTGGCTATAGGATTTTGAGCACTTTACCACTGCTGATCAGTTCTTAAATGCATACGCTCTCTGTGTAAATTGTGATTCTGATTGGTTTGCAAGGGCCTGTAAATCAAATACTACTAGTGGGCGTGCAGCACTGGTCGTGCCACCTAAATGAGTACCTCTGTAAATGTGTCTTATACCTACCACTGTAGTGCCTGCACATGCAGTTGTAAATTGTCATGTCAACCTGGCAAGTACACCCACTTGCTAGGCCCAAACCTTTCCTTTTCTTACTTGTAAGGCATTCCTTAGGTAGGACAAAGTACCCCCATTGGCGGGGTGCAAATTAGGTGAAAGGTAGGATATTTACTGGTGTGTGTGTGATATGTATTGATAGTGAAATACTGTGTATTTTGTTTTCACTATTGAGAAGCTGTACGTCCTGTAGGTAAACATGGGAACTGCTTTGTAAGAGTTCACAAGTGCAACTTTCCATTGGGACAAGATAGAAAAATGGAGTTTAGGCTCTCTGAACTCAGAATTTAATAACATACCTTTTAGAAAAGGTGGTTTTTAAATTGTGTTTGAAAATGCCACTTTTAGAAAGTGGACATTTTCTTCCTTTGCCATTTTGTGTACCTCTGACTGTTTGTGTATGGAGTGTCTGGTTTTGGAGTGACAGGAGCTGGGGATTGGCATTCAATCTAGACAGTCACAAGGGGGGTTGAGGTGTGTCCTGCCTTGACTGGGTGACTCATCGCTGGGTTGAATAGATCTTGTCTGCATTTAGAGTGGTAGAAGGAGTCTCAATAGCACCGGAATAGATTGTGTCTCCTTTGCAGAATGCTGTCCCACTCCCTATTGGTGTGCTGGACCAGGGATGACAGCACAGGTTTGGACTGAGCTTAAAGACTCTGAGGCAAAGAGAACAGTGACAAAATGGGGTATACGTATTGGACCTAAAACCCCAGGACTTTAGATTACATCAAGAAACAACAGGACCCTGCCAAAAAGAAGAGCGGAAGAGGAGTACTGCCTTTCTGTGTGAGGGGTGGGTTGGCCTGCAGTTACTGCTTCTGTCTATGGTGGTGTTAAAGGACTAACTCTTTTGCCCTGCTGTGGTATCCTGCTTGTGGAAAATCTCCATGGCTCTGTCAGTGCTAGCCTCCTGTTTTAGAAGACTCAGGGACATCAAAGTCTACTATCTGTTGCTTTTACTTGGATCTATAAAGTTCTGTAGTTTTTGTGTTAATCTGTCATCTCCTGGTGCCTGTGTAGCCTTTGTTTATCCTCTGCATGCTGTGGAAGGCCTCTCTGGGCTTTCCAGGCTGAGGAGTCCTCATGGCTTCCCTCCTCCTTCATCTCAGGCAAGCAGTGACCGAGGCGCTGCTGCCATGACCTGCAGTGAGTTCCCTGACCCACAGAAATGGAAGTGTGACCGCTCCCCCGCTGGCAGAACGCAGCAGAGCCACGAAAAACGCTATTGACGCCACAGAAGATCTCCACCACAGCCAGCAACACCATTCCAGGTCCCCCAAGGCTCCCAAATAAGCAGAGGGAGCAGCAGCACCACCCAGCTCCTTACCCACCCATCGCCAAATGGAAACTAATCATTTCAGGGGAGCTGTGGAGATGATTGAAGGCCTGAGGGAGCATCCTGCCCATTTTGTTTTGACCCAAGGCCAGTCAGCCGAGCACTGAGGAATCCTTGATGGAGGTTCCGCTCAGCCCCTTTATTCAAAAGTATTACTGTGGCTTTGGGCAGGTTGCAGCTGCACTGTACTCATGGGCAACTGCCGTTTGAGTCAGTCTGCAGTCCTCCGACTGAGGGAGGTCTCCCACCCTCCCTGCAGTGTGTGAGCCCTGCCTCTACCATCACGACATACCTGTTGGGGGAGCCGAAAGGTCACAATTTATTCCCTATTACCGAGGGGCCATAGTTGAAACCTACCTGTAAGTACTGTCTTGTCTCTAATAGTAGGGCAAGGGTTCCTGCACTCTGGAGAACTGGAATACTGCTGTATTACTGAGATTACGAGTGCAGGTACTGCTCCTTGAGTGATTTATGCGTTATGCATGACCTAACTACTGGATTTCATGCACCAAGGTTATTTTGATGCCCTAATGTTAGGAATTATGTCATGGAATTCCTTACACAGACAGAATAACAAGTACTGTTATGTTTAGAATCTGCACAATATGTACATTGATGGTGTGAGGTGGTATTATGCACTCTGTTTTAACATAGTTTTTATACATGAACAGATTATAAGTCTTTGAAATAATGCATTACTGATATATTTATGACAATTACCTAATGACAAAGTGATTTATTATCTATGTATTGTTATGACAATTAACTAAAGGCAAAGTGATTTATGTGATTGTAGTGTATGTGTTTTTTATATAATGCAGGTGATATTTTTATATATCCTTGCGGGGATTGTCTTTTCTGGTGTGCATAGTTTGTCACTGGTGTGTGTGTGTGTGTTGCGCAAATGCTTACAGATTGCCTCCGAGATAAGCCTGACTGCTTTTTGCAAGCCACCAAGGGGGTGAGCAGGAGTTATCTTGGGCGTGTAACTACCTTACCCTGACTAGAGTGATGGGCTATGCCTGGCTTATGTGTATACCGAAGCCAACCAGAAATCCCATTTCTAACAATAATGTACAGTGATGATGTTTTTGTGACATGGGCAAGTTATAAGTACTGGCTTTATTGCCCTAAATGTGATGCCATGACAATTGCCGGTTGGCAAAGTGATTTACGACCAGTGCAACTTTTGAGTATTTACTGTAGTGAACTATATGTGATGTAATGACAATTGCCTGGTTGGCAATGTATTTTATGTGATTGTTGTCTAATGTGTTTTACAGGTAATACAAAGTGATTGTGGTCTAATATGTTTTACCTATAACATAGAGAATATGTTTAGATAACCTTGTGCAGTGTCTCTTTTGTGGTGTGCTAGGTGTGAAACTTGTGTGTGTTTGTGTTTGTTGCACAAATGCTTTACACATTGCCTCTCGGATAAGCCTGACTGCTCTGCCAAGATACCAGGGTGTGAGCAGAGGTTATCTTGGGTGTGTTACTCCCTTACTCTGACTAGAGTGGTGAGTTCTGCGTAGCTCAGCAGCATACCCGAGCCAACCAGACACCCGATTTCTAAAAGAAATCATTACACGATTCAGATAAATCTTTACAGCAATAGTCCTATGTAGATATGTGTTCAATGTTTACAGCGGGTAGTGTGAAAGAGTGTGGTTTCTGGTGAAAGAGAACCAGAGGTAGGCTGCTCTAGTTCTGGCGCTGTAGACGAGCTGGTGGTTCCTTCAGCCATCGGTGAAATGAATACCCTGCTGGGGAGGGAGGTGCTATTAGCTTATTGTCTTACCTGCAGGGTAATGATGGTTATTAATTAACCTCTCCTTATTATGGTCCCTAGCATGCTGTTCACCTTATAATAGCAGGGTAATTAACAGTTGTTATTGCCCGCAGGTGCAGGCCATAATGCTTAATCACTGAAACAGTCCTGCCAACCTCATTTATCATTACCCGCATACTATGGCACCCAATTTGATTTACTGATGCTTGAACACAAATGTCTATCTCATTTATTTGTTAATCAAGCCCTTTTGCTATTTATTGATGCTTGCACCTTACATAGCCCTCATGTAATTATTACTCGAGCAGCACTCCCAACACGGTGACAGAGTATTATTAATTGATCCTTACTGCAGCCCTCTTTAATTAATAATGACTCTAGAACTTGACCTGTTTAAACTTATGTATAAACTTTATATAGCATGGGCTTGAGCATAGTAGGATATCAGAGTGCTTTACAGTTGGTTAGGCAAGTAGAAAATATGACAAGCTAGCAACGCAAATGCTGTCAATACCCATTGGAAATCGGGAGGAGATCAGTGAGTTAAACACATACACGTCGTCGGTGAGTGAGAGCCCAGGTTGAGATACCCTGTCAGCAAATTGTCCATATGTTGAATTAGCCGTTCTAGGGCAGAGTTTTGTCAATCAAAAACAGATTGACTTCTGTTTTTAATGTATTGGTTGGCCAGTACAGTCTGATTTCAGGGGATAGGGAGTTCCAAATTCTGGGGCACATTCTGGAGAAGGGTCTGTTGTAGGTTTTTTTTTCTCCAGAATTTCCGAGGTTTTAACAAAAAGGCGGTGGCACTCTTAGAGGAGCTGCAGCTGCCAGACAGCTCCAGTTTGTCAGCTACGTACTTCGGTGTGTTGATGTGTAGTGCTTCATGTGTCAAGCAATTGATTTTCAGCTGTATCCTTGCCTCATATGGGAGCCCGTTTAGTGCCTTCAGATCGGGAGTGATGTATTTGTATCTCTTGGATCATGTGATGAGTATTGCGGCAGAATAAAGGGGCGCACTTACTGAAGCCAGCTTGGATATTTGATATTACTTCCTTGCTATTGTAGCCCTAAAATTATGAGATGGGCACTTGATCAGACCTTATACTAGTTAACAATGGACTACTTATGAATCCCACAATCATGTATTATTGCTCACTCACTGGGGCAGGGCTGTATTCTACCATCCGTCTAAAATATGGACGTCAAGTGACTAATAGGCCAGTGCAAGAGTAAGTGACATCCAGCAGTACTCAATTTGTGCCAGTGTTTTTCGGTTCTCAGCACCAGCACTTAATTAAGGCAGTCTTCCACACAGTGATGCTGTCAGTCTATTACTTTTCAAAAAGCAGATGAGCTAAGTGTTTAACAATCACATATACAATTACAAATAAAAATACCAGGGTACTTAGGCCATTCTTAAACTTTGGTTATTTAGTAGAGTTCAAATTGTAACATTTGTAGGACAGTAATGATAAGTAGGTGTCGTTGGTACTGCTATTCGGCAGTGCTGGCAGGTGCCTGAAATGGGACAACCGTCCTTCTGAGGAATATCTTGGGCCCTGTCACTTATTATTTTACAACTTAAGCACTGACTCCCACTCCCACTGATAACCTCCGATGACATCACAGGATTGTCTTTGTGCCCCATTTTTGGCCCCTCGAAGCTATTATTGTGAGTAAGGGCATGGGAAGTAGAGTAGATTAAAATGACTCTTTGAGCCCTCTTTACTTTCTGCTCCTGCTTCTACCTTCATCGCCTGGGCGAGCAGGGGTGACCAGGGCAGTGACGGGGGTACCACAGTGCAAGCCAAATGTAACAGCTACTACTCCTCACAACAACAATTTGACTTCCATGGTTAAATAATGCAACCCGCCAGAGCCCATTGGAAGAAACAGACAAGAGTACAAATAGAATATTTTCTCTAAGTCGTCTGGTTTCAATCCCTTTTTATACCTCCCTGTAGGTGAAAGTATTGAATGTGATTCTCAAAACAAGGGAAGCATGTTTACTAGGGGCAAACTACCCCTCACTAGCCTGCACATAAAGGTCCCAATGGTAAATTTGACCCCGCAGGCGGGGGTTAGGGAGGGGGGGCAGTGGGGTCTGTGCAGCCCACCTTGCATAGTCAACCATCGGGTCTATGCACACAGCTCCCTAACACATTGCTGTCCATGATCCACGTGGACTTGTTTTGGGTTGATTAGTGACGTCAAGAGGCTTCTGTCTTTGTGTCAGCCTCATTCATAGGTTCACATTAATAGGAACCGATCATAATGCTCCTGTGTATGTCTGTGCTTTGATTTGCATTTCATCCCTAGATTCTGGGAAGGGGTACATTTCCTGAGAGGGCAGACTCTAGACCGGGGTACACTAATGTCTCAGTATTGCACTTTTGCACCGTATGAAATTTGCTCAATGTCACCTGACCGTGGTTACTTGGTTCAACTGGAGCAGCACCTGTGCCCAGATCAGCCTGTGTGCTCCTTAGTGGCCTGATTCACACATCCATATCAGCTGTACACTGCTTCATTTACACCTGCCTACCATCCACAAAAGTATCCCTGAATGATCCGAAGTTTGTTCCAGGCTGGAGTAAGCCCCATTCAAGGTGTGAAGTGGAAAGGATTCCCCCAAACCTTTTGTGGTTGTAGGGAAAGGGTTTCTGCAGATAGACAAACGTTTCTGCTATTAAGAAACAAAATGTGTAATCGCACCCCAGGCCCCGTTTTTCCCAATGTGGACTTGTGCAGTTGTATGTGTAGGGGAAATAGAAACTCACGCATAGAATTCTCAGGAGTACCCCTGGGAAGCAGCTTTCCTAGCCCGTTGCTGGGAATGTATGTGAACTTCCAAAACTCCTAACCCTATATGTGTGCACCGCAGTGCATGTGAGGGTGCAGATTCACTTCTGCGTCAGGCACCTTAGGGCATCGGCTTAGGGCACGCCTTCCCTGCAGCCGCCTGTGCTGTGCACTCCCTCCCGAGCTGTGCGGGGCTGAATCTGGGGCTGGCCAGAGCCCTGTACATCACAGCCCGAGGCCCCTTTTCTTCGGATTTTCAGTTTAGTCACAGCTGGCAGCTTCACATCAGCACAATGAGCTTGTCCAAAGTGCGGCGCCTTCTGCACAGAGGGAGCCTGGAAACGCCTGAGGGCAGAGCGAGGCAAGTGAGCAATTTGCAGGATTTCGAGCATTTTGCTTGATTAATTGTAAATATGTTTGACGAGTTGTCAGCAGCTGCACCGAGGAAGAAAGGGAGACGAGAGGGAGAGGGCTGCTTACAAAGCGGACGGCTTCCAGAATAGATTTTATTTTATTTTATCCTATTTTATTTTATTATATTTTAATGTTGCAGTTTAGAAAGACCTTTGCCCCTCTCTGACCTTCAAGCCTCAAACACTAACTTCCCATATAGGATGCGGGCAACTCGCACGCCGCTCATTAACCCACGGTGTCCGTCATGCCAGGCCATTGGACTAGTTAACTGATCTGTAAGGCACTTTGGTGACTTCTAGGCGCTCTGCATATGAGATGGCAATTAGCATTAAAGTGATAACCAGACTCGAGAGAGTGTCAGGGTGCTAAGGGGAGGTTGCTGATAGATGATAAACACGCTGAATGTGATTCGCCAACATCTTGCCATGAGTAGGTGTGGCACACCCTGCACCTGACTCACACCCGAATTCCAGCAAGGAGCATTCCAAGCAGAGGTCACAGCAAGATCTCTGTGAATAGTACTCCATTAGTATCAGGTCTGTGTCGGTCATTGGGGCAATGCCCCCACTTTGTCAGTCTTAGAGGCTGAAGTTGTGTACCTTTTCAGGGTGACAGTAGTTAAGCACACACACTCTACACGCGTCTTGGCCATCAGGTAAGACTCATCCAGCATGCTGTCATGGGCAGTATGCGTAACACATACAGCTTGATTGACAGCTCAGGGACACATCAGGCCCTCCAGTGTCAGTAAGACTGTATGTGTGACTGCAGACCTTGTCCTGTAGAAGCTTCTGCCCAGACAGGTGAGTAGGACCTGTAGCTGAGCGCTGCCAGGCAGACAGAGCAAATGAGATAGAAAAAACAATAAGAGAAGATTAGGGTGAGTGAGTGAGTGAGTGAGAAAGAATGAGAGTGTGTGACCTGCAGTGTCACCATTGTACAAGTCGAGGGGCTGAGAAATGGAGCCGACACAAGGCGAAGGCCATCGACTGGTCAACGAACCTCAGGAAGAAGTGTCGAATGTAGTGAGTGCTAGGAAGGAAGTGGTGTTTTGAGGTGTATCAGCAACTGATGAATACAGAGGCTGAGAACGCCAGAGGTACTCATGGACTGAGGTGGCTGTAGAGTAGAGGGTGTTAATAGGAGGATGAAGTGAAGTCCTAGCATGGAAAGGCCGTGGGGTATCTCCAGAATACAAAGGGTTAAGGGACATGAGGAGACTAGGAGATCAACACAGAGTGTGAGGAGCATCAGGAACATGCAATTCAGTCTCTCAAGGTGATGAAGAGTACAGTTAGCGTTTTGGGGGGCATGTAGGATCCATGTAGCAGGCTGAAGAAAACGCGGAGAGGAGGAGCAGCAATACAGAGGATTAGAGTCACGAGGACCACATTTCGTATGTATGTGCCTGTGTAGACGAGCGTGAGTCTCCAAGGAGCAAAGAGGGTTGGTTACGAGTAGCACTGACCTCTTTGAGGAGATTTGAGGATTGGAGACCGCAGGCGCACTGAGAGGGCATAAGCTTTAGTATGTATAATGAACCCAACAACGCACTAGCATGATCATTCGAAGTAGCTGGTTAAGAAAACCTGAGCGCACGTTCTAAGTCATCCTCCTCCAGGAAACAGTCGGAACAATGCAGGCAGAGATGCACATGTTCCAACTTCTCAAGCGCTACCACGCTTGCCTACCATGGATATGCGTGGTTAAGGCAGTGCGCGGTCTAGCTGCTGGCTGGCGGAAGCCGGAAGGTTCGGGAGAGGATGCGACGTGGTGAGGTAAGTGGGGCTGAGGATGGCGATTGGAGGGGGTTAGTTTGTATGGTTTTGGGGGGTCAGTGTAGTTTTCAGGGCTGGAGGTACAGGGTCGTTTTCAGATCTTGGGGGGTTTGGGTAGTTTTCAGTGCTGGGGAATGGGTTAGTATTAGGTTCCAGGGGCCAATTCACGAGCTCAGGGCATTTGCCATGGATTGAAATACTTTTAGGGCTTGGGGGAAGGGTAGCTTTTAGGGCTGAGGAGTCTAGGTGGTTTTTGGGGCTTAGAAGAGGGCGGGGTACATTTTAGAGCTCAGGGGAGGGCCGGCAGTGTTTGGAACTTGGGTAGGGATGTTTTTAGGGCTCGGGGAGGGGTTCAGTTTTCAGGAGGGAGGGGATAGTTTTAGAACTGGGGGCAGGGGTAGGGGTTAGGGGTTTAAGACGTACCTGTCAAGTCTAAACCACGGATATGTCTTACACACTTGCCTTAACAAGGCATAATTTGTTGTGAAGGCATGCGTGGTATAGGCATATCCGTTGTTAAGACTTCCGTTGACGAGACTGCGTGGAACCAGCATGCGTAGTTCCATCACACAACCTCCTCCTCCTCTATCACACTGCTCAGTGCAAGGACCCAAAACATTGATCTCTCTACTCACAACAAAACACTTTACACAATGGCCCATAGTAAGTGCAACCCCCTTCCAAACACGCACTTCCGCAGAGTGTACCATGCTATGAAGAAGCATATAAAAGAGTTTAGAATGCACATCAATAGAGCACATTTCAATATGTGTCTATGCTTTCTCACAGGGTTTATAGAAAGTTTCAGATATTTATCAGTGAATCCCTAGGGTCTGATTAATATGAACAGGCACACAGGTGTTTGGTTGTCTTTTATAAGAATATACATCTTAAAATGAATTGATGTTATGGATATTTATGTAAGGATTTCTAAAAAAAAACATTCACTAGCTGGGTAAATGATTGCCAATGAGAATTACTCAGACACTTTATTCTCATGCAAAATTCTACAAGTAGGAAAGTAAGAAAGAATACGACTGTAGAGAAAGCAAGCTGCAAATCAGTGTTGCAGGTAAATAAATGTCTTCTACTGTGTCACCAACTATTGCTTTAGGCTACATCCCCCGAAGGCCGTGCCAATCTTCAGGCATTCAGTTACTCAGCCTCCATGGCAGCAGAGAAGAATACCCAGTTCTGTTGGCTATATTTTTAAAGAAACATGACTTAAAAGTCAAAAATCCTAAATGTCAAAAAGCATACACATGTAGTGGCGGTGGAAAGGGGGCCTTTTCTACCTAGTTACTTATTCAACTAGCCACACGGCTACCCGGCCGTCCATCCTCAGCCTTTTATTTAATTAACACCCCCATTCTAACTCCTTACTACACATTCTATTCTAGATGCCTGTCTCTCTCTCTATATATATGCAAGGTTACTGAAAATATGCAGCAATGAAAGACCAAGTTAGGCAGCAGGGTAAATAAAATTATGTGGGAAGAAAATAAAAAATATGAGTTGCAGTGTGGCACAATCTGTGGAAGTTGCATTTCACTATTTTATCAAACAATATTTTCAAGCATTTGCAATGCAATAGGTCTCGCATTCACATGGTTTTAAGCTATTAGTATTGGAAATGACAATGCCTTGTAATTATGTATTAAAGCCCAAAATATAAATAGAAGGCATTGTCATTTACAATGCCAATAGCTCAAAATCGTGTGAATGCGAGACCTATTGCATTGCAAATGCTTGTCCTTTCTTGTCACCCCAAGTCTACATCATAAAGAAACAAAACTTCCCACTCCAGCGAACATGTTCCCTCCAGTCACTCAGAAGCAATCAGAGAATCAGAATGGCCACCAAATATGCAAATATTCCACATTGAAATTGAATATATGTAAATATCCCTGATGCATATTTATGATGAAGGTCCTGAAAACCTGCCTGGCCATGGTTGATTGCTCCAGCCTCAATTACTAAGTTCAGTAAATGTTGGGCGATGGCCAAGGAAAAGTAGGAGACTAACGAGAGTAGTAAAGTATGCTACCAAAGTGTGGTGTAGGACCAGTCAGCAGGGCAGGGTGGTAGCCAAGAAGTAGAACTCTCCAGATGTTTGTAAAATGTATTTAGGGAAAAGGTATGTATGTATGTGGTATTTGAATATTGCAAGGTTAGCCGGAGAAGTGTGTTGACAACTTCAGTCATTGTGGGTTAAAAGTGGAAGACTAAAGGCGGCTCCAAGTGTGACCCTTGGTCAGAAGGGCACTAGTTTGTTGCTTGGCAACTGATTGCTCTGATGAGAGTCCCAGATGAGTTACAGGCAACGTGTGTGTGGTACCAATTTAGAGAGTAGATTTTTGTAAGACCATCGATGGGTAAGGGCAATGGGTGATACAACAAGAGATGAACTGTTCTACCAGCAGCACTCTTTGAATGGAAACTACACACTTCATACTCCCAAGCCATGCAGTTAAAGAACTCAAAACTGAAATTAAAAGAAGTGCTTTAGGAGCAGATCTGTGCATCTGACATTGTTCTTGTTTCAGGATTTCAGAGTAAGTTTTCTGCACTTAATTGTAATTTGTGGTATTTTCAAGCAGTTACAACTTATTTTCACTTGCCCTTATAAATTGCTATCAATGAATAGGTTGTATCATCAAATATGTTATTATGTCAAATATCTTACCTATTATTCTAAAGTGTCGTACCCACCTCTGATTTATGGAGCTTTTACTAAGCTTCCCCATCAGGAAACAGAAGTCTGTCCAGGTTCCAGGTTTACATATCTGCAACATGTACGACTAAGAGTATGTGCTCTGTTGCCCTCCCTGTCCTCGTTCACTTCTTCCTACTCTGACATGGATCATAGGTTTCCGATAATATGTTACTAAAAAGTATCCGACTAGCAACAGAAAAAATATCCCTTCATGCACAGTGCTAAACGTGGCTACTCATTAAGTAGAAATGATAATTGGACACAAGTGTTAGAATAAGTACAATTCTACTCATTATCTAGAAGTACATATTCGTAACAAAAAAAGACGTGTAAATCCTGCAACTGCTGAATAGTTTATCTGATGGGTTACTACATCACAAACGGATATCTCGTCCGCCATACAAGTGCATTATATACAATGGCGCTCAGAGCCGATAAGTAGTGCTGTGGTGCCAAAGTGTTATCATCAGAATATCAAGCTCGTAATAAATGACCAAAAGGCCAGAGGTCAAAGGTCTCAGCCGCAATAGAAGTACCAACACATTCATCAGTATAGTAAATGCTCTTCATATTAACAGCACCATGGGCTTGTGGGAGATAACTTGTAAGGACTTGCTTATATAGATTTTGTAAATAGCATACTTAACAACATAGGATTCAACAAACATATTGTTGTCCAGTTTTACTAGTACAAGGATAAGGAATGGCAGTGGACGGTAGTAAAATATGAACCATTACGAATGCAATACAACTTGTAATGAGTGGTGGTTTTGCAGTTACTGTTCACTGTGTTCATGTTCCTGGTAGTCTAGTAAAGTATGGACCTTGCTTAAGTTTCTAATAATGTCTGTTATATTTTATTTCCCAGGGTTGATAGGAGCGGAGCTCTTTATTGTTTTATTTCCCCGTGTTCCAGCCGTGAGAGGTTGCAGCCAGTGTAGGTGGCTTAAAACTCGACTCCAATGATACCAACCCTGTTCACATTGCAGCCCAAGGACTGCTCAAGCAGCAGCGAGGTAGGAAGAGAGACGAAAACAAAAAAAGGAGGGAGCAAAAAGAGGGGCTGATGTAGGAGAACACAAAGGTGGGAAACTGAGATAAAGACTGAGGGAGAAATAAAAAACAATGGAGGGGAAAAGGAGACAACACAGTTAGGGAATTGGAAAGGTGAAAGACACTGATCCACAGCAAAATAAAGAATGATGCAGAATCTGATAGAGAAAGATAAAAGGAAAGAGCTCGCAAAGTAGGTGAGAGGGAGACAGAGAGAGAGAAAGAAATTGCGAGAGAATGGAGAGAGAATAAAATAGAGAAGCTGGAGAAGGAGACAAAAGGCATGTAAAAGGGAAATAGCATATGCAGGTAACAGCAAAAAAACACAGAAGAGTGAAATATAGATAAAAAAAAGAAGGGGTAGAAAGAGAGAGAGAGAGACAGAGAAGGGAGAGTGCAATGAATAGAAAGGCATGAGAGTGATTGAGCTGGCGACAGTCAGAGACGAACAAGAGTAGGGAACGAGATACAGGGAAATAAGAGGAAGTAGAGGCGTGAGGTAGAGAGTTGAGTGAGAGAGGCAGAGAGAGAGAGAGAAGAGAGAGAGAGAGAGATGGAAGGGAGAATAAGAGAGAGAGAAGAGAGAAGGGAAAAAGAGAAGGGAAATGTGGGATAGAAAGTGAGAGGCATGAGCGGAGATGAAAGTATAAACCAGGAATGAGGGATGAAGAAATGGAGGGAGGACTGGAGTGACAGAATGAGAGAAAAGGTGAGAGTGTGAACTGCAGTAGCTGTAGAAAAGGGCTGCTATTAAGTGTGAGTGGTGGGTGGAGGGGGGTGTTTGCGCGCGGGGGAGGGGAGACTAAAACAAATAAAAATAAACTGCCTTTTGTGAGTGCAGCTGGGTGCTGCAGCCTCTGCTCCGTCTCCTCAGTGCTTCAATAGCAAGCTCCTAGAACCCCCTATCCAATACTAATGCTGCCTAAAGCAGCATTGTGATTGGTCTGAGCGCTGGGGAATGGCACTCAGACTGTGGCTTGGAGGCTTTCCATGTTCCCCACCAGGCTGTGTAATGCAGCCTGGTGGGGAAGATGCAAAGTGTGCATGAGGGATTGACCTCATGGGATTGACAAACCTTCATGTGGACTTTAGAGTATGCTTTACACTCCTTCCCTGCCCCCTGCACTGTGCAGCCTGGTCCACTCGTCCGCCGCGCACCTGAGCAGGATGAAAAATCAAAACTATAATAACATCAGTAAGTATTGAGAGAGCACGAGTTTGAAAAAAATGTATAAGTACACCATATGTACAAGCACGTAGTTAGTTTAAACATGTTTTGCACACGAGTGGTTTATATTTAGTAGTGAAACGTATAGAATGTTAAGTAGAGTAACTATAATTATAACGGTGTGAGATTAATGTAGAAGTGTTGGAATATATGTGAAAACCTCATGTTCTCATGTTAAAAGAATCATGTCCGAATTAAATGTAACTTTGAAAATCCAGTATTATGTGTAGGCCTTAGGGCAATTCACAGCAAACCTGAACGTGCTGCTAAATTTACGTGAGATAAGGTTGACATGGTTCTTCCAAAATGTACTATTGAACTTAGGGTTAAAAGTATATGCTTTATAGATGTGTTATTTTAGAAACGTATGCTAGTTAAGAATGTTTGCTGTTTAAATCAAGTTAACGTTTTAAGAGTGCAGGGACCTGCTGCATGTAAATCAAGTAGGCCAGAGCAGATAATGTCATGTAGTTTAAATTGCCATGTGCTCGTTAGAGGAGAGGTCGTGAGGTGTCCAGCATGGAGCTTTGAGAGTGTTTTATGACCAAAGATATGGTGGAGTCTGGAATTTGAGGCCCACTGCAGGATGAGCTGTATGCAGGTGCGAGGGTCCTAATCAGCTCGAATGAAAGGGACTTTGTTCAGTGGCGCCTTGCGCAGGCCTGTAGGAGTTTCCAGGAATTTCAGGGGGTATCAGCGCACGGAAGAAGGAGCCTGGGAACCAAGGTCAACTATAACGAGGGTCTTCAAGAGTACCATCATGGAGTTTACCGCGCAAAGATGTACCACGTGAGGGGCGTCCCAAGGGGCGTTTCTATTGGAAATGTGATTTGGTATTAGGGAAAGTGACCCGGGAGGAGAGCAGAGCAGATGATTTTGGGAGCCTAAGGAAGCGGATGGGTAGGCAGATAGGCTGATCAGGAGAGACCCATCATCAGAGAAGAGACAAAGAGAAGTGCGTGATCTTCTTAGGAAGTCACCACGGCTGACACCTAGAGGGTTAAGATCTTGCTAAGTAGGGATGTCACTTAGTATAGTGTAGGGACAGACTAACCTTAATTTTCTTTTCTGTAATGACTTTGAGGTTGCAACTTGTATTCATTTTGGCAACTCTCATGTTATTGGAAGTTGTACTTATTATTTTGTTCTTCAGACTCAGACTATTCAAAAAGTTCATGTTCATAGTGATACCGATTTATCTTCTTAATCTCATTTTGAGAAGTTTGTATCTTCAGTTATCTTTGACTTTATATTAAATCTTTAAAACTTAATTTTGGTCAGTGGTCATTTAGAGTGGTGTAAGTTCTTAAATTGATTGCTTTATTGCGAGATTACCTTTTACTCAAGACAGGTACCAACGATTCAGTCGACAGGAAATGGGATTTGGTAAGATAATTAGTAACCAGTAATCCCGCGTTAGCAGTTGGTAGCAGAGGATGGTTATCTTCTTGAGGAAGGTAATCTAGAGAGGTTAGTTTACCCCAAGGCCCGAGACGCCGAGAGACGAGCAGCGGAAGAATCGTGTGCCGAAAGGTGCAGACGGTGCGAGAAAAGCAGCAGTATCGGAGAGTGAGTATAAAAAGGGTCATGCGTGAACAGATTGCGGTGTTTTGTGTTGTATTTGTATTGTAATGTCTTGCGGAGTTGAATGCCTGTAGCGTGAATGAGAGAAGGTTGTGAGCGCGCGCAACCTGGTAAACTGGTAACCTGGTAAACGGGTGAACTGGTGAAATCTTAAGTTCAGGCCAGAGCTTAAGTGGTTTTGGGTGTATCGAACATCCAGGGTAGTTGTCGACCATAGTACGGAGGTCACGAGGTACCATTGACCGCCGTGGATCCAAGATAGGGGGAGTGTAAGAGTGAGTGTATGAGTAACGGACGCTGGTCGAAAGTTACTGCGTGTGAGTAACCTATCGGAGAAGGCGATTGTCTGGAAGTAAACGGAAAGACATTTCGCCAAGTTAGGGTGACAACTACAGAAAGACTGTGGGCGTACAGTCAAAGAAAGGTGATCGCTTGGACGGAAGTAATCATTTTTCAGAGTATGAATGAGATGCATGCGTGACCGAGGAGACGAGCTGAGAAAGGAGGGGAACTGCTGCGAAGGGGGACGGGTGACGTCGGCTAGAGCCGCGCTCTGATTGAGCGGTTGGTGTGACGTTAGCTAGAGCCGCGCTCTGGTTGGGCGGTTAGAGTGACGTCGGAGGAAAGTCGCGTACGGATAGGCCAGTTAGTAAGAACGGGGCTGAGATTGGTGGAATATCATCAGGAAGTAAACGAACGCGGAGAAAAGAGAAATCATGAAGTGTTTTAAGTGTCTGAAAGGGATTTTTAAACGTAAACGAAGTGAACATTATTACGGGGAAGAGGCTCCCCCAGAGGGTACGCCAGCTCATTATATGGCAACGAATGTTGGGCTGCATACGATATTGTGGATTGGGGCTTGGAATAAGCTTACGGAAGGGAATGAGGAAATGCAGTTCCCGAAGTACGGGACGTTTAAGTTAGAGGTGTTACATCGGCTGAAAGCAACCATGTCCTCATTGAAACCCTCGCCCAGACCAACACAGTTTGAGGCTCTTAATGCATGGATTAAGGCTGCACACGACCGAAATTTGAACAGGCGTCAACAAAGGCTGACGCGATCGGTAAGGGCAGTGCGAGATTCCAAATGGGATGAGGAGGAAAAGCGTTGGAGGGTACAGACTATTGAGGTGGAGAAAATGTATCCGATGAGGGAGGTGTCAGGAGGAGGAAACCTCATGGAAGAAGACGAGGAAAGCGAGTCGGAGGACAATCTGATAAACAGATTGTTAATGGATAGACCACCTCCGAGAGTGGAGTTGATAGAAGATAGAGGGCTCGCAAGGGAGGATGGGAATGAGATAGAGGGATATACACCACTCCCTATATCGGAATGGACACCTAGCAAAGGCGGAGAAACACCTCCAAACAACACTGTACAGAGTGTAGTGGGAAGGTTTGTGGTGCAGAAAACGCCAACCACAGAAAGGGTTGAGTCTGTGGGATTGCCAGACGCTCTTCAAGTGCCTGTTACCATAGGACCCATAGTTTCGATCTATAATTCTGAGAGAGATAGAGGGGAACAACAAAGGCAATTGGATAGGGAAAGGATTGAGATGGAAAGGAGGAATAATGTGACGAATGCATGGAAACAATTACCAGGTTCGGTAACATGGAACACCCCATTAGACACAACTGTCGGTCCCAATTCAGAACAGGGAGGTCCGAGAGGACCAATGGATCTAAGGGGACCGCGGCCAAGATCTTTTTCAGAGTTAAGAGCTGATTTGAGGGAATGGGACGGGTCCATAGTATCTCCGAGTAACAGGACAAGAACGGAACCAGAGTGGGAAAGAAGGGGTAACGGGACAGTATCTCATTGTGGGGCCAGCGAAAGCAGTCAGGGCCGGGAAGGCCAAAGTCAAGAGAATAGAGGGGATGCATGTCCTACAAATCAGAGAGAACAGCCGGAACAAAATACTAGGATTGTAGAATGTGAGGAAATGTCCCGTCTCTGGGGGAAGGGAGGAGATGAGGCGGTACGGGCTTTTCAGAATAGGTTTAGGTGCCTTCATCCTACACTCGGGGAAGACGTTCAACATTGGAGAAAGGAGAACAGCGATAAGTCCCGCCACGCCTCGAATAATCAGGAATCACAGGGAAGTAGGGAAGAAAGAGGGAGTAATGGAACATCTTACCCTGCATCCCGTGAAACTAGCCCGGAGGGGGAGAGAGGGGCTATGAGGCATGAAGGAGTGTTTCACCACCCACCCCGAGAAGACGGAAAGGCATGGGATCTAGAGAGATGGGAACAGGGGAGGACTCCTTATAATTCACCCATACCTAAACGTAGATCTCGGAGCTGGGATGGGAGAGATGCGGATGGAGGAGCTAAATTGAGTGTCTTGAAAGCTGAAATTAAGGCAAAAAGGCTTGATGTTACCAGTTTAAAATCAGATGTTGATGAGATAATAGATGGAACATTGCCTTTGGAAAGGATAGAATTGTACGAACAGGATGAGTTATTGTTCATGGCAAAGGATATTACTAGGAAAGCTAGAGCGTTTCATGAAAAACTGACTGATTTGGCAGACAAGTATGCCGTGGATTTGTCTAGGACAAGGGCGTTGCAGAGTAACCACAGATTACAGTACGCAGACCAGGATCTAGATGAGAAGAGAACTACTGGATTAAAAACACACATAAGAGAGCTGGTAACAGGGATAAGAGTGTGGAGAGAACTGGATAAATGGGAAGAAAGGTGGTCGAAAAAGGGCACAGTTAGGCGAAGTACAAATGTGATGACCCCTGAGGGAAGGGTAATGCAGATGGAGGCATTCCCTTTGCGAGAAATATCAAATGGAAATTATGTACATGTGCCCTGGAGTAGAGGAGACTTAGCCGCATTTACCAACTCATTTCCGAAGTTGCGGGACAATCCAGTCGAATGGTATAAGCAGGTAGAGAGGTTTGTTAAAATCTCGAAAGTACTGTGGATAGATTTGAACACGTTGTTTGACATCGTGGTCCCATCTGATTTGTGGACCCCGTGCAAGACTAGTGTCGAATGGCCAAATGCTGAACCATTGAGGGATGCTCGAACAAATGGACCATCTGAGATTGTCATGCGAAAGTATGAAAGGGTAATAGCATGGCTGAAAGATAAGGTACCACCACAGGACATAGATTGGGTAAAAATAGACCGAACAAGGCAGGAACCCAAGGAGACAGTTCACGAGTTTTATGAAAGATTGTTGAAAACATTCAAGCAATACAGCGGACTAGATGTAATGGATCCCAAAGACATAGGGCAGTTCGTGTCAAAGTTTGTCTTGGGGTTGAGACCTGATATTTGTTTGATGATACAGCAACATTTAATCTGTTGGCAGAACAAACCACTAGATGAGATTTTACGATATGCGAGGTACTGCAGTGACGAGATAGATTCTAAAGCCAAGAATCTAAAGGAGAAATTGATGGTGGTGCAAATGCAGTCCGCTGGGAAGGGTGGCCAGCAGAAGCAGGGGATGGGACGAAAACCAAATGGTCAGAACAAAGATAATGAAGAAGGGCAAAGACCTAGGATAGACTTTGCCACTTTAAAGAAAACGACAAAGTGTCATCAGTGTCACCAGGTGGGGCATTGGCGACGCGAGTGTCCCTTTAACCCTGAAAATGGAGAGCTAGAAGTAGAAGAGCAGGTCCAAGAAGACCCAGTGCAAAAAGTGACAGTCCCAAGTAATAAGGTGGTCAAAGGGGGGACTTCGGCTCCACGGGCCCAATTCCCACAGCCACCGAAGATAACAGCTGGAGGAAAGGTCTTTAAACAAATGCCTCTGTTTATTGAGGAAGAAAAATGTTATTACATTGATCCATTGACAGGACAACGGGTGAGCAGTGAAGAGGACTGTACCCTCGGGGCAGTTCTAGAAGTGGATCAGAGAGGGCCATTTGTTGAGGCAGAAGTGGCAGGGTGTCCCACTACGTTCTTAGTGGATACTGGGGCTACTCGTTCGACTCTGAGATCAGCGGTGGTTCCAGACTTGCCGATGTCAGGAGAAACAATTCAGGTGGTAGGAGTCGCAAATAAGAGAATGACTAGTCCGTTGACAGAACCAGTATCTGTGAAAATAGGCAATCATATGAACGAACATCAGTTTGTGGTTTGTGACTCGAGTCCGGTATGTCTGTTAGGAAGGGATTTGTTGTGCAAATTGAACTGCACCATATACTGCACCCCACAAGGAGTGGAGGTACAGACTACCGACGATGATGCTACCTTTAAGGTGGCCAATTCAAAATTCTGTGTAGAACTATATCCTACTCTGACTGTAGAAGATCTTCCACAAGACTTAAGAGATGCAGTGGCGTCAGAGGTGTGGGATTTCACAGGAGAAGATATAGGATTGATTAAAGGGGTAGAACCGGTAAAAATTCTGGTAAAACCAAATGTTGAGTTTCCAAGAACGCCTCAATACAAATTGTCCCAGGAAACGATTGCGGGAATAAAGCCTGTGATCGAGTCAATGATACAGCAGGGAATACTGAAGGAAATCGTGGGCAGTCCTTGTAACTCCCCGATTATGGGTTTGCAGAAACCTAATGGGAAGTTTAGGATAGTTCAGGATTTACGAAAGATTAACAACATAGTCGTTTCATGTTGTCCCGTGGTACCGAATCCATCAGTGATATTGTTTCAAATACCATGTCAAGCAGAATGGTTCACAGTGATAGATCTTTGTCAGGCTTTCTTTTCAATCCCATTGGATGAAGAGAGCCGGTACCTTTTCGCTTTTAAAATGGAAGATCGCGTTTTAACATGGTGTCGAATCCCACAAGGATTCACAGACAGCCCATCCATCTTTAATCAGTTGCTGAAGAAGAATCTTGAGAATCTAGTACTGCCACAGAATTCGGTTCTGGTACAGTACATAGATGACCTACTTGTTGCGTCAGAAACAGAGGAAGCTTGTAAAGTAGATTCAATTGCCTTACTGAATCATTTAGCTGAAAATGGACATAAGGTATCTCCGAGCAAGTTGCAATATTGTTTGACAGAAGTACAGTATCTAGGGCACAGGTTAGAAAAAGGGAAACGTAAGGTGTCCCCAGAGAGGATTGAGGCGATAATGAAAATGAATGCGCCTACAACTCAGAGAGAGGTTAGAATGTTCCTAGGAATGGTGGGTTACTGCCGACAGTGGATAGTTAACTTTTCACTGAAAGCAAAGCCCTTACAGAAACTGACGCACAAGGAGGTGAGTGATCCGGTACCATGGGATGAAGAATGTCTGGTGGCGTTTTTACAGCTGAGAGACGATTTATGTCGTGCTCCGGCTCTGGGAATGCCAGATTATGAAAAGTCATTTTCACTCTATTGCTGTGAGAGAGAGGGATGTGCTTTGTCAGTCTTGGCACAGACCCACGGTAATGCCCGTAGACCAGTTGCATACTTTTCGGCTACATTAGATCCAGTAGCCGCAGCGTTGCCCGGATGTCTCAAATCCGTTGCTGCAACGGGTGTCAGCATTGAAAGGAGCGAGAGTATTGTGATGGGACATCCAGTAGTGGTGTATGTACCACATTCAGTTGAATTGTTAATGACCAGGACGAAGACGCAGCATCTGACCAATAGCAGGCTCACACGTTACGAGCAAGTTATACTTGCCGCAGAAAACGTGACTCTCAGGAGATGCTCTGTCTTGAATCCTGCTACTTTGATGCCATTACCTACGGTAATAGAAGGCGAAGGATGTGAAGACCACGATTGCCTTGATGTGACTGAACTATGCACGAAACCCAGACCAGATATTGTGGATGAGCCATTGTCTGACCCCGATGAAATTTACTTTGTTGATGGCTCATGTTTAAGAGACGATACTGGTCGGTTGAGAGCAGCTTATGCTGTTTGTACTATTACTGGAGTTGTGGAAGCCGCTTGCCTGGAAGGAGTACATTCCGCACAGGTAGCAGAGATTATTGCCCTAACTCGTGCCTGCATAGCAGGAAATGGAAAGAGAGTCACCATCTACACGGACAGCCAATATGGTTTCGGTGTGGTTCATGATTTCGGGCAGTTGTGGTCTCAGAGGGGTTACATGACCTCCTCTGGTTCGCCCATTCGAAATGGAGAATTTGTGCGATTGCTGATAGAAGCATTACAAGGTCCTGTTGACATTGCAGTGGTGAAGTGTGTAGCTCATACTAAGAATACAGATTTTGTGTCACAAGGTAATAGATATGCTGATGAAGTCGCACGCTATTGTGCGGAACAAAGTTATTCTTTCTCAAAGGTGGAAATAGAAGGTGCAGAAGAAAAGACTGAATTAAGTATGATGTTAGAAACTGTAGACACTTGGGAGGATTTAAGAATAATGCAGGAGAACGCACCTGAAACAGAGAAAAAGGCATGGGAAATAGCAGGTTGTGTGCGAAGTGAAATGGATTTTTGGGTTTCAGCAGATGGGAGAGCTGTGTTACCTGAAGAATTAGCTAATCCCATGGCGAGAGAAATACATGGTCCAGTACATCTAGGAAGGGATGCTATGATGAGAGTGTTTAGGCAAACTTGGTATTGCCCTAAATTTAGAATAGCAGCAGAATCAGTATGTAAGCGATGTGTTACCTGCCAACAACTGAACGTAGGCAAACGAACACCAGTCACACTGAGTCACATTGGGAGGTCGGGGGGGCCTTTCAATAGAATGCAACTAGATTTCATCGAAATGCCAAGAGTCAATCGCCTTCGGTATGTGTTGGTGATTGTATGCGTATTTTCCAGATGGGTTGAAGCGTACCCTACACGTAGGTGCGATACACTCACAGTGGCTAAATTGTTGCTCAGGGAGTTGATACCGCGCTTCGGGGTGCCTGCCTCTTTGGAATCTGACAGAGGAAAACATTTTAACAGCGAAATAGTGAAGATGTTGTGCTCCACACTGAATATCGATCAAAAGCTGCATTGTAGTTATCGACCAGAAGCTTCAGGAATTGTGGAACAAGTGAATGGCACTTTGAAGAATAGATTGGCTAAAGTAGTGGCATCCACATCTTTGAGTTGGCCAGATGCTCTTCCTTTAGTGCTCATGAGCATGCGCAGCACACCTGATAGGAGGACAGGTCTCTCTCCCCACGAGATCCTGATGGGGAGGGCCATGAGACTTCCTACAGTTCCAACTACTGCTCTATTGAATATTACAGATGATCTGATCTTGGATTATTGTAAAGGACTGTCTGACGCCATCCATTCTGTGTCCCTTCAGGTGCATGCGGCTGAAGTTCCAGCAGCGAGGAACCTGTGTCATGACCTGAACCCAGGGGACTGGGTCTTAGTTAAAAAGCACGTCCGGAAGAACTGCCTAGATGTTCGCTGGCGTGGGCCCTTTCAGGTAATCCTGATCACGAACACCGCGGTGAAGTGCGGGGGGCTGCCAAATTGGATCCATGCATCCCATACTAGAAGAGTTCCAGCACCTCTAGAAGGAACAGCTCCCATCCCAGACGAAAGCCCGGAAGTGGAAGAAGAGTTGCAAGAAGGGATTGAGGCAGCTGAGGAGGTGTCGGAAGAAGTTGGGAACGCATCGGATTCAGAAGAAGAGCGAAGGCAGGACGGCAGTGAGACAGAAGACGCAACTGAAGGAGAGAGCAGAAGTGAATACGACTCAGACTCAGATCCGTATCGGAGCGACCAAGAACCAAGTGGGAGGACAAGAAATAGGAGAATAAGGCTTGGAGCTGCCACTTGGCCAACAAGGAGAAGAAGGCTAAGTTTGAGGTCGGCCCAGGAAGAAACGCTTACTCCTATATCCGAAGACTCAGATCCAGAAGAAGATATCCAGGATCAAGCCGAGGAGGGTCTTAGAAGATCAAGAAGGGTGCGAGTGCCTAGCAGAAGATACTCTACTCCCGACTGGACCTACCTTGTTGCAGATGTCTGGGAGACACAGAACAGGGAGGATCAGGGAAGTGGAACTGATCAGAACTGACCCGATCATCACAGTGCAAATAAAGTTTCTACTGCCAGGAGCGGAGACCGAAAGGTTGCTGACACTCAACATCGTTCATCCTGCTCTCCTGAGTGGAATAAGAAAGTTGATTTTAGAAACAGTTGAGTTTCCAGTTTGTTGTTCACGATATCCAATATTGGAGGGAACTCTTCTTCGTTTGGAAATGCTTGAGCGAGTAGTAGAAATGCTAGGAGCGCTTATTGTTGTGGACTAATATCATATTGCGAATGTCTTCAAGGGGGTGCAGAACTGGGAAGGTGAAGAAAGTGATCTTGATTAGAACGAACCCCTTTGTAATTGTGGATGTAGAACTGATAGTACCAGGAGTGGAAATTGAAAAAACGCTAACTCTCAATTTCGTCCGTCCACTTGTCTTGAGCGAAATAAGGAGAATAATCCTAGAAAAAGTTGACTTTCCATGTTGTGGTACGAACTGTCCAGAACCTGAGGGAATGATACTTCGGATGGACATTTATGAAGAAGTAGTGTCACTCCTTGAGTCATACATAACTTCAGACGAAAATAAGACTGTTGCAAAGAAATTGTAAAAACTTGTTGCAAGATAACCTAGCGCCGAGTGGAAGAAGAAAAGTGATAGGGGTTTCATTTTAGTGGATGGAGAAGGGCTAGGGTTGTCTATTTTCTACTGGACTTTGAACTGTTTTGCGGAAACAAATTGTCAAGCTTCCAAGTGTTCAAAGAAAGACATTGCAAGAGAGAAAGACTTTGTTTGAAAAGAAGAGGAAGTGAATGCTGGAAGAAAGTCGAAAACTACACTGTTTGAGAACATGGAGGCTGGCAACCCGAACCGCAGGGCAAAATGTATAGCTGTTATATTTTTAGGAGTAGTGGTTTCTCTTATAATTTTAGTGGTAACTGTTTCATTCCTAGCGGGACACGAAGGGGATGAAACCACAGTTAAGGAGGATAAGGGAGTGTCAACACCGAAAACTACCGTTATTAAAGAGAAGGGAAACATCAATGAAAAAGACAAAGCATTGTTAGATGCAGAAGTAAAAAGGTTACACATGGATGAGTCACAGGGGAATTACAAGTCAAATGCTTATGCTAAGTTGCTTTATGAATATGTTGATGCCATGGAAGTAAAGGATTGTTATGTTTGTATGCAATTACCAGCTTCAGTGGAGGAGGGTATCAGATACCATCATCTCCCGTTGACATATGGAATAACGTGCAGTTTATTGTTAAGTATGTTTTATGGACGAGACGGATTTGAGTATTACTTCTCGAATTTCGACTCGACATTGCCAGAGGTTCCGAATTTCAAGCATTTGAACAAATGGGACTACTACAAAAGCGAAGACAGATTACACAAATGGTTTATTCCATGGAGAACGTTAGATACTTCACATGCTCGAATCAACAATCTGACTTGTCAAATATCAGAAGTTGAGAAAAAGTTTATAGCTCAGGTAGATACTAGATACAGGAAGCAGAAGGTATTGAAGGCATCAGGACAAGGGGAAACAGATTGGACCAAGGAGGAAAGGGCACAACAACGAAAAGGTAGTATTGGTCCAATTGCTTTGGATAAGGAGAAATGGGGGAAACTGTGCATTCACAGGAGTTACTCCTATTATGAAAACGTTTATGTAGGGCAAGTCAATTGTGAACATGCCTTTCAATTGGAGTATTACTCTAAGAACTTCATGAAAGGGATGCAAGCAATACCAAATGTATATTTTGTATGTGGAAGATATGCCTATGTGAAGTTACCAGATAATTGGTACGGATCATGCTATCTGGCTGTTGTCTTCCCTAAAATATATCATGTTGAGAATTTAGACACGCCTAAGAAAGAAATATCAACTAGATGGAAGCGAGGGCTGGGTGCAGCAGAAGTAGTTGGAGATGTAATAGGTGCTGCATTCCCTTTCTTAGGATTGATAATGAATGACATTAAGATCAGGAGGTTAGCTACAGTCGTAGATAGGCTATCTGCCAGTACTGCAAGATCCTTGATGCTGATAGAAGGGGAGATGCAATCGATTAGGGCAATGGTTCTTCAGAACCGACTTGCTTTAGATGTTCTGTTAGCAAAAGAGGGAGGAGTCTGTAGGGCCTTGAAGGTCCAGGAATGCTGTACTTACATTCCAGACAATTCAAAGCCTCTAGAGAAGTATATACAAAACATCACTGCCATACACTACGAAATTGAGGACCTGGCAAAGGTAAATGTGTGGGAAAAAGTAGGCCATGGAATGGGTAAAGTTGGAAGTTGGTTTGCCAACTTAGGAAAGGGTATCGTTTGGTACATATTGAAGCCCATCATCATAGTAGTGATTTGTGTAATCACTTTGTGGGGATTGGTGCGTTTGTATCAATGTTATAGAGCAAATAGGTTGCAGAGAACTATGAAGAAACAGGAAGAAGAGTTGACAGCGATGCAGGACACTCAATATAAAAGTCTGAAAGCATTAGAGAGTATGAAAAGAAGTGGTACTGCCCTGTCTTCACTTTAAAAGGTTCTACATTTTTAGTGTCTTGGTGATGATGACCCCTGAAGGTCATCAAAGGGGGGACTGAGAGAGCACGAGTTTGAAAAAAATGTATAAGTACACCATATGTACAAGCACGTAGTTAGTTTAAACATGTTTTGCACACGAGTGGTTTATATTTAGTAGTGAAACGTATAGAATGTTAAGTAGAGTAACTATAATTATAACGGTGTGAGATTAATGTAGAAGTGTTGGAATATATGTGAAAACCTCATGTTCTCATGTTAAAAGAATCATGTCCGAATTAAATGTAACTTTGAAAATCCAGTATTATGTGTAGGCCTTAGGGCAATTCACAGCAAACCTGAACGTGCTGCTAAATTTACGTGAGATAAGGTTGACATGGTTCTTCCAAAATGTACTATTGAACTTAGGGTTAAAAGTATATGCTTTATAGATGTGTTATTTTAGAAACGTATGCTAGTTAAGAATGTTTGCTGTTTAAATCAAGTTAACGTTTTAAGAGTGCAGGGACCTGCTGCATGTAAATCAAGTAGGCCAGAGCAGATAATGTCATGTAGTTTAAATTGCCATGTGCTCGTTAGAGGAGAGGTCGTGAGGTGTCCAGCATGGAGCTTTGAGAGTGTTTTATGACCAAAGATATGGTGGAGTCTGGAATTTGAGGCCCACTGCAGGATGAGCTGTATGCAGGTGCGAGGGTCCTAATCAGCTCGAATGAAAGGGACTTTGTTCAGTGGCGCCTTGCGCAGGCCTGTAGGAGTTTCCAGGAATTTCAGGGGGTATCAGCGCACGGAAGAAGGAGCCTGGGAACCAAGGTCAACTATAACGAGGGTCTTCAAGAGTACCATCATGGAGTTTACCGCGCAAAGATGTACCACGTGAGGGGCGTCCCAAGGGGCGTTTCTATTGGAAATGTGATTTGGTATTAGGGAAAGTGACCCGGGAGGAGAGCAGAGCAGATGATTTTGGGAGCCTAAGGAAGCGGATGGGTAGGCAGATAGGCTGATCAGGAGAGACCCATCATCAGAGAAGAGACAAAGAGAAGTGCGTGATCTTCTTAGGAAGTCACCACGGCTGACACCTAGAGGGTTAAGATCTTGCTAAGTAGGGATGTCACTTAGTATAGTGTAGGGACAGACTAACCTTAATTTTCTTTTCTGTAATGACTTTGAGGTTGCAACTTGTATTCATTTTGGCAACGCTCATGTTATTGGAAGTTGTACTTATTATTTTGTTCTTCAGACTCAGACTATTCAAAAAGTTCATGTTCATAGTGATACCGATTTATCTTCTTAATCTCATTTTGAGAAGTTTGTATCTTCAGTTATCTTTGACTTTATATTAAATCTTTAAAACTTAATTTTGGTCAGTGGTCATTTAGAGTGGTGTAAGTTCTTAAATTGATTGCTTTATTGCGAGATTACCTTTTACTCAAGACAGGTACCAACGATTCAGTCGACAGGAAATGGGATTTGGTACGATAATTAGTAACCAGTAATCCCGCGTTAGCAGTATCATTTTAGTTTCCCTTTTTAAACTGCTTGCAGAGCAGTGGGGTGACGCTACTGTGCCTTAGCAAGGAGCCACCCTTGATGAGTTGGAGAGATGGAAAGTCTAGAGAGGAAATAAAAGAGCGAGAGATCGAAGGGGAAGAGTGATAGAGATAAAAATAGCAGAGAAAGAAAGAGGATGATAGAAAAATAAAGCAAGAGAGAGTCAGGTGGGGAGAGTGCTGAAGAAAAAGTGAACAAGAGATGAGAAAAAGCAAAGGGTGGTTAGGGTGATAAAGGGGCAAGTGATTTTGAATCAGGTTCCTAAATTCATGTCCTTAAGAATAACAGACAAAAACATTGATCTTTTCTCAACAATGACAGTAAAACACTTGGAGGAATTCATGTCAAAGGCAGTCCCAGGTTTTAGGTTTCATTTGCACAGCGCTTGTGCTGAGCTTGAAAGTCTTTTGTATTAAAAAAAAATCTTAAAAGTGGCTTACAGCCCACCCTTACTTTACATTTATTCATATGCTTGTCACTCTGTTTTCCTTGCTTGCTGTTGATTGGAGAAAGCTATTTCCAGTTGTGTTAGTCTTTCTCTTTGTGTGTTTTCTTATCAGTGGAACTTGTATAAAGTACCCCCTTTGAACTTTTTCTCCTCCTTTTATGGCTCTACTTTTTTCTTTCTGATTAAGCATGTTTGGTGACTTCACCACCCAAAGACATTGGAGCACTTTACATTGGCACCAGTTCATTTACACAAAACATATACATTTTCATAGGCACGGGGAGATTAGGTAAATTGCTCAGAATCAAGGATGTTAAGCTGATGCTGAAACTCAAACTGTTTCCCAACTCCATAGTCAGCAGCTGTGCCATTCACGCCACAGCCTCTCCCAAGAGGATGCTGTAGGAAAGTGTCCCTTTTTGCATGGCCACCACCCACTTTTTGGCTGACATTTGATACACTCTGACTTGATATCCCTGGGTTCCTGTCAATCAGGTTCCCCGGGCCTGTGTTCTTTCCCAAAACTGCAAATTTTTACTCACAGGTAGCAGTGGTACCATGGGCTCTGTGACCAGGGAAGGCCTCTAAGGGCGACAGCACCCATTGTGCCCTTTAATGGACCCTGCACCTTCACACCCACTAACTGCCAATGCAGTCCAAGTGTTTTAGTGTAGAGAAAAGTGAAGAGTCGAAATGGCACACATCCCTATGTGCCATGTCTGCAGTCCACTGCCTCTAGCCTAGGTAGGTCACCCCTCTAGCAGGGTGCACTAAAACACAGGTGAAGGTAAACTTCTATGAGCACTGTATACCTACAATGTCTAAGTCCATCTTAGACATTGTAGGTGCAGTAAAGCCATAAAGAGTATATGGTCAGGTAGTTAGTCACTACGAACTCCGTGGCTCTATAATTGCTTTACTGAAACCTAGGTAGTTTGTTAGAAAACTTCTCAACACATTAAACTGACACTGATGCCAGTGTGGGATTTAATGAGAAATGCACTCAGAGGGCATCTTGGAGATGCCCACTGAAAAACGACCAGCCCTGTTGTGGTTCTTGTATGGTGGCCAGCTAGTTGCCACCATCAGACAGGTTTCTGGATCCCTGGGTAGGAGGCCACCGCTCCCTGTGTCAGAAAACAAAGCCCATCCTGGTCAGAGGTGTCAAGCACCCTCCCCCCTGCCAGATTGACTGAGTCAACGAAAGAGAAGTTTCAAAGCTCAGCTGCCTTTGTGAGCTAATCCTGCCTTTTGCTGCCCCCGGCATCTGGTACCTACCGGTTCTGGCCCCCACTTTGGGCAGGAGAAACGGCAGGATGAGAGGTGTGCTGAACTTTGCCAATCCCACCCCTCAAATGGGGAAGGTGAGGTGAAGCACATATCTTAGTCCCCTCCATCTTAAAGAGGAGGGGACACAGGCAATTAGAAAAAGGCTCATGGCCCCCTCACACTGGAGGGTGGCATAATAGGGGGTGAACTCACCCCAAGAAAGGGATCTATAGGTCCCGACCTGCACACTCATCTAATGCCCCTAAATTTAGGATTTAAGAGTGACCCTTAACCTTGCCTCAGATTCACGGAAAGAAGGACCAAAGAGCTGTGCTGACCCTGGAAGAAGAGGATACCAACTTCTTTGGCTCCACTCCTACAGGCCTGTTCCAACTCCGACCTGCTTACAGCAAAAGCCTGGCATAGCCATAAGCCATCCAGAACCCGTAGGCCATGCTCTGCACACATCTGAAAGACTCTGTCTCCTGTGAGCACCGGACTTGCTCAACAAAATACTCTAACACTGAACCCGGATCCAGGCGGCTCTGCGGTTCTGCATCACTCTTCATCTGATCCCACAGCCCGAGTTCGAGTGACCCAACACCATGAGTAGATCCCCCCGGTGATCCCGACCTACTTACAGCTCCAGACCGACACCGGCAACCTCTACCTGAAGGGTCCCCCCCTACTGTGACCATAGCTGGGAGGAAGATTTGATGCCAAAAGACACCCCTGCACCCTACGCCCCACAACCTTGAATGTCCAGCTGATGGTGTTCAGGCATCCCCCAATAACCCAACTTACCTCTCCTGTTAGTGGTCTCCTTCAAGAAATCTTCCAGCCCGGGCCTGCAGCATTTTTTTCATACCTGAGATCTCCATTGCAAACCACAGGGATCCCGAAGTCTTCTTGGCACTTTACATCCAGCCCCCTCCATGCCGCTGGTGGCGCAGCTCCTGTGCTGATTGTTGGCCCCTGCAGTGCTGGTCCTACGTCCAGGAGCTCTGTTCCCACTCCTGAGTGGCCTGCTTATAAGCAGCCCCTGACTGAAGGCCCCCCATACCTCCATTGGCTGATATTGGGCCCTTGCAATCTGCACCTAGCTGCCCTAGTGCTGCAGTAGGTGGGATTTGAGTGCCTAACTGAACCTTGGGGAACCTTGGTTCTAAACCCCAAGACATATCCTCGCAGGTCATCCACTTACCTGCAAAGCTTTGCATTTGAAAGTATATTTTACCTACCTGTGCCAAGTCCTGCTTGGTTCTAGAAATAAAACATAAGTCTACCTTTTTTAAGCTTACCTAATTGGTCTGGATTCTGTCTCTGAGCGTGTGCCATCTGTCTTGATTGAGTAAATACAATAAATGGTTAACACACACTCCTGATACCATATCATCTCCCTAGCCTCTGCCTTGGTTCCACATGTTGTGATTGTGACCAAATCACTCAAACTACCCATGGCAGCCCCATTTGCTGTTTGTTGACCATACACCTCTCACCCATCACTGCTTGCTCAACTAAACTCCGTTGCACTGACCCCCTCCTCCCCCAACTCTGCTTTTTACATGTTTTTGTGCATTCTTATGTAGCACCAACACCACATGAAGGTATTGGACTGCTTTACATTAGCACCGCTTACTTTTTTGTTCAGTTTTATATAGTGGCAACACCATCTGATAGTATAGGAGCGCTTTACATTAGCACCAGTTACTTTTCATGAAGACACCGTAAACTTAGGCAAATCATTTAATCTCCCCAGTGGCAGCCCATATTTGCTCTTGGTTGCCCATCTGCCTCCCACCCGTCGCTGCTAGCTGTACGCCCCTTGTCCAGATCCCCTCTTCACCCAGATCCTCTTCTCCTCCAACTATGCTCTTAACATTTGTTTTATATGTGCAGTTATATGTCGCACCAACACTACCTGAATGTTATTGGAGCGCTTTGCATTATCACTAGTTACTTTACACAAGGACACATTCATTTTTATAGGCATGAGGAGATCAATTGATTTGCCCACAGTCAACGATGTTAAGCCGAGGCTGAAACTCATACCCAGTTTCACAGCTCCGTAGTTGGCAGCTCTAGCCCTCACACTGCATCCTCTCCAAGAGTACCCCACATTGTCTCCCTGGCTTCGGACTCAGTTCCACATTTTGTGATTACAGGCAAATCACGTAATCTCCCTGTGGCTGCCCGCATGTGCGATTGGTTGCCGGTCCACCTCCGGCCCGTCACTGCTTGCTCCGCTGAACTCCGTTGCACAGATCCCCTCCTTCACCAAATCTATTTTTCAAATTTTCTTTTTTGCAGTTTTATCTAGTCCCAGCTACCCAACAATATCCGACGGCATTGGAGCGCTTTACATAAGCACCAGTCACTTATTTTTTGTGCAGTTTTATATAGCGCAGACACCACCTGAAGGTATTGAAGCGCTTTAAATTAGCACCAGTTACTTTTGTGCTGTTTTACACACAGCAAACACCACCTGAAGGTATTTGTGTACTTTACATTAGCGCAAGTTTCTATACACAAACATTTGCATAGCAAGTCGTTTTTGCCTGTGCCCAATCTATTTTTGTTTAGGTCTCGTCCACCTCTTTCCATTGGTAAGCTTCAGTCACGGCGGCATTAATCGCTGGTGGTGGTCACGCGGGAGGGTTGCGCAGGGAGGGTTAATACATTTACATTTTTAAAACCTTTGTTTTGCGGGTCTCATGTTTTCCTGCTCTCCAGTTTTCCTGCCTCTGGCATGAACAGGCAGCCTCCCTCCCATCGCCTAAGCCAATCACAATGCTGCAATGGCAGCTTTGTGATTGGTCGGGACGCCGACCAGCCAGGTGCCTACATGGAGAAAAGGCAGAGTGAGCATGACTGGTTTGGTCAGCCCCAGAGGGCCGACCGAACGGTCAGCGCCCTCAGCAGTGGAAAAGCCACCTGAGGTAAAAGGCAGCGCAAGTATCACACGGCCTGTGAGTGAGTCATTTAGGTGTCCGGATTCAATACACATTCAAACCTAGGCCTCTCTGCAGAGTGCACAGTGTGATGGCCCCATATGTGCCAACTGTAATTGTCATTTGATGAAAAAGTGTGTGGAAGAGGGGCACAGATGTCCAAATATTGGCAGCAATGAAGGGAAAGAAAATCCACTGCTTTCAGGTGAGTGGTTGAGTTGTGTTTGTGGGGGCACTGGTTTGTGGTTGTGGGGCGCTGATTGAGGGGAGTAGATGATAATCAGTACAAGCAAAGGAGAGAGTCAATAGGTGGTGCTGTGGCGGCAAGAAATGAGAAGAGGAGTGAATGAGACACTCCGCTGACCACTACCCACTCTAAGGCCTTAGTAAATCCGAAAATAGAATCTGCAGATTTCTGCAGCTTCTATTTTCGGATTTGAACCATTATCAGTACTTATTATTCACAATAAATGTGTTATTGTTGCTCATTTGTTTGATACTGCTCTAAGCTTTAGCAACTCCTATAGGTCTGACTTATTTAAGGCATGTGTTTGCTATGGTGTTTTGTGTCTAAACGCAATAACATCAAAATCAGAGAAAGGCTCACAAATACTGCTCATGTGCCACCTGTATGAGGCACAATGTTTTAGTTTACATGTTTGAAGCCACGCTCTGGATTAGAATGTTTAGTAATCTCCCAATGCCTGTGGATGGTACCCTTTTGGAACTTGCACACGTCACTTTTGTTTGTAACACACTGTTTGCTACCTCGCACGTTTTGTTTGTTTTAGAGACTTGCACAAGTGCTACCTTTGCCTACAAAACGTTTGTTATTGTGCTGGAGTGTCTGCCTTCTATTGCAGTATTATACCTCTACTTGTATTTTGTACGTTTTTGTAACCTGCACCCTTATCACTTTTTCTCCGATAATGCACCGATTGCTACCTCATGTATTTTGGTTGCTCACTAGTGTCACTTTTGATCCATGTAACTTATTGTTTGCTTTTGTATTTTGTTCCTGTATATCATTTGGTCCTTCTGTGAAGCGCTCTGACACCTTCGGGTAAAGTCCGCGCTATATAAAATCACATAAATAAATAAAAATAAAATTAGATAAGCCACACCTCCTGGAAAAGGATACCCTTCTTTGGCCACACCACGTTTAGAGATCCCACCCCTACCATTCTATAGACCCACCCACCCACCCCACTGGGTGGGAGACAGGAGAATCTGGGAAACCTAGAGGTTGAGACAAAGAGAGAGCGTATGAATAAAACATTAGTACCTGCAGGCTTGCAGACGAATGTCTTTACAGGAGAAAGAAAATTAGTAACTGCACACAAGTACACCTATGTATTTGTGTGCTAATTTACCAATAGTGTTTCTACCCATATAAATTACTTTATAGCCGTAGTATTCATTTGTCTGTTGCTTTATATCATAATGTCGGTTCACTTGCCACAAAGAAATGACACACCTGTTCACAAGCGATGCCGCATTTATTTTCAAATGAGTTGAGAGGATGCGCTGCGAAATGGACATTTCTTCTCACAGCTGTGAAAATGTATGTTGTTATACTGCCACCTGGTGTCTAATGTTATGTGTTACACTGCCCAGGAATTGTACTTTTATCACATTGAGTAAATACTGACTGTTTCTTTGCTTATATATCTCTTGTTTTCTGGGTGCAGAGTGCTCAAAGGGCTGTGTGTGTCATTCTTCAGACTGTACTAGTATTTAAAATACCCTGTGATCTACACCCATTAGGGATGTATTTAATCAGAGAGTTAAGTGACTACTGCGTAAAGTATCTTTACCTGCTAAGTGTGACTGGTAGGAATAACAGTGGGGCCAAGTCAGTCTTTCATCCTGCCGGGGTCGATGAAATAAATGTCGGTTTCAGCGCCTGTTGTTTACAACACTGCTGCCACCTAGCAGCGCTGCTGAAGCAAGCACTGAGCACCGAACAATAAGGGGCAGTGACCACGGGTTTATTTTTAATACTAGTGATGATGCTGCTAATCCGTGGTGATTTCCCTGCAGAAGGTGGCTTCCGTTCCGCCTTAGTGTAACACTTTCTGATGGAGAGCACTGAATAGAAGAAACATTTACAAACATATATGGCGCATTTAAGGTTATCTAGTACTCACTAGAACATCAAGTATGAGTTAAACTATAACCACAAAACTCTCTCCTGGAAAGAAGAGGGTGTAAAGGCCCCACTACTCTGTCTGTCCATGAGCCCCTGCATTGGTCAAGGTAGGGTATGGCCTCTTACCTGTTGGGCAGATCCTTGACACTTCACGCTTACCTATGAGCAGCCACTGGAATTATGCGATTGTGTGGCCACATAATTTGCAGATTTTAACAAAAAATGTTTCTAACTCATATGGATTAAAAGGTAGTAAAAATACAGCAACACATGTTGCCGCGCAGTGAAAAGTCCTTTGCAAAGCTGGACTGGTCACTCTTCTGTTGGTTATGATTGATGTGTTCAATTGATACTAATGAGGTGCAACCAATGACCAGACTGTGTTAACACGTACAAGATTAATGAAATAATGAAGTAATACTATTACAAAATGTGGTGCATTATGCAACATAATTACTCAACCCTATGTAATGTTGCTTCCTTGCCCCCACACTATGCACTGAGACTCTGTAGGTGAGTAACTTCTTTATTCGAATTTGATAGCAAGTAATATGAGCATTAGGGCGCCGAGCGTATGTGCAACACTCGCTCCGGTCGCCAACTGCCGTTGTGCCTGTTCGCGCCTTCACCCGACTCCTCTTGCGCATGCGCGCGCCTCGCGCTCTTGTCTATAGCGTGACGCGTCATCGCGTTCACGCTCATAGACTAGAGCGCATACTACATATCTCCCCTTTTCAACAATAAACAAAACAACCTTTCCCCCAACTCTCACTGTGTGTCCATGGTCCCCAATAGTCTCTGGAGGGCACTCAGGTTGGGCATGCCTATGACTAGTGTCCACTCATTTCAAAGTCTCTATATCGAGATGGCACAGTGACTGCCCTGCCACTACAGGTGTGTCTTACCGGCATGTTCTCTTCCACCTCTCTTTCTCCTCCTGATCTCGCTCCGTCTCTCTGAACTCCACTCTGTGCTGCACCAGTCGGTGCACCGTCTCTGGCGGTAACCCTTGTGCTTGGATTTTCCGTCTCACTGTCCTCTCCTGCTCCATCGGGCATGACTTCATCGTTGTGCTCTGGTTGAGGTCGGGCTTCCCGGGAGTCCACTTGTATCTCTATCTCCTCGAGCTTGGGCCACACAACTATCTTGTTGACTCTGGCCATGCGGTCTTGGGACCACACCCTGCCGTCGCTGAGGAGGGCTGCCCTGCCTCGCACCTCCTTGACCTGTAAAGGCTGGCTATACTTGCTTTCACCTTTCTTCTGTAGGGTAGGGAGTTTAACCCTGACCCATTCTCCTTCTTCCAGCTCTGTCCCTTTCACATTGCGACGTTTGTCATAGTTTGCGGCATAGATCTTCTGGGCCTTTTCCAAGTTGTGCTGGACCACCGCGGGGGACCATTTGCTGGTGATGGTCTTCTCCCTCCACACTACGTTGTCCCGGGTGAACGGATGTCGTCCTCTTAGCACTTGGAATGGACTGTACCCCACAGCCGTGGGGGTGATCCTGTAGGCCCACAGCATACTCATCACTTCGGTCTCCCAGTCCTTCCCCTGCGTGATGGCCGCCTGTATGGAGCCCATTAGCACGCGGTTAAACCGCTCCACTTGACCATTGCATGCTGGATGATATACTGCCGTGTGTTTAGACTCAATCCCATTCCTCTTCATAAACCTAATCCATTTGTCTGAAACAAACTGCGGCCCATTGTCACTGAGGATATTTTTGGGAATACCTTCTCTTAAGAACACCGTCGTCAGGAATTTCAGAATCGTGTCCGTATCCATGGATTCTTGAATGTCCACTTCAGGCCATTTGGAATACTTGTCTATTACCACACATAAATACTTGTTCACCCCTTTGCTGTCCAGGACAGGCCCTAGTATGTCAATGGCCACGTTCTCCCAGGGGCCCTGCGGAGTGTCAAACTTCCCCAAGGCTGGTCGGAGTGGTCTTAGTACTTTGTCCGCTCCTTGGCACTGGACACACTCCCTCACTTGCCTTTCTATGTGGATATCCATGCCTGGCCACCAATACATCTGCTTGACACGTGCCTTGGTCTTCACAATACCCAGGTGTCCTTCGTGAAGTTGAGTTAACAATCGGGGTATTAGTGAATCTGGTGGCACAACCTTCTCACCTCTGTAGATGAAAACTCCCGAGTCACTCAGGGACAGTTCCTCTCTCATTTCATAGAACCTCCGTACTCCTTCGGTGAGCCTCCTTTTGTCAGGCCAGCCCGACGTCAAATGTCTCTTTATCTCTACCTTTTCCACGTCCTGATCATAAGCTGCCACCCATTCCTGGATACTTATTGTCGTCTCATGGTCCTCCATGCTTGCCACCATCTCTTCCCTATCCAGGGCATCCTCCGGCGCCTCTTCCATCGCCGCAGCTCGGCTGAGGTAATCTGCGACCCTGTTCTGCGTTCCTGGTAGGTACTCCACATCATATGTGTAATCGAGCAGCTTCAGAGTCATTTTTGCTATTCTCGGGGTCGCTGTCTCATGTCCCGAGGACGTCAAGACTTTGATCAGGGGTTTATGATCAGTTTGAAGCTTGAATCTTGTGCCCCAAACGAACTGCCGGAACTTGCCTAAGGCCCAGGTGACCGCCAACATCTCCTTTTCTATGACGCTGTACCTTTGCTCCGTCGGGGACAGCGCACGTGAAGCAAAGCTGATCGTTTCAGTAGCTCCATCTTCCCTCACTTGTGCCAAGACCGCCCCTAAGCCCTTATCACTGGCATCTGTAGTCACCACGGTCTTGCCCGTGGGGACATACCCTTGCAGTGGAACAGCATGGCTGATGCAGTCTTTTATCGTGTCAAATTCCAATTGCGCTTCTGAGTCCCACTCAAACCTTGTTTTGTCTCTGATGAGTTGCCTCATTCTGCATGTCCTGGTGGCGAAGTGCCTCACAAACTTGCTATAATACTCGGCCATTCCAAGGAATGACCGCACTTCCTCCTTGGTGCTGGGAGCCTTGGCATTCCTTATGGCCTTCACATTTTGTTCCTTGGGTGAGATTCCAAGCGTGCCAATCTCATGACCTAAATATGTCACTGAGTGAGTACCAATCTTGCATTTGCTCCATTCCGCTGTTAACCCCCTGTTTTGCAGCACTCCCAGGACTCTATGCAGCTTGCTGTCGTGGTCTCCTTTGGAAGAGCCCATCACCAGGATGTCATCCTGAAAGTACTGTACCCCCGAAATGTCCTTGAACAGCCGATGCATCAGCTTCTGGAATACGGCCGCTGCGGATGCCAGGCCAAAGGGCATCCTCCGGAACTGGTAGCACCCAAAGGGTGTAATGAAGGCGGTGTACTTCCTACTCGAAGGATGCAGCTCAATCTGATAGTACGCTGACGTGAGATCTATGGTGGAGAAGTGTGTTACACCTTTCGTCTTAGCGAGCATCTCCTCGATTCTGGGCAGGGGAAACCTCTCCACAATGAGATTTTTGTTGAGCTCGCGGAGGTCAACGCAGAGACGAACCTGTCCATTGGGTTTCTTAACCACCACCAAGGGGGATAGCCACTCCGCACTGTCTACCGGCTCTATGACGCCTTGCTCCTCCAGCCTCAGAAGTTCTTGTTGTACCGCTCCGCTGGTGGATATGGGTATGTTCCTGACTTTGTGTACCACTGGTACTGCGCCCTCCTTGAGGACCATTCTGTGGACGAACTTGTCCAGTTTTCCGACTGAGCCATCAAAAACCTTGGGGTATGCAGATTTCCAGTCTTCATCTCTCGTGAGGGGCCACTCGTCCGTCAATAGAATCTGCTCTTTCCCACCTGGGTTGAGTATGATTCCTAGATCCCCTGCGTCTCTCCACCCCAGCACTGATGGACCTCTCTCTGCCACATATAGGGTGCACGTGGCTGACCTTCCTCTGAATTCAAATGTGAAGTCTCGGCACCCCACCAGTGGAATGGCGTTCTCGGTATACGAGATTGGTTTGATGTCCGGCGGCCATAGGTCTGGCCCCACTACTGGCACAAAGTCTTCTTCCCATATGGATCTTTGCACGATGGTCCAAGGAGATCCTGAATCGACAGCCACATGTACCTTCACTCCCCCTATCAGCATGTCCGTGCGAGGTTTATCTCTTCGCTTCCCTGCCACTTCTAGCACCTGGTCCTCGATGCATAGCACCAAATCTCCATCTTCCAGGTCGTCTTCCTCGCTGACGTCCGCTGTGGCTGAATCGACGCACTTGACCGTGGACTTCTTCCCCTTCTTGCGGCATACCTTTTCAAAATGGCCGACCAGGCCACAAAACGAGCATCTGGCGCGGAACGCGGGACAGCGTTTATCGTGAGCCGAATGCGCCGTGCTGCCGCATCTGTAACACGCAAACTTGTCGTCTGAGCCGGGGCGGACCGTCTGTTTCCCTGTCCATCTCGAATCCTTCCTCTGGTCTCCATACATCCCTCTGGGTTTGCTGGGCTGGGACGCCTCGTCTATCTTGTTAACCATCTGTCTCGGTGCGCCCTCTCGTTTGGCTGCATCAGCGCCGCGTTTTGACATTTCTGCCTTCTTGACCATTGCAACAACTTCTTTGAGTGATGTCTCGTTCTGCGCCCAAAGTTTGTCTTGAACAGCCCTGCTGGTGGTATGCATGACAATCTGGTCTTTGATATTCTCCTCCTGTAGAGCACCGTACTGGCACGTGATGGCCAGACGCCGGAGCGCTGCCACATAGTCATCAATCGATTCGCCAGCCTCCTGCTTCCTCTGCTGGAAATTATACCGGTCTATGGAGACACAAACTGCTGGACGGTAATGGCTGTCCAAGTCATCTAGAGCATTTTTAAAGACATCTGTTTCAGTCGCTCCCCTCTCCTTGGGCACAAGGTTTTTGAACACTCTCACCCCTTCCGGGCCCAGGTTGTGGAGCAACAATCTCTTCTTCCTTTCCGGGGTGAATGCCCCTTCATTTTCATCTTCAAGTGCCTCAATGTAGTTCTGAAAGTATTCCTTCCAATCTTCCCATTTTAACTGTGGTTCCCCCGGTCTAGGCAGGAATGGGACAGGGGCCATCAGGGCCGACGCTTGATTCGCCATCTTGGCCTCGCCTCTGGGGTCTACCACCTGGGCACTGTGTTGGACGGGTACACCGGATGCTCCTGCACTCCCTGCCGTGTCACCTTGCCCTCTGGGACTACCTGGGGTATTGTCCCTTATAGCCTGCGTGGGGTTGTCAGTTTGTGCCCCTTCCTCTGTCTTGGGGGTGATGCCTTTGGCTGCCAGGGTGCTAGCTGTGCTCTCCGTTCCCTAGCTCAGCACTGACCTGGTTGTTGGAGCTGTCTTGTAGTTTATACTCGTGCTGTTTCGCTACTGCCACGCCCTCTGCTCATCCTTGTTGCTATTTGTCCTTCTGGTTGGTGTGGGGCTGTTGTGGATTGCCTGCTCCTGACCACTGTGCTCGCTGGTGTTCGTGGTCCCAGCCTCGTCGCCAATGTAATGTTGCTTCCTTGCCCCCACACTATGCACTGAGACTCTGTAGGTGAGTAACTTCTTTATTCGAATTTGATAGCAAGTAATATGAGCATTAGGGCGCCGAGCATATGTGCAACACTCGCTCCGGTCGCCAACTGCCGTTGTGCCTGTTCGCGCCTTCACCCGACTCCTCTTGCGCATGCGCGCGCCTCGCGCTCTTGTTTATAGCGTGACGCGTCATCGCGTTCACGCTCATAGACTAGAGCGCATACTACACCCTACCACATAATTTTGCCCTCTAGTGCCACATAATTCCGGTGGCCTTGTCTATGAGCAGCTATGAACAGCACTTGAAGATGAGACAAAGGTTTAGGTGGAGCGTGAAAAATGCTGAAGAACGGGGGTTCACCCACACCCCCAAGCCTGCAGTTTCCCAGCTCTGTTTGATGGAAACCGCTGGGGTGGTGTCAGTGACCCTCGCTGTCTGCTGCAGCAGTAACCCCCACCAGCAGGTGCCTCCACCACAAGACCTCTGGGTCACAGTGAAGGTCATCCCACCCTAGTTTGGGCACGCGAGGCATTTCGGAAACAGACCGTAAAAATATTAAATGGGTAAAAGCACCTTCTGTCTTGGGGCTATTTACCGTCTGTTCTGTAAAAAGAAACTCACGCTTTGGGAAATGTTGATGAGGTGGCACATTTAGCATGGCACAATCTCAGCACACTTCCCTGCTGTGAAGGGGTCGGGATCCAGTGATGGGGGCAGCTCCCTTCAAAGCCGAGACACCCCCCTCCAGGCTGTCCCAAACACTCTGCAGATTACAGAGAGCACAGGATTCAGCAGAGAAGGACTGAGGCTCACCCAGAGTATTCTGCTCTAGAGGGCCGGTCCTCTGCAACAGTGGTGGGGGTTATGACCTCTGCCCTCAGGTGCGATGGTGAAGGGCGCACCAGGGTCTAAACAGGGCCAATAGTAAGTCTGTCAGAGTTTGGTGCTCAGCTAGGCACTAGTAATGTACTCTGCCTCAACATTATGAAAGAACCGGGTGGCCAATGCCTGGGTCTCCAGCCAGATTGGTCCATCCCTGATCAAATGCTCACCCATGTCTGCTGAGTGTGTGCTGAGTGCCACTCATACATGGGGCTTTAACAACTCTCTTCTCTTTGATCAACCTTTACAAGGAGGGCCTTTGTCCTGTGCGTCACAATAATGTTGTTCCATTACATCAGTACCCTAATGGGACCAAAATGTATCTCAGCATCATTCAACATTACAAACCTAAACCTTTAAATGGAAAATCTTTCAAAACCCATTCTTTATATTACTCAATTTTATATAAAAGGAATTTATCTAGCTATTCTCTCATTGACCTCAGTCCTCATAAAGTGCAAGGCAGTCTCTCTATTCTGAAGATTACTTCCACTTTGATTCCCCCAAGCAAAATCTCTTGAATTTACTATCAACCACACAGCTCCAAAGTTGCTAAAAGCACCTCATTCCAGCTCCATCTTCTCAGGAAACTTGACCTACTATCCAACCCGATGAGGTTAGGACCACGGTAGGCCTTCTTCTGTATGGTACGTAAACATCTCGATTACTGAAAAAAGAGACGTGAGTACAGGTTGGGCAAGCATAGTTGTGCTCCGTGCACCACAGGGGTTGGCTCCACACAGGTCTTATGGCTGCTGGGCCATAGCAGGGGTTAGGCGACTGCAGCGTTGTTGGGTGCAGGTTCTTGTCATCAGCCAAGGCCTGTGGCTAACCTCCTGCTGCGCATGGCCATATGCCTCCAGGGTGTTGGCTGCAGGTTGCCGTAAAAATGAAAGATTATATTGATATCATAGATACAATAGTTAGGTATGGTAATACGATGTTAGTTTACGTTAAGAAAAATATTCACTCAGAATACAAATGTTAAAATGATAATATAGTTAGGTCTTAAATGAGATAAAAATGAAAACAAAAAAAACACTGAAATTCTAAAGATATAGTTGACTGAGCTACATAAAACTTGCGCCACCACCATGACATTCTAACACCCTCACATATTATTTCATGCATAATATGGAAAATGACAACATTTGGTCGTGATTTTTAAATTTCTCCAACTCTAAGTTTTCCTACCAAAATTCAATGGCTGCAGAGGGACATCGTCCAACAGCTATCTGACCTCATGGAGCCGTTCCAGACCACAGCCTGCTGCCCTAAACCCTAACACACACTGCATTAGGGAAACACTCAAACAGGGAACATAGACTTAAAAAGTCATGGACAATTGCAGGGATACTTAGGCAGAGGCACCAGAGAGTTCTTACATGCACACTCCATTAGAGAAACATTCAGTCAGTGAACATAAAAACATGTAAACCATTGCAGGGATATGTGGACAGGGGCATTGGGACAAGAATTCATGCTGCAAAACATCCAAAACACCTCCAAAAGACTCATCCTGAACATCACTCGCCGCAGACACTTTACCTACCACCTGAGAGACCTCCACTGGCTCCCAGTGAACAAAAGGATCACCTAAAAGCTCCTCACGCATACCAAAAAAGCCCTGCACAAAGTTGAACCTGCATACCTCAACCACCGCCTCTCCTTTCACCCACTCACCAGACATCTCCCCTCCGCCCAGCAGGCCCTGGCCACCACCCAGGGCTTCACAAGACCACCGCTGGAGGACGTTCCTCCTCCTACCTCACTGCAAGGACATGAAACTCTCTTCCTCTGCATCTCAGGCAATCACCATCTCAATCTAAATTCAGGAAGGACCTCAAGACCTGGCTCTTTGATTGTTCAGCAGATTCCCCTCGCCTTACAGCCACCTTGAGACCCTTACGGGTGAGTTATTGTGCTTTACAATTCCCTGATTGAATGATATCTACACATATATACATAGTTATAGTTTGGCTCGTGTTTCTATTGGGAACACTTTTCCTGTGTTGCTAATAACTTTGGTACCATTTGACAAATCTCCACAATCTTTTCCAGAAAAGTGTGACTTTTTTTTTTTTTTAGTTTGTGCATGGAAAGTTTTGAGGTGACGTGTCAAGAAGCAGACTGAAAAAGAGGGGCGAGGGGTCCCAAAACACATTCTACACATTCATCTTTCCACCAGAACTTTAGACACAGCTACAGCCCAAACCACTGAATGGATTCACACCAAATCTGGCAGATCGTGATCAAGAAAGAGTGTTTTTTGTGATTTGGTGAAAATCAGTTCAGTAGTTTTTGAGCAATTTATTCTCAAAAACGTAATATATATCACGCCATGGAGGACCCACCGTGCCGATAGATCTCATGAATCATATCGAGATCTGTCGACACTGCGTACACTACATTTACAACAATGGGGCGGCAGCCATTGTAGTACTCAGGACATTTTTTAAAATTATTATTTTACTGCAGATTCACGGAGGACCGCAAATTCGAAGTAACATTTAAAAAAACACTCTTTAACACACTCCCCTCCCCGAGCCTTTGTATGGTCTGGGGGATCCCACCCTCTGGGGCCGATGAGTACATGTGGGGCGAGGGTGCGTGGCCCCCCTCCTCGACCCTTATTAGACCCTGGTTTTTGTAAATGATCTCCAATAGTGAACAGTCCATACAGATTTGTGTTCACTGATGGGTGTGGCGAGAACCCTAATGACTCATCAGAGACATCGATATTAGAAGCCTGCTGTAGTTTCATCTCTTCAATTCTTGGACCATAAACACTTATTTGCTATTAGCTCAGTTCACCAGTGGAAAACCCTATGGAAAAGCTGGTGCATGTTGTCCACTTGATTTATTGAACTGCGTCTAGCAGTAGGCAAAGCATGTCCTTTTTATTGTCTAATATACAGTGAGTTTTATAAATAAACCTAGCAGGATCATCTGCTTGGATGCGGTGTTCACTGATTGTCTGGAAGTCTTTAAAGTCGTAATTATAAATAGAGTATCGAAAAGGACTTTAATGATATGCCATTACCGCCGAGAGATCTGGAAGTGTTTAGTATGTGCATCTATTATCATTTCTTGCATATTTGATTTAATTAACCTTTCAGGTGAGGCGTGTAAAATGGATTCTCTTGCTCACAAGTGCACTTTATTCAAGGACTGTTGTATTAACTTGCAAGCCCGGTCCTCTGTGACGAGCAGGATGTGTCATCATGCGCGACACGCAGCCAATGTCGCGCGTGACCTTACTGTGTTCCATTCGGCGTCTTCTCCTTCAAGCGTAGCAATAAATTAATAGATGCCTTCAGCTCACAAGCAGCACAGTATACCACTTAAGTATTCCATCTTCAAATCATTGTAATCTAGTACTTTTGTTTGATAGTCAAATTGAACATAACCAGGACTACTGCTCCCAAGATGCATTTAATTGTCAAATAAAAGTCAGGACTAAAACATTATCTCAACTGGGCACAAGTGGAGTGGGTGTCAAGCTGCTTTTGTTTTCAGGAAGCGGCTACCGTTCACCTTAGCTGGAGTGAGGGGAGGATGGTGATGTGTGCACTTTACTGTGAAGCGGGGATTGGCTGTACCTTGTGTGCCTCACCAAGAGGATTCGCGAATCCAATCACAACCTGTTGTATACATTTGCTAAGTACCTCACTATCTCCTGTGGTCTCTTGTTATTCACTATCTTTTACTACTAAACTATGTGAGAATTTCTCAAATGGACTAGTAAAAAGCATTTTGTCATTTGAATGGCGTGAAAAAACTCCGTAAGGACTCCATAACGTTAACACTAATACGTAATTTCTAACAACAATACACCAGAACATTTTATTTACTGAAACTAGCCATAAAAAAAATTGGGGCTTAGTTACAAGCCAATTGCGCCACCGTACGTCACTTTACCCATGTTAAAAATGACGCAAAAGTGGCGCAAGAGGCTTGTAAATAGGCCCCATTAAGTATAGGCAAAACAAATAGATGCGACGTTTGTGCTGTATTTGCTTTGTCAGTGCTTGTATACACTAGAGAACAAGTGCAGACAATAGGATCTGAAAATATATGGTACAGTGATAATAGTGTTTTTTTGGTTGGTGGAGGGGCGAGGGGAGACTCGAATTTGCAAATGCTCCTTTCAGAGCTTCCTTCCATGTGTAGAAAACAATGGAGGCCATCTTGAAATTGTAAAGCAATCGAAAATCTAGAATACCATTCCAAGATGGCTGCTATGTTTATAATTAGCTGCCTAGTGGAGTAACCGCACTGGGGAGTGAGCACTGAGCCATTCTCAGATTGTCAAAAAGTCCTCATGGTAGCAGAAGGACATACTTAAGCAGTCAATTGCACAACCAATATAAAGAAACCGTGAAACCAAAATACCATTAAAGGCTAATCCAAGATGTGATTGACAATACAGCAAGCTAATAGATGAATATTCCATAGCAAAAGTTGGTAATAGCTGAAGGAGACTGACACAAAACTCTTACAGTAAATACAAAATACAATATATTCACCGTGAATACAGCAGGCGTTATATACATTAAACGTAAAATAGAAATCTGAAGCGTTGGTCTCACATTCATTGTCTGTTTATATTTATTTTGTTTGCCTTTTAACTTAAGACCAGTAATAAGGATGATTGTTGGTCTTTACAGTGTGTTATAGAGGAGTACAGATTTGCTCACTCAATAAAACCGATATTTGCAGAGCCAATAGGTCTCACCCTTGAAAAGGCGAGTGTTGACCTATTGACTACTCCAGTGCTTATTTGTATTAGCATTGGCGCTTTGTTCAAAATGGCAATGATACATATGATGAATGCATGCATGCTTGAGTACACATGGCGGCTAACTTGGATTTGTTTTGTATGAAAAGCCATTCATAGATGGCTGCTCATGATTGGTCACAATCACCACCATGTGCAAGCATCCACACGATTGAATGTTTTATTTTCCATCAGCAGGCTCACAGATGCATGTCATGATGCGTCAATGGCTGTTTTGACATTTTTTATTTAATGTTCCAGCATTATCTGTTATTATTCTTTTCGACACGTTTATTACTACCAGTTCGTGAGAGTTGTTTTATAGGTCCTTTTCTGTCTCATGCTCCTTGTCCATGTTCCTGTTTTTTTGGGGTCTGTTGTTGCGCTTGCCTCTTTGTGCTGGCTTGTTTTGGGGAGGCCTCTTCCCCTGCCCCGTCCTCTGTTTGTTCCTGATTGCGCTCCTATGCTCTTTTCCCAGTTTCGTTGCTGGAGGGCCAGCCTCATTTGCCCTAAAAATTTGCATTTAGGACTTGCCCCTCCTTGTTCTGCTTCGTTTTCGCTCGCATAAGTCGCTGTCAGAGACGCCAGGCTTCCAGATGGATTTGTGGCTATATCAAGTTTATCTTGTTGTTTTTAGAACCAGAAGGACTAAAGTACCTTGATTAATCCCAAATGGAGAGGTGAACATTAATGTAAAGTCACATAAAATGACTTTATTATTATTTTTTATAAATACTCTTTCTCACTAATATTAACTGTTTATATGCATAAAATGAACGCACTATAACCACCAGAATGCAAAGCGCGTATCAACCAGGATGTGATATTACATCATGTGGTATATTCAAATAGAGTTACTGTTTGAGGCGTTTGTTACCCATGAACATGGTCTGTGCACAGACTGAAACGCATAGGGTTGGTAGGCTTGTCCTAAAAGGTTGTTGCATCAATAAAAAACTGAAATTGCAACATGAATTAGCCATGGAGTGTGTGTGTAATTTTTCTGTGAGGAATACTGGATGCAATTTAACAACGACTGGGCTCCGCCGTCTCCACATATCGCACCGTCAAAGAGCACCGAATGCCTGGGAAAAAGCCATCCTTGTGAAATATATATATATATATATATATATATATATATATATACATTTATTGTCATTTGTGCCCTGTAGGTGTTGCAGCAGGAGTGCTCATTGAGTTAAATGCTCGCTGCTGGCATCTGCTGGTGTGAGCTGGAGATCACAAGCTGAAATCTTGGGAAGTCCAGCTCAGCCTTCCATCCTTCAGACGTTGGAAAACTGAGGGGCATATTATCAAGGGGGGCGATAGGGAATTATCGCCGCTTTAGCGGCCGTTTTCGTCCGCTAAGCGGCGATAATTCTATCGCCCTATTAGCAAGCTGTCGCCAACAGCAGTTAGCGACAGCTTGTAGGCGATAGCGAGCGGTTTGGGGCCCGCTTTGCATGTCAGCGATATTTATCGCTAATGACATGTAAAGTGGGCGTACCCTACCTGTTTGCGACTGAAAGCAGTCGCTAACATCGCTATCGCCTATTACCAACACAGGCGTAGCGATGGAAATATTCACGCTAAGCGCAAATATCTCCAAAAACTAACACCTGCTCTGACCAGTTTTTATCCATTATATCCAATTGGAGGTGGATATAATGGCTAAGACACTGGTAGCGATAATACGTGAATATCGCTGTATTCTCAGCGATATTCACGCATTTTGCCGCTATTGCAGGGAATTTTATCGCTTTTGAGATAAACGTTGCTAATAGCACGTTATCTCAGCGATAAAATCCGGTGATGCGCGGTGATAAAAAAATCGCCGCTAAGCCTACTTAGCGATAAATATCGCGATTTGTTGGTGATATGTCCCTGAGTTCCAATAAATTCAGTAATAATGGCATGTTTACACACCTGAGATATTGCAATAGCTTCATAATTATATTATATGTAATTTGGTATTATTAGCTCAGTAATAGAAAAAAGAATTGACCCTTTGACATGGCCTCTTTTTCGGGTATTACATACGTACCTGAAAATATGCAGGCTGCATACCAGCACTGCCAGGTCGGGGCATGTAGAAACATAGGGCCTGTCAGCAGGAGGCACATACAACAAAGAACAAATTACAGCGACCTGTGACTATTGTACCTCTGATGCAGGGAGCAAGGCAATCCTCTACTCCATTGCAACATTGCCCATTGTGCCTAAAGGGTGTAAATGGGACATTTCCTGTACTCCGTGGATGTCAGTACCCAGCATGCACACGCCAGCTGACAAGGTTCACCATTGCATCTGCTCTCTCTACTCGGGCCTTTGTTCATTTGTGTAGGTTAGGTGGTCTTAGTGGCTGAATTGGGCTCTCAGTGGGCCTGATTCACAAGGCTATTGAGGTGTTTAAGTTGGTTCCAACACTCAAAAAGCCTTTTTTGTGAGAGCAAAGGCCTTTTTTGACTGCGCAAAGTAGGGGTTGTACTCGTAAAAGTATTAACTTACACAAAGACTGTGTGTAAGTGTATCTACTCACAGAGGTGTGGAGTGGGGAAGATCTTACAGCTCCAGGGATGCATAGCCCTGTGAGTGTGCACACATCCATAAACGTGCACACCGGGTAGTCCCAGACTCCTCTCACACCATTCCACCCACTGAAAAGGCCATAAATGTTTTACTGAACAGGGTTCTTCAAATATGGTATGGTTTATATGAAGCTGTTTCTTCAAACATGGAATGGGTTTACATGAAGGGGTTTCTTCAATTATCGAGTGTGTTTATCATGAAGGGGTTTCTTCAAATATGGAATGGGTTTATCATTAAGGGGTTTCTTTAAATATGGTATTGGTTTACATTTTGGGGTTTCTTTGGACATGGTATGGCTTTACATGAAGGGGTTTCTTCAATTATCGAACGGGTTTATCATAAAGGGGTTTCTTTAAATATAGTATGGGTTTATATGAAGCGGTTTCTACAAATATGGAATGGGTTTACATGAGGGGGTTTCTTCAATTATCGAATGGGTTTATCATGAAGGGTCTTCTTCAAACATGAAATGGGTTTATCATAGTATGGGTTTATATGAAGCGGTTTCTTCAATTATCGAATGGGTTTATCTTAAAGGGGTATCATTAAATATAGTATGGGTTTATATGAAGAGGTTTCTTCAATTATCGAATGGGTTTATCATAAAGGGGTTTCTTTAAATATAGTATGGGTTTATATGAAGCGGTTTCTTCAATTATCGAATGGGTTTATCATAAAGGGGTTTCTTTAAATATAGTATGGGTTTATATGAAGCGGTTTCTACAAATATGGAATGGGTTTACGTGAAGGGGTTTCTTCAAATATGGAATGGGTTTATCATTATATGGGTTTATATGAAGCGGTTTCTACAAATATGGATAGGGTTCACATGAAGAGGTTTCTTCAAATATGGAATGGGTTTATCATGATATGGGTTTATATGAAGCGATTTCTGCAAATATGGATAGGGTTTATCATGAAGGGGTTTCAACCAATATGGAAAGAGTTTATCATGAAGCCGCTTCTACAAATATGGATAAGGTTTATTATGAAGGGGTTTCTTCAAATATCGTATGGGTTTATATGAAGAGATTTCTCTAAATATGGAATGGGTTTATTATGAAAGGGTTTTTTCAATAAGGAATGGGTTTATTATGAAGGGGTTCCTCATGTGGCAAAATGTTTTCCCAGTAAGAAATCATTTTTTTAAAGTCGGTAAGTGCATTAGTACACGTGTTATTGCTCATACAAAAATATTATTTTCATGATTATTCCAGAAGTACCATTAATGTTTCAAGGCATTCTTCACATAAGGAATGAAATTTTTGAAAAGGTGTAAATGTACAGTCTTGAATAGTTACAATATTGGGTGCAATTATACGACTTTCTCTAAGAATTGGGCACACCAGCTTGATTCTCCATTGCTGCCTGACGGTGAGGGTTGGCACCTCCTTGCCCTGGCTTTCAGTTTGTTCTATGGATTGACATACCGAGTTGTTGCTGAGTTGGGAATTGGACGCAGCATTGAGATTATAGTAGAGGTTGTATTGGTGGTATTTAGTTGTGTTATAAGTTTGCTGGGTATGGGCAAAGGTCTAGCCAAGGTTGTACTACTTGGTTAATATGAATGTTGCACTGCCTGGTAAGTCTGTATGTGGTGTGTTACCTGGAGGCAGAGGGTGGTGTTAGTGAGACCAGGTCCATTGTCTTTATCTGGACTGACAGTGTTTTGAGTCCTGTTAAGCCGCGTTCTTTTGCATGTTGCCCTGCGGAGATACTGTGCAGTGCTGCTGTTGTGGACACTATTTATGGGCCTGCACATTAGTGCCGGAGATGGGTAGTCACTTTTTATCACACCAGATAAACTCCAAATGTATCAGGTGCAATTTATTACACCTACTCTGAGTTTTTTTCTTAGTAATTGACTATAACATGCTGATTTTGGTACTAAGCGAATGTTCTGATAATAATCAGGCCTTTCTCCCTCATACTTTCGGCAGGTATCACGTGCCAGAATTTAACAAGGGTGCAATCTGTATTGTACCTGTTAAGGACAGGCCACTGGAATTCTGCAGCTCTGCATTTTGCCCCATATTCCATTATCTGATGCAAAATCTGAAGATTTTAACAAACAAAACATTGTTTCCAACTCAAATGGATCAAAAGTTTCTAAAAACATAGTAACGTGTTTGCACACAGTGGAAGGCCTTATGCAAAGGTTAACTAGCCATCTTTCAGTTGCTTATTTCAGTATGTTGTTGTTAAACTGGTACTAACGAGGTGACATCTTTGCCCAGACAACATTGCCATGAGTAAAGATGTCAAAATAATGAAGCAATAGTATAAAAAAATAGACTATGCTGCATAATATGCCTTCTATTGCCGCATGATTTAGTAAACCCTGATGCATAGTTCGGTGTTCCCCTGCTACAAAATTCCACTGGCCCTGGTTAAATGGTGCAATTTATATTTGTGACCTCTGTGCAACCAGGTGCCTGCACTGGGGTCATAATTTTCAGGAGCCTTTTTGACCAGCACTATGAGTCAGACAAGTGCGTTGTTATTAGAATTGGAATTGGAAGCGGATCTATAGAGCGCGTAGCTACCCAGGGGCGTCCCAGCGCTGCTCTCATGGAATTAGCTCGGGAGCAGAGGGGAGCGAGTGTTCGACCTTATGTTATTTTATTCCACAGTGTTCTGTCTGTGGGTGCAGTCATATGTGTATAATATGCACCTTTTCTTTTCACACCATTTTGGATTAATTTTAGAAACACTACTGTGACATATTGAGTCAAAAGCCTTTCAAAAGCTGGTGAAAAAGAATCATTAGGTCCTCTTTCTTGAACCCATAGGACAGGTTATCAGGTCTGCATGGGGTGTGATTCAACTCTAGTTTTTGCAAGAAATGTCCAATTTCGATGGTGCAGAATGGTGCTTAAACAAATGTACCCATTACGGTGGGGTTCCAGGAAGTTACCATGGCATATGAAGTTATAAGTAGTCCTATAAGTGTTTTGGGGGATTACTCTGAAATGAGTACCAGACTAGTATATTTAATGTCCTTTCTACTCTAAACATGTTGTATTTGGGATTTTTGTTGGTAAGGGTTTGGTTACTTGAACCCCTTGAGTGCTTGTGACAAGCTCAGCTCGTCATGAGGCACGGTCGAGCTGCACTCATGACGAGCTGAGCTCCTCACGGCCGTTGGAACGTTCGCACGCAGGGATAATTTCCCCGCTGTGCTGAACGTTCCAAAAACGGGTGTGGCTGTGACGAGCTTAGCTCGCAATGAGTGCAGCTCCACTGTGCCTCATGACGAGCTGTGCACATCACAAGCACAGTGGCACCGCGCGCGGCCCCCCTCCTCCCGCACAGCGGGGGGGGGGGAACCCCCGCAGTGAAGGGGTTAAAAGCACAGTACTGAGGTTCTGACATATCGGTGGGTCAGGGAAGTGGGCATGACTTCTGCAAGATAGTTTCTTAAGAATCACCACCCGCTCACCCAGAAGTTTCTATGAGAACATATTTTGCCCAATGCGTTTCCTTCTTACAACAGGACTTCCTCAGGGATCACTGTTCTTGTAAGGACATACACTACAATGATATTATTTACATTCCATTTCATTACTATTCTAGTTCCAATCTCAGTTACAAATAAATCTCAAAACGTAGAACTGTTACTAAGTCCAGCTCACTTCTTTTAAAGGGTGCAAGACCCGCCTAATGTCAAAGTGCGGCCCAGACATACCACAGCCAGGCAGCACTTTACAAAACACAGAATTACAATTTAGAAACCAATGCCTGCCAGTGTGCAGGACTTTCCCATCTTTCCCCACTACTCTCTGTGTTCAGTTCCATATCTCACCCCACACACCCCACCCGCTACACCTACTCTTCATTTAGTTAACAGCTGGATATGTGCATTAATCTGGTCTTGCGATATCTTTTATTTGTTTGGTATTAAAGCGTCGTCTTTCTCTTGTTGCCCGCAAGTACTTGTAAAGCCTGGCCACAAACCTGCGCGAGGTCTGCACTGTGTTCCTCTGCCGCCGCCGTCAGGGAGCTATTTTTGTCCTTAAAAGCAGCATAAACAGCCTGATTCATCATTCTCCCGTTTTGCGAGGCCCTAATAGCGATTCATAAGGAATCGCTATTAAGGACTTGCAAAACGGGATTCATGTAGGAATTGCAAAAAATATTGCGATTCCTACATGTTCCTTATTTGCGAGTAGCAAATTGCTAATCGCAAATAGGGAATAACTCCCCATGCATTCCTATGGGCCTACAGGCCCATAGGAATGAATGGGGAGTTATTCCTTATTTGCGATTAGCAATTAGCTAATCGCAAATAAGGATGCGATTTCAAGGGTGCAGGGGTGTCCAAAGGACACCCGGTAGCACCCCTGAAATGTAATCTACATTGGTGTTGCGCACACACATGTCCAAAGGACATGTGTGTGTGTAACATGCAACTTAGAAAAATGCATTTAAATGCATTTTTCTAAGTTTTTGCTATTTACCACGAGGTCTGACCTCGCGGTAAATAGCGGCCCAAAATAACGATTTCGCAATTTTAAAATGATTCATGAATTGCATTTAAGAAATCTCAAATAGAGATTCCTTAAATGCAATTCTTCGCAAATGTGCGAATTCTTTAATAGCGAATTTTGCATTTGGGATGATGAATCCCAAATGCAAAAATTGCACTCGCAAAAGGCAAGATTCTGAGAATCTTGCCCTTTGCTAGTGCAATTCTGCTTCATGAATCAGGCTGAAAATCCCTGTGCCATTCCTCAGAGGAAAGTGGAGCTAAGTGCATAAAGAGGCTGAGTCTGAGAGGTGTCTCAGCTGGAGCAGGGAAGCAGCTGGAGCCTGAAGAGTTTGCAGCTGTGACTTCACAGCTTGATCTAGTGAGGACAGAAGGTCACGTTTCTGGAAGCAGTGCTTGGTTGAATGTCGTACTCCATTAAGACAGTGTGCCCGATCATTGGGTTTATGTGCCTGCTGCAGAGATTCAAACACAAGTTGTAAGATCCATAGGACGGAAACTTCGATAGTTTCCAGGAACTTTCACCCTCGCCCCCTCCCAAAAAATGTCATAGAAGTATCCCTAAGCTGCAGTGTGACCTTGCCCACCACCACACAGGTCCGGAGGACCAGTGGCCTGCCATGTGATGCCCGTGCAGTGCTGCCCCTCTGTGCCCCCGTGCCAGAAGCCCCCACTCCCACGGTGTCTTACAGAGTTCTACGAAGGAATCCTGATACCTTAGAACGTCCCCATGGTAGATTTCTGAAGTCCATCTGATTGGTGGACCAGGGGGGGTGTGCTGCTGGCCCAGTCAAACCCTGCAGCCTGATGCAGGCGCCGGGTCAGATGAGAAGTGAAGACATCGAACCATATTTGCCCCATTTTGAAATGTGCTCATTGGTTATTGCTCTAGCATCAAGAATTGATTTCAAGACTGTGTGCACCACGCATAAAGCTCTTCAAAACGCTTTACCTCCCTATCTGAACAAGAAACGCAAGCTAAGATTTCTGGGTCTTGGAATATTTAAACCCAGGAAACCCAAAAGCTTAACAGACAATCTCAGGTCTAGATCTCAGACTGCGAACTGTGTTCCACGCGACATGCGACCGAATTTGCACCACCTTGCTATCAGAAAGGACTAAAAAGCCCTTCCATGCAGCCTTCACTCCCTCGACTGACTTTCTATTGACTCTTCCTAGTTTCTTGTAAAGCGCTTTGCTGCCCTATGGGTAGGTCGGTGCAATAATAAAAACTTTACACAAATAAATACAAATCTGCCCTCTTAAGGGTTGCACGTGGGATGGACTGCGAAGAGAGACTTGTAAGGCTCCACTGTGGTCAGTATCTGTTAAAAGATTCTGAAGCGAAGAAGGCCCTGGGAGATTGTGAGGTTGAAAGTGACTCACATTGAACTCTGCCTCTAATGGAAGCCTTCAAAGGTAGATGTCAAAGGTAGGTACTTCGGGGCATATGTACAAGCCCCTATCGCCACCACAACGTCACTTTTATCAATGTTGTGGTGGTGATAGGGCCGTAGCCATATTTACAAGGCAGCGTTAAGCCACTTAACGTGGCTTAACACTGCCTTGTACATAAGTACCTCTTTCACACTATGGTTTGCATTAAAAAAGGTGGGCGTGGGTGTCGCGGTGGGCGTTCCACCGCAACACCCATTCATTATGATGCTGCCCCCTATGTACAAGGGTGGTGTTCATAGGAGGCAGCGCCAAAATTAAGACCGGGACAAAACTGGTCTTAAGTTAGCAAAACGAGGAGAAATGCATTATTTCTCATCGTTTTTGTTTTTTCCATGTGTGCTGCCTGTGTGCAGCAAAATGCCACGGTTTATTTATGTACATGAAGGTGTCCCTTCCTGTACATAATCAACATTTTTTTTAAAAGTCAATTTGTCACTTACATGTGTGCATGAAAGTGACAGAATGGCATTTCTAGGATTGTTTATATGCGGGAAGAGACACCTTCCTACAAATAAACAATCCTCCCCTTCACGCAGACATCCTTGCACTCTGGTGCAAGGGTGCCTGCTTTGGTGCTTAGTTGCTAAACTTAGCACCATTGCAGGGAGAAACGCAAGGCTGCACCACATTCTTATAAATATGGTGCAGCCTTGCGTTTCAGTAGTAGAGGAGAGAGGCGTTCAGCCAGGTAGGCTAACACCTCTCTCCTCCACTTCCTTATACATCTCCCCCTTAGATCCTCATTTAGCTACAAGGAAAGAGGGCCCTTGTGCTTAGAGCTTTTTGTGTGGTTGCCATGCATTCAACTCTGCCCTCTATTGGAAGTCCTAAAAGATGTTAATCATTGGTTGGCATCAAGAACCTTAAAAAAAGCTAACGGAGCACCCCTGGAAATTGCTAATGTTCCAGCCCTGATAAATAGGCAGATGCCTGATTCTATTTAGAGTAGAGGAAAGGTATGGTGAAAGTAACAGTCTCCCAGACTTATTTAGGGAGGCACTATGCTTAATTTGAGCTGCTGGTTTCCGGCGCTCGGCACCAGCACTTAATTGCTAACACCGGCACTTATGACATTCGCACACATGGTGGTGCTGTATGATTAATTTATAGATGTACAACAACAAGAGTACCAGAGGGTCAAGATAGTAACAAGGAATATTTGGATAATGGCTGAGAATTAGTACTACTGGCTGTCTCCCAACTCTTCTTAATAAGATAAAAATAAAAATAAGCCAATCAAGTGTATGGTCTTAAACACCCATCAGTCACCACTCGGAACCGCCCTTCATCATTTGGGGTTCTGGGGACCCACACACAAAACTGCCTGATCTTAACCAGAAAAAGGCCACATAGATGATAAACGGTCCCTCCTGTGGGCAGTGTGGGGTCACCTATTTGTCAGAAATAGTTAGTTATAGATATATGTATATGAGTGGCATGGCTAATGGGGTAACAGAAAATTGTGCAGTGCAGAAAAAATGTGATACCAAACCATGAGAAAAAAGTGGTTAAAATTGGTTAAGGAAGCAAAAAAATAATTTAAACGGATATAGCTTCCAATGCCAACATTAAAAATAGCCAAGACAGAGAAAATTTATAAACTGTCTAGTAGTGGAACGTGGTCAACATGTTTCAGCAAATAATGGCCAAGTGGCCTTGCTTTCTTCAGGACCTTGTCAAAACGACTACTGCTACTGCAAACAGAACCAAAGTGTGAACAAAAACAGAAATAGTGTTCTAAAAGTGAAACAACTCAGATACTGGTATACAAGTCACCTGGACCTCCTAGGTGTACTCTTCCGTATCTTCTTTCAGAATCGGTTGTTCACCGATGTGTAAGATGTGCAGACCTCACCCCACCTGGCTGCGGCTCAGGACATAAGTGAAGCACCGCTCTCTCCGTCGGTACTCCAACGCGGCATCTGTGCCGTCTGGGGAGGTCAATTTATAGATGACCAAAACAACAGTTGCTTTATAACTCAATATACATTTAATATGACTAATACCTACCTCCCAAACCATTCTTATTGCGTTGGGGCCTGGAATAGTCTGATCTGTGTCACTTATTTCCAGTGCTTTAAATGGAAAAAAATAAGTGCAGGTACTCATCAAAATGAGGGATAGACAGGGGGTGGGGCTTGGGGCGGGCATAAGGGCAGTGCTAAAGGCGGAACTACCCAAAGTAACACTTTTTTAGCAACCTAAAGCAATAAAAGATTGAGAAAAAAAACAGTAAGGTTCTATATATATGCCTAGTTGTTGCATGCAGGTCCCTGCTGCAGCAGCATATTTCACTAAGATATATGCCAAGGATGTTAACTTGTGACCAACAGGGAAGACAAGGATCTATGCAACAAAAACCGTATCTAGTTGAGTTATCTACAGAAAAAAATATCTGATCTACATGTTGCATGCTGTGCTTTCCAGCAGGCACAAAGACCCTCTAGGCAATGTTATGGTGAGTTGTACCTTAGATTAGAATTCACACAGATCTTTCTAGCAAGTGCATTAACCACCAGTGCTATCCACTTTATTGCTACTTATGGTGCCCCAATCTTACTTACGAGGAACGGCACTGGCTTCCTGTTTTATACCATTAGTCAATGCTTAGCTGCAAAAAAAGCGAGCAATTCATCAGACAGTCTTTTCATTCTCTGCACTAGTGGGTGTTTCTGTCTAAAATGGAAACCAGTGTTGCTTCCCCAGGGGAAATATTTAGTGTAACTTCAGTAAGGAGCATATTCTGTCGCTCGCTGCCACTGGATAAGAAATGTTGACACTTGCTGCTGGTGGCTCAACCTTTCAACATTGACACTTGCTGCTGGTGGCTCAACCTTTCAACATTCCATTTTATGTGATTGAAAAGGAGTGGTGGACAAAATAAACAGGTTGCACATGTCATTTTAGATGAATAAAGGTATCTAACTGGATTTTATGAATACACTCTGTGTAATTAAATATACACCCATATATGCAACCCTCATCAAAGTAAAAAGGGGTAACCCTGTATCCCTCAGAACCTGGGCCTATATACTGTAAACAAGAATGGTTCTGTCGAATATAGCTGTTTCTTTGTGAGTTAGAAAAAATCATGCAAACAGTCAAAGATTAATTTACAAAAAAGGGGGTACTGTTCCAAATAGAGAAAGGAAAAGGGAAAGGAGCGTCTTAGGTTGCGGACTCGGTGTAGAGAGTGAGGGGTAGAGATGGATAAGACATATCTTGTCTCTTGTTGCCCTCACACACCCCCACAGGGAAACAAGAGACAAGATATGTCTTATCCATCTCTACCCCTCACTCTATACACTGAGTCCGCAACCTAAGACGCTCCTTTCCCTTTTCCTTTCTCTATTTGGAACAGTACCCCCTTTTTTGTAAATTAAGGTTATTTTGGAGCACGGGTACTGGACCACCGAAATGCTCCCGGCCCCCCCTTCTCTTTTGAATACGAAACAGTCAAAGATTTACTTTTTGCATGATTTTTCCTAACTCTCAAAGAAATAGCTATACCTGACAGAACCATTGTTGTTTACAGCATATATAACACAGCACACATGTTGAAAAAACGTCTCTGTTGGATAATTTGAACTGCTTAAAAATCTTTTTTTGACTTTTAAATAGTGCTCAATATCTTGTCTTGTGATAGAAGTACTGGTGAATTTGTGTGAAAGAGTCTAATGGCAGCAGTTTACAAACAGCGATTTCTCCTAAAGTAGCATCATTGCAGCACTGTGTTACTGTGAACAATGCCTCTCGCACCTTTACCCATTAGGTTTTGTAGCCACCTCTCAGGGCCCGCTGTAGAAGGACAAGGGATAAACGAACTGCTTTGCAGACACACCTCTGCCCTGATGGCTTCCAGAGCACATGCAGATCACTATGTAATGGTGACAAGAGCAGCAGTTCTCTTGTACGAGTCCAGCCCAGGCTTCCACTGTGATTAAGAGTGGAAGGTGCTGCCGAGGTACGAGGTGATGGATGACCGGAGCGCCACCTGCATCAAAAGCCAGCCCACCCTCCCCCCGTGAGTACCGGTACTCTCCTTATTCAAGGAAAAGTGCTGGTACTCGATGCGAGAAAATGAAAAGGTGCCGGTACTCAGTACCGGTGACTACCAGCACATTTAAAGTACTGCTTATTTCTCTACCCGCATCACTGCTAGAGAGATTCCCCTGCTGTGCTGGACAGCAATAAAAACGGGTGTGGTCATGACGAGGTCAGGAATGCCATGAGTAGCACGGTGATCCTGGAATGAGCAAATATAGACTGGGCCCCACTACCAGGTCAAATATACCCGGCACGTCACAGCCATATGTTTTTTTCTTTCAAGAAACAAACTCCTTCTTAAGGATGATGTGGCTGCCACCTAGGGGATGTGCATGGAATTTATTCTACAGAGGTCCCAGCGTCTGCCGACCTGGTGTGCACTCAGTCCACCCACCATGGATTAAATGACTCACCAAGTTTTCACAACCTAGTATACTAAATTCCCCCAAGTTTTCACAGCGTAGTACAGTAACCTTTTATGTTTATCTCTGTTATATCCCTATGTTGCATTCAGCTCCTTTCTACACTGAGTTTAATGTCCCTAAGCCTTTTTCCTGGTATCCCATTTTAGCATGCCTCGGCTGCTATTGCATTGTTGACAGTATATTTGAGGCGTCCGTCTGGAGCAGTTGCAGCCATGGACGCCCTTGCTTGGCATGCCTGTCTTGACTTTATTTTTATCTACCTGCTTCTGTCTGGCAGAGCTACAACCCTGCTTCTTCCAGCAGCCCTCAAGCTCTGTCATGTGCTCCTTTCCCAATCCTCAGTCTGTGCACAGCACGGCACCTCTGCCCTCATGTTTTTTTCCAGTGGTTTATGCCAGAGGCTTTGCTGTTCCCAAGCACTTCACTTCGCCAGTGCTGCTATCACCCAAATTCATGGTGCACAATTTGTCAACTTCAGAAGTCGGTGGTGTCACCCGGAAGAGATTTACTCTTGAGCCACCTCGCTGACTTACTTAAAATAAAGAATTGTTCACTTCTCAAAACCCACCAATACACATTTCAAGCCAAGGTGATTGGTCGTTGACAAGAAAAATGAACTCTGTATTGTCGTTAACAAACTTGAAATTCCTTGGTGGGAATGAATGGCATCTGAATACTGCAATATTAAAAGGCCGTTCACAGCTCAGCAACTCGGGACCATGGAGAGCGCCTTTCATAGGCTCTCGTGTTTTCCTGTGTTCGTTGTGACCATATCTCGCCTTCCTGTGGTTCTTGCAGCTTCAGTTAGCTGTACCTTTTCTGTGGGAGACTAGTACTACGTATCCCAGAACACATCACGAGTGAGGTAGTCCAATGTGATCCATGGCATCTTCACAGCCGTGGAATTAATTTAACTCGCGCCTCACTACCTGAGCAAAAGCCACAACTCTCATAGCATTGAGGTAACACTGAATATAAGAGAAAAGTATTTTTCAAGTTGTTTTAACAAATGGCGAATATTTATCGTGGCATACAGTTGTAGAATCAAGGGAGAAGGTCATAAGTTATATAAATGTATTGCATTTTTCTAATTCAGTTACGTATCGAAAGACGCGTGAAAAAGAATAAATAATTAAATTGACGGGGTTGTTGAACACGATTTTTAATATTTAGCCACTAGATGGCACTCCTGCCCTTCAAATAGATAAAATATTTTCTGATCTGAAATTACAAAAACTCGCCAAGTGAAACATCTCAAAATATTTCCAACAGGCACGTAATTGCCAAATGCTTTAGAAAATCGAATTGTTCAAGAACACGTTTCAGTTAGCGCTCAAGTGCAGCACTTGCAGTAAGGTCTATTGGAAATGATTTGCCGCGTTGATAAACACGTTTTAAGTAAAATAAAAACATTGTTAGAGCCTTCGAGTCTGCCTTGTAGAGGATGATTGACTTGACCCACAGCCATTTTAAATACTATCCTTCTTTTTAAAACTCGACTGGCAAACAGAGCTGTTGCATACAGTATAAGCAGACTGAAACCCAGTGTCTGCCTCTTTGAATCATTGGCTTTCTTCCACCAGTCTCTTTCCGCCATTGGCTAGAGACATTGTCGATCACCTATTGGCTGTTCCAGTGAAGCATTTTCTTTTACCATATGCTATTGGCTCTTTGAATGTATCCTTCCTCCTCCACTTGAGTGCTTGCATTGAATTACACCAGGGATTCATTTGTAATGTGTTCGGCGTAATTTTTAATCCATGCAAAACTGACTCAAACTTTCATTCTTGGGAGATTAAAACATCTTCTAAAGTTGATAAAATAAGTACAGTGGAGCTGAGTCAATATATCCCGTTTTAAAGCAGCGCAGACCGCACAATGCAGCTTGTGTTGAGCTCTGAATACTTAACATAGACTTTGTCTACCGCAGACAGATAAGAGTAATGTTTTTGATGGCACTGCCTTTATTATTGTCATTGTATCGGTATAGTGCTGCCTACCCCTGACGAGGCGTCGAAGCGCTTTGTGCTCTGAAAGCCAAGACTAGTGCAGTGTAATTGGGGTCAGACTTGTCCACTCCAGCAAACCAATTCATGCATTTAATCCAGTTTCTTTGTGGTAGATTACAGTAAGAGCTGTTATGTGTTATCATAAGCAGGGCATTGGGGGTATGTGAGTTCATACACATTATTAGATTGATAGATAAGGTAGAAAATTACAGTAAACAGGCCCTAACAGCATAGTGAGTTGACTCACTATTATGTGCAGAACATTTAGGTAATATATCAAACCATCCATAGGAAAGTGTTTGGTTTTTATGCTGATCCATATATGTGCACATCAAGTCGTAGTGGTAGGCACACCTGAACAACAGTCAAGATAAATGAATTTTATATTTGTAGCTGCAATAGCTTGTTACGAAACATCAAGTCTAGGATCAAGTGCCTCTGTGTTTGCTATGATTGTTTGCCTCGATTTATTCCCTCTTTTCACAGCTATAAAGTCAATTTTCTGAATGTTTGATTTTTGTGAACAACTTATTTTGGAGATTCAGTTGATTCATCTCTCGCATCAACATTGTGACTGATAATAAAAAGGTGGAGTGTGATATCTTCTATTTTCTTATAATTTTCCTTGAGTCAAACCCTGCCTGCTATAAAAGGGATAACCCCTGCACATAACTTGTCACTTATCTTACGTCATAGACCTCCAGATGTGAACGTGTTGCACTTTCCACCTCCTTTGTGCAGGGAAGAAGCAACTCAGGCAAAGGAACGAAGTTGTCCTTTCTCTGTTTGCCCCACTTTTAAAACACCGATGTAAAGTGAAACAAGTGAAACACGTTGCTTTATTATCCTCTGATATAATTTATCCAAAGAGATTTCCACAAATTCTTTCAGATTTATAGTTCTCATGTCGGAGCTCCAAATATTCCTAGTGAAAGGCTACAAAATTCAACCTATGCTCGTGTGAATGTAAATCCTTATTTGTAAAGCGCAAACTACTCACCCTTATGAGTGTCTTAAGGTCCTGGGGGCCGTTGTGGAAATTAAGAGAGCTATTGCCCAGAGTTCAAGTTCATGTATTTATAAAGCGCACTACTCACCCAGAGGGTCTCAAGGCGCTGGAGGGAGGGGTTTACTTTTTATCGAATAGCCATGTTTTCAGTTCTTTTCTGAAGGAGATGTGATTCTGAGTAAGGCGGAGGTGGGTGGGGAGTGAGTTCCAGGTCTTGGCAGCCAGGAAGGAGAAGGATCTGCCACCCATGGTGGTTTTTCGGATGCGCGGGACTGCGGCGAGGGCTTGATTGGATGATCTTAGTTGGCGGGTAGGATAGTAGAAGGACAGTCGGGTGTTGAGGCATTCGGGTCCTAGATTATAAAGGGCCTTGTGTGCGTGGGTAAGAAGGCGGAAAGTAATTCTTTTGTTGACGGGAAGCCAGTGGAGGTTTTTTAAGTGACCGGTGATGTGCTCTTGGCGCGGGATGTCTAATATGAGTCTCGCTGATGCGTTTTGGATGCGCTGGAGTTTTTTCTGCAATTTTGTTGTAATTCCGGCGTAGAGTGTGATGCCTTAGTCCAGTCGACTCGTGACCAGTGCATGGGTGACAGTCTTTCTTGTTTCGAGGGTGATCCAGCGGAAGATCTTTTTGAGAATGCGAAGGACGTTGAAGCAGGAGGACGATACGGCGTTGACTTGTCTGGACATTGAGAGGGAGGAGTCTAGAATGAACGCAAGGTTACGTGCATGGTCTGTGGGTGTGGGCGCAGATCCCAAAGCGGAAGGCCACCAGGAGTCGTCCCAAGCTGAGGGGGAGGATCCTAGGATGAGCACCTCCGTCTTGTCTGAGTTGAGTTTTAAGCGGCTCTGTTTCATCCATTCGGCTACTTCTTTCATACCTTCGTGAAGGTTGTTTTTGGCGGTGTTGGGGTCTTTGGTGAGGGAAAGGATTAGCTGGGTGTCGTCGGCGTAGGAGATGATGTTGAGGTTGTGTTGACGTGTGATGGAGGCGAGGGGACTCATGTAGACGTTGAAGAGGGTGGGACTGAGTGAGGAGCCTTGAGGTATGCCGCAGATGACTTCGGTGGGCTCTGAGTAGAATGGGGGGAGTCGGACTCTCTGTGTTCTCCCGGCTAGGAATGAGATGATCCAGTCCAAGGCTTTTCCTTGTATGCCGATGTTGTTGAGGCGTTGTATGAGGGTGTTGTGACAGACAGTGTCGAAGGCGGCGGAGAGGTCGAGTAGAATGAGGGCCACTGTTTCACCGTTGTCCAGGAGTGCTCGGATGTCGTCGGTTGCCGCAATGAGGGCGGTTTCGGTGCTGTGTTTGGCTCGAAAGCCGTTCTGTGAGGGATCCAGGGAGTTGTTGGATTCAAGGAAGGCTGCTAGTTGGCTATTGACGGCTTTCTCGATGACTTTGGCCGGGAAAGGGAGGAGGGAAATGGGTCGGTAGTTTTTCAGATCTGAGGGGTCTGCTGTTGGTTTTTTCAGAAGGGCGCTGAGTTCGGCGTGTTTCCATATTTCTGGAAAGGTGGCGGAGTCGAAGGAGCAGTTGATGACATTGCGGAGTTGGGGAGCGATGATGGTGTCAGCTTTGTTGAAGATGAAGTGGGGGCAGGGGTCAGAAGGTGAGCCAGAGTGGATTGAGTTCATGAGGCGAATGGTGTCTTCACTGGTGATTGGGTTCCAGGAGTTGAGGTAGTTAGTTGGAGGGGTGGGATCTGAAGTGGGTGGGGTGAGTTGGTCATTGGGAGTATTCTTGAAGCTGTTGTGGATGTCGGCAATTTTGTTGTAGAAGAAGGAGGATAGCGCATCGCAGAGGTCTTGGGAGTTAGTGATGTTGTTGGATGCTGCGGGGGGTTGGTGAATTCTTTGACGATATTGAAGAGTTCCTTGCTGTTGCGAGAATTGTTGTCGAGATGGTCCTTAAGTGCTGATTTCTTGGCGGATCGGATCAGTTGGTGGTGTTTGCGGGTGGCTGTCTTGAGGGAGGCCATGTTGTCTGAAGTTGGTTCTTTTCTCCAATTCTTCTCCAGAGTGCGGCATGTCTTCTTGGATTTTTTAAGGTCATCATTGAACCAGGGAGCTTTTTTGCTGAATGATTTCGACTGGTGTTTTTTCAGGGGTGCTAGTTCGTCCGCACTGTGGGTAATCCATTGCCTGAGGTTGGTGGCCGCTAGGTCTGGGTCCGTTGCCAGGGTGGGAGTGTTTTGGCTGAGTGATGTGAGGAGTTGTTCGGTGGTGATTTTGTTCCATTTTCTTCGGGGAATGGGTTGTAGATGGTTGTGGGTCAGGGTTGTTTTGTAGCTGAAGTGAACACAGCTATGATCCGTCCAGTGGAGGGCTGTAGTATGATTGAAGGAGATGTGCTTGCTGGAGGTGAAGATAGGGTCGAGCGTGTGTCCTGCTATGTGAGTGGGGGTGTCAACAAGTTGTTTGAGTCCGAGATTGGACAGGTTGTCCAGAAGGGTGGTGGTGTTGTTGTCGAGAATGTTGTCAAGGTGGTAGTTGAGGTCTCCTAGAAGAATGTAGTTCTCGGAGGCGAGGGCGTGCGGGCTGACGAAGTCAGTGATGTCGTCGCTGAATTGAGATTGGGTGCCTGGGGGCCTGTAAATGAGAGTTCCTCTAAGTGTGGTCCTGGGGTCGGTGTGGATCTGAAAGTGGAGGTGTTCGGCGGTTGCAAGATTGACGTCAGAGCTGGTTGTAATTTTGATGGTGTTTCTATGGACGATGGCGATGCCTCCTCCAGTTTTCTTATTGGTGCGGTCTTTTTGAATGATCTTGTAAGTGTCCGGTATGGCTATGGCGATGTCTGGGGCAGAAGATGCATTCATCCATGTTTCAGTAAGGAAGGCGATGTCAGGTGACGCAGTGTCGATTAGGTCCCAGAGTTCGGTTGCATGTCTGTGGACCGAGCGGGTGTTCAGTAGGATGCATTTCAAGTTGTTGGGTTCGGAGCTGTGTGTGGAGGAAGTGTGTTTGGTGAGGGTCCTGACGCAGTTGAACTTACAGGAGAGGCAGGAGAATGGGCCGTGGGTACGTCCTGGGGTGGCTTCACAGCAAAGTGGAGTGCGTCCGGCGTTGAGGGCGAGGAGTGTAGCGGCATCATAAGTTACTCTGGGGGGTTGGGAGCGGCATAGAGCAGGGGGACGGGCGCTGGGCGCGGTCCAGGCGCAGACGGGCGTAGACGGGCTTACCTTTGGCGCACCTTCGGCGCGACTGGGGCGCGAACGCTGCGCGTTAACGCTGCGCGCAAGTGCTTCTGTCATATATGGGTAGTGGGAAGGGGAGGGGCGAGGGAGGATCCGATGGGAGGCGGGTGCGTGGTGGAGGGGGCGGTCTCAGGGCAAAACAACAACAACACAGCAAATGGCGGCAATAACACGAAAGCAGACCGGGTTTGAGGAAACTTGGAGCGTATTTAACAAAAACGATCCCAAACAGTGAGCAAATGCAGCTTTAGGCACAAGGATTAAAAAACATAAATATATGCAGGTACAGTTGCGCACAATCAGGCAGGCACGTTCGAGCGCTAAGCGAGGGCAGCAGCGCTATGTAGGCAAAAGTGAAAGTGAGGAGCAGCGTCACGAAGGCTCAGCAGCGCAATGTCTACGATACCAGGCAGCTCTGGGTAGGATTCAGCGAGGGTAGGAGGGAGCGACCATTCTCAACGAGGTCGAGGCGGTCACATGGTGCTGGGCGGAGCTGCTGCCGTAGCCGGGGATCGTACCATAAACCCTGTGCTCCAAAGTCAGGTGCCCTAGCCACTGCACCACACCTCTCCACTGTGAAGCTTATCACATTTGCACAAGTAGTGCTATTTTGAGTGGACAGCACTAGGGTTCTGCAGGAGAGCTGATGCCTGAAATCACGTCCATCAGCTTTCTATCAAAGAGCTTAAAAGCCAGCATCACTCGTTGCACTTAAAGCCACGGTGTAAATCACAGGGGATGGCCTGCAGTACCACCAGTCACCATGCAGCGGAAGTCACTTGGAAATTGGCCAGACCTGCACTGTCAATCACCCTCTTCCAGCACAGGGACTGGGATGCAGTGGAGAAAGGGAAATAGAGACGAGGGTAGTCGGGCCAGGCGAAGAGGGTGGAGCTAGATGGAGATCGAAGCATAATTTTTACCTCGTTGACACTCATGACGAGCCCAGCTCGTCATGAGTCACAGTGGAGCTGTGCTCAGGACGAGCTGGGCTCGTCATAACGGCTGCGTGCCACTCACGCGCGATTGATTCCCCACCTGTGTGGGAGAATTAATCAGTGGGTGGAGTTGTGACGAGCCCAGCTCGTCATGAGCACAGCTCCACTGTGACTCATGACAAACTGGGCTCGTCACTAGCACCGCGGCGCTGTGCTCACCCCCGGCCCCCCTCACCGTGGGGGAATTACCCCCGCAGTGAAGGTGTTAATGAAAGTCTTGATTCTTGCGAGGATTGGGGCATGTGTACGTGACTGTGTGTGTTTGTCACAGCATAATAATCAGGGCCACTGTAATCACGTGGTTATGCAGCCGCAGCATTTTTCCGCATAATTATAGATTTGCCATATAATCCATCCTCTGCGGCATAATCTGCTAATTTAAAAAATATATATAAATGTTTCTAGGTCAAGCGGTTAATAAATTACAAAAACCACACTGACAGGTTGTACCGTTCAGTGGAAGGCCTTTTGCATAGGTTGACTGGTCAACATTCTGTTGCTTATTGCTATATTTGGGTGTTATACTAGTACTTAAGGAGGTCACCAAATACCAAGACAGTGTTACACAAGCTTAATAAGTACAAAAAAATGAAGTAATTCTGTTAAAAAATGTGCGGTATCATGCTGCATAATTTACCTTTTCTTGCCGCATTCTTTACTCAACCCTGCCCCATAATTTGGTCTTCTCCTGCTGTATAATTCCAGTTGCCCTGATAATAATGCCCACCCCTTTTATGCTGATATCCTTTGTATAATGACGGTAATTCCTGTCATATTGTAGTCAGCCTATGTATGATGACACCCACCCATGGCATATTTGTGGCAATTCACTGCATAAGGCGTATATTCTTGGCATGATGGTACATACTGCCATATTGATAACCCTTGCATAGTGGTTGCCTAAAAAATGAACATTGCTAGGACAGTGGTGTCGCCACTAGCAATATTGTGGTAAGTCTTGACATACAGCAGGGGACCTTGGCATTATGGTAGCCACCCATGGCACAATGCTGGCTCTGGCATAATAGCGTAATTCTTGGTACATTGTGGGCATCCTTCTAATGCCACCTGCCCTTAACAAAACAGTAGATCTAGCACAGTAGTGCCCATTCCTGGCAATAATGGGGACCCTTTTCAGGATGGAACTCACCCTGGCATCATACTGGTCCTGGGATAATGGTGGGTTTCATGGCTGACTGTGAGCAGCTACCAGCACAGAGCCACCCACCCTGTACCCGTGTCACGTGTGTGGCTCCACCTCTGGCCCCTCCCTCCAGGTTTTCGATATTTGTATGGCCGCAGTGTTTTGTGTCACTACTTTGTGTAGGTCTTGGCACATCTCAGCTGCTACTGCATGCCTGGACCTCTCTCCTCTCCCTACAGCCCACCCGGGCCTTGTTGTTGGAAGAAGTCCCTAAAGGGCTCTATCTTGAACATTGTGAATCTAAGACACTGGAAGTGCAGGGCACAAGTGCTGGGATGAGTGTAAAGTGCCAGGGCACTGTAACCGTCTATTCTAGTGCACTGGGACTGAGATGGGCGTGGCCATTTTTGTTTTGGGACCCTAATGCTATCGATAGTTAAAGTCTGGTCTCTTTTCCTCCCTTGTGCGAAGTTGCTTTTCACATAGTTTTGAATATTCTGTCATCATTATGGCATTTTTATTGCAGCCTCTTTTCATATATACTCCCCCCTTCCATGTTGTCTATGCTCCCCCCAGATCCCCATCCGTTTCCCATTATTTATTTATTATTTATTCCATTTATTTGCCTTCTTCACCGCTTGTGCTATTTGCCTCCTCGGTCCCCTGCTTCACACAATGCATCGTGCTCCCCAGTTTTGATATATTTTTCCTTAATTATGTATTTTTGAAGGACGGCCTGTTAGTAACAAAGGGCTGCCAATCCACGCGCGCTCATTTTCTTTTAGCACTAGGGTGCCCTTGTTTTACTTTTATTTACTTGCAATGTATGTACCGTAGTGTTATGGCAGTGCGCTATTTAAGAACAGTTGATATTCAAATCTCCTTCGTGTATTATGAGGCATGCATGCTCATCGGTGGCATTCTTGGAGACCCATTGGAACATTACCAGCCATGCATCGGCAAGTGTTTGGTATGTGTGTTGTAGAATCCATTTGCAAATGGTAAAAAGCATTGGCACGACCTATTGGCTTTGTCAATGCTGGTTTCATTTCTCAGGGGAACCTCCAAATCCTAGTGGGTGGGTATTTTCGCCCAATCACTTTCAAAGATCACCAGTCGCTACTGCTGAAAAAGTCTGATTCACAAATCTTTTATCAAATACTTACTGTTGGAAATTGAGTTGATAATGAAACATGACCCACAGTTCCTTTTCTGAGTGCTTATGTCCTACATGAATAGTCAAAGTAAAAAAATATTGCCCGAGGGAACCTGGCACAGTAATTCCTTTATATTGTATACAAAGAGGTCAACCATGGGCTCAAAATAGAAGAGGGCTGTTGAAAAATTGCCCTTTCTGCGGGGTCTCCCCAAATATTTGCCTTCTTCCTACCCCACTTACTGAATTCGGTTTTGCTGGCTTTAGGACTCTGGGCAGTTTATTACCGCTAGCCAGTGCTAAAGTGCATGTGCTCTCTGGTTAAAACATGGTAAATTCCAATGTAAGTCTTAATATAAGCCTAACCAGGAGCAGCACTTAGTAAAGTGCTCGACATATTTAGAAATGTGTTTTTTACTACTGCAAGGCCTGTCTCTCCCATAGGATAACATGGGGATTACCTTTTATAATTTTATAAGAGTAATTTCCAATTGGGAAGAGATTGGATACCCAAGTTGGGTGTTTTTGGAATCAGAATTTAAATTCACTACTTTTGGTGTAGTCAGATTTTAAATTGTAATTCTAAAAATGCCACTGTTAAAAAGCTGGCATTTTTCTTTTTTAGTCATTTGGTGCCAGCTGTTGCTCTCTGAATACACATCTGGGCTTGGTGACAGCTAGCCTTTGTGATTCCCTATAAACAGCCACACACAAAGGCAACGTGGGTGTGAACGATAGGCCATCCATATCCTGAGTGGGCCATACTGAGTTGGATGGGAGGGAGAACTGACACTTATCCTCCACTAAAAAGGCACAACTGTGTATAAGTACTGGATCTCTGACAACACCAACTCCGTACACTTCTGGACCTGTGGATACTCTGCCAAAAAGGACTGTTGTGCTGCTACAAGATCCTCGACTATCCTGGACTCCTACTTTGGTGTGCTGACTTGCTGCCCTCTTGCCTGCGAGTGAGAAGAACATGACCTGCATCTCTCCACCCAGAACCAAAGTGACTACACGGGCTCACCTCCTGATTGTAGTCGGTGCGCCTCGGCCAAAGTTTTTACCTTCTGACATAGAAACTTTTCTGGATCTTTTTCCGCTGGGGTCCCTTGAAGTTCTCCACCAGTACAGATTCAGTGAGGGTTGCCGGCTTGCCTTGCGAAGGGCTCCCAGTCAATACTGTGGGATCAGACCTCTGGAGCTTTCCAGCAGGACGTACCAGGGTTCCAGGCCAGCTCACGGTTGTAGGTGGCTGCCCTGCCTCCTGAGGTTGAGGCCGGTCAAGTCTATTACCTTCTATTACCTACTTTTACAGAGCTTTTTCTCCCAGGGTCCCTCAATGCTCTTCACAAGGTCAGGTTCGGTGAGGGTTTACTAGCTTGAGATTTTACCTGCTCCCGGTCAAACTCTGGAAGTCGGACCACTGGAGCTTTTCAGCAGAACGTACCCGAAGCACGGGCCAGATCGCAGTTGAGGGTTGGCGGTTTGGCTGGCAAGGTCGAGTCGGTCCACTTATGGAGTTTTTTTTAAAGTTGCTCCAAATTACTCCAAACTTCTGGAACTTATTCCTGTAGTTCCTATGAGGATCCCGAAGTGTCCAAAACTTCCTCCAAGAGTCTGGTAGTTCCCAGAAAGTTTGGGACTTCAGTCCCCACAATCCACTTGGACCAACCCCTCACTAAAGCACCCCAGGCTGGGGATTCTTGGTGGTGATGATCCAGGTGAGCTCTGTTCTCCTGTAGCTTGTAGGGAGTCCACACGTTAGTCCTTTTGTAGCAAATGTAGTCCACAGGGCTGTATTCCCAGATAGTGCATCAGGTGCAATCAGTCACAGTGCAGGGCCTAGTTGGTGCAAATCATACTTCCAGCATAGACCCATCTTTTAATCTTGTTTCAAGCAGTAGATCTGAGAGGCTCTGCCCATCTCAGCCTACCTATTCTGTGTTCTCTGGGGTTATTCCTGTCAAAGGAGCTTCAGGGCTACACCCCAGAGCCTGACCATTTCCTCCGAAGCGTGGCACAATCATCTCCCAGATAGCACTATTTTTCCAAAATTCCGTATGGCTGAAGTCTCAACAAAGAGGCATGAGCTAGTTAACCCAACCTCCAGGATGGCTCATCCCCATAGTCTCCCTCTCCCTGGCATCTGCACATTAACCTCCTTCAGCCTGCATCCTAATGGGTTCAGAGGGAATGGGCGTAGATATACATGGCTTCTTCTACCTGTCACCCTTCTTCATTTGTAGCTCATGGATTATGACCCCTACCCCTTGCACTGGCATTCCTGTAGAGCAGAACCCTCTCCTCCCAGGATGTCTCAACCCATGTGCCACTCATCACTTCATCAATGCAGCCTGGATAATTCACTAAACACTGACCAATCAGGGCAGACCACTGGAAGGCTGAACTTTGGCTGACAGTTCATAAAGTCTTATAACTTATATTCTATCCATTTTAGGAAAAATCCAATGATAGCATATTGTTGGATTTATCACTACAATTCTTCTAAATCCTTGAATTTTATTTTCTGTAATCCCTAGCGTTAGTTGTTAATTAATAACTTATTGCCATTGTATCCTATGTGGCTGAGGATCTACAATGGGGAAAATGAACTAGTCAATTTCTCTACCACTAGGGCCAATAAAACATATTTTCTGAGGACCCTGCCTATAGCTACAGGCCCCCACCCCTGCCTCTGGATCCCGTAGGGGAGACTTTGAGGGCTCTATATATATTGTAGATCCTCACTCCACAGTGCTCCTAGCACAAAAGTCAATTTTGGGAAGCACTTTACTATAATGAGGGAAATGAAACATGCAATTTCTCGATCCCCAAGGCATATAAAACCTATTTTAGAAGGGTCCTTCTGTAAGTAAATGACCCACCCACCTAGGAGAGTGGGAAACCTAGGAGAAATCTTGGGGGTATCTAATAAGCCAAAATATTTTAGCTTATCAGTTTATAAGTGCCCCAAACACCAAAGTCCTGTTTGGGCACAATTTATATTTTAAAAGCAGTTCTGCAACACAGAGATGCTCTTAAAACGACCTCATGCTCTCAGCAGTGCACACATGCAAGTGCAGAAAAGGCTACTGACATCTAAACTACCATGCTATTTTATATGCTAGGGACTTAAAGGTAGTTTTAATCCCCCTGTCCTAGTATGTACGTCTGTCTTATAGGGGAGATCATGCCAATTACAGGGGTACCCTAATCCATAGTGTACCCTAGTTTATGTAGGTGTTTTCACTGTATTCTTAGTGTGTTTTCAGCATAGCACTGGCCCTGGGTCTGGATAACAAAAAGTCAATGGGGGAAGGGATCACTTGTCCTGAGTAACCAGGGTTTTGTAATCTAATCGTTTCCGGTTCCGATAAAAAAAAACGATTCACGTACTAAGGCTCGAATGGCGGTGTATCTTGATTCTCCGCCTTTTTGTTAGCAATTTGACAGCATCATCATCGGGTTTGATTGTATACTTCCTCCACCCGGAGGTAGACCACTGGTTAGTGCCGTAGTGATTAGTGATCAAAAAAAGTAGCGTGTTAAGTAAAAATAAAAAGGCTTCTATGAGCAGTTAAGGCACATTTTAATTAATACTAGAAAAAAGCCTGGATAATCGAATTTGGCGTGCGTAGGAAGCTTGAGTTAGGGGGCTTCCGCACTTTTAATGTCCATAAAAAGGTCGACATATTTCAGCCACTAGTTGCCCACAAGGGGTCAGGTTGGCTTTCTTCAGGACCTAGTATCTATAGTGAAATAATGAAAAAATGACTTTATTTTGTAGGTTAATTCTTGGAATAATTTTCCCGAATTTGGAAAGGCCTCTAAGTACCTTTGAGTGTTCTGTAAAAAAACTCCTCTGGCATGCTGAGAAGGCTGTGCCTGCTCCTGTGCAGTTCCTTCACGACTTCTGCTGTCTCTGCCTCTCAGAGGCAGAGCCCAGGGACAATCAGAGCCAGTTACCACCAGTATCAGTCAGCAAAAAATGGGGATTCTCAGGGCACACAATGACAATGCAACATCTTTTTATTGCGTTCTTCCTGGACCTAAGTGATGTATTGTCATTGATTATGGATTGATGTAGATGCAGCTGGTAAGTGTGGGCAAATTGGCAGTTGTAAAATCACCTTTAGTAGAAGCCATTTCTGTAGTTGTAGCTAGCCGGTAAATATGGGGAATAACCAGTGGTTAACCTGTCTCCTCCAGCCACTTCCACATCCTGACGTCAGCAGGAAAGGTGTGTCATTGTGCTATTGCAGGCAGAAACTCAGTGATCAGACACGCTTGCTATGCCCCATTCGGGAGTTGGAGCGCCGCCCACTGCTTTCTCGCAGGGCGAGAAGCCGAAAATAAAATGGTATTTAAAATACCATTTTATTTTTTGCTTCTGACGTGGCGAGAAAGCAGACGGCAGAGGTATGCCTGGTTGGGGGCGGGCGGGACCGTATGCCTGATAGGGGGCGGGAGGGTGGGTGGGTGGAAGAGGAGCGGCTACCACCATTCTGCGTGCCCCGATTGCTTGGTCGGCCTTGGGGCCGACCAAAGCAGTCATGCGCTTTCTACATTTTCTCTATGTAGGCTGCATGCAGCCTAAAAAGAGAAGATGGCGTGCCTACTGGGGCCCGGCTGGGCGCAGTCCGGGACTCCTTACCAATTACGATGCAGCCATTGCAGCATCGTGATCGGCTTCCGGGAGGGGAGGGAGGTGCAGCTTGCATGTTCCTGGACTTCCTGTTCAGAACGCGGGACCCCGGCGCAGGGGCGGTGCGAACAGGTAAGTTTTCTATTAATTTTATACTACCCCCTCCGCAAACCCTGACTGCCTCTGTGCAGGAGGGAGTACTCATGCAGATGAGAGGTGTTTATCAGTGTCCCCTGTGAGTGACTGCGGTTTCACTCTTGGTGTGTGGTTCATTTGGCGCGAATAGGACAGGTGTAGATACAGGTAGCCCTCGTGTGAGATTAAACCACTCAGTAACTAGCACTGGGGACAGGTGTCCCGCGTGCAAGCAGACAATTTGTTTTACATACTGATAACTTGGGTTACAACACTCAGTAGCTTTTCATTATTCGAGCCCTCCCTAATGTGAACCCAATGGCTTCTAGCCGCCCCTGGCACCCCTAATGTTTGTGACCTAAACCACTCGATAGCTTCTCGATGTTAGCGCTACCGCTGTCCCTGGTGTGAGCTCACTCACTCAGTGGCACATGGTGCCTTGTGGCCGCCCAGTGCTGAACTAAATATTCAGTTCTTTCCTGAAATTGGCGGTACACCGCTACCCCTGCATGTGAGATCAAAGACTCAGTGGCGTCTAGTGCCTTGTGGCAGCTTGGTGGTGATGTTGCCATTCAGTACGTTTTGATATCACTGGTACCCCTACGCGTGGCTTACAGTGCTGTAGACAATCAGTGGTGCACCTATACCCCTAGTGTGCCCTGACTTACCCAATAGCTTTCCGTGGGTTATAGCAGCCTGGTACGGAGCTAAGCTGGCAGTACTTCCTGGATTTCGGTGGTACACCGGAGCTCCCAGAGTTTTCAGGTTTGCACGTTAAGGGAACAAGCACCTTTGTTGTTGTTATCGCTACTGTAGGCGCTGTACAGTTGCACGTGTTTACAAATGTATGTGCTTAATGAACACAAGGTTCTCACCATTTTCGTGCCTGTAAGCATTGAGCAGTATGTATCATGAATAAGTGCGGAGTATAGACTGGAGCGGTCTGTTTTCTGAAATATTTCCTTCATGTGTTTCTTTAAAGAAAATCTTCCCCTAAGTTTAATTGTAGACACTTTTCATTTCGGTAGCGAGGAGTTGTATTTTGGAATAAACTGTTTACATTAGAAAAATTGTGTTAGCTCCTCGTGTACAACAATGTCTGAATATTTAATATGATTTTGACACAAGAAAATAACTCGTCAATATTACCTAGCTTATTTTAAAAACACAATTGAAAAACTACTGTATAACACAAAGGAGAAGGTTTGTGAGAAGGTTTGTGTTAGTGAGCGCTGCTTGGACAGCTCAGTAGATTCGACCCCTCTCTACTCACCTCCAGATCGGGTTCTTATCTCGAAAAAAGCATTTTTCTCTGCAAGGTGAGCGGAAGCGCAGATGTATAATAAACACGACTCTGCTGTATAAGCACGTGGGACACGGTGGGAGCCCTGTGAGTCCGATGGTCTGAAGCAGAGTATGGCTTTCTGATTGGTAGTGGCTTAAATATAAAACTTGGGCTTTCGGATGGCAAGGGCTACCCAGCGTACCTTCCACCCCTTCTTTCTTTACATTCAGGCTATGAGGTGGATATCAATCAATCAATCAGAGTACTTGTAAAGTGTGCTACTTACCCGTGAGGGTCTGAAGGCGCTGAGGGGAGGGGGGTGCGGCTACTGCTCGAAGAGCCAGGTCTTGAGGAGTCTTCTGAAGGCGAGTGGATCTTGGGTCTGCCGTAGGTGGGTATGGAGGGGGTTCCAGGTCTTGGCGGCGAGGTAGGAGTAGGATCTGCCGCCGGAGGTCGTTTGTTGGATGCGGGGGACAGCAGCGAGGGTGAGGCTGGCGGAGCGGAGCTGGCGGGTGGGGGTGTAGAAGCTGAGTCTGCTGTTCAGGTAGGCTGGTCCGGCGTTGTGGAGTGCTTTGTGTGCGTGGGTGAGGATCTTGAAGGTGATCCTCTTGTCGACGGGGAGCCAGTGTAGGTCTCTCAGGTGGGGGGGTGATGTGGCTGCGGCGGGGGACGCTGACGATCAGTCGGGCGGAGGCGTTTTGGATGCGTTGTAGTAGTCGTAGGTGTTTGGCTGGGATTCCTGCGTAGAGTGCGTTGCCGTAGTCCAGTATGCTGCTGACGAGGGCCTGTGTCACTGTTCTTCTTGTTTCGGTCGGGATCCACTTGTAGATCCTGCGGAGTGCAGAGGGTGTTGTAGCAGGAGGAGGAGACGGCGTTGACCTTCTTAGACATGGAGAGGGAAGAGTCGAGGATGAATCCTAGGTTGCGTGCATGGTCGGTGGGTGTTGGTGCTTTTCCCAGTGTGGTCGGCCACCAGTTCCCAGGTGGTGCTGTTCCCAGTGTGGTGCCACACAGCGGAACAACAGACACGGATTACTTTGTTAGCACATTTTCATTACTATGGGCCATATGTAGGTAACTTAATACCGGTCGGTAACGTCCGAAAATCGGTAAATTTCCCGTTACCGACCGGTATTCAGCTTTTTCTAATGTAGGTGGCTGGATTTGAGGATTCAGTAATTTACCGAATCGGTAATTTAAGGAATCGGTAACTTACCGAATTCTTAAAATACCGAATCAGTAAATTTCCGAATCCTTAAATCCTATGTAGGGAGCTCAAGTGAGTGGATTTTTGATTTAAGGATTTGTTATTTACCACCAACTACATGTTGGTGGTAAATATTGAATAACTTTAAAAAAGCAATTTTGTGCTTCTTTTAAAGTGCCATGTGGCAGACATACATGCAGGGCATGTATGTGCGCCACATGTGCACAAATGCACGATTCAAGGGTGCAACAGGGTGTCAATGTGACACCCTGCCACCCTTGAATATGCTCCCCCTATTACCGATTCGGTATTTACAGAATCGGTAATAGTGAATGGCTTCCCATTCATTCCTATGGGCCTCCAGGCCCATAGGAATGAATGGGAATTACCGAATCGGTAAATACCAAATTGGTAGTATTGAATATTACCAAATCGGTCAAATTTACCGAATTTTTACCTACATACTATTTACCGATTCTTAAATACCGAAATTTGGTATTTAAGAATCGGTAAATAGAGATTACCTACATATGGCCCTATATAATTTATATTAAGTCTAAAAGAACCCTGCACCGCTTAGAGTGTCTTCTCAGAGTCTCCTTCCGTGTTCCCTCCCTCACCTTAGCAAGGTAACTGAGTGTTTGAGGGAGTGTTTGAAAGGTTGTTTGCCCCTCTGCTGCTGGTAGAAATGATTCTGGATGCTGTCACTTGACCTGCAGGATGGCCCGTGCTGCTGGGATGTAAACAAGGAACAAACCACCCAGCACATTCATAAACACAACCACCAAGGACAGCATATTCACTGCTGTGTGCCTTGCTCAATACGTGCATGTTGGCACAGTGACATCTTTTGCCTATTTAAGTGCTTTGTAAGGTGCAACGTGTCACCAATTCCCTCACAATCTACTATTGATTAGCTGGAGGGTAAAAAAGCCGGACAGCTATATTTCTTATTTGTTTCGTAAGCTGCTTTTCTTGCTGTAACACTTGGGTAACAGTAATTTAACGCTGGAAGCTTAATAACCCGTTTCAGGGCCCACAGCTGCAAAGGTGTAAAGATTTTAAAAAATCGATAGCGCTTTGTTAATATACTTGGCAACATGTTTTTACGAGTCACTTTTTATTAGGAATTTGTGGTACTTAATTTCATCTGAGAATCATACACAACTGAGTGCCAGCACTGGGCCTAGCTTCAAAAACATAACAATAGAAATGTTTCTGATGCTAGGCCCTGCTGGCAGACAGCGTGTATATTGCTCGGAGGTGCGTGGCACTGGCAAGGTCTAGCATCAGAAACATTTCTATCTACATGTTGTTATATGACATCCCTTTATTAATGTATAACTGCACTTTCACAATTTCTTTATTAACCTTCTCAAATTTGCTTGAAAATGCACCCCGGTGCACTCCGACGACGACCTCCAACAAAGTTTACGCCCACCACTTTCAAATGTCACCAGCCACCACTGGTCCCACTATGTGTTTTTATTACAATATTTTATATTCCCTCCTTTGTAAAGTGCTGTGCACAGTGACTTCACCTTTCTTCTCAGGTCAAGCTGCCTGAAACAAGGGCAACTGTGTTATTTAACACTTCCGAATGTCATGTTAGAGCAAAAGCTGCCACTCTCAAGGGCCACAAATGAAGGAGAACCCGAGCCGCATAAAAAACCAACAGGCAAGCAGAGGAACCCAAGGAGATAATAGTATAGAACCTAGCACTCACAAACCACGGACTGGAGTAGATAAGGAACGGATCAAGCAGCAACACAGTTCTAGGAGACAGAGCTGAAAGGGATTTCCTGAATTATAGATGACTAAGCATTCCAGGAAAAACACAGGAAATCAGGAGGAAAGAAACTAGGAGAAATAAACCTGTCAACACTAACCAGAGAGTCTGTGATGCACGAACAGCAGATTCAGACCTCTTAAATATGGAAGAAGCAAGAATTAACATTAGTGTAATGTTTCACTGTCATTTCACATATCTTTTTCACTTCTGCCCCCCTCCCCCCTCCCCCCGCCAACCCTACACTCCAGGTTGGCATATACCTGTTAGAATTTCTTCCCGCACTTACATTTTTTCCTTTTAATGAGTGATTTTTTTCTGGGTAGACTGTGACTTGGATGTGACTATGAGCTTCCGTGGTCTGCCTGTTTTTTTAGTTGACTCTTTCTACCCCATCCCAGCTTCTCACCCCTTTGTGCCATACTCTTTTTTTAAATTCTTTTCCGAGTGCACCTGCTGCACCATGCTCCTTACAGGGAGAGCCTTTCCATATCCCCACTCTTTGCTCCACGACTCCCTCAGTGTGCTTCCTGCTCCTGGCAGTGTTTCTGCAGTCGGTGCAGTGCAGGCGGTGAAAGTCTGCCACGCGTGGACAGCAGGACTCATAGAAATGCCACCGCCATTATGCATTAGGAAAAGACAAAATAATAGAAATTGCATAGGCAGCCATTGTTGTACGTTGAAGAAGAACAAAAATATCTACGTCCTGTCACATGGCGAAGCCCAGTCTACCACCCTCCTAACCTGCTGGCCTTTGCCTCTTGTTCTCTCCTTTTAACATATTCATGTGCCTCACAGCAACACCAGCCAATGCCAAGTGCTAAATGTAGAAGCCCTCTGCCCCTTCAGAGCCAGAGCACTGACTAACCCACTGTTCCCCAGTTAGCTATACTAGCCTAACAGTGTACTAGTGAGCCTCCCACACTGGATGACATCTCAACTTCACTACTAGCAGTGACTGAACTACTTCTGTTGCTGCCACCAAGTTTAATGGGTCTCTGCCAAAACAGGGCCCCCTGCAAACTACTGCTGGTGCTGGTCAAAGCTTAGAACGCCTCTACTCAAGACAGCCTTTGTAGCTCCAGAACCCGCCCATCTGCAACCAAAGACCCACCAAACGCAATCAGCTAAGAGCACCCAGACATCCAGCCGCTACATCCAGATGCCGGTCATTTCATCTTCCTGGTCCTCTCCACTAGAGGTCACTTCTTCTAGCAATCCGAGTCTGCTCCTCACTCAGACACTTCAATACAACCCTGAGAATCTTCTACTTGAGCACACGAGTTCCCACAGGCGTGATTCAGCGTGAATGTATACTGCTGCTAGTAGATAAAGATGACTGTCCATTGTCTGTTGTCTCTCCCATGTGACACCTGTCAATAAATTAACATGTAAACTCAGAGTTTTCTAGTGGGGCAGGATGGGACACAGTTGCCTCCATGAGTCTGGAACATCAGATTTGAGTGCACATTAAAATCTTGAATTTTGGTACTAAAAGCTCTAAGCAGAATAAGCTTAAAAGGTGTATCCACTGTGACTGCTGTGGTGACTTTGCTACTTTTTCATGTGCCCCTGATCTCTGTCTGGGCTTAATGGAGCTCAAAATCTTCCAACATGACAAGGATTGAAGCTTACGTGGGATAGACCCAGAAATGGTGCCTGACGATGCTGTCCTTGTTTTGGGTAGGCTGGGCAACTAGTCCCAGTCCTCCAGTAGTCAAGTCCAAGCTGGGTGGTTTTTCTACTGGTCACTCCTAAAGCTCGCAGATTGGTAGGGCCAGCTTCTATGATACTGGGGCATAGACAGCAGCTGAGAAATGGTTTAACTACTCACCTGGCCCAGGTGTCTCCAACTGGTTGATCACAAGCTACCCGTCGTTTAAAGGCTACGTCTGAGTAGTGCTCACAAGATAATCGTCTGTCAGCTAGTTTAATAATATGCATCTGCAAAATGACTAAGGCAGAAAAAGCATTGTGTTACCCTTTTTGTGAGGCTTGAAAGCTGACAAAGCAGGTCACTCTACAGAAAAATGATTTATTTCTGTGTCTACATTTTATTCATTTCTCTTTTTACTCTACACTCTTTTTAGTCACTCTTCTTTCTCTCCTTCCTTTTTCTTGCTTCTTTTTTTTCCTCCTCATCTCCCTTTCTTATTAGCTTTATTTCTCCACATTTTTATTTCCTCATATCCCTTTCTTATTAGCTTTCTTTCTCCAGTTTTTTTTACACTGTTCCCTTTTTCTTTCTGCTTTCTTTCTCTTTCCTTTCCTGTCATATTTTTTTCCCCTGTCTTTTTGACTTTTTCTGCCATGTCACTCTTCTTCCTTGGTCCTTATTTATCTAGTTTCTATATATTCCATACTTTATTATTTCTTACTCTTCCTTCTCCTACTCTCCTTTTGTCCTTTCTCTTTCACCTTTCTTTTTCACCTTTCTTTGTTACTTAATGCTTTCTCTCATGGTTATTCCTTTTTTCATTCCCTATTCAACTATTTTAATTATTATTTTTGTTTTTTCTCACCTTTGCTCCATTCTTAAAATTCTTCATTCTTTTTCCCCTTTGTCGACTTTCTTTGTCTTTTCTTGCTACTTTTTTATTTTCTTTACTTTCCTGTTGTGTCTTTTGTCTCTTCCTCAGATACTTTCCTATCTCTCTTCCTTTCCTTCCTTCTCCCCTTTCCTTCCTTCTCTCCTTTCCTTCCGTTTCTCCTTTCCTACCTTCAGGGTAAGGGCGAGAATAATTAAATTGGCGTATGAGGGACACATGGAAATCAGTCCTACAGTGAAGTGGAGAGGAACAACAGAGAGTGTGTTATGTGCTTGGAGTGACAAGTCTCAGAAAACTTAGAGTTATCCTTCAGTAGAATCCAACAAATCAAATGGTCCCTGGAAGAGAGTAAGGATTGATATAACTGGTCCATTGCACGCGTTGGGTGGAAACCCAAGATATGCCATTGTTGTGATTGGCTATTTCTCTAAGTACCCTGTAGTAAAAATTACTGGAGAAGTGAATTTTGAAACAGGTATTGTATTTTTAAAGGCGTACCCGAAATTATGATTTCCAATAATGGTTCCCAGTTTGTTTCGCAGAGAATGAAAGATTTCCTTTTAGAGCAAGGCACAGAGTATGTTCGGTCATCAGTGTATTATGCTCAAAGCAACGGCCTTGTGGAGAGGTGCAACAGAACACTGAAGGAGAGATTACAGCTGTCTTTCACAGGAGGAGAAGATGGGAAAGTGGGTAAGAGAAAATTGTTGTGGTCACACCACACCTCGCTCTGTAACTGGGAAATCTCAGTTCGAAGTGATGAGAGGGTACAAGACCAGGGCATTATGTCCAAAGGATAGGAGCAAATGAAGGTGGTGGTGGAGAGTGAGCCCAGAAAACGTGGTGATTTTGTGAGTGATGATTGGGTTCAAGTACGGAAAGGCAGTATGGTTTGTAAAAGACAGTCTAAGTGTTTGGAGCCACTTCAGGTGAAGAAAGTATACAAACATACACTCTTGTAGAGTATGGAAATGTGTGGAATGGGAAAAACATATTAAAGACAGCACTGTGCAGAGAACAGGAGGAACAGTGTTATTTGGATCAAGAATCCAGAGCTGGTGATTGTGGATAGGAACAAATCCAGAGTTTTTAGGAATTGTAATGATATTAAGACTCTCAGAAAGTTTGATGACATTGTTATGTAACTACTGTTACTCACTAATTTTTCAAATGCAATGTTCTATTTAGTTTTTGGTTATGTTTTTCTTTATTTTGTTGAATTTGTTAAAGGAAGGAGACGTGTAGTGTTCTCACTTTGTTTATTGTGAGGAATTCCATGTTGTTCTAGATTGCTGTGTTCTCCTGCTTGAGAAGTGTTTCTTGTCAGCTGGGCTGTTATTTTCCTCCTGGTCAGATGTAATAAACTAAGCCCATTGTTCATCATTCGCTTCGGCCTCTGGAGTTTTCACCTTGCTGTAAACAGACCATTTGTAATACTTAATATTATATATTTAATGAGTCATCAGTTTCAGTCGTTGATTTTAATGAATGTGTTATTAATGGGTAAGTCTTTACATTTTATTTAATAATTTAATGGAAACCAAGAAACATTTTAGCTGAATACCACAAATAATAGTTGCGCTCCGATCCTCTCAATACGTTAACACACGCATCCAATACTACCATTTGTGGTTTAAGCAACACTTTTTTTTACACAGATACTGAAGTACATAGAGAGGTATTTCTGATGACGGATGAACTTAGAGTGACTCAGATCTGTATGGTAAGCGGTGCATTACTCATTTCTTAAGGCAGAAAATCATCACTCCTAGCCGAACGGGGGCTGGATCTTTGCAGGTCTGTTTCTCTTCTTGAAGGCGCATTGCTTTAAGATGTAATAGTGTTATTTTGATCTATTATTTATCCTGTCACCAGGCACACTATGTAGGTATATCATGGTGTGCCTGTATTGTTCCCTCCATTGTCTTTTTTTGTGTGTGTGTCCGTCACAAGTATGTTTGTTTCTCTGAGTAACAAGAGGTCAGATGTATCCTTGGCACGTCATAACAGAGCTCAGCATCTGTGACAGGACTTAGCCGATTTTTACTATGAAAAAGGCCGGTCATAAGGATTTGCAGAAGTGCTGCCCATCAGTAATCAAGAATATGGCCAATTCAATGTTAAGGCCATTGGAGAGATATGCCTTATGCATCCACTGCAAATGGACACAAGAGGGCACTAATGCACAACAAATTATGAAAATAACTTGTTTCTAAGGGAAAGGGTGCACGGAAATCTGGTAAAATCCATGCACCAGGGCCATTTAATGAAGCAGGATTTTATGAGGCAATCCTGTGTCAACGCCAGGCGGAGTGATGTAGGCCTTCAAATGTCCGCAGACTCTGATTTGCAGAGTGTTGGTATTGGATAGGGGCTGCAATGGTTGCACCGTTCATTGCCAATTCAGCGCCTGTATCTCAAAGGGACAGGTGTTGGAATGGGACAATGAGGGGCAATGCAGTGAATCATGTGCCTGCTACTTGCTCCTACATTACCAATAGCCGTTATGCACACGGTAGTAGCTATCCCACAAGGACAACTTGAACCGTATGCATGGTTACCGACTGAGAAGAGCAGTCAGCATCCTTTCTATGCTAAGGTGGGAATAAGCCTTCATTACGTTTCTCTGTGAAAAAGGCATTCCTCTTTGCCCCCTACTTTTTACATTCTGATGTGTGTCCTTATGTTTTTCAACCCAGGCATAGCGTGACACATACATTGCAAGGGTGAAACGCTGTAAATACATGTTCCCATAAACGATGGCCCTGTGAGGTGAATGCTCACTGCTGAAACAGAGTCACCTATAGAGCACCATTTTAAATCCCGGAAGACAGACTCTGTCCTTTATCCTTCTTAGGTTGATAAACTCCGCTATATGCAATTATACAATAATACCTTCAGATATCTACACCTCCTAGAAATAGCGCAATTGTAGAATCACAATGATTATTGCCGCGCGTGGGATATGGTAATGAGTTGCGGATAGGTTTATTAATGCAGTAAATGGTGTTTTAATTGTGGTAAGCACAATTCAACAAAGACTGATTTAATGTCTTCTGTCTGTGACTCAACTTCATTTGATGATTCTGCAAATGCTAGAGAGCATTGCACTAAGTAAACATAAGTGGGCTGTTGTGATAGAGCCTTAATTCTTCCCAGTGCTATTATTTCTATGTGGTAACACAGCACCGGATAAAACTAATACTGCTGGGGGGGTTATTTAGGGAGAGAGATATCACTGCATCATTTTGAGTTCTAAATCGCAGATTGAGGGATAGAGCGGTGACACTGCATGCTCCCAACATGCCTGTTCCAAGGCGCTGGACATTTCCACGCCATACAATTCTGCCGCGCAAACATCGGGAGTTTGTCCATAATCACAAGGCTAGGTTAATAGTGTTAGATGGGGAAGCCAGGATTATAAACCAGTCTCACAGGCAGCCATGTAGCTACGAGGTACACCCTTCCCAAAGAGCATTGGGACATTTGATGACTTGTGGAGGACCTGGTAAAGCCGCCTGAAATGTACGTCACTGGTTCAAACCAAACATGGGTTGATGGGCATCACAGGATGCACATCCTTTCTGTTTTATTCTGTCACCGATGTGACATTAATGTGTGCGCTTTCCTCTTTTCCCAGTGAGCCACTGGTTGTTTCATGAAACGCACCAGCCCAGTTGTACTCTCCGGTAAGTGGCCTCCTACGCAGAGTAGGATGGCGCTAGTCTTCAGACATATTTAGGCTGCATTATAGTATGTATATCATACCTGCCTTTCAACTATCTATATTATCTTGTGCCCATCTCACACTTTTTAAGTTCACTTTTGCTCCACCGTAAGCAACAATAGTTCCTTTGATACCAATCTTCAGAGTAAAGTTCTTATCGTGACCTTCTGCCCTTGCCTTGACCCTAGTCTACTAGCCATGGCTTGACTAGAGTTCCAAACCATACACCAGAGTCAAGTGAAGGTGGCTAGGGTGTATCCCTGGCTGCAGCCCACTAGGGTGGCATGGACAGTCATAGAAGCGGACTGCCGGCTCGGCCCTTCACACCTCCTGCTGGAGGATCAGGGTGTCACCTCTTCCAGCTGCTGTACCCGGTATCTGTAGAAGCCCCAGAAGTGTCGCAGGATGAAGTGGTTGTCTGCTTGAGGCTGCTGGATGTGAATCCCAAGGCGCTGACTACACTGAGCCTTTGTGTTAAAGACAAGTAGAAGGCTGTGTAATCTGGCTGGATTTTGGAAGGCTGTTTCAAGCTACATTCAATACTTAGGCAGAGATGTGTAATAAACTATAAATATATGTATGTATAACACAACTATATGCCTGGGTCGCAAATTCCGTTCCGTTCGCGGAATTTGCGGCATTTGGGTAATTTCACGTTCCGTGGAGAACACGAAATTGCCCAAAATTCTGCGTTCCGTGACTTCGCAACATTTTTTGCTTGTTTGCGTTCTCAAAATGCGTGTTTGCGAGATATTTCCCCCCGAGCACGCAAACAGCAATTGCGAACAGGAAAAAAGCACAGCGAACAAGCAATTCCGCGTGTTCGCGGAATATTTGAGTGTTCGCGAGATTTTTTACGATTCCGCTGAGATTTGTGCAACGCGATAACGCAACTTAAGCCCACCCCTACTATAGAGAACATTGAAAGGGACAGCAGTCACTTATATTCTGATGATTATTTCTACCAACTATCTAGGGTTTCTGCGTTAAAGTTAGCTACATTTTACTTCTTTCCTTCCCTCCTTAAGGCCAGGGTCTATCTTAATGATCATGGTTCTCAATGAGACAAATGGAAAATGGATCTATGATTGATTCCACTTTCTGCATTCATCAAGGGCCTTTTCGAGTTTTTTGTAAGGTATTTTTGATTGAAACCTTTTTTATTAATCAAGGAGTTTTTAAAAAGTCTTTAAGTGTTAATAATTGGTCTTCAGACATTTACGATGGGTCCATCTTTTATTGCTAATTATTGTCTTCTAAGGCCGTTGTACATTAATTGTTCATAACAAATCTGTTGTGTATACTAAACAATCGCAGCTCTGAGAACATTTTTTAAACGTTGAGCTTTTTAAAACCTTTCTCACATAATAAAGGCTCTCTGGGGGAATTCTTTAGATATTTCTGACATAGTAATACTTTTATTTCGAAGATAGGGTTTTTAATGGTCTTTCTTGCATTTTTCAATGAAATATCTTTTGTGAATCTGGATCTTTTCCACGGTCATTTGGGAATTGTTTTTAACATATTCAATGTTTTAATATAGGCTAATATAAAAGTGTATTCTTATTTATGAGTTGGTCATGTTGAATGTCAATTTTTTATTTATTGTTTGTGGCCTTTCCATACCCATCTTGAAATGTTTACAAAAGATTCCTCAATATTTTTGAAGGCCCTTTTCATGCCAAAACTGAGTCAACCTAAATAGTACGTTTATTTTTTAATACTCAAGGTCAGTCCTTGGGTAATTAATTTGGTTTTATGGCCTATTCGTTTTTATATTAATCAAGGATCTCTCAGGTAGAAATCTCTTGGATGTTTATCATGGGTATTTATTTGTGTTAATCACTATTCTTTTATATGTAAATACTTTGACTTTTTTCATGTTCCCTGCTACGGTGAGTACCAGAATCTACTTCAATGTAATTCTTGTAGCATTATTAATGGTCCCTTATTTGTTAATAATCTACTGATGTTTCTGTGGCTATTACGAAACCCAATAAAGTGGATCACTTTTATGGTTTTCACAGCGAACCTCTTGTAAGTCCTTTCTAGGGTAATTCAGAAACAAGGAAATATAGGGGTATATTATCAAGGGGTTTATCTCCGCTTTTTTGGCTTTAAAAGCCAAGAAAGCGGAGATAAAATTATCTCCCTATTATCAAGCTGTCGCTAACACCAGTTAGTGACAGCTAATAGGAGATGGCGACCATCTTGGGCCCCGCTTTGCATGTCAGTGATATTTATCACTAATGACATGCAAAGTGGGCGTGCCAAGATGTTAGCGACTGGAAACAGTCGCTAACATCGCTATCTCCTATTACCAACTTTTGAAGATATTCGCGCTAAGCGCGAATATCTCCAAAAGCTAACACCTGCCCTGAGCAGTTCTTCACCATGTTATCCAATGGGAGGTGGATAACATGGCTAAGAGCATTTGCTCGATAATGCATGAATATCGCTGACTTTTCAGCGATATTCATGCATTGCGGCCGTTTTTTATCGCATTTGCGATAAACCTTGCTAATAGCAAGGTTTATCTGCGATAAAAATCGCCGATGTGCGGCGATAATTTTTGTCTCTAAACAAGTTAGAGACAAAAATTATCGCTAGTTGTTGGTAATATGCCCCATAGAACCCTAACATTCTAAACAATATTTGTTGTAAAGGCATAACTAGTGTGCCAATTTTCCACTATTCTCTTGATACAAACATATGTAACTTGATATCCTTGATTTTTATTTGTCGCTATTTCTCCTATGTACCTGTCTATAAATTCTGATAGCGTTTACAGGCGCATTTATCACATTTTTACGCATTGCAGCAAGCCACCTTGCTGCGCAACATGAAAGGGCATGAATGACCTGTATATAAAATTGTACAACGCATTCCTGTCCTTAACCTGCAATGACGCACTCTTGGCTGCATAGCGCCAATGCAGACACCATTGCATCACGGTGCAAGTGTGTCTGCGTTAAAAGCAGGATTGTTTTTATGCAGAAAGGGACACCCTCCTGCACAAAAACATTCTCTGAGGCATTTTCCCCTTTCTATGTGTGCTTCGGGAACACAGCACACACAGAAAGAGAAAAAGATGAAGAAATAAAGATAATTCTCTTTGTTACACCTCATCTGGGAAGCTGTAGCATTTTGACGCATTCCTAGGTCTACCAGTAATGGTATAACTGGGAATGCACCAACATCTGTGGGTGAATGTGTAGGAACACCCCTTTTCCACCCATGGAACTACTCCCTGGGCAGAGTAGTGCAACGCAGCGATTTGCACTGTATTGCGTCATCCTAGGTTTTGCTAGCCTCGCAGTGCCATGCAAGGTGGCACTGCATTGCTTGATATATCTTACTTTAGTGTTGTGTCACCCTTGCCTCTCCCTTGCGGGGAACAAGGGCGATGCAACATATTGGCAAATATGCCCCTTAATGTTTTGGTCTTCCCCACATTTTCTGGGAATTGTTCCTTTGCTCTCACTTCCAATAGCAAGGTATTTCAGATTTTTTGTGTAAGCTTACCTTTCTCCATTCTCAAATTGGACCACTGGTTGTTGGCTAAAACATCCAGTGCACTGATATGATAGGGTTTCCACACATGTAGATATGATACAACCTCAGGTGCATGTTTTGAGTTTCAGGTGGCACCCCAGAGTGAATTTATATTTCCTTATTACCTTTCTTATTTTTGGCTTGCTTGTTTTTTCCTGCTAGTTTCTGCATATTTTGACCACATGATTTAATTTCAACTATGATTCGCCCAGAAAATAAAATGTTATATGCACTTTGGAAGTGTATGCCTTTACAGTCCACTGTTCATCCACGTGCCTAACAGGATTATAATTCACCTACTTAATCTGCGGTCTCTGTAATAGAATAAAATCAGAATTTAACATCTGTGCAGTCAGTTTCTTGAACTGAAGTAGTTGCTAAATGACACATTTTTTAGTTAAAGGAGGCACTACGTATATAGGAGAGACAAGAGTCTATGAGTGATTGTTAGATGTAAAGGTGTTCTACTGTATTGTTGTTGTATTGCTCTCATGAAAAATATACCCATCATTCACAATTACCTATCTCATAATTCTATATGTTTGTGGGTGGCTAGAGTAGAAGTTCTCACTCTAAAATGCTCGAAAGGGTGGGTGTAAAGGGCTACTATGGGACATCTGTTTGCATTTATTTAGTAGCAAAAGGAGTGCATTTCTTAAGGTACCCACATTTTATGAGACTGTTATGAAATATTTAAAAACAAAATATGTATTTCATACATATACAGAGGGGTTGGATTTTTAGAAGAATAAGGAATTGTTGAGATAATACTTGGGTTACAGCAATCCCTGCAGGCCCGGACTGGCCATAGCGGGCACCGGGCAATCCCTAGGGGCGCCGCACGGGTGGGGGATGGTTTGGGGCTCCTGGGGGACGTTTTTGTTACAGGGCCGTTTTTGCAGCATAACTGCAAAATCGGCCCTGTACCAAAATCGGCCGAAAACTGGCCCGGCAAAGAGCTAGGCGGCACCGCCAACCCCCCCCCCCCCTCCCTCCCCCGAGTGGGGGGGGGGGGGGCCGGCCAGGCACTTTGCCAGGGCCGGTTGTGGTTCCCAGTCCGGCCCTGAATTCCTGTATAAATGCACGTCTCTAATTTCTTTATAATTGGCGACTAGTGATGCAATCAGTCACCGATTATAAAGAAAAGCTACCAGAACTGGGCTGTAATAAGTTAATCCAGTCGACGTCTGACATCACAATGGCTATGCCAGAGCCAGCAGCCCAGGTCAAAGGCAGGTCAGATCACGGTGCAGCTTTTTAAAGCAAAGAAAATTAAAGTTACTTTTCTTTCTTGCGCTGTATTTTTCTAGCTTAGAGTGATTAGAAGAAAGAACATGATTGTTTTTTGCCTCCTTCAATAATGATAGAAAACTTAACATTATTCTGCATGTTTCTACACATTCTGACTTACTGCAGCTTTTTTTTAAAATGGCTTGTATTTAAATGTTTATTATATCTTTTTGCTACAAATATCTATCAGGATATTGCTGTGCTTAGTTTTACACTAGATTCTTCATGTTTGCAAACTTGCCCTCTCTTTCTGAAAGAGCTATGCCCCTAGGTTTTTAGTGGTTTTTGGGGAAGGTGATTATGTGCCCATGTATTATATGGGACAAAGTTCCCCCTGCTGCAACTTATAAGGTTACTGCAAATAGCCTTGTAGTTCTATAACCTTATAAATTAATACCGCCTTCTGCCTCGTTCCTCTACATGGTTATGGAACCCCTCAGTGACTTGCAATATCATTATATTGAATGGCAGAGGATACTTTATCCCTTATATAACAATAATGCTTGTTTATTGGCATTAGATGACATTTTAGAGCACTACATGTAGGAGGAGCCTTTTAAAAAAGGGTTATTGGTTTTAATAGCACACACACAAAAAAAGCAGACATCATATGATGCCGATATTCGCCCATACGTACCTGACACTTCTAGTCATGTCTGTTTAATTAGATTAGCTAGGATTAGCTGCTTTAAGTCTGCTGTTGATTTTGTTATTCAAATAATGTTTTTGTTTTGTGCTAAATGTTGGAGAGAACAAATCAGCCTTATTCCAGGTTGTTTGTGCCATTTGTTGTATCCTCCCCATGAGTCTGTGTGCTCTCTCTCTGCCCCCTGGGTCCAAGTACTTCAATTCTGCAGGGCTCTTTTTTTCTGCTGCAGCTCACAGCTTTAGAATAATTTTTTGTGGCATAGTTGAATGTTCTGCTCCATGGGAACAATAAAATCATGAAAGCCCTAACTGTTCAGATTAGCATTTAAACAATGACATGTCATTAATTATATGGCTGCTGATGTCGAAGGGTTTGAGTGTGGGAAACAGATTGCCATTATATAAGGAGAGAGTGCATACTAGTCCCTGTAGTCAATTCAGTGAGCTAGATTGCTGCACCATACCATGGGCACTAAATAAACAAACAACATCCATGCCACTGGCTTACAGGTATCTTATAAAATTGAACCTAATACACAGTTGAACAATTAATGTATGGTTTTAGAAGGTCATTTCAGATAAAAGGAAAATGCACTCAAATTATTTTTAGAATACAACGTTAGCTTATCATAGTCTCTTGGTAAGAATACATGAAGACAGTGTCACTGCGCGGGAGGATTGGGTGGTTATAGTTGGGGCCACATTTCCATAGGAAATTGGGGGCATATTATCAAGCGCCTTATCGCCGCTTTAGCAGGACTTTTTCCCGCTAAAGCAGCAATAATTTCCCCGCCCTATTAGCAAGCTGTTGCTAACCGTAGTTAGCGACAGTTTGTAGGCGATAGCGAGCGGTTTTGGGCTCGCTTTGCATGTCAGCGATATTTATCGCTAATGACATGCAAAGTGGGCGTACCCAACCTGTTAGCGACTGAAAGCAGTTGCTAACATCGCTATCGCCTATTATCAACGCAGGCACAGCGATAAAAAAAATCACGCTAAGCGCGAATATCGCCAAAAACTAATGCCTGCTCAGACCACTTCTTAACCTGTATATCCAATGGGAGTTGGATATTTAGGTTAAGACCCTATTGGCGTTGATGCCTGAATATCGCTGGATTTCCAGCGATATTCACGTATTGAGCCGCTATCGCCGGATATTTTATCTCATTTGAGATAAATGTTGCTAATAGCAAGTCATCTCTGGGATAAAATCCGGCGATGCACGTCGATAAAAAAAATATCGTTTGGCTCATTTAGCGATAAATATCGCTAGTTGTTGATAATATGCACCTTGATTTTTTAGTTTGCTAATAGGTTTGACACCATATGATGAATCTTCACCATACTTTCCCCCCAAAATAAGTCTTATCCATCCCAACTTCTTCCTGAAAATTTTCAGGGTGATCCATCAAGTGGCCAAGAAAAAGGTAGAGTCTCAAAACTTTTTTTCCCATAGGAAAATTGCACAGCAATAATGCAAAAAAGGCTGAACAGTACTACACTAAAATTGACAGCAAGCAATATCTTAGTCCCGAAAGTGAGCTTTTTGTGTTTTTGTGGGGAGGCCCTGTGGCCCCCAAAAAATATATACATAGGTGGACTTAGATAATTCTGCTGCTGCTTCATTTACCTCATAATTTTTGATCTATTGTACTTGTGACATCATTCGCCTCATGGATTCTAAAATGCGCACATTTTATATATATATATATATATATATATATATATATATATATATACATATATATATAATATCCAAACCTGAATGAAATATTATATTATGTAGACATATAATCCAAAGGATTTTTAGCCCCCAGACAGCCCGGGGAGTTGACGCATCAAAAAACTTTGGGGGGACGGGCGTATGGTCGCTCTTCGTGGGTCTTTCTTCAAGGTTGATTCTTATATGTGGGAGGGTGGATTGCGGACCCCAGCCCAGAGGACCATATTGCCTGGGGATGACATACCTAATTTGGGAAAAGAGGCATTGGGCCCCCCTCCTTAAGCCTTTTAAAAACCCGTGGACTAAATTTCCTTAGGGCCAACTTAATTAAAGGAGGGGCGAACAGTCCTATAAAAACCCACATTTTACATGGAACCATGCGTAAATGGGAAATATTTCTTGGTTGTCTGTAAAAAGCAGGTTTCATTATAACATTTGCAGTACTCAAACCACTTTGGAGAGCTAGGAGTATGTAGGTTAGAGGACTAAATTATTCATCAAGGTTATAGAAATTACAGATCTAAAATGCAAATTTTGCAGCCCATTCTCTGTATGGTTTTCAACCATTTGAGATAAAAATAACATTTTTGATGAAATGTGCACATTTTAGAATTCATGAGGCGAATGATGTCACAAGTATGATAATTAATAATTATGAGGTAAATGATGCAGCAGCAGAATTATCTCAGTCCACCTACTATTGCCTATTGTTTTATTAACCCATTTGCAAATCAGTCTTGACATTGCTTCCCACGGGATACAGTCTGTACCCATCATATGCAAATCAGTCTTGACCCTACTCCCCATGGCAATAGTCCAGCCCGAACTGCCAGGCCAGGTCTCCCTGGACCGGTTACAAGCATCCTGGGACTGGTTTCAAGGTATCATCCCCCAACAGCCAGGCTAGCTTGACTCCCATGGCATGGTGATCCCGTGACCCCAACTTCTCAGCCAGCCCTCCATGTTCACTCAGTATACTGTACCCCTTAGCACTGTACAGAAATTATTTTTTTGTGCAGAAATGTTTGAAGGATGCAAATCCATCCACATGTTTGCATAAATGCAGTCACCATTGCATACTTATGAGCTCCAATAAGAATAATGATGTAGTTATGTAGTTTATTCTGTGGATAGATCAATAACAGTTGCAGAGTGCTTTGTAAGAAAGAGGCATTGTTGGTAAAATTCTCAATTATAAAATATTGGATTATTAGAGATTTATTTTATGTATATATTAACAGTGTCATATGGAACTCAATCAATTAGTAAGCAGTGGGAGAGCTTATAAGCAAAGTGGAACAAAGGTATAAAAACAATAGCCTCAAAATTAATAAAAAATTGAACAGTTTATTTCTTGTACTCTATAATTACAATTAAATTAGGTTGACATAAGTTATAATGGTCCGTAAAGGATTGTCATTTGATCTGCTAAAATGAACTAGACATTCTGTAAGATACAATTTGGAAAGATGGGTATTTCAAGGGCTTAGGGGATGCCAGTAGGGTGGTAATAGTCCTTAGTTCGCTGTTGCGGAGTTCCAGAAGCGAAAGACTTCTCCAGAGGACTGTTGCTTCTGTTGAATGGGCATCGTCCTGAATCTTCAGCTTTCCAGTAGACGTACTATTGCGACTTAGGCCCCTTTTGCCACCTGAAGGTGCCACTGGAATCAAGCTATTCTGGCTGTAGAGGGGTGTAACCCTGAAACCGGTCCTAGGATGCTTGTTTCTGGTCCAGGGAGCACCTGGCTTGGCAGTTCGGGCTGGACTGTTCCAATGAGGCACAGGGTCAAGACTGGTTTGCATATGGCCAGGTCTAAACTGGGGTGGCATGATAAGCAAAATAATGATGGATTTAACCCAGATCTTTTCACTGGGGGTAAATGTGTTGATTTGTTCTGCACTCCGTCCATCAATTGTGTGTCTTTTGCTTTCTCGCCCTTAGTGCGCCAGGTATGCCCAGACGTGGGTCATGGGCTCACTGTGCCACTGGAATCAAGCTATCCTGGCTGAAGAGGGGGGAAACCCCGAAACCCGTCCTAGGATGCTTGTTTCCAGTCCAGGGAGGACCTGGCTTGGCAATTTGGGCTTAAATTTTCCCATGAGGCACAGGGACACGTCTGATTTGCATATGGCCAGGTCTTAACTGGGGTGGTATGGTGAGCAAAAGAATGATGGATTTAATCCAGATCTCTTGACTGGGGGTGAATATTTTGATTTATTCTGCATTCCGTCCATCAATTGTGTGTCTTTTGCTTTCTCGTTCCAAGAAGAATAATCAAGAAGGATGGGGGATTCAAATGAAGTGTTTGTTATGTTAGGTACCCCAGTTGTAGTTTGACTCTCGCCTCAATAGCAACGAATGTAGGTTAGAGAGAATCGAAGAGATGTGATTGTGTTTTCAAGCAATTGAGAGACATCTTGCTGTTGAGTGTAGAGATGCTTTGAGAGGACTAAGTGAATGTTATGGTAAACAGTCAAGCACTAAAATCAAAGGGTGACCGGAACAAAGTATGGGAAAACGTCTTGCCTGTGATTTGATCCTGTCATCTTCTGCCCAACTCCTTGTTTGGTGGGCAGAAATTGTGTGTTTACTTTTAGGAGCATTTGATCCAAATTGTCTGCTTTCATGACCATATGTGGGTGTGGAATCATAGTAAGGCGTTGGTCAAGAATTAAACTAAGGTAACACTAGGAAGCAGCTACAAATTCCTTGACCTGGATCTCATTGATAATATTTTAATGTCTCTACGATGATAGAATGAATTCAGCGTTTTGAATAGTGAGTTCGAGGAAGCACTCTGCACTCCAGAATTAACTATTAATAGGTATGAAGCAAAGTGTAAGAATGTCTTACAATGAGGAGGACTCTACACTGATTTGAGTGTCATCTGCATACAGACAAGTGGCACATCAGATGCAACACAGATTTATTTCAAGAGTTCTGCATACAAATTAAAGATTGTGGAGGTTAAGACAGAGACTTGAGCCGCCCCACTTGTAAGTCGTAGTGGACCTGAGACATTGCGGTCGCTCTTCACATCTTGTGTGCAATTTGATCAGAATGATGCACGCCAGGCAATACTTATGCCCTTAGCCCCTATGGATTATTCCAGCAAAGTAATGAGTATAGTATGTCTATGGTATCAAACACCACCATGAGGTCTAGAACCACATGGAGGAATTGCTCTGTCATGGATTCAATAGACATCATCAAGAATTCTTAAAACTTTTTTAGAAGGACTTAGAATGAAATGAAAGTACACAAAATCAGTAACTACAGGTAGTAAATGAAAGCTTACTGTAAAGTGTAAGGATGTGCTTCATTGAGACAGAGAGCAGCGTCAGCTGGGGGCGGGGGAGGGGGCAAAACATATCACTTGACCATGTAGATGATAAGTGCAATAAGCAAAGTTTGTCAGCTTTGCAATAATGTTTTTGTGGCCAGAACCAACCATTGCAGCCACTCAGAATCTGCCACTAGAAAGCTAGTGGCTTGCGAAATTTGCTTAATTTCTGTTTGTGTATTATAAAAAAATGTGGTCAAAGGTATGCTAACTTATGGGAAAAATATATATAACACTATGTGAAATGAAATCCTTGCATTATGCTCTACTATAATTTAGGGTGAAATATCCATTTTGGACTCGAGCACACATTTTGCACTAAACAAATTCCGCAAGAAAAACAAGTGATACAAACAGCCCCTTACATTCGGACATGAAATGTTATGACATTGCATAATGGCATATTTTCAGGAATTTTGCATAACAAGCGTAACACAGAATGCCAAAAATTAGGGAACCGAAAATTGCACCCGGGCCTATAGGAAACCAGTCTATATCCATACTGTTACTTAATTTGCTCTACTGTTCTCAGCTGTACCTGTAGACAATAGATATGAAAAGCACCTTGCATGTAGGCAAAGCCGCAAAAATCTGGAAGGAATACGGTATTACGCAGAAAAACTGATAACCGAGCTTTAAAGCGGAAGTAGCAACTGTGATATGCAGCATCCCTGCCAAGGACAATTTGTGCTGCTTGCGAAAAAAATGGTCTCATCCTGGTGTGAACAGTCAACATAAAAACTTGGATTTCAGTGATAAAGCATCTGTGGCATTAGCTATATTATAGTAACAATAGCTTTCTGAGGTCACTGGAAAAAAAGTATTTACTTTTACCCAGTTCAACAACGCTCTGTTAAATCGGTCTTCAGTGGATCAAACTGGAAGGGGCAACCTGTGCTGTGAACCGGGGCTCAATAACCCACTGAACTCGCTACATTGTTGCTTTTTACACATCTGCAATGGTGGCTCTAACCCAAGTAAATAGCCATTAGGACGATTGGATGTAGTTCTGCTCTACAACATGAAGAGTTTGCATCACTTTTACAAAGTCTCAGTACTTCCAGGAGACACTTCTCAGATGGAGAGTTCCTGATCAGAAGACATTCGTATTCTAGATACAGATTCATAGACGAAGATCTCACTGTAACTCAAGAGACAGAATAGATTCACAGGACCAAGCTGGTGGCACCACCAGGCGCACGCCTCCCCATCTTTCTTGTACTGTTTTTAGACATAGAGGTTATGCTGGTACCCATAGGGAAGAAGAGCAAAGAAAGTTACAGAGGACCACTTAAGATCACTGAGGTGATGCCCTGGTTGTTTCGCTGCTAGTGATCACTTAGGAAACTCTGTCCAGCTTCTACTTTGCCTATATCCGGTCAGCTTGTTTCTAAGACATCCTTCAAGGCACTTCGGGACGTCGAGCGATGGATTATCATTTGTCCTGTCTCGCGGGGGTGGCTCTTTACCTTCTGACCTTCTCTCAATCTGAGGTAAGAACTTGACTTGTCATTTACCACCTAAAGGATTAGTCTCAGAGTCTGTCACCGAGGTCTTCTCTGTGCTGAGGAACAGCTGGCACGGTGATTGATGACATACATTCTATACTGCATGCCCATTTACAAAACTACTACTTATTGGAACTGTTTAAAATGTAACCGATTCCATTCATGAAACTTAAATGATATTTCTTCCTATACAAATAAGCAAATACTTTTATTCAGGTAGGACGTTTTCCTGTAAAGTGTAATATTGACCCCGTTGTTGGAAATCCAATCTTTGGTTTCCAATGTAACGCCAAGCGTGGCATCCACATGATTATCACGTGTGGATAGGAAAACAAGTATCTTCAGAACTGCACCACATGTTCCATGATTTTTGTAGCATTAAAATATAAGTGCACAAAACATTGTGGTAAGGTGCTATAGACATACTGAACATGGATCTAAAGGTTGGTCTAAATAATTATGCTTCGGTCTGCACTCAGCACACACACCACTCGATGTATTCGGTAGCTGTAATGTATAGCACCATAATCACCGGTGCTCTGTTGTGTAGTGTGTTGTATGCACACTACAACCAGATGTTTATTATATCTTGTAGCCCTGGAGAAGTCCTGGGGAATTCTCTCTATGATGAAACACATATTGGCTGGGCAAAAGTAGTTAAGAAAATAAAGAATACTTTATACTAATATAAAGATACTCTAGATCTGATTTGAAGAGGGCGGGTGAATCCCCCTTCCCTTGGTGCTCCACAACTTACACTGAGGTCTGTTACACAAGCATTTGAACCGTGAGCGCAGTAATCAACCTTGTATATATTCACCCAATTATGATTTGTACTTTTTTCTGTTTGGGACCACGCAGGAAAAGAAAATGACCATCCACACCCTTGGTACAGGGTCATTTCCTTTTAAAAAAAAACAAAAAAACTTCCTGTTAGAGATTTAGTTTTTAGAAAACAGAAAAGTTTGATGAGTGGTCACCTCAAACATGGTGGCTGCTCACCAACCCTTTAGGGCCTTCAGAGGAGCTGCCATAACAACAGCTCCTCTGAAGATACAGAGATCTCCTCAGGATCAGCAGAAATGTTTTCATATGGTGGGTGGTAATCCAACTAAGGTGGCTGACGACAGACCTCCACACTGTCAGACTGCGAGCCAACCACAAAATGAGGCCTTCAGCGTTTATCAACACCTAACTGAGTCTGCGCCCCACCATGAACGGACAGTCCTTGTGAGGTGGTAGAGCTTCTTCTATGGTGGACACAAACTGTGGCATCCTTCTCTCATATAACTGTAGTTAAATCAGCTTTACTTAGCTGTGCTAGATGGGTCTAAAACCCCACATGTGTATTTAACCTGCTATTGTCAATGCACTGCCCTTGTCAACAAAATTCCTCTGTCCTTCTTTGCATGCGTCTCATCGTCTCCCAACTTTTTTTATTGCTCTGTCATACTTATGGGTTCTGCAACTGAGACCGGGCTGTCTTGAATGTGATTGGAAGCCAACCATACCACCTGTGGTCCAATCAATTCTTTGGAGAGAGCAGCTGGACATGAATGGAGTCATCCTCTTCAAGTGCATTTAAATGACATATATGTGCTGCCGCGGTGTAGCTGCCGCCTGCCTAAAGGCGATTGGAGCCACGAAGCATGGCCTGGCAGATAGCAATGGCTATTAGTCATCCCATCATCACTTGCCAACATAAGAGAATGAATCAGTGAAAGCGGGTGGTCTTCGCTATCCCCTACACATTAACCAGAAGCAATTGAATGCTTCTGTGGTACAGGTCCAGATTCACAAGCAGCAGAAGATGCTATCAACAATAGCTTCTACATGCCCTGTTGTTCCCTCCTATTAGCTTAAGTGGTGTCTACTACTTTGAGCATGGAAAATGTGTGCAAGGAAGATGGGTGCAGGGTTTCTCAAAATCTTTCAATTGGACTCATATTAATTGGGTTTGGGAGCACCATGGGTAGTATTTGACTAAGAAGTGCCATATCCTTCCATGCACAGACCTCATGCTTGGTGCTAGAAAGTCAAGTGTTTGTCTTACACAACAGGCCTGCAGGTTAGACATTCCAGGTGATATGGACTGTGCAACTAGTGAACAGTGGTTTGCAAGTCAGGTTAATAACACACACACACACACTGTCCTTTCTGGCATTGCTGCAACTACACTTGTTCTAAGTAAAATTGGTGGTCTTCCCTCTCTCCAAATTCATGGATTCCCAATGCAGGCCTACACACCCATGATTTTGTGGGATTCTAAATAACATACCATCTGCTCGATTCTTTCTTGAGTGTGTATCATTAAGATGCTTGTGCTGTCATGTATGGATTGGGCTAGCTTGACCTTTAAACTTGTGTGCTACTACCCTTGCTGTGTCCATTTATAAAAATTTCTTGTTCTGTACATTGGCCATGCTTACAAGATTGACACATTTTAGTGCAGTATTTCTAGTGTGATGGATTCTCAGACTTCAGCCAAATATCTCTACGCCAAAAACCAGCCAACAGGAGTCTTGTCCCTGTAATAGGGAATAATAAGCCAGACACAAGAATACAGGGTTATTTTCCAATGGTCTTTTCCATGAATCCGGGGATAAATCCACTGACATTTTCTACCTGCTCAGAGGAGGTAGGAGATGCTAGCAGGAGGGCTGGTGGGTGTTGGGCATGATTTGCCCTCTACAGACTGGGGGCAGGGTGGGGCAGGCCCAGTTGGGCTATACCAAAACACACATTGTTTTCTCCCTCCACCGCTGGTGGTGCTGTGCTTGGGGGGAGCAGGCAGGACTACCTCTAACAGTCCCCTGTCCCTACAATAATGAAACAGACCTCATGTCTCCAGATTCAGAATTATGGGGATCAGAGACACAAGACTACCTATAATGCCCCAAAGTGATATTCAACCAGAGTTAAACATCTGAGTGGCACAATGCCACTTGTAACCAGGGCCATACCATCATACCTCTGAACTTGACAGGCCTGTAGACCATCAAAGTAGGTGAATCTTCTTAAACCAGGGGCCCATAAAGGTGAGCTGAAGAGACCCTGATCAATTGGAACTCTATGTAAAAAACACTTCCCACCCCAGGTGATCACCAATTACCTGACCCGATTTGCTTAGCCAGGGTTGCTGAGGTGACCAGAGGCTGGGCTTTCCCTACGAAGTGCATTGCCTTTCTTTAAACTCTCCCATCATAGTAATAGGGGTGCTATGAAACAGAAAGAGATACTTATGATGATTAAATATAGAAATTTGGCCAGGGTCCCAGGGCCCCTTTAACAAGTGTAAGTCTAGTACCTGGGAAAGTCATGATTTACACAAGCCGAATGTAAAGCTGAGTACTTAGCGCGACACCGCTACAAATGCATGTGGTATCTGCACGTGTTGTTACATCTATACCTAGAGCTGTTCTGATAGCTTATCAGAAGTCACATGTGTTTAAGAGAAGTCATAGCACTACTGGTGCTATCAGACAGCATGTTTCTGGGATCGAACTCAGCAAATGGTTACACATTCTTGCTACCTAGACCCCCTTGAATTTACCAAGTTTCCAGTCACCCTACAGCCATGAAAGGCAGTGGTGGGACTGTTGGATTCAGTGCTGTGCTAAACTGCAGCTATTAGTTTCTTAAAAGGAGCATGGACAAGCTTTCTAGGCTGACATTTTCAAGATGGTGATTTTCCCAAAGCTTGCTCATGGAGGATAGCTTTCCAAAATGAAGTAGAGTGTTTTTCTGTGGTTCCGGTCGCTGTTAGAATTGCATGTACAGAGTAATTTCCAAGTGACGGGTGAGAAGAGTAATTTCCAAGTGACGGGTGAGTCATTGAGTTTCTATGTGTCAATTCCATTCTTTTTTCCATGTTCTTCACCTTGGTCCTTCTACCTCTGTCTCTGATTTTGGATCTAACTAATTAGAACTTCTTCTTGCTCTACTACTGAATTTCTTCCATGGTTCTTTCCTCTTTCTTCTGGCTTATTCTGAGGCCAGCTACCTACCTGTTGTGACCAGAGATAGGTTAACTGGGAACAGACCACCAATAAAGCTCATACTTAAATTAATATGCTGTTTACTATCAAAATTTCACATAACATAAAATTTAGAAACTGGGAAAATGTTTTGTAAGACATCTGTTTATTGTATTTGAAATAAGAAACAAGAAACAGGCAAGGCCTAACATGCAGGTAGCACACAGTGCATCCCCACTTATTGATATACAATATTGAAGTACAATCATAAGTCAACAATCATCATTAGGTGAGGAATCGAGAATCCACGAGTTCCACAGCATTTCATACCTGTGAGCTCATTTTCTCCATTTGGAGATTTCTTTCTCGGCTCTACATTAGTAGTACACTCTGCGAGAGCAAGCAGAAACCAAGGGGTGTACTTGGGGATATAGCTTCTGGAAACGTCTCTATTGGCTATCGGCTAGATGATACCAGCCAATAGTCTCTGGTGTCTGCTGTTAGCTCAGCCCTTCATTATCCATAAAAGGGCCACCCTGGGGTCCAGTGCTGAGAAGGTTCAAATGAAGCACATGACTGAGGCGTTAATAGTGTACTACTGTGTGGCGATACTAGGAGAGACCCTATGGCATTAAAAAAGTCTTATCCAAGTCCCCACAACGAAGACAGTTTGCTCTTGCAGACCACCTCAGTTCCACAACACATCGGGGCAGCAGTATACCCGGAGGAAGTAGTAACACTGTATGTGCCAAACAGTGGAAGGGCTAGTTAAAATTCGAGGCCATTTTTGCCCTCTGCCAGTTATCATCAACTAGTTCCCCCACACTATCTTTGTAGCGTCCTCCCATGCCTAAACACTTGTCAATGACTATGCCACACACAGAGGGTAGTTTTACACGTCTTTATTAATCGGCGTGTAAACGTGAACTCAACATTCTAAACCTGCATTCACTGGACTACTCTATGAAACATATGCCACCAGTCTACGAAGTCCATCAGGAGCCAAAAGGATTCTGTCATATCTAACTCGGACGACACTACAGCCCTCCCAGTTCACATGCAGATTTTGTAAAGGGTTGGAAACATTGAGCAATTAGTAAAATAGAAAAGACCTACCTTATCCTTCAAAATCCAAATCTAAGAGCACTATAGTACTAGGTGTTTGTATTGACAAACTTCTTGCTACTCATTTAACTTCTTCAGTTAGCCTGCTGGGGTAGCAGCTAGTGCCAGGGCTCTCGGTAGGAGGCCACTGCAGCTTGCACTATAAATTGCGCCAGCGGTGCCAATGACAGTAACAACACAACTACTAACTATCACACTCCTACAAGTGTGACAATTTGCACTATTTCAGCCCCCCAAAGCTATAGGAACAGGATGGGTGACAGGTAATAGTATTTTTTTATGTACATTGAATTTATAATTAACTGTTGTTTTGGTTATCTCTAAATTAGCCAGACAGCGCCAGTTTGTGGCAGACTGCACACGCGCTGGACAAGATAATTGAGTACCAGTGCTCAGCACCGGAAACCACCAGCTCAAATTAAGCACTGTTGTACTCAAATCTCTGAAGCAAGCCTATTAGTCCACCTAGCTACACCATCAAGTACTGCTATCATATCAGCACCATAGCTTCACTACAGCCCTCTGCAATGCATGTCTGAGTCTTAAGCAACTACACGCGCCTCTTTGCATCAATGTTCAATGAATAACAGCTTTAGCCCAACCTCGAAAGGCCAAAACTGTTACACACAGACCGATGAGGCAATGACCCACTTAGCCACAATGGCATTTGCCAGCCACTATAGACAAGGAAAAAGTGGACCTGGAGACGTAGAAAGCTTGTTTTTTATCCTTCAGGTTGCATTAGTAGCATGAGCCTTATTTACACTCACGTTTTCTGAAGAGCTGCATCAAAATAATTCTGGTCCCGGATCGTTTCTCAACAAGGCACTCTCCGATTCCTGCCTTCGCGCAGTGTTGATTGCATTGCAAAACCCCCAGATTATATCAGATGCAATTAATCAAAAGTCATTAACAAACTGTCATGCTTTTCAACGTGATTGATCAAGAATAACTTTCTAATTAAACATATTGGATCCTAATTAGAAATATTCTTAGCACCTTCAAAGAATACTGGCGTGCATATGATAATAGGTTAATGTGATGTATTCAGAGGAGGGGTAATGGAACCAAGAGCGAACTATATATAACTGAGTAACATTGAACATCTTAAAGAAATTAAACTGGTAAAATATCTGCATATGTTAGTATACCCTCTGTAGAGATACTAGCCCTTGGTAATATGCCCCTTACTTCCCAGTCAGCTGTGCTCACTCTAAGTAACAAACTCATCTAAGATGGTCTTCGAGGACTATCTCAACTCACAAGAAAAGATATCCCCTCGTCTGCATCAATGTTACTTCAGTGTCCTCACATTTAATGGGAATAGTTTGTTAAATCTTTGCAATGTGCAGTATTATCATCAACCTTCTATCCAGACCTCACAATCTATATGTGCACCCATTGAAAGGTCAAAATGCTTCTATTCCAATAAATGAATAAATGATACAGCTCTAATTGGAAACAGTGTCTTATTTTTGCACATAGCATAAGTGGCCTAATTGGGGCTGATGACACCCTACACACCCTGCTTCAGCAATGAGATCCCCAGGAATTCCACTTTTAAATGGTTTAAAAACCCTATTTTCAGTGACCAATAAAGCCTTGTATTTTAAATCGCATCATAATTCCACCCGATACAATACTGCAGTAGCCGCGTGGACACTATGTGTCTCACCACAGCCAGGGGTTGCTTGGCCTCACAAACTATTGCTCAATTTATAGCACTCTGCAAGCCTGGTTATGCCCTTTCCTATAATGTACAAGAAGCAAATTCCTAAATAATTGAATCTAGTTACTCAGTAAATATGGGGCCAAGTTCACAAAATGAACTCACCCATTACCACGCGTACATGTACTCCTACGCATGGGTCTAATGGCTGATTGTTTTCCGGCTGTGGATATGCCACAAGCCACCACAGATGATGTACCTGTCTGCACCATAAGCTGAGTGCGAGTCGTGAAGGCGTTCTAAGTGATGCGTTTGGTATTAAGATGGAGCAGGCCAGCAAGGGTAGTTAGTGAAGCTCCATCAGGATGGGATTGATGTGACCACATTTCTTGAGGCCCTGGACGACTCGTGCTGCATGTGCAGGATGCATTTGAGGGCTGCCCGTAGTCTGCGTACCTCGGAGCATGGTGTTACCACCATCCAGGTGCAAGAGCATAAGGTCTGAAGTTGCTTTCTGGAAGAAACAGTTTCACTTTCTTTAGAAGAGAGTGTGGGTACCTAGCCATTTTTATTTCTTGGGCAATGTGTTCCTTGAGGGTGAGGTCGGTGTCAAAGGGAAATTCAAGTGGCCTGAACGTTAAGTTTCAAAGCTGTCAAGGTTAGTGTCATTGATATAATGCAAGTATTTTTTAAGTCATAGTGGATTGTTCTTACAAAGACAATTTACTGTTCCTAATGGGTGTTATGTTTCCTGGTGTCATAGAAATCAGCCTCTTCAAACAACAGAAATGGTATTACTGTCATTCTGAGTTTTAGAGCTTCAGCCTGTATTCTAGGTAATTCTCACTGTGTAATTTTCAGAATCACTGTTGCTTTTAATTATTACTTACTTTCTGCACTGATAGCATGTGTACAGGGTGTATGAGAACCAAATTCATTTTTACAAATAAAACTTATTGTAGTACACCATACAATACTTCTTTAGAGAGTCTTTGGTCATGCGCACTTGCTCTTTCCTACCTATGTATACGTTTATCTGTGAAAAGGCGCTCTCAACATTGGCACTTGAGACAGGCAATGCATAAACAGCCAGTACACAATTAGCTTACTCTGGCCAATGACATAGCTTTCCATGCCAACACTGGTGTACCTAAATGTTGAGATTGTCTAGGACAAGTGCTGCAACAATGCGTTGAATTGGGCACATATGCCCTCAGCTACTGGAACGGTCAAAAATGAAGCAGTACTTTTCAAAGTCTGAATTAAATTCAGAAGGGGTCTAGAACTTGTGCAGGGTACCTCAGTGAGGCTTTATTTACTTCAAATGCCATGGTTGGTGAAGGGACATTTCTATGCATCATTGCAAGCCATTTCCCATAAACTGTAAAATAAAATTTCGTGAATTGCTCCTTGTTAGAATTAGGGGTCTCTAATTTGCAGAGGTAGGTACTTTTGACCAAATAGAGACCCTTGCCTTTACTCAGGGTAAGGGGGATATACTCTTTAGATAACCCCTGTTCACCCCCTTGGTAGCTTGGCACAAGCAGACAGGCTTATCCCAAAGGCAATGTGTAAAGTATTTACACCAACACTCACAGTAACACAGTGAAAACACCACAAATGGACACCACACCAGTTTAGAAAAAGAAAGTATCTTTATCTAAACTACACAAACCCAAAACTAAAGTTTAAAAATGTGATTTTAAGAAGGTTCAAGTACTTGTACCATAGAAATCTATGGATGTGTGACAGTACAAACCAGTTCTGGGTGCACTCTGCCAGTGCACAACTTATTTTTTATTTTTTTTAATTTTATTTTATTTTCACAGTTCAGCAAAAGAGACTTACAGCGGCAACCAAGTCTACAAAATATAATACAAATGTATAAATGATATGACATGGAAACATAAAAACTTGAAAAGCGAAAAAAAAGCAACAAATCAAAGACATACAGCCAGATTCATGAAGCATAAATCGGCTCGCAAAGGGTGAGAATCTGCGAATCTGGCCATTTGCGAGCGCTTATTTTGCATTTGGGATTCATCATCCCAAATGCAAAAATCGCAAATTTTAAAATCGCTAAATTGCGAGGAATAGCATTTAAGGAATCTCTATTTGAGATTCCTTAAATGCAATTCATGAACCATTTTAGAATTGCGAATTCGCAATTTTGGGCCGCTATTTACCGCGAAGTCTGACTTCGTGGTAAATAGCGAAAACTTAGAAAAATGTATTTGAGTGCATTTTTCTAAGTTGGATGTTACACACACACATGTCCTTTGGAAATGTGTGTGCACAACACCAGTGTAAATCACCATTTCAGGGGTGCTACAGGGTGTCCTCTGGACACCCTGGCACCCTTGATATCGCTTCCTTATTTGCGATTCGCTAATTGCGAATCGCAAATAAAGATCGCAATTAGCGAATCGCAAATAAGGAAGCAGTAGAAATCGCTATAAATTTTGCGATTTCTACATGCATGCCGTTTTGCGAGTCTTTAATAGCGATTCCTTAATAATCGCTATTAAGGACTCGCAAAAGAGGAGCATGATGAATTGGGGTTTAACATCATACAGTCGTAAACTCGGAGAAGACTCCCCATATAGATTCTTCTAGTTTTCATTTCCTAGTTCCTTTAATTGAATACAAGCTTGTTTCTAAATTTGCTAAATTAAACATTTTGATACGCCAATAATCAAACCTTGGAGGTTCTGGGGAGAGCCACTCAGAAGCTATACATAATCGAGCCTCAGTCATTGCCACAAATACAAAATACCGCTGTTTGTAGAAAAGATTTCCCTTGTTAACCACTTGCCCACCCCCTAAACGCATTAGAGCTGGTGTGATAGTAAGTGGTGCTTTAAGCATCTTAGATAAATAACTTTCAATATCCTGCAAAAATCTGTTTAATTTAACACAACTAAAAAATATATGGAGACTGCCTGCATCATCTCCCCCACAACGTAAACATTTGCCATCATATCGATCGTCCCATTTGTGCATTCGTGCCGGAGTGTAGTACAAGTTAAATGCGGTTTTAAAACCGTACTGTACTTTTGGATTTGCAGACCAAAAAACTTCATTAGACCTAACAATTACCTCTTCTAATGATATTTCCTCTCCCAGTGTGGCAGACCACTGTGAATTATGTTTCTCCAGGTCATCCATTCTATATAAAGATAATATTTTATACAAAACTCCTATCTTCCCATAAGATCTAAACGCCTCAATTAGTGGATTAGACCTCAGTTTCAGCTTTCTGCGACTTAGGAAATCTCGCATTTGAAGATATATAAAAAATTGTGAATGAGACACCTGGTATTGTTTGACAAGGTCTTCATACTGGATTAAGGGTCCCCCATCGCCATATAAATCTCCTATCTGCCTAATACCCTTGTCTCTCCATCCAATAACCACCCTATCACAAAATATTGTGGGCAGTAGCTTCCACGCATTCATTGGAGTATAATATGTCAAGCCTTCTAAATCAATTAATTTACGTATTCTCCTCCAGACTTTGAAGGCTGCTTCCAAGACCATAAACCTGGTCCTTTTATAATAGCTCCCGTCAATTTCTCAGATCCTAAAATTAACTGGAAAATCGAGGGAGCTACTGTAGTGTTATCACCTTTTTCTCCACTCAGTAATACTAGCATTTTTTGCAGGTATTGCTAGGCCGCCCCTTGCAATTGGAAGTGTCAAAAATCTAATAGCTCTACGGGGTTTCCCTGGGGCCCAAAGAAATTTAGAACAAAGTGACTGTAAGCTTTGCAATTGAGTTGTTGTTATTTCATGTGGTATAGACCTGAATAAATATAAAACCCTGGGAAGTATATTCATCTTTAAGACATTATTATTAGGCATTAATGTTAGGTGTAGCCGTCCCCATCTATCCAGTGAGTTTTTAATATTACGAAGTAATTCTCCCCAATTAGCATCTACTACTTCTTTCATTGATGTGCTGATTTTAATGCCCATATATGTGGCCTCGGCAAATGCTCTGGAGTCTTGTATTACGACATTATCTGTACAAACAAGTTGCGTTTTAATGATATTTAATTTGTAGCCCGACACCAGACCAAATTCAAGTGCCAACCGTTCAGTTTCTTAGAGTGCATTGGCCGGATCTTCAGACATCACCGCAATGTCATCTGCATAAGCAAATACTGAGTGAGGGACTTCTTGAACAATAAATGGTCATATTGACCTGATCTTACAAAGCATATCAACAAAAGGATTGATATATAACGCAAAAAGTAAGGGGGAGCAGGGACAACCCTGCCTCGTCCCTCTGGTAATTCTTACTACCTCTGAGGTTCTACCCGCTACAGCAATTCTGGCGACCGGGGAAGTGTACAAAACCTGCAGAGCTGTCATAACACCTTTCCGAAATCCAACAAAGTCCATCAAGATCCACAGGTAATCGCACTCCATCCGGTCGAACGCTTTTTCTGTGTCTAATAAGATTAATCCTAATTGTCTCTTCTCCTGTAGAAATATCAAAGAGAGTGATCACCTTGTTAATATGTGCCACTGTTCCCCTTCCGGGAATAAATCCATGTTGATTCTGTGAAATTAGCGATAATATAACCTTAGAGAGACGATTAGCCAATATTTTGGAGTATATTTTCCCATCACAGTTCAATAATGAAATAGGACGGTATGAGCTGGGTAACTCAGGGTCTTTCCCCTTTTTACCAAAAAATACTATGGTGGCTTCCTCCCAAGATTGAGGTGCCTCTCTCCTTTGAGCCTCTCTAAACGTAGTCAACATCATTTCTTTAAGTCGATCAAAGAAGAGTTTGTATATCTCTCCAGGTATGCTATCAGGGCCTGCAGCTTTCCCCAGTGCAAAAGTTTTGACTGCAGATTCTAACTCTTCCATGGTGATTGGGGTGTTGAGCTGGGCAGCTGCCTCTAGTTCTATCTCTGGAAAGGCCCCGGCCTGCAACAGCCTTTCTACTTCTACTTCTACACTCCCCCTCTGCTTTGTATAGAGCTCTGTATAAAATTGATGGAAAATGGTCAAAATCCATTGCTCGACAGATATTAATGTCCCTGAATTATCCTTTAAGGCTAGGATTCGTCGGTTAGCTTCCTTCATATGTAATTTATTTAAGAGCAAGACATCTCCCTACTGCTTCCCCATACTCATGACATTGCTTTCTATGTGTCAGAAATTTCCTTACGTTCTCCTTATCCCAGATACTCCTTTTTTTAGCCCGTTTCCTGGCTACGTCCTCCTCTAACTCTTGTATATTGCACTGTTGCGCTATACCATGTGTCAATTGCTCCTCTGCCCTTTGCAGATCCCCATATAAACCCTGTACCTCAGTTTTAATTTTTTTTCGTGGGACAATCCAAAGCTCAATACTTCGCCCCTAAAACAGGCCTTGAATGTATCCCAGACGATGTCAATTCTATCTGAATTCCTGTTATTATTAAAAAAAACTCCGTCAGCTACCTGGTGATATATTCTCTGAAGTGATCATTAACACATAATTTCCGATCAAAAGAAAACTTTTGGGGTCTCAAAACGTCTCCCCTACCTAACATCTCTAATAAGATAGGAGCGTGGTCTGACGAGATACTAGGATATATCTGCATTCTCGCTCCCACAACTTCTTCCTTTGTGAATGTGGACTAGGGTCTTTAGAAGCACTGCAGGAGGTAGAGCCAGCATTGTGGAAGGCAGGCACAGCCCTATTCAGGCCCAGGCGCTACTCCTCCTACCATTCCAAAGTAGATCAGTCTATTCAGCCTAGTGCTTACACTCCCAGACTCCTGGAGCCACCCCAGCTCCTGTCACTCTCAAACCAGACAGTCAATCCACAAACATGCAGAAGCACACAGAAATGTTACACAAAAAAAGTGCCACTGTCTAAAGGTGCTATTTTCAAACACAGAATTATTTGAAAATCATCCTTACTAAAATATGTGTTATTAAATTCTGAGTTCATTGATACCAGACTCCAATTTTCCAACTCTCTCCTATGGGAAGATATGCAGGTACATATGTTACACAGCATTCCCCATTCTGGCTTTTGGGCAAGATAGCCTTTCAATAGTGAAAAACGAAATTGGCAGTATTTCATTATCAGGACATGTTACACACACTAGTATATGTCCTACCTTTCACATACACTGCACTCTGTACAGAGGGTACCTTGGGCCTACTGTAGGGATGTCCTATGTGTAAGAAAAGTGAAGGGTAGCCGTGGCAAGTGGGTACACTGGCCAAGTCAACAAGGCAGTTAACAAACTGCGGTGGCAGGCCTGAGACATCTATTTAGGGCTACTTATGTGGGTGGCACAATCAGTGCTGCAAGCCCACTAGTAGCATTTGCGTTACCAGCCCTGGCACACTCAGTGCACTTTACTAGGGACCTACTGGTAAGACAAATATGCCAATCATGGATAACCAATCGCAATAACAATTATACACAGAGTACATATGCCCTTTAGCACTGATCCGCAGTGGTAAAGTGCCCAGAGTCCTATAGCCAAAAACCACAGGTCAGGAAAAAGCAAAGGAGGAAGAAGCAAAAAGCAAAACTTTTGGGATAACCCTATAAAAAGGGGCATTTCCAATACTCCTCAACATTTCTTTGGTCATCAAGTGGCAAGAAGTCTAACATGGAGCAACACACAGTGACAAAATCACTAAAAGTGTTGCCCAGCCTAATACCAAGAAGATGTTTCATATTTACACCAATTACGCTGAACACTTGGTAGACAAGGGTGTTTTCAGACTCTAGTATTTTGATTAAGTCCACTACAGAAGTCATGTTTTCCTATAAAAACCTAAGCATGTAGGGGACAGTACTTTTTTCACATCACTATCAATATGTGACCATAGATTATCACATTCTTTGCCTTTCGCATCATCACTAAGCAAAAATTCCGTAATAGGTTGCCACATGGATAATATGGAATTCACAGACTCTAGGACTGAGAACCACCAACTAAATGACGCAGCTAGGATAACTCTTTGATTCCACACAAAGCTCAAAATGAGAAGTATTTGCATTTTAGTTCTCGGGCATAACAAAACAGTATACTAAAATAGAATACAAACTCAATAGTATTCTTCATTAAATCTGAAGATTGTAAAGATGCTTTTAGCACACCATCTAGCAAGTGACAAGGTTCTCTTACTGGGAAGCACTTCAGCTAAGGTAACGATTTTGACAAGTCACTATACACATTTTACATATACATAGCTGAATTACTACAAATACAAACAATATCAATCCAATCTTTATTGAATTGCATGTTTACCAACGTCTGGTGTCATGTTTTTACCACTATCTCAGATGCTTGGTGACAGCATTCTTTTCACATATAACTGACACTACACCTTGCTTTGAATGCATACAGCTTGGGGTGTTTAGCAATTCACCTACAATCAATACTGACTAACTAGAAAAGGAGTCTGATGTATCAAAGGATTTCACTCATTCTCTGTCTGTGGGTAAATGTGATGGTACACATTGGGAAAGATTCTTATGAAACCAGCCATTTTACCTACCAGTCAAATCAAATTTAGCCAAAATATCAAATATGATTTTGATATTTCCTGATTCTCTACAGTTTTTAAAATAACTAAATTAGACCTAAAACATGCTTCGAAACACTGCATCATTAGCCCCAAGACCACCAAACTGAAAAAAGCAGAAGGAAGAAGAGACAATGTTTTCGTAACATCCCTAAACAACTAAACACAAGCAGCTTAATATTAGCCCTGTCTTTCTGGCTGCCGCCTTGTATAACAAAGTTGCATTGTATTGGCCCCTTCAGGAAGAAATACAAATGACTCTCTCACTCATCCTTTCCTTTCTTTGAATGTCAGTTAGGTGGTTTTTCAGTGTTTATATGTGTACACCGGCGACAGCTATTTTCCTTTTGGTGGGGTTTTATCAGTTATTATAGGTTTAAACCTGTAATCAGATAGCCTAAATATAATGTTGTCCTTTTGATGGAAGGTGGAGGACTTGTGCATGTGGTCATTACCTTGTTAAAAACCGCTTGTTGATAGAAAATTACCTCCTTAATATAAATGTTGGCTAACAGATTAATAAGGATGTTGGTTGGTTTTGGCTTGACGCTCTCTAAAATTTGCCTCACTAGGAAAGGTCATCTTTTCCCATATTCTTTATAAATCAGGGACGTTACCTGCTTACTGGGACCTGATATCAGGAAGTACCTGATTTAATGACAAATTAAACATTGTGTTCTTACCGGTACGTATCACATTATCAATATGCTGTGGCAGTAAGGACATACGTACTGCAATATTTCAATCTCATGATATATCTACTACATTCCTGTGTTATTGTCCCCAGGGTGCTGCTATTAAGAAGGCAGCCTTCCTGAACATTTTCTGTCCCTTGAATGGTGCAGGCATTATTAAGGTATTCCAATTTCTTTGCTTTCTTATGATTTTCTTATTTTCTTAATAGTCAATTAGATTGGTAACACTGAGTAATAGAGATATGTTTCACTGAGGTAACCTCGAAATTCAGATGCCCAACATATCACCAAGAGCCTGTGATGGAAAAAACACCCTTTATTCACAGTTGTCCAGCTATTATTGTATGCTCTAGACACCCTCCAAATACTCATACATCGCACAGAGAAGTCAGGGTAGATCCATAAACAATACTATCTGTCTCAACTCTATGCTATGTGCATATAAAAATATCATACATTCATACCCGAGTCCTGCAATCTGGCCATTTTTCCCTGCCCCAGTAGAAAAAAAGAAATAATTGGCATCCTGCCACCCTCCCACTCCACCCTCAGCATTATTCCCTCTGCTCAGAAATATAAAAAATAAAATGTCTGGTATCTTACTGCCAGCCCCCACCATCCTCAGATTCACCCTTTACTAGTCAAATGTCAAAATACCTGATTAGCTGCAACTCACTTCTCCATACCCTTGAAACAAAAGGTACTGACTGGCACCCGCTGTGCATTCCCTCCTCCTTTGTCTGACGCCACACTATAGGGTGATTGATTCACTAACATGGCTCTCTGGGAGTCACATGAGAGCGGCCTGGATCTCCAACAGACAGAGTAGTAAGAATCCACAGACCTGTTGCAATTAGGGCAGCTGGTAGCTGGGGCAAATATTTATTACTACATTGCGGTGGCTATACTTCACAATAGAAGCCAATAAAGGTAGAATCCAGCTATGTTTAATCTTAAAAAAACAAGCATTTGCACAGCAATCGGTCTCGCCTTGTATGTATGTGGGACCTTATATGTATTTAGCTATGCAACACATTAGCCTGGGTGCTGAAACATCTACTGTTCTTTAACATGACGGGAAAGTAAGCACCAAACTGTGTGACATGCCAGGTATGGGAACACATGGATAGAATTATTGCCTTTCAGCGGGAAATGGTATAGTCCATAGCTCTGTTTTCAGTATAAAATCAGGGCCTTCGGTGGGCATATCACTGAAAATACAAAATGTGAAAAAAATATTACTGCCTACGGATGCTCGTAGAGGACAAATTGAATCTAGAGAACACTAAATTGATTCTTGTATTTTACTGACCTCTGCTGGTCGCTTTCTAGCAAGAGAGTTAAATAGAGGCAGTTGCCATGAAAGTTAAAAAAAAGAAAGTCCCTCAGCAGAGAGCAATTCTGGGATTTCACTGACCTCTACTGGTTGTTTTCTATCAAGACAGTTAAATAGAGGCAGTTGAACAAGCAGAAAGCAATTCTGGTATTTTTCTATCAAGAAGGTTCCCTTAGCGGAAGGAGACAAGTCTTAGGGCTGATCTACAGAGCCCACAAAGTACATACACATATCAGTATATGCTAAAGTATATACAAGTGGTCTTGAATGCTCAATCTAAAAAGGAAGCAATCCATCTGGCTTGTCAGCAGCAAAGAGTCCCATTTGGAATGCTGCAGTGATGTCAAGCATAAACATTGTTAGAACCACATAAATACTAGAGCACTAACTATAAAGAGAAATGCATAAGAAATAATTGAAACATAAAATTACATATTTCCTCTCACATCTCTTTACAATTGCAATACGATTCAATTTCCAGAAAACGACCAGTCTCAAGTTTAATCTCCCCCTTGAACAGCTTTACTAATTAAAGAGGATTACATCATCTTGAAATTACATTTTTCCTTTCTGGACTGTATCTCCAACACTCATGCATGGATCAGCAACTGCTTTCCTTATGATTTAGTTATTTTTCGGAGTTTTTATTTAGTACCCTTTTTGAAATATTTGCAAAGGCTATATTATTATTTTCCTTAGCCATGGTGGACAAATAATAGAACACACCTTCCTCTTTCGAAATAATTCACATGGTTTGATTTTCGTGATGTAATGAGGAGAGGACCTGTCAGCCTCGTGCACCTTTATTTCTTCTCTACAATTTTTCCTCACACTCTTGGCCAGCTGTATACTTTCTTTTAGCGTCCTATTGAATCTCTCAAGCATACCGTTAGTTTTGGGGTATTCAAGAGAGCATTGTTTATGCAATATAACCCTTGCTTTCAAGAATATATACATTTCATGTGCGGTTAACTGAACACCATTCTTAGTCAAAATCGAGTATGGCTTGTTTTTGCTTCTAAAAATCTCCCGAAAAACATACCAACTAAACTAGTAGCTTTCTCTTTATTCATAGCTACCTCTGGCCACCAAGAACACATGTCCATTAAAACAAGTAGGTAAACTGTGCATGGGCTTTCCTGTAATAACCCCACAATATCCAAAGAAACTTCCTTCAAAGTGCTTGTCGGTAACTCCCTGCACTCCAAGGGAGGTATTCTGTACTTCTGTTTTCTTCACTCTGACTACCTACTACACAATCCCTTACACTTCTTTCAACCATTAAATACATACCTGATAACCAGTAATTAGATCTTAAGCACTCTTTAGTTTGCAAATACCTAGCGACCAGCATGAGTAAAATCAAACAACTGAGACCTCGACTTAATAGGTGGTATCAACCATTACCCTACTAAACAGGAATCCTCTTTGTATAAATTGTTCCTCTTTTGCTCTTTCGAATGCCTCAAGCTGTTGATACAGGTGTAGACTGTTCGGAGTAGGGCATTAGTTATGTAACAGGGCTTGGAGGAGTTTGGTTTTCCCTGAACAGTTGTATACAGATTAAACATTGTGTGCTGTACAGGTTACCCTTTTATCTGGGGTTGAACTCGGCTATCCATGAAGTGTATGGTATATAGTCAATGTTGCACATTACACAAGCTTTCTTCACCTATGTGTGTTGTATAATAATATAAGGGGGCATGGTAGGTATACCCTTCCCCCATGCCTCGTGGAGGGACCCATCGGGACCCCCAAAGGGCTGAAATTTAAAAAAAATCCGAAATTTCAGATGCGATCCCACAGGAAACCTACAGTATCACAGCAAACACAATGGCTGCCCGCCATTTAAATATTAAATATATGCTGAGGAGGGCATCAGCAGGACGTTCCTCCCTCTGCCCATTTAGAGTCCCGGGAACCACAAACCCTGGGTCATTTATTTTAATTTTAGCGGAGGAGGCTGCAATGGCAGGTCTGAGAAATGTCTGAAGGGCCAACCTAAGTGAGTGGCCCAATAAGCGCTGCAGGGAGACTAGTAGCATTTAATTTACAGGCCCTGGATACATTTAGCACAACTCTACAAACAAGTAAATTGTATGTGACAGTTGGGTGTAAGATAATTCTTCCATGTTTTAAGGAAAGAGCACAAGCATTTTTGCACTGGTTAGCAATGGGAACGTGTGCAGTCTAATGGCCTGCATAAAACAAAGTCAGCAATACAGGAGGGTGGAAGGCAAAAGGTCATGGTAGAACTACGTCAAGGATGCCAGGTCTAACACAGACCATGTCATAATTGTTGCCTCTATGTACATATAGGTGCATATATAGAGGGCTTTATGCCTACTACTAAAACATTAAGAAGTGTCATGTGTATATATGTACTTCTAGATTAATTTTAGTTATTTAAACCAGAATAAATGCATACTTCACCCCTAGATAATTGTGAGATTCATACCATGTAAATATTGCTACTTCTATTTACATATAGAGGGATGTCCCTTTTAAGGGCACCAGGGGGATAGAAACATTAAAATATATAGCCCTTGCAGGGCACTATGGGATACCCCCTTGTGGAGCTGTAAACATGAAATGAGTGGCTACTGCACTTGTTTGATAGGATTCTTGACTTTTTAAATTATATTTGTATGCCCGGGTATCATCCAGGACACCCACAACATTGCAAGCCACGAGATGCACAGTGGGAAGTCCATGGCCCCACAGCACCCCATTCAGAAAATATCCTAGGTGCCGGTGGGAAACGGCTTTACTAGTCTGCTCCTACCTAGCTGTGAGTAGCTTTTTTTTATGCTCCCTCTGGGCGGAGCAATCTAGTGTTTTCCTCTGGTCCAGGACACTCAAGCCATAGCATGGCTTGTGAGGGGTCCTACCATCCCTGCCTAAATAAATGTACTATGGTTCTCAGAAGATGGGGTGCTGGGGGGGGGGCATTAAATGGTTTGGGGAGCAGGGTAACATGTCCCTCTCCCCTAATCCAAATATTCTGTCCACTCCAATGGACCCAGGCCAACCCCAGGGGCACAGAAAAGGAAAAGGGTAGGGGCTGACCTTTTTTGTCTACCCCCTCCCCCTATTAAGGCCTAGGAGTCAAGGTTGCTCCGCATGTTTTTTTTTTCAGGACATAAGGACTGGGTCCACAAGCCATCAAATGGCTACCATAGATTATTGTTGATGTCAGGCAGGTAAGCTGATTTCATCTTTTGACCTAAACTTTTGACCTGCCCGAACCGTTAGCGCTACTGCTACTTTATATAAACATTTTGAACCTACATTTCTCAAAAACTACTAAACAGAATTACACAAAGTCACAAAAGGCACGATTTCAGGATCAAGATTTAGCTTTCTGCAAAATCTAGTGTTATTCCAGACTACTGCTTTGGCTGTATCACTGTTCAATTTCCCTATGTAAAATTGCATGATGAAAATGTGTTTTGATAGCTTACCTTTTTTATTCTCTTCTTGATGGATTCCTCCCGAAACTTTCCAGAAAGGAGGCGAATTGGCTTAACCGTTCTTTTTGTCAAACGGTGCCCAAGTTATTACTCCGTGTCTCGCAGTAATCAGATCACCTCCACCTGTTGGGGTCAGTGTGAGACAATGGTTGCAAGTCCTGTTTACAAATCCAGATACAGTGCCCACTCAGCAATCACAAAAATGCTCATACATCCAAGAGTGCGAGCATTCTGGAGTTTGCTGAGCGGGCATAACTGTTTTTGGAAATATATATATATTATTGGTGCACTGATGCAGGAAGGAAACTTCTGTTTGCTCTTCTTGGTGGGAGCAATTTTAAAGCTCCCACCAAGAGAGAGCTAGCAGTAACTCAGCAGGTGGGAGCATGAAAAATGCTCCCACCCACAGGGAGTGTACTTTTTATCTATTTTCCTGCCCGCTGTGAAGTGGGCAGGGAAACGGATGAAAAAAAATTCTCCCATCCACAGGCAGCAACATTTTTATTGCCCCTTGGGGGCAGGAGCAATGCTGGCTCCCACTGGAGGCAGAGAGCTAGAGGGGCAATGGGAGCATTGGGGCTCCCCCTGCGAACACTCAACAAACACACAGTGGGTGCCTGGGTGGGCTCAGGGCACTGACTTTTTGATGGCTGGACCTAAGGGGTTAGTATCTACGGGCTAATATTGGCCTGGGGAGGGGTACTGTGTGCTACCCTACCCATTAGAAAATGGCTAGGACCTGGGAGATCGTGACCCAGAGACCGAAATCAAGCCGGGGAGGAAGCCTCTGTGCCCCCTTAAGTTTATAAATATGTCCGGACCCTGGGAGATAGAATCATCAGGGCCGGACATCGGACACGGAATGGAGACTGGGTGCCCCCCTATCCTATTACAGTAAGGCCTGGCCCTGGTGCTGAAATAGGGGCAGAGGAGGGGAGGCCATCTGCCCCCCACCCTTTCTAAATATGGCTGGACCCCAGGAGATGGGGTCCGAGGGCCAGATAGACGTGCACAGCGTGGGTTGCTTGCATGAGGGAGGGCTGGACACAGGGCCTTTCCAGAGCCCCTGTGGAACATGGAGTTGGCTGCAACCTCCCACCAATTAAAAAAAAAAAACATAAAAATTCACTTAAAAAACAATGGGTATAGGGACATTATAGTTGAGAAATAGAACTTATAAAACCTTTAACCCCTTGTGTGCTGGTGACGGAACCACTCCGTCACCAGCCACGGGCGCATTGTGCTAATGACGGAGTGGTTCCGTCACGGTGCTCCGCCCCGCCCATGCTGCCGTGATTCTGCCCCTGCGCGGCGCGTTCTATTGAGCGGACGGGGCCGTGACGGAACCACACCGTCACAAGCACAGCGCGCCCGTAGCTGGTGACGGAGTGGTTCCGTCACCAGCATGGTAGCGCCGCGTGCCCCCCCTCCCGCTAAGCACCGCGGCAGAATTACTGCCGCGACCAAGGGGTTAAAATTCACTAAAAAACCAAAGGTTAAGGAGATGTAATTACTTAGATTCAGAATTTACACAAACTAAACCATAGAAATACAGCTGTTACAGTTATCTCAAGTAACTATAACTCGAGCCTTAAGGTAACTATAACTCACACACTCGCCATGCAATGCTAATTACGCCACATATTACATTACTCATGACATCTTCTATGACATTGTTTATAATATCACTGCAGCATTTGCTGTAAAATTATTGTTAAGAAAACTGTGCATAGTGCGAGCGCAAATTATGGTTACCTCAGAGCATGAGTATTTAGTTACTTGAGATAACTCAAACTATAATAACCGAAATTCTATGGTTTTGTGTGTTTAAATTCCGATCCTAACTATCACGTCTCTGTAATCTTTGGTTTTATTAGTGAAGTTGTTTTTTTAATTTCTATTTCCTACCTATACCAGCCCTGTAACCTTTGTTTTTTTCGGTGAATGCATATATATACATAGGACGATATTTTTCTACTCAAGAGTCTGATATACAGTCACTGGAGCGGTTGATACAGTGCTTGAAAGCTTTGCAGAGGGCCATGCATTCATTGTTGGTCTCGGGGATGGCTGTTAGTTACCAGATGTATTTGACACTGTATTTTTGCGAACTGCTTTGAGTCTCCAAGGTCATGCTTTGTCTCAGCAGTTGCACTTACTGGCATGACCAGACACTGCTATTTAACCCTGCCTAAACTAGAGTCAGCATGGCAGAAATTACAAAATCAGGTGTGTTTTCAAAACAAAACAGTACGTGTTTATGTGATTCTCATACTAACTGTACTCTCCCTGCACCCTGGTGTTTTGTATTGCTCCTCCACTGTTTCGGCCATCTGGGTATCTGTGTGTTACCTGCTGTTGGCCAAGTCATTATTTTTCAATGCCAGAAGAAAGGTGGCTGCATGACAACAATTGTGTTTATGTATCAGGCTTGCAAATGTATTATGAGTACTGACCTCCAATACCCTTTGCTCTTCGTATGACTGTGTTAACAAATTATTTTCCATGACACTTCCTATATGAATACTAACCAGGGGACATGACCAATACTGTGTCCTGCTGGAAGACATAGTTAGTCCTGCTAGAACCGTTAGTTTTTTTTGGTTGCTATGGAGATTTTTCACCGAAGATATGATTTCCGCAAGTCCACGTGACTCATAATTCTGTAGCGTATTATGCTTTACTTCACAGCATCTGTGCTACAAGGGACAAGCCAGTCTGTTCCTCCTCGCGTGGCACATGGCCCCCCACACCTTTCCATCAATTCAGTTTGAAATGTGATCTATTGTGTTTTAACACCTTAGATTGCCTCAAGACCCTGATTGGTGGTCAAGGAGTTCTCCTTACCAGGATCATGATCAGCTATGGAGCCGGCCCGGCCATCTCAGCACTGTCTGGAAATTGGCTTCCCTCAAATGAGGAGGTAATTGGTAGAAGGTGACCAGCAGTGCCCAGACTGCACTTTTCTTAACAAAATACTCCTAGAGATGCATGCTGGCCTGCAAAAGTGCAGAGATGATTGTATTTTTCAATTTACTTGTACAGATAGCCTTTGTAACCTGACCATGACACGATAATGTTCCCAAAAGCACAGGTGACATTGCTGGACAGGAGTCTTAAAAGAAAAGTTTAGTATGGAGTAATGAATTTGCAATTGCACGTAATACCACTCTCAATTAGGAATTATAACTTGTAAAGGTGTATAATGTAGCTCTAGCTTTGAAATGTAATGGTCATTGAAAGTGAAATCATGAGTATAGTATGTAAGTGTAACAGAATTATTCTCTATAAAATGGTTGAGGCAGATGTATGGTGTGGCCTCACAAGTGCAATATAACCTTCTTGAGTGGGACTTGCAGAATAGCATTGTCCTAATAAGTGTTGAGGAATCTTCTTGAGCACTGGTTTGAAAAGAACTCTTGAGCAATATAGTGGGGAGAATTCTCCACAGAAAAGTTACTGTACTTCAATGAATAGTAGGATTGCAGGAATATTTAGGGTGTAAGGAATAGAAGGAACACCAGATAGTAGTCGGACAAAGCCCTAGTTAAGCCATTGACTTAGTTTGAAATTGAAAAATGAAGAAACAAAAATTTGAGCTCTAGGCAGATCCCTTGGTTCCAGCTACTTTTAGTTCCGTTGCATGATAAAGATTTCTACATTTGCACCTAGTCTCTTTTTGGAGATTCCTCATGCAGGGCAAGGCTACTAGCAGTAGCCGCATAGGGCTACATAAGTATGGATATAATTTCTGCTGCAATATGAATAGTAGAGATGCAACACAAGAATAGCCAACAATCAAAATGGTGTCTTTGTTTTTATTTTTTCCTTTCTTTTTTTATAAAGTTTCACATATAAACAGTGAAAACAGCCAGTACGTTTTGTACATAAAATGGACCTCTTCAGGGCGAATGTGAACACAGAGGGATCTCAGCCTATTAGAGACACTGCAGTGCAAATTTAAATTAAACCCCAGCAGTGGTATACATCATAAGTATTCAAGATTGTCAGTCACAACTATTCCTCACTAATTGGTTTTTAAGAATATTGGGCTGAGTAAACTTTTGAAACAACCAAGTGTTGAGGATCTTAGAAACAGCACTTGGATGCCTAGACTCTCCCAGCAGGAGCCACTAGCAGGTTTAATGACAGGTCCAGTAAGAACTGGTCAGCTGGGAAAGGGCTGACTTCTAGCAGCTTGTTGTGTCCCCTACAGGGGGTCAGCCAACTGACCCTTGGAATCCACTTCTTTGTGCTGGGTACAAGTGCGAGCAGTTCCAGTCTTCCAGGTCACCCCATAGACTTCAATAGCATGTGCAGTCCTTTTTCTGTCTTCCACAGGTCCAGTAGTGCTCTGAGGAAGATGCCCGGGGGAGGGGGTACATTTATGGTTGCCACTTGCCTGTGGGTGGCGTGACTCCTCACCCCTCGCTAAACAATATGGAAAAAGTTTCCAGGGGTTAGCCTACCCACCTTTACAGCAGTACATATCTGCCCTAATGCAAACAATCCCACATTGCCCCTCTGTATCTAACTCCAACATGTCAGAACCTTACTTCCCTTGTGCAGAGCTACTGTGCCAACCCCTGAGGTGTGACCGTGGAAATGATCAGCCCCTCGTCTTTGGTAACTCAAATCTGGTACTGGAGACAGTTCCCTTCCCACTGTGATTGGTGCTTGGCTAAGCAGTGGGACCCCAGAGGGGGGCAGCCCCAGGTATTTCTCTGTGACCGGGAGGGCCCTTTGTAGCTAATCAAGTTTCCGGTCACTGCCAGATGATTATCCTGTTAGAGAAATTGAACATCTCCCCACACCCAAGGCAATGTGTCAGCTCAGAGAACAAGTTCAGACCTCATGAAATGGGTTGTTGAGCTCCTGGGTGACAGTAGGGAGCACATGCACCCAAATGAGCTCCTACAGGCTTTAGACAGTAAAAGAAAACTTTTTAGAAAAATACCCGTTTTGATATAATTATTATAAATCAGACTTAACCAATAAATTGGGATTGTAATAAATATTTTTTAAAGTAAAAGTATAAACTTTAGAGCTGTTCCCTAATCAGGTTAGCAATATTACATTTAATAGTGTAATGATTTCCTTTTGGGCAGCGAAACCACGCTACAATGAAAATGGGTTTTGAGGCCTTGTCACTGTAAAGACATGTTTTACGGTAAATTATTGCATGTTGTACTCTTAATTACCATGAATCCTGCTTTAATGGGCAATAAGAATAAGGGGCTGAACTGCGGCGGTGCTGCGCCGTCTCTGCGCCAGTTCAGCACTGCCAAAGCTATATAGGAATCACTGCCAGTTTACAAGTTCGACTCGTGTCTGGCGGGATTTTCCTGTCTTTTCTTTTGCCGTTCCTGCAGCCGTGACCTGAAAATGGGCACCGCAATGGGAACACAAAAGAAATTCCAGAACGGCATGGACTTGTTAGTCCTTGCTGCCATGGAAATTGGGGTGCTTGCAAACAGGGGGGCTAATGTTGTGCCCTTGTGAATGCATCCCCATGGCGGCGGGGGCATGGCAGTCCTGTAAGGCCCGTCTTTTTTCCCCTCCACCAGCCCTTTCAAGGCAGTGAGCCCGTTATGAAATGGCTGGCAGAGGTGAAACTCATAACATGCCCAGCCGACCACGGCGCTCCAGACTTGCATATTATATAGACCTCCGCGCTGCGCCCCCGCCAAGGAATGGCGGTTGCCTGGAATAGCTGGTGCCGCGGTGGCAGTTAAAAAAAAACATGTAATACGGAAGCCGCAGGACTGCCACCATTGCGGCACCTCAAGTCCGGCAATCAAAGACCGCCAGACTCGAGATTGGGTCCTTACTTAGGTGTGACATATTTAATTTTAAAAAGAGGGTTTAGCCCTGTGAAAAGTGGTTGTTTTGGCAGGTTGTACTTGCAGTTTTAAAACTGCACTAACAAACTACAGTGGTAGGCCTGCAGTATTTTTTTGTGTTTTACATATAGTGGTGGCACAGTATGTGCTGCAGTACTACTGTGACATTTAACATATATGCCCAGTGTACTGCGGTACCATATTCTAGGGGATCAGAGGTAATTTAAATATGCCATTTTGGAGGCTAGCCAATTTTGATATGTTTTTGGGGTCGCTGCACATGCACTGGGGGCTTGTTAGCAGAGTCCCTGTGCACATAGTAAAAAAACAGTAGCGTCAGTGCCAAACAAATGGCAGTGACAATGTAAAACAAGCATTTGCAATGCAATAGGTCTCGCATTATTTAAGTTTGAGCTATTATTATTGTAAATGGCAATGTTTTTTGCTTTATGCTATGGTTTTCTTATGTACATAAAAAGCTACATATAAAGTATTTGTTGTTAAAATTATTTATGCAGTATTTAAATTTGTTTGCATAAAAGATTACAAGAATATCTTAGCAAAAAAGTAAAACTTTTTAATGGTAATTGACTAAATGTCCATTTGTACATTTTAATTTCAAATAGGTAAGTGTAAACATCACAAATATATTGTGCAAACAGTGCAAAATATTTTAGCCATAAATATTTGAGCGTACATGATATGTGTTCCATAAAAGTATTATTATCAACTGACGCTGTCAGCAGTGTGCAATATTCTTCAGCCTTTGCTTTGTTTTGCTTCACTTTGGATATGTATACCTGTCACTGCACTATTTACACTGTGCTGTTCACACACGCCTATATTTTTTATAGTGAACAAGAGCTTTGGTAATGGGCGACAGTCGGAAATGGGGCTCAAGCGCCTAACTGTTGCTCATCAGCACTGAGTTGTGTGCCTCGATTGCAAATCATTGTAAATAACTTACATTTTGTTGTAATTATTTTTTTTAAAAAAACGCACCTGGGTGGTAAAGTACCGTGTTGTAAGGTACCTAATAATGGCCTGCATGGATGGCACTTACCTGCGGGGTAACGGGCGTGTTGTAGAGGTGAAGTACTGCTCTCCTGGGAGGCGTCACGGGTCATAAATAGGTTTCGGGAGGGGCCCCTGCGCGAGGTTACACGGTGCAGAGAGAAAGTGACGTGCACTATAGGAGCACAGGTGTGTATTGTTCCCAATTGTACAATGCCGTTTATTGACTTTACAGTCACGCAGATCCCTGACTAGGAGGAGGAATGTCAGACATTGGACATTGCGTGACTTCGGAGGGACATCGCTAGACACTATCGGCTGTGCTGTACGAGTTTCGCTTTTTCACGTATTCACCACTGAAATGCGGTCCGGTACACGTCACGGTGTTAAGCGGGAAATCTAATGCATTCGACCCTTGGTACCAGATCCCTGATCCTGCAGGGAGGGAAGTCCCAGCGGCTGACACCCTAATCCGCGCTGCCGCTTTAATGACTTCGTGGTGAAGGTGGAAGGGAAACACTGACATCGCTGGACAGAGATATGTAAATGTTTACACGGCTCCAAAATAAACTGCAGCGTTCACCATAAAACGTCTCAGTTATTAAGCGTGGAGGTGCTGGCCTGGGGTTTAGTTTACATTATCACTGGTAGTCCGCTTCAAACAGTTTTATCCTGTTGCGTTTACTTTCCCTCTGAGTAGGTGGTTTGCCAGTGCGTGCCAGCAGCGCCTTCTCCTGTGGCTTCAGGTAGAATTTACAAAACTTTGCTAAAAAAACAGCGTTTTGTCCCAGGGGGGATTTCTTGTCTGTGCATAAACCAGAGTGGCATCCAGTAATGCCAACAGCCCCTGGCGTTCGCTGCCTGTAGCGCCAGCTGCTTTCTATACCCGCAAGATACCTCCGCCTGTCGGTTACCAGCTGAGGAAGCATTGACAGCCTCAACCATGGACGCTGGCGTGAAGACGGAAGGTGTCTGTGCGCTGTACATACAAGAGAATGAGGTTACACACTTCAACAACACACATTAAGACTCACCCGCGAATGAAGCGCGAGTGATTATTAATATGAGAACAAGGTTTTCAATCCCGGGCGGAAGTCAGGCAGGCCGGGGGCGGGACGTGAAGACACACCGGAAGCCCGGGCGGGCTCCCGTGAGGTGAGAGAGCCTCGCCGGCACAGAAGGAAGAGACCGCCGCCGCCTGCAACGAGCCCTCGCCTGAAGACAAGTACCGGTGAGTGGGGGCCTTTACTGAGCCTTTACTGAGGGGTGGGGGGCATGTGTGTGTGCGTGGGGTGGCGGGGGGCTCTGTATGTGTGTGAGCGTGCGTGTGTGTATGTGTCTTGGAGTCTGTGTGTATGCGTGCGTGTGTGTATGCGTGTGTGATGACTGCGGGGGGAGGGAGAGAGTGTGTGCGAGCGAGTGTCTCTGTGTGTGTATGCGCATGCATGCATGTGTGTATGTGTGGGGATGTGCACGGCGCGGGAATTCTTGTGAATGTGGACGGAGCCGACGTGCGCGTGCAAGCAGCTGAATCCAGCCGGGGAGAAGCGCGTGACAGTTTTTTGTCCGTCATTCCCCCGTGTCAGCTCGCTATAAGTCTCCAGCCCTGGACGCATCCTTCGGATGCAAATTCCAGGGCGAGACCTAAAGAGGCACTTTCCTACACACGGCATGCGCAGCACACTACATGCAGTATGGTATTGGCTACTCCTACAGATGGCCAGGGTCACAGCATGCTTTTGGCAGATGGATGCCATGCATGGAGGTTGAATCAGTTCTCTTTACCCTATTATGGACAGGGTGAAGCCACCAGTCTGCTGCATGTCTTTGGTCATGCTTCCTCTTCACTCACCCCCAGTGCAGTCTCTTTCTCACTCAATGTTGGCCCTACACCCTTAGAAGGCAAGAGAAACAATGGCTACAATTTCTCCTCTCTGGGAAAACAGCTGTAAACTGTACTGAGATTTTCTCCACTGAGACCTGGTCTGCGCGGACCAACATCCTGGTATGGTCGGAGGGCTGCATTCACCTCCATAATATTCACCAGGCCTTGGCAAGTGCAGGACATAGCGCACAACCTCGTCTATCCAGTGCCACGTCATCACACCATGAGAGAACAAATGCATTTGTGAATCTCAACTCCGTGCAATGGCCACTGCACTGCCTTTTGGACACAATAGCTACTGTTACTATCCACTGGGTGAGGTCACCCGAGTGCGTCCCATCTAGAACTGCACTGACAAAAGTAAAACCGTGTCTCGAATAGCATAGCAAGGAAGCCAGGGGCCCTAGAGCAAGCAAGGAACATGGCCACTTTTACTGCTGTTGGGTAGTAAAATACAGTCATTATTAGGGTTCAATGGATCCCTCATGGCTTTGGGTCCTGGTGCCACTCCACCTGTTGCATCAATGGTAGCTAGTTCCCTTCTTGACTCCTTGCCTTTTTTGCACTGTGAGAAAAAAAGATATGAACAAAAAAATCTAGGGGGCAACCGTTCATATGTCTGGGGTAGAGCGATTGGGATACCAGTGGTCAGTAGATTTCAATTCAAGCCAATCCGGATGGAACTTTGCGATATTAGTTAATATCTCAGCTTGTGTCTGTATCTGTTCTTCCAGCTGGAATAAATCCAATAAAGTGCAACAAGAAAGAGCTGGGTCCTTGCTCGCCTAGCAACGCTGCCTCAGCCTCAGTGTGCACTGGGCTGGGCCGTTCTCCCAGCTGCCTACATGTGAGAGGTAGAGGTTTGAATAAAGCGCAGAATTAGCACATCTTCTGCATCAGAAGCGTTGCCAAGGAAACACTTGTAATAATGACTGGTGCTTACACAGCACTTGTTGCCCTGTCGTTTGTATATGCTACCGGTATGACCTAAGTGGAACCCAGCCACGGCCCGTGGAGAGAGTTCCGGTGGGGCAGAAAGGCAGGGCAGGGGAGGGGATGGGTGGGGGGTGCTAAAAACCGGAATATGGATAATTAGAGGTAAGTAAACAATGTAATAAATAAAACGAATTTCGTAGCACGCCCTGCATCGCAAAATGCGATGCTGCGCGCAATTAGGAAATTCGTTTTATTAATTAAATTGTTTACTTACCTCTAATTATCCATATTCCGGTTTTGAGCACCCCCCACACTGCCCCCCCACGCCCCGCCTTTCTGCCCCACTGGTACTCCCTCCATAGGCCGCGGCTAGTGGAACCGCCTCGTTTTCATGTGTATCGGAGAGATGAGCTGGGCTTGTCGTAGCGCCTCCTGGAACCTTCAGTGCGCACTTGTCCTGGGGGCGTGGCCTTAGCCAAGCGACTCATCTCGCACAAGTTATGAGGCGGAATAACTATCCCGTTCATTCAATGGACTGATGCTGACGTGTATTTTGGACTGTGCTGTACCTTGTGCGATTTTTTCTACAAACTTCAGAGAAAAGCTATGTTGAGTCCCCTTTCAAAGGGACACTTTGCCACATTCCCTTCCTTTAACCACTTCGGCGCTAATGGCGTGCACAGCTCGTCATGAGTTGCGCCGCTCGCGCGCGTTTTTAAAAAACGCCGCGTACAGCGGGAAAAGCCGCCGCGCGCATGCGGTTAACTCTGAGAGGGGTGGCTATGTATGGGTGCCCCAGAGAAGCCGCAAGGGGGTATAGTTAGAAATACTTGTTTTGCTAGCTGACATGAAGCCAGAGGTGCTATAGATGGGCTTGAGGGTCCATCTGTAGTACAATCCAAGCAGGATATCCACCGTACATACATATGAGGCATACTTGCACATGTATGTCAACAGAAGGTATTTGCATATCTGTTGGTTATCCAAAAAGCACACAATGATAGTATTCAGTTGCAAGACAGGGCCACTGTATTGAAACAGCAAATGTACAATAAATGGTGGGTCAATAAATTATCGCTACGGACCTAACTAAAAATAAATGGCATATGTAATGACAAATCCAACTGACTAACAGGAAGGATGGGTGTGGTGCAGCGGCCCGAGCGGCTAACTCCAGAGCGCGAGGCTCGCGGGTCGATCGCCGGCGGCTGCTCAGCATCATGTGACTCTGTGCAATAGCTCACTTAACTTCCCCGTTGGCCCCAGCACCTTGGGACCTTGAGGGGTGATTAGTTTGCGCTTTGGAAATACCAGATTCATTTATTCATGCCAATATATTGCAAAATCAAAAAAAAAATCATAAATAATGACTATCAGTTACATTCTAAAAATGACCTCCTTAGGTCCTCGTAGTAGGGCCATAGTAATACTAGAGCCGTATTATATATACAGTGCACTTTTCCAGTGCCCCATTCGAAAGAAGCGCCAGGTGCAAACAGGGAAAGCGTGCCCTATTATGTAGAATGCACTACCCGCAGTGCACCCTCTAGCTCGCACTGCACTGGAGGTAGCGCATTCAAGTGAAATACAGAGCGGCTGTTCCAAGAAAGAAGCTGGATCCTTGCAGGTGGGTGTTCAGGGGGGGGGGTCTATGGGACACATATTCTCCCCTCTATATGGCTGCCTTTTGGAGGTGCACTGAAACCCTTCAGTGTACCTCCTAAAGGCATTTTTGCCTCTGTGCACACATCAATAATACGGCAACGGCTCCGATGCAAAGTCATTCCCTCATTTGCGTAGTCCATGTCACCATGCAAATGGGCGTTACGATAGCACCGGCGCTACATGTGCTTGAGCGCTATTAAAAAGTGCACACATGCCCATTTTACCCCCAAGTTGCTTCTGTGCCCCATATTGCTTGATTGCTTGCCCCAACCCACTTTTTTTAAAAAATGTGTGCGCTTTTTTTTTCCTTTTTAGCTGTGCATCCAAGTCGGAACAGTATATTCAAATGAAAAAATGTGGCTTTGTCATTTTGTGGGCATGCACATCAAAGACTAAAAACAAAGTCTTTCATGTGCATGCCTACAAAATGACCAAGCCACATTTTTTTTATTTCATTACTAAGAATAAAAACAAATTCTTTAGTAATGCTTCACAGCTCCAGGGATGCTGTACAGCATGTCTAAAAACATTTGGAAAAACCAATAGGTTCCAAAACCAAGAACTATTGCTGTTGACAATGCTTGTTCAAGTGGGAAGTAAACATTTTGTGATGGATGTTGTTACTTATTGAAAGAATACTTTACTTTTACGGTGGGTGAGTTGTTGTTGTATATTAGCTGAGCAAGGCAGCACTGCTCCTCTACCTAGGATGAAGGCGATCATAATAAGAGATTATAAGATATAATAGCTAAAACTTACATTTTCTCAGAGCCAGGTGATTGTAAGGTGTACGACAGACGGCTAAATTGAAGAATGCTACACTCATACACTACTGTAGCCTGATTAGATTCCAAAATTCCCATCCAAATAAATAATAACATATATAAATGAGGTGCTATAAAATAAGAACCACAGTTAGGTGTATTAATATAGCATTACAGCCACTGCAGAGGGCAATAAGGGTTGCTAAACTTGCCCTTCCCTTCCACTTAGTGCTATACCAAGCGAGAGAGTCTTTAACAACCAGTACAGCCAAAGGAAGTAGTTCTCTATTGCTATTAGAGCATGCAACTAACTAAGGGTACAATGATCTACTGTAAACACGTAGAAACAGAAAGCCAGGCACTGGAATGTTGGAACAGAATGTCTATACTATTATTGGCCCTGAGCCAGCTCTCAACATTCCAATTTTATGGCCTTCTGTTGTGGGCATTAAAGCGGTTCATTTTACCATCAACGATTATGAGCAATGCGCAGAAGGCTAAAGTCATAATTAGTGCAAGGGTCAATTAACAGCTGTAAACAATCAGCGACTATTACACCCTCCTCCCCCTAGGCTATACTCCCTCTAATACTGCCTAAATCAGGCAGACAGGCGTGTGTACTGTCGATGTCTGCTTCACTTTCTTGCTTTTAGTGGAAATATAGTACAGGCAGAGAACTACAGTTATTGGCAGCCTACTAAGATTTCTGATTGGCTGAGCCAAACTGAGAATTCTTTATTATAGGCAGCTAATGGAGGAGAATGTTAAGGCTGTGAGAGGCACTTCACATAATAAATGGTCTATATTACTGAGAAATTCTTCTGTTGTATCCCAACACTCCAGTTCTAGATTTTCTTGTAAAGCAGTGACAGTAACTAGAAATGAACATTGCTCAGGGACTGGGACACACACTGTTGAAAGTTAGGCTGAAACCGTCAACATTATCGGCGCCCTCTTGCCCTTCTCGAACCCTTTCGTGCACGTAAACAGCCGCCATTTTGAACACCATGGCTTCCCTGCCCTTTTCTGATAACCAGCACGTCTCTCCCTCTCCTAGCCTCGCAGGCAGCCCCCACATGCCGACAACCCCCTGCTTGCACCTGCCTTGAGTCATAAACCCCTCTTCGGCGCTGCTCTGCCCCAGGCCCTCATCCTGTTCCCAGCGCGACACCTCCCTTCTTCCCTTTCATGATCCCCGGCCCTTAGATGCAAACCCCCTTTTCCCCGTGTGCCCGTTTGTCTTCCCCGTTCCCAGGCCGACACCCAGCTCTGCCGATACTATCCCTTGCCCCTCCCCGTGCAATAGAAAGCTTCCCTCATCAAAGGACCCCCGAGTTGATCAAAGCCTCCACCCCATGAGATCCGATCGAACCCCGCATTCCATGAATTGGCGGAATATCCAGCTGCGCGATAGTCATCACCTGCTGTGACCAGGGTGGGGACTTCTACTGTAGATATGTGTGGGAACGGGCCCGAAGGGGGATTCCGGGAATGTCTTTCCGTACATCAAAGCTTTATCATATGTATGTAAACTGTAATAAAAACCACAAACACTGTATATAAGGGGCCAGGCCTCAAACGTAAGTTAGAGCACCTCAGAACGATACCTGCTGTCCAACTGACGTGTTTCTCCTCCGGAGAAAATAAAACCTTGTTTCCTGCCTTCCAGTCTCCAGCGCCTGCCTCTTCATTTGTTAAATATCTTGTGGGTTCAAGAGGCGACACCGCCGGGCAATACTTAAGAACCTTATATTCTGGTTGGTAGCGTTCGACCCGTTTACAATTGGCGTCCCAAGCGTGGGGCCCATCAGCGACTCGTGGATCCAGTGGGAGAGGTCCTGACGACAGCGTGAACGACTGCAACGATCGGGAGCGCGCCTGTCCGATAGACCCTCGTCTGACAGCCGATCATCCGAACTTCACTGGTTCCGAACAGACCTCTCTCGAGTGATCTACGGTCCTGACTGGGAACCATCAGGAGTGCCGCGAGGATAACGGAGAAAAGAGGACGATCGGGCGCTGGATTCGGAAGACAAGAAACTGTCCATGCGGTCCGGGTAAGGTCGTGTAAACACGACAAGTTGCGAAATAATTGCTTGACTGTTTAGGAAATACTAGTATTGCTCTTTTTATTTATTTGGAGATTCGCTGTCCGCAAACGGAGAAACAACAGGCTCTCTCTTTGCAAACAGTGGAGGATAGGTAAGGCAGCCGTCGTGCCTATTTTTTTTCTCCCCCACTGAATAATTACTTGAAACTGAACTGTTGTTCGCAAAACTATTGTTTTCTGGAGATTCTCTGTCTGCAAACAGGGAAGAGACCTCCCTTTTTGCAGATAGTGAAAGGGGTAGGTAACGCAGATCTTTGCGGACCTACTCATTCTCCCCATTGAATATTTATTGGTCTTTTTGTTATTTGATTCATGAGGTATTCACTGCCTGCAAACAACGTAGAATAGAAATATTCTGTCCAGTCTTTGCACACAGTGATAAGATAGGCAGTGCTGACTTTTTGTCCCTCGTTACGAGCCGTCATGTCTGTCTTCTCCCCACTGATTAGTAGCCTGTTTAGCCCGGACCGCCTATTAGAGATGGACCATCCAGCCCCACTGGAAGGCACCCCTAATAAGGACATGTTCACAAAGCATGGATTGATCTCTATAGCCTATAGCAAACTATGGCATAAATACACGAAAAAGGATCGGGAAAGCCAGTGGCCACTGATAGGATCCTTCGATGATGATAAAATAAAAGCGCTAGAAACAGCCCTTGGTAAAAGCAAGACAACACCCACTATGCTTGATAGTTTCGGCATGTGGCGCAAAGAAACTGAACAACGTAAAAAGAAAACTGAGAGTAGGTTGGGAAAAGAGCTGCGAAAAGCAGCCCACCTAGCCGCCCAGAAACTGGAAAAAGAGATAAAAGAAAGAGAGAAAGCTAAACAGAAACTAGAAATGGAAACATCGAGCCAGTGTCCGGTTAGAACTTCCTCCACGCTCTACCCTGATTTACCCTCGAAACAACGAGCCAACGAGGATCTGCTGTTAGGTCCTCCTATCATCTACATGCCCCCTCCATATGCCCCTTCCCAACCCCTAGCGCAGCACGCACCACCCCCAGGTGCAAACGAAAGTACCGCCACAGCTTCGGCCCCCATTGCCTCTGTGCCTGCCGAACCCTTTGTGTTAAATACTGCATCAACGACAACGTTAGGCGACCATGAGGCTCGAGGGGCTGGCCCTGCAAGAACAAACAGACTAAGCAAAGATGAGCGAGCAGGGATCGACCGGATAGCAAAAGCACTGATAGGAAGGAAGGAAGGTGAGGAGCACATCACGGATGTGTTTAACTCATATACTGGGAGTCACAGACGACATTTTACCGTACGACTGTGTTACCATATCTTGAATGCATACGAGGACCGATATCGAGACAAAGGTCCCGAGAACCTAACGGCTCTGTACCGGAAGGTCGATATCGGGGAAGAGGGCGAGTGTGATGTGTCGGACCTCCTTACGCGTACGCTTGAGGTTTTCCGCCACCTCACTGAACGAGAATCGGGGACTAAACCCGCGACACCCGTAGCAACCGAACCTCAAACTGAACAACCTAACACCATGATGCCAATACGAGAGGCTGCCCCTTACTGGGTACCACCCCGAGGTTCAGGGACTAACGATGATGCAAACCACCAGGATGCAAAAGGAAGGGTAGTGTACAACTGGGTCTACCAGCCCTGGGACCGGCAAGAGATTCTGACATTCCGGAAATCTCTGCCCGACCTACGTAAAAACCCCACTGCCTTTTATACTGAATTGGGTACAGCCCTGGGTTCAACGATTATGACCCTAGCTGACATCGACTTGTTCTTTGGGTTATGTCTACCAGCTGATGTATGGAAGCAAATCCGGAAAGTCGACCACCTTGAGCTGTTTGGACATACCTGGTCACAACTCGATGATCTGGATAAACAACGGGGACCAGGACAAAAGCCTTTGAAATCCATTCTAGACCTTCCGGATAGAATCGTAGAGAAATTAAAAACCCTGATTCCAGAAAAGAAAGTGGACTGGTCGATAGTAACAGCCTGTCGCCAGAAACCCCAGGAGGATGTATCGGAATACTTCTCCCGGTTTGAAACGGTGTTCTCTGATTACAGCGGCCAGGACATGACCACTGCAACCGGACACCATCTGTTTGTCCAGAATTATGTTAAGGGTCTGTCATCGGAGATCTCCCAGAAACTACAGGCCAGCGAGAGTAGTTGGGCAGCCTCCAAACCTACAGCTATTCTCCAAATGGCCCAATATTATGAACATCAGAAAAATGAAAACGATAGGGCAACAGAGAAAAAGAAAAAGGACCTGAAAGAGAGGGTGATGATTGCCAAACTACAAGGGGTGACTATAGGACGAGACCAATATCGGGGAAATTACCAGACGAACGTCCCTAAGACTACATTTCCCCAGGACCGCACTCTGACTTCCTACAGTGGACGCACAGACCTTAGAGAGAACCAGTGTGCTTTCTGCAAAGGAACTGGCCATTGGAAATCCCAGTGCCCAGTTCTTTTGGAAATAATCAAAAACAGAGACCCCAGGGACATAGCAAATGGACTGAGAAATAAGGGACAACAGCGAGGGCCCCCAAATGACACGACTAACGACAGATCAGGCAGACCAAATACGTTTGATCGACCCAGGCAGAACCAATATCAGCAATCCGACTATGAGGACGCCCACGACTTCGCATAGGACAGCCAAGGGCAAGGGAGGGATCCAGTCGAGCTCTATGTTGACCAGCAGGGCCCTTACGTCACTGCTAAGGTCCTGGGTACCAAGTCTCCATTTCTGGTAGACACTGGCGCAACCCGTAGCGCGTTATCTAAACGACTGATTCCAAGGGCACCCTTGTCTGGCTCACTCATAACATCGACAGGTTTCGACGGAACGCCCTCAACTAACCCTTTGTCTGCCCCGATTCTCTTTGACGTAGAAAACAACACCACTGACACCACGTTTTTGCTCTCCTCCAATAGCCCTGACGCCATTATGGGACTTGACTTACTAAAACACTTCCGAGCGACGATCAGATGTTCTCAAGATGGAGTTCGAGTGTTTCTCTACGACAACCCCGTTCTGCTTAGACATTGCTCTCCCCAACACATGTTTTCCATCACCGACACTGACGCATCCCTGCTTGACACTCTGCCTCCGTATCTGTGGGCCAAAACGGATTCGGACGTAGGACGTATGTTGATTGACCCAGTGCACATTACTGTCCGACCAGACGCAACACTCCCAAAACTTCCACAATATCGGATATCGCCCGAGGGCGAAAAGGCATTGGTAAAGATTATCCAGTCACTGATAGACGCAGGAGTGGTAGAGGAAGTGGTTAGCAACATTTGCAACAGCCCTATCTTGCCCATCATCAAGAAACAGGGAGAGGGAGATGAGAGAGCATACCGTTTTATCATCGACCTCCGAGAGATCAACAAAGTGGTGGTACCCCAGTACCCTGTGGTCTCAGACATCACCACCATCCTGACTTTGATTCCTCCTACTGCCACCACCTTCACTGTCATCGACCTCAAAAATGCATTCTTTTCCATCCCCATCCACCCAGACAGCCGATATCTCTTCGGCTTTACCCTAAAAGCCCGCTCATATAGGTTTTGCCGAGCACCCCAGGGCTACACAGAAAGCCCTAGCATCTACAGCCAGGCCCTAAAACGACAACTGGATCAAGTCCAGTTACCCGATGGAGTGGTGTTGGTACAATATGTCGATGACATCCTTTTGGCAGCTGACACTACCCCATTAGCGGTTACCGCCACCATTCAACTCCTACACTTCCTTGCGGAAAGTGGTCACAAGGTCTCCAAGAAGAAGTTGCAATTCTGCCAACCCCAAGTCACTTACCTAGGCCACCTTTTGTCCAAAGAAGGAAGGAAACTCACTCCCGACCGGATCCGAACCATTCTTGAAACTCCTGTCCCTAAGACCCAGAAACAGGTTCGCTCCCTACTGGGCCTCACCTCCTTCTGTCGACAGTGGTTACCAAACTTTAGCCTCATTGTGAAACCGCTGCTTTCTCTGCTAAGTAAAGACATCCCCTTCCCTCTCCCTTGGACCCCTGAGTGTCAGACCTCCTTCACTGAACTACGAGATGCCCTTTGTTCGGCCCCTGTCCTGGGTACCCCAGATTACAGAAAGCCCTTCTCCCTTTACACTCACGAAAGGGAGGGGTGCGCTTTGTCCGTCCTGACCCAGGCCACTGGCCCGAGACAACGACCGTGCGCTTACTTCTCTGCCACTCTTGACCCTGTAGCCAGGGCCTTACCTGCTTGCCTTCGAGCCGTGGCTGCTGCTGCAATCTCTATCCGACAGAGTGAGGGGATCGTACTCTCGAATTCCCTCACGGTATTGGTACCCCACGCAGTCGACACCCTCCTGAACCAAACCAAGACGCAACACCTGACGAGCGCACGACTGACCGGATACGAACTGACTTTGCTTGCACCCCATATCACCCTGAAAAGATGCACCACACTGAACCCGGCAACTCTGTTACCCTTACCAGAGAACGATCCCAATGTTCACCCTATACATGACTGCGTGACTCTCACAGACGAACAGACTAGAAGTAGGGTTGACCTCAGAGACACGGCTTTCCCTGACCCCGACGGGGAGCTGTGGGTGGACGGTTCTTGCATCAAACTCCCCGATGGCACCACTTCCGCTGCCTATGCAGTCACCACGGCTCGAGCTGTAATCGAGACAGCCCGCATCACGCAACGATCTGCTCAGGCAGCGGAACTAATTGCCCTAACACGAGCTTGCATCCTAGCAGCAGGAATCACAGCTAACATCTACACCGACAGCCAGTATGCCTTCGGGGTGGTTCACCATTTCGGACTCCTTTGGAGGGAGAGGGGATTCTTGACCTCACACGGCACACCCATTCTACACGGGGATCTAGTCTCCGCCTTGATCGAAGCTGTCCTTCTCCCCAAAAAGCTTGCGGTCATCAAATGCCAGGCACACAAAAGGGTGACGGACATTATTGGACAGGGAAACGCGCTAGCCGACATCACTGCCCGAACGACAGCTGAAAATAGGACGACCACGCGTATGTACGTGACCAGGTCACAAGCAGAAAACTGGACTGACGCTAAGGACACTATCAGAGACATTCAAACGGCTAGCACACAACACGAACTGACTGAATGGACACGGGTGGGAGTGAAAGATGACGAAAGCTGCTGGCGGACAAAAGCCACAAACAAGTGGTTGCTACCTGACTCATACCTGATTCCCATACTGACCATGGCACACTCCCCTGCCCACATAGGGTCAGCCCCCATGATCGAACTTGTCTCCAGAGTTTGGCACAATGATAAAATCCCAGATTCCGCCAAACGCCTGGTCCAACAATGCTTAATATGCCTGCAACACAACCCCGGGAAAGGAACTGTAGTACCCCGGGGGGGATTTGGGGTCCCAAACCACCCATTTGAAGTCCTGCAGATGGACTACATCCAGCTAGACAGGTGCCAGGGCCTAAAATATGTACTTGTTGTGGTGTGCGCATTTAGCAAGTGGGTGGAAGCATATCCAACCCGTGACAACACCGCTATGGCCACTGCAAAGGTACTGTTAAAGGAATTTTTTCCCCGTTACGGCCTCTGTCGTATCTTATGGAGTGATAATGGCCCCCACTTCATAGCCGAAGTTATCCAGCTCATCTTAAAGGGATTGGGCATAAAACAAAAATTTCATGCAGTCTTCCACCCCCAATCTGCCGGACTTGTTGAGCGACACAATGCCACACTAAAGCTTAAACTGGCCAAGATAGTGGCTACCACGGGTCTGAAATGGCCAGACGCCCTCCCACTGGCATTACTATCGATGCGCTCTACTACCACCCGACATCACTTAACTCCTTATGAAGTTGTCTTCGGTCGACCCATGAGTGTCTGGTCTGCCCCAAAACCTACCTCCATTCATGACGTCCCGGACGTCCTAATGTCTGATTACCTGTATAAATTGACTGAAACTCTGTCTGTTATTCATCAGCAGGTGCAGCAGGCCATCCCCGATGCTTCCAGGGGTCCGGGCCACACCATCCAGCCTGGGGATTTCGTGCTGATCCGAAATTTTCAGCGATCGAAGAGTTTGGAACCCCGGTGGACGGGCCCCTGGCAAGTGTTAATCACCACCCGGACGGCTCTTCGTGTGGAGGGGAAACGGCACTGGCTGCATGCACACCACTGCAAGAAGGTCTCTCCGACCCTAGCCACGACGGAAAACATCGACAACCAAGAAGAGCTCCTGAACAAGGACCGACCGTCACTGGCCTGCTATCCGGATACTGAAGCGCTTGAACTTTCAAAATTCTCTGATCCCACTGTGCCATCTAGAGAAGGGTATTTCCTGCGTCGAAAGGAGGGAGCTTCGGCTAAGTAGGCCACGGACCGAGTTAAAATCTCAGAACGGTGACCTAGACACAACCAAGGGTCACCGGGAGAGAGCTAAACAAAGTCTGTGGTTCTGCCCGCTACCGAGCACCTCGAAGATGATGGAAGCGCCAGATAAGAAGATGATGGAAGCAACAGGAAATACCCGCTACAGAAACCCAAGAACAGACAAACTTCACAGCTCAAAGACAATTGTACTCTTCATCACAATCCTCTTCTGCTTTCTCCTCATGACCACGCTCTGGATTATGGAGGAACATGCACCTGCTCACGAAGCATTCCTAACCACTGCTCAGCCTACCACCATGAAGGAACATTATCTGATTTCGCTCTCTCCTCAACTAAGAGAAAGGCGAAAGGAGTTTTGGAATAACTCTTTCGTGCAGCTACTTCACCAACACAATCTTGCCACCAATGCCACCAACTGCTGGATCTGTGGGTTGCTACCCCACGCCACTGGACACTCGATACCATTCATCCCTTCACCTTTCTCTGTTCACGGCTCCTGCCTTGCTTGGCTGATCCTCCTGCAAGAAAGCTATAAGGACAATGCCACCTCCAGCAGAACCGCAGCGCATTTTTCTCACGGGGTCGGGCGGAACAAAACAAAGACACACTTCTGCCCGCTGACCCCCCACGACTCAATCCACGTGGACATCCCTGAAAAGGAACGAATCGAAATGCAGGTGTTTAATAATCCAACCAGACCCACCTTCTCTTATCTGCGGAAACGAACGGCTGCCACTCTGACTGTAGCCCTGTCGGTCATCAACGTCACAGGCCACATGTGTGTAGAAGGACTTGGGACACAGCTGGTGGGCCACAGCGCCTGCCGCTTCACCAGAACTTTGGATTCCACGGATCCACCATCCTTTGTGTCATCCCCAAACATGTACTTCGTCTGCGGCACAAAGGCCTACACCTGGCTCCCCAGAGGCTGGGGGGGCACTTGTTTCATCTCCTTCGTCCTTCCTCCGACTTATGTGGCCCCAGCGGATCACCATAGACAAAAACGAGCCAAAGACATTGAGCAAGCCGACTCAACAGGAGCGCAGTTCCTCGATGCTATGAAAGGACTCGTCCCCCTCTGGGGCCCGATGGCGAACAGCCGCGCCATCCGACATCTAACTCAGGCAGTTGAAACAACCATGAACATCACAGCTGGTATCTTTGCTAACAACACTGCCGAGCTCCAAGCGGTCCGTCTGGTGGCTCTTCAAAACCGCCTGGTTCTAGATGTGGTTCTGGCGGACCGTGGAGGAGCATGCCGCATTATTGGGTCCAGCTGTTGTACATATATACCGGACAACTCACCCTCAGTGTACAAAGCCATCGAACACCTTCACAGACTCTCTTCGGAAGTCCACCAAGAACAAGAAGAATGGTCGCTTGGTGGTTGGTTCTGGGACACCGTTAAGAACTGGGGCTGGAGACTGCTCACCGTTATCCTGATTCCTGTAGTTGTAATATGTGGTCTATGCTTAGGAATTCAATGTCTGCCACCTCTGTGTTCTTTATGTGCAAGTTGTATTTTCCCCAAAACTACGGACTTTGGAAGCGAACGCGTGAGGGCATTGTATGATACCGAGGTTAGGAATTTGATGAAAATTGACATTGAGTAAGCAAGTTGGCTAGATATGTTGAAAAGGGAGGACTGTTGAAAGTTAGGCTGAAACCGTCAACATTATCAGCGCCCTCTTGCCCTTCTCGAACCCTTTCGTGCACGTAAACAGCCGCCATTTTGAACACCATGGCTTCCCTGCCCTTTTCTGATAACCAGCGCGTCTCTCCCTCTCCTAGCCTCGCAGGCAGCCCCCACATGCCGACAACCCCCTGCTTGCACCTGCCTTGAGTCATAAACCCCTCTTCGGCGCTGCTCTGCCCCAGGCCCTCATCCTGTTCCCAGCGCGACACCTCCCTTCTTCCCTTTCATGATCCCCGGCCCTTAGATGCAAACCCCCTTTTCCCCGTGTGCCCGTTTGTCTTCCCCGTTCCCAGGCCGACACCCAGCTCTGCCGATACTATCCCTTGCCCCTCCCCGTGCAATAGAAAGCTTCCCTCATCAAAGGACCCCCGAGTTGATCAAAGCCCCCACCCCATGAGATCCGATCGAACCCCGCATTCCATGAATTGGCGGAATATCCAGCTGCGCGATAGTCATCACCTGCTGTGACCAGGGTGGGGACTTCTACTGTAGATATGTGTGGGAACGGGCCCGAAGGGGGATTCCGGGAATGTCTTTCCGTACATCAAAGCTTTATCATATGTATGTAAACTGTAATAAAAACCACAAACACTGTATATAAGGGGCCAGGCCTCAAACGTAAGTTAGAGCACCTCAGAACGATACCTGCTGTCCAACTGACGTGTTTCTCCTCCGGAGAAAATAAAACCTTGTTTCCTGCCTTCCAGTCTCCAGCGCCTGCCTCTTCATTTGTTAAATATCTTGTGGGTTCAAGAGGCGACACCGCCGGGCAATACTTAAGAACCTTATATTCTGGTTGGTAGCGTTCGACCCGTTTACAACGAATGCTGCGGAACATGGGCCAGTAAACAGCAAGTGAATCTTTCCCAGCGTTCATTGTGCTGAAGCCCCCTGTGTGCGTAAGGTGCAACCGGGGCTGTGCACAGGAAGTCCCGCCTCGCTGTCTCCCTCCACCGAGTCCTCGCCATCTAATATTTATCGCTAGTCACAGTCGGCGGACCCCCGGTGGGAGGCGAAGTGCCGCCCCCGACCCCACGGAGCGGGAGACGGATGAGTCAGTCACGCCAGCGCGCTGGGTCAGAGACACCGTTATCGGCCACTTTATCTGCATCCAGTTCCCAGCAAAGTGGCACGGTGAATCCTGAATGTGTCATGCGACACATTTACCTTTCATTTGTCCACGTAGAAATATGTATGTCACTGATGTCTACATAGTGCTTAGACCTCACCGCGGTACCCATGCATTAACTGGGTTTAACTCTCGCCCAGCTCTACGGTGCTCACGTTATCATCCTTGTAAGGATAAAAGTCTAATCTATCGCACAAAAACCACACCTGCGGTCTATAGGGTGCGCACAGATTTCTGCTGCAGGCACATAAACCGACTGAGGTATCCTATCATAGAATCGATGTATTCCACATTAAAGTGTGGAACTCCTGACAAGAAACATGTTTTGTTTGAGTCACAAACACATGGTGGTGTGAGTGGAGCGGAGAGCATTTATGGATGTTTTGGCCTGCTGTTACTCAATATCTTTTGATTTGACTAAAATTATATATACACATATTTGCCGAAATGGGGTCGCAGTTGCTTAGTCGCAGAAGCCTCCAACCTTTGGAACCCTCTAACCTTTGGAACCCTCTATCTTTCACCATGAGAGCCGCTCCTTCTCTATTACCCTTCAGAAAAATGCTGAAAACCTGGCTCTACAACAAGTAGGGTTCTTCTTTTTCCACATGTGCTTTGCTGAGTCAGCGCCAAGACTCCTCCGGGTATACGAGCGCCTTACAAATTTCTTAACATAACATACATATAATATATATATATTTATAGGAGCTTTCAGTCAGCTCATCCATGGTCATTCACGATTTACTTTCTTTCACTGCAGCATGCAGAATGGGGTAGTAAGTAAGCGCACTCCACTCTATGCCACTTCACTCTACACCTCTCTACTCTACAACACTCTACTCTATACCAGTGCACTCTATCCCACACTACTGTATGCACCACTGCACTCTTCGCCACTGCACTCTACACCAATGTACTCTACTATGTGCCTCTCCACTCTATGCTGGCGCACTCTATGCCACTCTAATCTTTGCTGCAGTACTCTACTATGCAGTCTGCTGTGGAACAAGCTACTCTACGTTACTGCCCTCTGCGCCACTCCACTCTAGTCTTCCACTTTGCACTCTGGTTTGCACCACTGCACTGCTCTCCACTCTATCATTGCACTCCAAGCCATTGAACTCTATGCCACTTTACCAAAAAAATGCAGTGTATGCCACTGCACTCTAATCCAATCTACCTCGAACCACTGCACTCTTTGCAACTATACTCTACTCTGCAGCACTTCACGCTGCTGCACTATAAGCCGCTGCACTCTACACCATTATACTCTACGTCACCGCACTCCATGCCACTCGATTCTACTCTACACCACTGTACTCTACGCCACTGCTCTCTATGCCACTCTACTCTGCACCACTTTAAGTCACTGCACTCCAGACCAAACCACTCTACACCACTCTACTATACAGCATTGCCCTCCACACCAGTCTTCTCTACAAAACCGCACACTCTGCCACTGAACTCAATGCCACTGCACTTAATACCACAGCCTTTACTCTGCACCCCTCTAGGCTATGCACTTTACCCCGCTACAGTCTGCATCATTCCACTCTACGCTATTGCACTCTACCCTGCACCACTCCGCTCTACGTTGCATTACTCCACTCTGGTTGTATGATAGAATCCCACATACATTTATCACGCATGCCATTGCAACGCAGTCACTACCCCGACTGCAACATTACCACATGTTCATGTACCACAACAACTAGCATTAGTGGGGTACTGAACTTTGGAATAATATAATTTACAATTTTAAACTCCATTCTCTGCAACAGTAGGGAAGGTGTTGGACTTAATATCTAACACCAGTCCAACAACGTTCCCCTTAAAGCAAGTTGTTGTAATGACTTGCGTGGTATCGTTGCATTTGGGCGAGTGACTGCATTATAAAGACAGATTGTAATAGTTACTACGTGCCAAAGCATGTTTCCCCTTCACTTTACACCACTCTACTCCACCAGTCTGAACTCTCTGCTACTGAACTCTACTCCACTTCTCTCTGCAATACTGCACTTTATGTGACTACACTCTACTCTGCCCCAGTCTACGCTATGCTGCATTCTATGCCAAAGTACTATACAGTACTGCAATCTATGCCACTCTACTCTGTAGAGCCTCACTTCACTCTTCTCTAAAACAATCTACTGAATGGTAGGCAGACAAAATATCGAAATTAAAATATCGATATACAATAATATCGATGTTTTAATATCGATGGTATAGTATATCGATGTGCCATAATATCGACAGACAGAATATCGAGATTAAGGTATGTATGTTAGTAATATCGAAATTTTGTTGTTTAGTGTTATGTATTTTATTATGTTGTTTATATGTTTGCTAAATATGTTTAGAAATGTATGTTTGAAAATTAGTAATTATGTTAACATTTTGCGTTTTAGTATTAGAGCGGGTTGTGGGTTTATAGGGGAATAGGGTGGGAAGTAATTTAATAATAGTTAAATAATTAATATATATTTTTAAATATTTTTTAATTAATAATTAATTTGTAATAAATTGAAACTAATTAGTTAATTACATTAATTAGATTTAATGTGGTAATATATTTAATTTAGTGTTATTGTTAATTAATAGTTAATTGGTAATTAATTAATGTTAATTAGTTAATTAAATTAATTAGATTTAATGTGCTAAGATATATAATTTATTGTTATTGTTAATTATTAATTAATTGGTAATTAATGAATGTTAATTAGTTAATTACATTAATTAGATTTATTGTGCTAATATATTTAATTTAGTGTTATTGTTAATTAATAATTAATTTGTAATGAAATAATATTAAGTAGTAAATTAAATTAATTAGAGTTAATATGTTAATATTTTTAATTTATTAATTTTTGATATTGTTAATTAATAATTAATTGGTAAATAATAATTATTAAGTGATTAAATGATTTCATTTATTTATGTGTAGTGGGTTGTGTGTTTTGTAGGGAAACAACCATTACAACGCAACTTTTACAACGCACTACCATTACAACGAAACATTTACAACGCAAAAACTATTACAACGCATGCATTTACAACACATGTTTTTACTACGCAGATACCTTTACAACGCATACCATTACAACGTAAGTATTGGTAAGTATATAATTATATTTAAAATGTTATAGTTTTGGGTTTTTGGGTCAAGGGGTATTTTTAGGGTTCAGGGTCAGTTTTTAGTTTTTGGGTAAAGGGGTATTTTTAGGGTTCAGGGTCAGTTTTTAGTTTTTGGGTAAAGGGGTATTTTTAGGGTTCAGGGTCAGTTTTTAGTTTTTGGGTAAAGGGGTATTTTTAGGGTTCAGGGTCAGTTTTTAGTTTTTGGGTAAAGGGGTATTTTTAGGGTTCAGGGTCAGTTTTTGGTTTTTGGGTAAAGGGGTATTTTTAGGGTTCAGGGTCAGTTTTTAGTTTTTGGGTAAAGGGGTATTTTTAGGGCTCAGGGTCAGTGTTTAGTTTTTGGGTAAAGGGGTATCTTTAGGGTTCAGGGTCAGTTTTTGGTTTTTGGGTAAAGGGGTATTTTTAGGGTTCATGGTCAGTTTTTAGTTTTTGGGTAAAGGGGTATTTTTAGGGTTCAGGGTCAGTTTTTAGTTTTTGGTTAAAGGGTTTTTTTAGGGTTCAGGGTCAGTTTTTAGTTTTTTGGTAAAGGGGTATTTTTAGGGTTCAGGGTCAGTTTTGGGTTTTTGGGGTACAGGGGTACAGTGTAAAAATTAAAGTAAAATTACATTTAAATAAAATTAATTAAAGTAAATTAAATTAAATTAAATTATATTATAGTAATTTTAATTAATTTACATAAAAAAATTATTATATACTTACCAATACTTACGTTGTAATGGTATGCGTTGTAAAAGTATCTGCATTGTAAAAACATGCGTTAATATTTGTAAAATTTTATGTATTTTTAAATTAATTTTAAATTATTATTAATACATTTAAAAAAAGATATTTTTAATTTCGATATTTTTGTACAACGATATTATTTTTTCGATATTTTTGTACTTACCATTATGTAGATATAATTTCGATATTTTTGATTTCGATATTTTTGTGTCGATATTTTTGTATGTAGATATTCTGTCTGTCGATATTATGTCATACATTCCTACTGAACGCCGCTGCACTCTATGCCACTACACTATACGCAACTACAGTCTACTCTGCACCACTCTACTGTATGGCAGTGTACTCTACTCCATGTCACAGCACTGTACGCCAATTCACTCTACACCACTTTAGTCAAAATCAAGGTACTCTATGCCACTACACTCTACACCAATCCACTCTGCACCACTGTACGCCATTTCACTCTAGGCCACTCTGCTCCACTCAATGACACTACACTCTACGCCACTCTATTCTACTCCACAAGTACCACTACACTCTATGATGCTCTACGCAACTCTCTCTTCCACTCTATGCCACTTTACTCCACGACAAACTACTACACTCTGCAAGATTAGTCCACTCTACGCCGCTCCACCTCACTTTACGCCACTTCACTTTATTGCACTCTATGCCACACCACTCTACTCTAGTCGACTCCACAAAACTTAACTCCACTCCATGCCACTACATGACATTCTACTCCGCACTAAGCCACTCTACTCTACAAAACGCTACTCCACTCTATGCAAACCCTCTGTGCCACTCTACTCTGCTCTACTTTCTTCTACGACTCTGTTCCACTCCACCCTACTCTACTCCATGTCCTTCCACTCTATGCCACTCTACACTCTCTCCATGAGACTTTACTCCCTCCATAACCCTACACGGCACTCCACACCACTCCGTGATACTCCTCACGACTCAACTCTACTCTCTACTACTCCATAACACTTCACTTCATTCATCACAAGACTCTACTCCACTCCACACCCCTCTCCTTTATCCCACTAATTTTACGCCTTGCTGAACATCAGTCACACTGTTGGACAACATGGCTGAAACATATTGGCAAAGCAACTAGCTCTTGCATAGGGAGACGTATTTGCTTTGCCAATTTCCTTGTGTAGCGAAATGTAAAAATTAAGTCCATGTTGGCATATGGGAGCATGGAGCAGAGTAAACGTGAAACATCAGGAGAAGAAAGTAGCTAAATGGACAAGTCAACCTTGACTCACTAAATATTTGACTACCATAAACTGGAAATTATAGCTTAGCAAATCCTAATAGAAGTTCAGGGTTGGCCCTTTAACAACTGAACCTAAGCCATTGTATGAGTCACACATAAACTCGGGTATATTCTACGCCCCCTAGATGATATGTGAGCTAATAAACTATTGGCCAGTCTGGCTCTGAAAGTATTTGGAAGTGAGGGCGTGGCCATGGGGGAGGAAGTGGAGTTTTGGAGGGACAGCAGTGACTTGTTAACTCAGTATTCACACTTCCTCTAAATAAAACAGCGTTGGGGGTGCCTTTCCTGCTCTTGGAGGGGACAGAAGACGCAATGGATTCTAGTACTACAGATCCGTTACAAACTAGCTAGAAACGTGATTCAGGGTAAGGGTTTCCAGCGCCTCCTACTGTTCAGTGTGTGAATATGTCCTTCACCAGATCAGGCATTCAGCCTAAAGCGGCACAACGCCTCGAGGCCACATAGTGGCTGGAAGGCGCTACACAGATGTGAGTTTGTGTTCACTGCAGTCCCTAGAAATGTACCCTCACGCTGCGGAGATCCATTTATAGCGTCTGCTCCTGGAACAGTGTCACACTGAAGCGTAATTTAAGGTGCCACTGCCTCAGTAACAGGTGAAATGAAATGTATAGTACCTGCCGATGTATTTTTAGGATCTGTAAAGTAAACTGTGCATGTCAGATGCGGATATATATTGAGTTGATAAAAATATATAGTGTGGCTATATGTGGTCTTGTTCTGCACACTCCGGGGCCGAGAAGTGCGGCCGCAGAAATTGACAAAAGATTGCAGCACAGTGTTTGACTTCCTGTGCAGGGGTCCTCGTGCAGCGAAGCACCCCAGACCTCTGGCTGGGAACCCCCAACTCCCGAGGCGTGCCTGAGGCTCTTTCCACTCTCATCTTCCTTTCCCAAATTGACGTGAGACACTGTGAAGAATAAAGCAGCGGGTTAAACACTATGCCCTCTTCATTGAGTGCTAAAAAGAACAAGCATTTGCAATGCAATAGGTCTCGCATTAGGAAAGTTTGAGCTATTGGTATTGTAAATGGCAAAGTTTTTATTTATGTTTCTTTTTTTTTAAATAGCTAACTTAATAGCTTCGTCATTTACAATGCCAATAGTTATAACTTTCGCAAATGTGATACCTATAGCATTTGTAATGCAATATGTTTTGTATTTACAAACCGCGAGAGGACAAAAAAATCCGGACCACCGCCTCCTCCCAGGCCTTCAAAAGTGACCTCAAAGTTCTCCTCCTCCAGAGACACCTCCAAAAGTAATTCACGTCCTCTTGCTATTTGTGAGGAAGACTTCCCACTACTGATAATTTCTACTTTTCATGACTATGGAAGTGCCTTCCCAGTGTATGCCTGTGATTGGAGGGTCTGCCTTTTTGCAGTATTTTCCATGTACTGGTGTTCGGTGCCCTTTTCTAACATGCACACACCACTCTGCCCTTGCAACACACGGCTGCTACCTCTCACATGTCTTTGCCTTTGATACTTGCACAAGTGCCACCTTGCCCATGTAACGCTTGTTCCTGAGCCTGATTCTCTAGCACTTATTGCAGGACTATACCTCTAATTATACTCTGTTTTCTCTTATAACTGCACACTTGTCACTTTCATTTCCTCTTGTGCACTTTTGACTACCTCATGTATTTTGGTTGCTTACAAATTTTACTCAAGTATTTTGTTTGCTCACGATTGTCACTATTACCTTTACTACCTCATGTATTTTTGGTTGCTTATAGTTTTTACTACCTCATGTATTTTGTTTGCTCACAATTGTCACTATTACCTTATGTAAGTAACGTATGTTTTTGCAACCTGTTCTTTTGTAATGTTTCTCATTATGTTTCATTTCTGTTCCTAATGTGAAGCGCTCTGACGCCTCCGGGTAAAGTCCGCGCTATATAAAAATGCATAAATACATAAATAAATAAATACCGCCTTCGGGTAAAGTCCGCGCTATATAAAAATGCATAAATCCATAAATGAATAAATACCGCCTTCGGGTAAAGTCTGCGCTATATAGAAATGCATAATTAAATAAATAAATAAATACCGCAAAACATCCTCGTTACTCTGCCGGCCTGCGACCAGGAAGTCAGGCAGGCCGGCGCGACAACAGGAAACAGGAAGTAGGAGGGCGGGAGCCTACCCCGCCTCCCACGGAAGAGCCGCGATTGGAGCCGTGTTTGGAGCACCGGAGCAGGCAGGATCCTACCCTGCGCCCCGGTGCCGAAGGAGGGAAGAAGAGTCCTGCTGCCGGGCCCTGCAGCTGAGAGCCGCCGCACGAAGGAAGCCGGTGAGTGGGTTGCTGGGGGGGGGGCAGCGCATGTGTGTGCGCGCTCGTGCGGAGGGGGGGGTGGTGGTGGTGTCTCTGTATGTGTGTGTGTGTGTGTGTGCGTGCGCGCGCTTGTCTGTGTGTATGTGGGCCTTCCTTCCTGCGTGTGCATGTGTCCCGGGGTTGGGGTGGGAGGGGTGGGGGCTGCCTGTGTGTGAGCAAGTTACTCTGCGCATGCGCGGCGCTGACGCGCGCGCTCACGCGCGCGCTCTCGCGGTGAAAACTGCAAAGCGCGTGTCAGATTGGTGTCCTCAAAACTACATACGGGCAGCATTAGGTCTGAAGCAGACACCTCAATGCTCACGCATTGAGCGTACGTCTGCTCGACCTAAAAAGGCTTTAGGTGGCGTGTCGACCATGTACGTTTGCAAAGCACAGCAGTAAAAATGATAGTGTAATCTCCCCTAAACTAATATGAGGACACTGGGGGATCATTTCTTACAAGCGTCTGCTGTTCCTGGGTGCGAGGTCATAGGGCCGTCAGTGTCTACATCCTGGGCAGAGCAGGCAGCGGTGTCCCTGCAGGAGATATGTAGGGCTGCTGCATGCGCTACTCAGAACACTTTTGTTACACATTTTACAGATTGGATCTAAGAGATGCTGAATCATTTTCACCACTGGGGTGGTTTGTACTGCGATGCAGTCATTGTCGTTTCTGTTCCTCCTGTAATGTGTATTTCATTTACGTGGATGGCAGTTTACCTTGTTGTTGTGGCGTATGTATATCCTCAGTATTGGGACTCGGAGCGATGATCAGGAGGTAAAGAATTAATTATTTACTGGTCATTTTCATTACAGGTGAGTACTTAATTCCTTTACAGTGCAGAGATTTGCAGCAGTGCTGAATTTGAGCCGGTGGGGGTCACCATCACTGATTTTTGGGTACCGGCACTTATTTCTCCATATCAGATATTTATAGAGGGCAACAGAGGAAAAATTACACATATTGCAAAGACATAGGACAAAAAAGACGCCAAAATCGTCACAAACAGAAAGCAGAAATCTGCATGATAGAGAGAAAGGGTCAGGGACAGGGAGTGTCTGATAGTGGATTAAAGACAACCAGACTCGGTCGCCAGCGTCCGATGTTTAATTGCAACAGATATCGGATTCTGGCCGACACTCTTTCTTACACAAATTGAGCAGCGGAGTGCATCAGTTGCCACACCCAAGAATCCCACTGTACTGGTGGAATAATGGGCGTACTCGGGCATTACCTCCTCGTCCTGTCTCCCCGTCCCATTCCTGACAAGTGAGCAGCTAGTCTGCTCTACAGAAACCCCTACCTAGTTGAGCTGTTTGCACTTCCCCCTAGGATGACGTCACCATCACGTGACTACAAAGGGGGAAGTGCACCAAGAAACATCCTGATAATACCAAAGAAACCAGAACGAAAAACAGACAATCACCAAAAGAAAACCCAAACCAGGGAGGGAGGGAAGGGCTCAGGAATGGGACGGGGAGACCAGGACGAGGAGTAATGGATATTACCGGTGAGTAACCGGGCATTCCAAGACATAGTTAGCTTGGAATTTTGAAATTACCAACAAACAACTACATTTCAAGACATTTACAAACTCTTTGCATTCACCTATTCAACATAGTTGGATTTTGACCCAAACATTGCTGGTGTAAACCTCTCTCCAGGGAAATGAAACGCGCCCAGATTTGGAAGGAGTGAATGCAAAGAGATTTGTTCATGTGGAAAAATTTCTTTCACAAGGAGAATAATAGTGCATTGGCACAGGGTATCCTATTCTCCTTGTGCAGAATTATCCGCCATGGACAGCTCTGACCAGCAGGAATGGGAGCACAAATGGAAAATTACATGACCTTTCAGAAATACTCATGGAACCCTGTGCCTGAGGCAGTTTTAAATCTGGATTCCTGGGAATTTTCAAGAATTCCAGAAAGTAGTAAATCTACACTCAGACTTAGTTGTAACTCTATTAATGTAAGTTTACTGTTTTCTTTCTCTATCAGTCCCATAGACTCCAAAATGTACACTGACAGTATCTCAGCTTTACAGCAATATTTTCTTACAAAATACTTGACCTACATTTTTTATGCCAAATCCAGCAAACCTTATCTCATATAATAAGACTGGGTACATTTAGTAGTCCAGCTCCAGTCCTTTCATATTTGGAAACTGATGCACAATCAGTTGCAGATAAAAATTTTGAAGGGAGATATTTATGTAAGGTTGAGTTTTAGGTAGTATGTTTTTTTTTAAGGTTATGTTTCAACTAGACCTGGGCAAAATTTAAATTGCACAACATACGGAATTTTGAGTTACGTTTGTTACATACAATCTTCAACATTATGTCATACTCCACATGGCGTTTTTATGTGCCATCAGTGGTAAAATTTTATAGCAAGCATGCAGGATCAACATGAACAGCTAGGACACGGGCTGTTGTTGCTCGCAGCACTTGTTCTTTTTGTACTTTTTTAGCACACAATACAGCCTGGTGTCATAAATAGACACGAGGACTCATCTCACACTAAAAAATAGTGCTAAAGAAATATTTCTAGTTCACATAATTTTGTCCAAATTTCATGTAATTAAACAAAACCAAAAGATGTAAATTTCCCGTATCCCTAGTATTTTCTTCCATTTACTTTCGGGGACAAGTTATTGTAGTCCCCTAGGTAAAAGATGGCAGCCCAATCCGTTAAATACAACTTGGATACAAGCAAAGTATTTTGGTATTCTGTTCCCCTCCTTTGAAGGGCGCTCCAAATATTATGTGTAAATCCAGCAGACCTACCAATTACTGTAGTGTCAAAAGAGGACCACTGTGATTGGAGCCTGACTGGCTTGGAACACAACCGAAGGGCCCTGTAATAATGCTGTAATGACAAAGACCCAACCTGGTCTTTCCTTGGTTGGTAGAATGAAGTTTGTTCACAATGTTGCCAGTATGGTGCAGCCCCTTGTAATGTGATTGAAGAATGTTACCAGTTTCACCTGGATTTTAGATTGTGTACAGGCCTTTTGGAAATTGAAGACAGACTTGGAATGCTCACTGTGGGTCATTTCGATGTGAGAATAACTGTGGACCCTGTTGGTGCCAGCTTGAAGGGCAAAGGGGCAGTTCTGTCCCAGTTAATTGATGGTGTGGAAACGGTAGGCCGCTCAAAGCAACTGTAGAATATTACTCTGTGATTGAAGCAGGGGCACCTGCATGCTATTGGGCAGTTTGTCGGAACACAGTAGTGAAGTCATGTTTTCAGACAACGTATGACTATAGAGCTAGTTTGGAGAAAGCGTTACCTGCAAGATTATGGGCACGCAGGAATATACCTAATGGAGTCACAAAGATCGCACCTTTCATATGTTTGGAGGGAGGGATTTCTGGTACGAAGCTTAATCACTTACGGTTGATGTGTAAGAGGATGAGGATGCGACTGACCGGCATAGAGTGTGCTGTGGGGCAGATACCAGAAAAGGTACAAGTTGAGGTGTGACGACAAGAATGATTTGATAGCCAAGATCTCATATGTGTGTATGAAATGGTGTTTGTCAGAAGGCTAAGTTGGTTGAACTTGGGCAGATCAAAGTTTGAGCTATTTAGGATTTCAGGGGTGAGGATGAGGTGTTGGATACGAGACAAGTCTGGAGCATGCCCATGCCCATACTAGCTGATGGTTCTGGAAATCCGCAAGTGTGTGATGGAGAGGAAAGAGCACAGTCCTTGGAAGATGATAAAGAAGGCATACGCCTTGCCATCCATAGGCATTGAACGAAGGTCATCAACCAGGGCTTTGAAGCTTCCTGCTCATTTCAAAGACTTTTTGGGATGAGATTTCTGTACATTGCTTGTACCATGGACTGTATCTCAGAACACCACCTGATGTATGAGGACTGCTCCAAGAAGAGTTTTGTCTCTTAGGTTTTCCTGTTGAAACATACTCTTCCATTGGAGATTTTTATAGGGAAAATTCTTATGATTTTATTGTCTTCTTTGTTTTTCACATGTCTTTTGTATTTTTATTTCGTGTGTTTTGGGTGATATTTGTGGGTATAGGGGTGTGTTGTAGTTTAGTTTCTTTTTGGTGTTGAGCTCACAGTGAAAATGCAGAATGCAGTAGCGGCTCGTGGAGGGAGTGCTGCGGGGCAGTGAGGCATGGGAGGGGTAGGGTGGGGGTAGTAAACTACGACATATGGCCTAGCAGAGTTAAGTGACTAAATAAACAAATAAAATGAATTATATTGCGTGCGCTGCATCTCAATTTGAGCAAATGGCGATGTAGTGTGCGCAATGTAATTCAATTTATTTATTTATTTATTCACTTAACTCTATTTGGCCGTATATTGTAGTTTACTACCCCCCGCCTCACCGCCCCGCAGCACTCTCTCCGCTAGCCGCTACTGGCTGAATGTTGATGAAATGTGGCGTGCGAGAAGGGAGGAGTGAGTGGCAGCTGAAAGGGTGAGGCGTCGAGCCTAGCCTGCAGTAATACACTTGTTGGTGTCTCTAGCTCAACCCACAAGGGCCCCCTGTGATTTTCTATTTAGAGCTGGTCATATCTTTGTTTTGACCAAACGAGGAAAAAAAATGTGCATGCCATTTTTGCCTGCTTTACGCATTCTGTCTATTTTAGTTTCCATAGCATCGCACAGATTCAGACGAAAATAGCACCCCTTAGCCTCAGAGAGAAAGCTTTTGAAAAAAAAAAGCCTCAAAATGGTGAAAAGGGCGTCCTTTACAAATAATTACGAGAAGGGCCTTGAGATGAGCTAAGTTTGAATCAAGACAAAATCATCGCATGAATTGTGAAATGATAAAGCAAAATAAAAACCTGAAGTGGGTTATGGCTGCAGCAATGGACTTTTAACAGGAGCATCATATATTTTCTAGCTTTATATACCGCTATAGCAAATGCACCATTACATACTGTAGAAATGATTGCTGTGAAATGAAAGTGAATGGCTGCAGTTTCCTCATTATTATTATTATTATTATACATAGCAGGAGGTTTAGGGTAGCACCTGGCAGAAGATGGTTTCCGTCAACTGACATCATATATCTCTGAGGGCAGAAAAAGGAAGCTGCACCCGTTTGTGGCAGTCAACGCAGGGTAGGTAGCATTACCGGCAATCCTCTCCTCCTGGTTATTTCTGGTAACATTTGGAATACTCGGTAGAGAAAGAAATCGCAAATTGCCCAATCTGGTAACACTCAGCCAGATTCATCATTGAAAATTGCGCTCGCAAAGGGCCAGATTCTGAGAATCTGGCCCTTTGCAAGCGCAATTTTTGCATTTGGGATTCATCATCCCAAATGCAAAAATCGCTAATAGCAAAATCGCAAAATTGCGAGGAATTGCATTTAAGAAATCTCTATTTGAGATTCCTTAAATGCAATTCATTAACCATTTTTAATTTGCGAATTCTCAATTTTTGGCCGCTATTTACCGCGAAGTCTGACTTCGTGGTAAATGGCGAAAACTTAGAAAAATGCACTTTAGTGCATTTTTCTAAGTTGTATGTTACACACACACATGTCCTTTGACATGTGTGTGCGCAACACCAGTGTACATGACCATTTCAGGGGTGCTACAGGGTGTCCTTTGGACACCCTGGCACCCTTGAAATCGCTTCCTTATTTGCGATTCGATAATTGCTAATCGCAAATAAGGAATGACTCCCCATTCATTCCTATGGGCGGCCCATAGGAATGAATGGGAAAGCCATTCCGTATTTGCGATTAGCAATTACCGAATCGCAAATAAGGAAGCAGTAGAAATCGCAAAAAATATTGCGATTTCTACATGCATCCCGTTTTGCGAGTCTTTAATACCGATTCCTCAAAAATCGCTATTAAGGACTCGCAAAACGGGACTTTGATGAATCTGGGGGTTGTTCTTTATTTTTGGGCATTGCCAATAAGTTTAATATGATCTCCCCTGTAAGCGACATGGCCAGTCCGGGCCTGATGTGAATTATTCTGCTGTTTGCCATAAACCGATTCTGACGATCTCTTAAAGTATGATTCATCAGGCTGACAAACCGAACCAGATATATGACCTCGAGTTCATAAATACTTTTCTCTAGCTTGGCTTTTCACCGTGTGGTGAGACTTTCATTTTATGGTCTGGCTTGACAGCGCAGCTGTCGCCGTACAATGATGTGAGAATCACCAGGAGAGGGGCTCTGGCTCTACCTACACGTTAGGTTCAGGAGCACATGTTTTGATTGGACAGTAGTTTCTTGCTACCGCACAAAAAAAGTGCATGACCTCCACACAGCTGTTACCATTTTGTTTATTTATCCAGCTGCCTGTGCTTGAACTTTCAGGGGCACATAAATGACACTGTAATGCGATTAAAGTCTCTTAGATTTTAGGGTGGTGTTCTCTGGCAGCAGCACAGATGGGAGCTGGACACTCATTACCTACATGGATATTTAGAGGTCTGGCTTCACAGTGCAACTGTCACCTCACCTTATAACCTAGGCCAATTTTAGTCTACAGTTCTTTGCTTCCACACACATACATATGCATTCCCGTGCTATCTACTTGTAATGCTTCACATGGCCGTACCATATGGGGTAACCCATAAATCCATAGGACATCAGTACAGAATAATACACACAACAATTAGTCCTTACAGATGACTAGGATAAGCTAACTCAATTAACATAGCCATACACCCCAAACAAGAAAAAAAAGTGGGGTAGGTGTGGAATCAGTAGAGGGAAGAGTGTAAAAAGGTTACATCCCACAAAACAGTACAATAGAATGCAAAATTTACAACTATATTTGGAATCAGTAATATACATATAATAATTAAATACAAAGGTTGCTCAGAAGATGTGCCAAAGAGTGTTCAGAAAAAGTGCTTGCGTGTAAGTTCATAGAAAGAGCAAAGATACCAAAATATATTCAAATTTGATTTAGTACCAAGCCTGTCTGTACGTCTTCCTACACCATCATAATGTTATTTACAGTATTTATTTATTTATAAAGTTTTATATAGAGCAAACTTAATCCCGAAGGATATCAGAGCGCTTTACAATTTGAGGGAAGTGAAGGTAACAGATCAGTTCATGAGTCAAATAGGGAAAATACATCGGTATTGAATCAAATAGTGCATACATAAAAGACCAATTGTAGACCTGGGGTAGACATAGAATGGGCTAGTCGCTGAAACATAATGACTGAGGGGAGCAAATACAATAGTAAAATACAAGATTGACAACCATTCTTGTAGTTTTTCTGATGCGCTTAGAGCTGACAATCGCTCTTCTTGTTAAGGAAGGAACTTGTTCATGAGGAATCTTATTGCCTCTCAGTAAATAGCCTTTTCCATCCATACTGTATTGCTGTGTCGACATTTCGACCCGAAAGCTAAGGGAGAGCCAATAAGGACCTTAAATGTGTGCCTTTATCATGAAAGGTAGTACATTAGGAGCAACCTAAGGACTCAAAAAAGCGGCTTGCAGATTAACTTCAAACCAGGGTCCGCACTGTAAAAAAGCGCACACATGTAAGTCACTAAATGAACTAAAAGAGAGGAGTGTAGATTTTACAAACACAATAAACTGTAACTTACCAAGTTACTGAACAAATGAGTCTATATACTTGGTATTGGAACCCCTTGTAAACAAAGCACCCATTCGCTCTGTGAAGGCAAGGAGAAAATTACTACAAAGTAAAACGCCTTTTATGAGGGTAAGAAAACCACCCACCGTGGCGGGAACAATGCCTCTCACCTCCTCAGCTACAAAGTAGCATTGGACCCACAAAGGGGTGGGGGCAGCACAGACCACAGACCAGCTTGTTGGTGTGAAAAAGGCTGCTTTATTGGAAGCAGGTGCACCTCACAAATAAATCCCTTGGCCTGTGCCATACAAAACGAAACCTCGCTAAATATATTTTTCCTAACATATCCCCCACCCCCTCCCCTAAACATAGATCCCCCCTGCAACAATTATAAACACAAACCTGCAATTGCCAACTTTCTATCTACCTAACTAAATACCTTCTTGTACCTACCGCAACGGTAAAACCAGACCTCCTAAATTCTCCCAGTACTTAGAAAAAAACGCCACCCCAAGGGCCTGACAACACACCAGCACCTGTTCCAGCGACAAATCCCCTTACAATAAAATTGTTCCCAATGCACCCGCTCCCAACAGAGCCCCTTCAATATGCCACCATTCTATAAATCCAATACTTCGATAACCCCACAAGGTATACAGAACCAAAACATAGGGTGGGAGGGAAAATAATTTGCCCACAGGACCACCCACAACCGTCTGCTGGGTTACGACCACCAAATGGTGGATATTGACCTAAAATGGCCGTTTAAATAATGCAGAAACCCAAAACTAGCCCAATAATAGCCCACCCAGCCCAAAACTATACTAACAGCCCAACCAGCCCAACTGAGGTGCTGGCTGCTCCCCCCCCCCTGGCCCAAGACCCCCCGGGAGGGGCAGGCCTCCCGCTGGTCGGCCGCCCCCCCCCCCAAAAGCCCTAATGACTGCTTCTCGGCTGCAGCAACACGTGCGGTCAGAGTAAGAGAAGTTAACTAAACACATCTAGGTGCGAGCAGAACGCGGTGCGTCTGCTGTCAGACACATCACGTCCATCATCTGATTGGTTAGATTTGTAATCAAGGGCTTGTAGAGTATATAGACTGGGGCCAGAAAGTCATAGCCTCGAGCGGAACATTGAGAATACAAGTAAACTGGTGGTAGGGATTTGACAGGAGAAAACCAAATCACATTAGAGTTTTTGAAATCGAATTCAAAAATGCCCAAAGCTATGTAAAAGAAACTTAGCAGTCCAAACTGTGCAATCTCTCTATATCCATATCTGTATACATTAAACAAGTGCTTTACAGGTGTTACACAACAAAATATTCAAACACACTTGAATAACCCAAGTGCATATGACCTTATGCATTAGAGCATAAAATTAGAGGGGGTCTACATATGCCCACAAAGACAACATATATCATGGGAAATTAATTGTGTGGATAGGTCTCCAAGTAAATACAGCTCTCTTCTATAAGAGGTAAAGATCCACACTAACCCATGTTATCTTTTACAGAGAGTGTCCAACTGTCTTGAATTCTCCCCGAACTCATTAAGACCTTTAGTCATATTATCGAAGCGTTAAATCCACTTGTATCCGTGCACGTTTAAGACATTAGAAAATTCACCACCTCTTGGACCTTCTCAAATACTAACCATCTTAGACTATCTAGTGGAAGGATGAGGGTGTAAAAATTCTCAACTAAAGCATCCCCTTACATTACCCTCTGCACCTAATCCTACTACAGTGCTGCAGGATGCGATTTTTCAGCTTTTGGCGAGTCTGTTCAACATATAAAAGGCTGATCACATAGATGACATCTACACTATTACAGTTAGTGTGTTCCTTTATTGTATAGTTGAGGATCGCCATGACTGGTGACCTTAATTTCTAAAGTCATCACACACGCTTTGCAAATGCCACATTTATAATGGTCAGTAACCTGTGACAAGTACCATAATGTAGATATGGAAGTTTTTGGGACCCCCAACCTCCCTCCTAGAAAGAACTCACCGCGTGCTCCTTTATGCTATTACCTCTCTTGAAGGCATGCATTGCCATCCCATTTGTGTCAATCTCATCGGCCACAAGAGTCCTGTGGTGATATATGATCTTCTGTATCTCATTACTGTGTGTGCAATTTATTTAGAGAGTTTTATGTAGGCTGGCAGGACCCGTGGGTATCAGAATGCTTTACAACATGTACATAGGTAATAAGAAGAACAGACAGACAGTACAAAAAGGAGAGCCATTCGGAGGCCAGGTAAAAGAATCAAAAATTACTAGATTGTAACTACGGTGTATTGTTCAGAAGGTAAAATGTGCTGAACGAGGAGGAGAGCCTTTAGTTTTCTCTTGAAGGTCATGTAGGAGGGGTTGGTTCTGAGACCTGCTGGGAGGGAGTTCCTGATTTTGGGGGCATTGTCCAAAAAGGAGCATGCTAGGACTTTTTGTTTATGCCTCTTTGGGGGAATGAGAAGTAGGTTGTTCGTGCTCCTCAGGTTTCTTGCCTGGCCTGCCTTGGGGAGCTTGGCTGCCAGGTAGACTGGTTTACCAGTGTGGAGGACTTTCTGGGTGAGACAGGCAGTTGTGAAATGGCAATGAGCTTCAATTGGGAGCCACTTGAGATCTTTCAAGGGGGAGGGGGTATGATCGTGCCTTTTAGCTTTGGTGACCAACCTAGCTGCTGCATTTAGAGTAGTTCTTATGGGGGCTAGGTGGGATATTGCTGTGCCTGTGAGGGTAGCATTCTCGTAGTCTAATCTGGATAGAACCAGGGCTTGAGCTGCGGTTTTGAGATCATTAGGCGGGAGGAAGGGCTTGATTTTGTTAAGTAGTTTTAATTTGTAGTGGGCACTCCTTGCTGTAGCCTTAATGTGTGAGCTCATGTACAGGTAAGGGTCCAGTATGATTCCCAAGCGTTTGGTCGAAGTTTAGGGAGTCTATAAGCTTAATCCTTTCTTGGGCCTGGTGGGTTTGTCCGTCATTTGAGAGGAGAAGAATTTCAGTCTTTTCGTGGTTAAGTTTTAAGTGGTTATGTGATAGCCAGTTTTGGATTGGTGTATTGTTTAGACGGTGTATGTCTTCTGGGGAGGAAACTTCCAGGAAGAGATGGATATCGGCTGCAAAGAGGTGGAAGGTGATGTTGGCTTGTTTGATTATGGTAGTGAGGGGCTCCATGTAGATATTGAAGAGAGTAGGTGAGAGGACTGAGCCCTGTTGGACACCTCTGGTTATAGGAGAGGTATCAGAAGTTGAATTATTTATTTCGATTTGTTGAGAACCATTATAAAAAACAGATGTGAACTATTTCAGCACCAAGCCGTATGCTCTGATCTGTTGTTTAAGGGTGTTAAGTAGAAGTTTATCGTCCACTGTGTCGAAGGCCGCTGATAGGTCTAGGAGGATGAGCAGCCAGCAGCGACCGGCATCTATACATTTGTGAGTGTCATCTGCTATATTTAGTAAGGTAGTTTCTGTGCTGCAGCCCTTTCTAAAGCCTGATTGGTGAGAATCCAAGAGCTTGTTGGTGTTGATGTGCGGGTTGAGTAGGAGTAGGACACATTCCTCGCGTTTTTTGGCCAGCAAGGGCAATAGTTGTATAAGTCGTCACACAAATCTTTCTATTTTGAGTGACATCCCCATGTTGCTTGGGTTCTAGTACGACCTCCCTCGGGCAAAACGAGCCCTTGTGCAAGCTTTTCTCAATAGTTTCCTTTCAAGCAGACCAGCGGTGGCCACTGCAGGTAAGAGCAGGGTGGAAGTGGGGCCGGCTGGGGGAATTTCGAGAGATGGCCACAAGGGAAAATTGAATAAATAAATAATATTCCCTCTTGGTCGTCTCTCGAAATCCTCCCCAGCCGGTCCCACCACTCTTAACTGCAGCGGCCTCATCTGAACCAGACGCCCTATTAGATCATCCGATTCACAAAAGTAATCTGGTTTACACGAGCAATACCTCATCAATCGGAGCACTTGTCCAGAGTGTAAATCATCTCTCAGATTCCTAGGGTGGTGACTGGAATAATAAGTGTATTTCTCTCCCTCCTCTTTCTAAGCAGTGTTGTGTATAAACGGCCATTATAAACTTTGATGGTATTATCCCAAAAATGTATGACCTCAGAACTATGATGAACAGTAAATTCAATGTCTTGGGACCTCGCATTCAATCAATTATGAAAAGACCAGAGGCGGTACCCACTCCCTCTCCCCTGTGTGCATGCACCCCTGTTCCTGATGACATGGACTACCCAGTCCATGCTGTGCGAGACCGCGCATTGGCGGTCCATTGGCGGTGCAGTGCTAAGGCTTACATATGATCCTTTGCTCTGCACCAACGTGGGACCGCCATGTCACTGACCCGCCAGACCATGAAATAACTCGAAATCTGGTAGGCGGTGGTGTGGCAGCCCGCTCCCACAGGGCCAAATTCATAATAACGCCCTTAGTATTCTTAACTCAACATCTACATACCTTGAAGCTATAGATAGCATTAAGATACATATATATGGAGTTATATATAATAAAACTTTGCTTACCTATAGAAACTTACCTTCACAATATTTTTTTCCTTGACATTTTTGACACAATATGTTGTCCCATTATATTTTTGGTTTCCGATATTATGTCTAAACACTCGCTGTTATACAACAAACCAGCACACATGCTGGCGGCATTGTTTCCTAATATATGCAGTGTTATTTGTTACTGATGTAATAATGTAGTTTAAGCCGTCTCATTAGTGCAGTCATTAATTATGTTAGTGGCAGTTTCTGACTATTTACTCCATGTATGTCATAAAATGCCATCGCTGCATAAGTGCGCATCGCACCTGCCTTTCTTACTGACGCTACTCAGCACTTTAGGTTGCCTGAAGGGGAGCACACGTCTACAGATGCACACAAATTTAAAAGTTTGGCACTAAACACTGCAAGGCTAAAGTACATTATCCCATGCTCACTGCATATAATAAAGGGGGAAAAACTTTATTTCCCAATGCGTGGAATGAGGTGGGCAAAGTCTTCCTAGTAAAGACAGTGGTGCACTGGGATGTTTCAAATGGGGTTTTAAAAACAATACCTGCTACAGTGCTAAATTTGACAAAAACTATAAGTGGCAGGGGGCTTGTCAAGTGGCCACTGCAGCTTGCACCACTCATTGCCCCTGCAATGCTTCCAATGATAGTAATAACACAACTACTAAACATAAAACTCTTACAAGTATGACAATTCAGACTATTCCAGGCCCCCAAAGAGATAAGAATAGCTTGGGCGACAGGTAATAGTGACTTCTGATGTTTGTTGAATTAATAATGGCCTGTTGTGGTCACCTCTAAATTAGCCAGACAGCTCCGCCTTTTGACAAACTGTCCCTAACACCGGTGTTGACAATGGAGTGCAGTTGCTGAGCACCGGAAACCACCTGCACAAATTAAGCACTGAGCTAGCACTATCTCTCTGTTTTACGGAGTATACACTGTAACACAGGTACCTTGAAACACAATTACCATAACTACAATCCAATGTAGTAATTGTACTTAACACGCAGGCACATATTAAAATTGGCATGGTCGTTGAAATGTCTTGGTGTGGATTCTGACATTTGAAACAAATTACATGGTAATAGAAAGAGGGACAGGAATTTGAAGCTTAAATGAAGGGAGGTGTCATTAGGTCACCAACAGAACACGGAGGTGACAAGATAGTGTGGTATCTCCTGCTGGAGAATGCAGAACATTGTGATGCTAATGGAATTGGATTGTCTGAAATCAATTTGTCCAACAAAATTACAAAATAAGCATTTCGGTTAAGCCCAGTCTAAATGTGGTGATGAGTGTAAATGTGTATAATAATTGTCTAATTAGCTTAATTTGCTGACATTTTGAATATTTCACAGTTTATTGTTTTAAATCATCTTAATTCCAAATAGTGCTTGAATGCCTGTCAATGACTATTCCTGTTTCATTTTTCTATGTGGTGACACTGACAACAATGAATAAAATGAAAGCATAAAACCTTGTTACCTTGATATCAGCACTAAAATAAAAGGACCGCAAGAAGATCATTTGCACAGCTTTGATTCGCACCTGCGCTTATTTGGCACATTTTTTTAAAATGTTTGATTGCACACTGTGTGCAATTACGCATGCAGAAGTACTTTCACATTATCGTAAATTGAAATTCTCAGAGTTTGCACTTTTTCACCTGAACATGTTCTTCCTTGATGGACCAATAGGTTTGCAGTACCATTTCCAGGGCATCCATTTTGTAATGCAATCAGGTGCATCACTGGAAGGCTGGTGTGCACAAGTGCAGTATTTGTCAATAAGGAGGTGGTGGGCCCCTTGAGACTCAGTTAGGCATCAGTGTCTTGGAGCTGAGAGCCATAAGAAGCGCCCTGTCATTGTTCCTTCCTGGGCTCCCGAGCCTATCGGTAGCATAAAGGACATCACCTTGATGGTCGGTGCCCATAAGCAGGGAGGTACAAGTTCACACCGTCTGCCTGAGGTTGCCCAGGTGCTTTGTAATTAGGTGATGCAGCACTGGATCATACGTTTGGCAGTGGCGGCTCCTCCGCTAAGGCGGAGGAGCGTCGCCCCACAAAAAAAAAAGGAAAAATAACATGGTAATAACTATCATTATTATCATGTTATTTTTCCTATAGCTGTTAGTGATTCTTGGGTAGGGCAGGGCTGGCCAGAACAGGGGGGAGTGGTGTGCAGTGCAAAAGTGCGCTGAACTGTTTGGCCGGCCCTCTTGGGCCGACCAAGCAGTTCATGCGCACTTTGCATGTTCCTACTAGACTGCCTTACACAGCCTGGTGAGGAACATGCACAGGCTCCCTGTTCCAGTTTGACTATAGATCTAAGGTGCTCTGACCAATCGCGATGCTGCACTGCAGTGTTGTGATTGTCTCAGATGAGCCTATGTGTCGGGTGCTACCTGCTGCTGGCCAGGAATCTGCAGAAAGATGGCAGAGGATGCAGGAGAGGCTGCTATTTCTACGCTCCACCTCCCCACAACTCCCCACCACCAGCCGCTACTGTACTAAGAGTCCTTCCAAATAGTATAGCCCACTGTTAATTACCCTGGCCAGCATTCCAAACCATCATTTTTCCGCCACTGTGCCACTCTAGGGAGAGGCCCACATTATGAAATCAGAGCTGACAATGCCACTCATGGGAACATTCCATTTTGAACTGCCTCGTGGGGCCCCTCCAGAAGGGAACACAACAACCCCAGATCGGTTTGGATGTTGGTGGACTTTTTAGTGATAGAACACGAACAATGGTTCAGGTTCAAAGGGTTTATTTTTTTATTAATCTACAAACCTTTAGGAAACACTCAGTGATAGATGTAGTAGGATAACAATACATTTAACATAAGTGCCACTATAGGTATAATAATCAATTGTAATATTCCAAAACATCATCAAAGTGTTTACAAATAAGTTCTAGTGCCGACTGCACAGTGACAAAAAGGGCTCAGTGTGTGCATTCAATATACATATACACATAGATAAGACTCTACTCACAGGTTCCAATTCACAGAGGTAAACTTAGACTTAAGTCTGAGTTTACATCTTTTGCTTATTCACAAAGTCAAAGTTACGAGAGGTAACATTACGTGGGTGAAGTCTCCCAGGGGGTGCGGCGTGGGAAGAGACTGTACCCCTGTAAAGTTACTATTCGTAATTTTACCTTTGTGAATACACAAATCTAGTAAACTTAGACAAATGTCTAAGTTTCCGTCGGTGAACTGGGCCCTTGGTGTCGTAAAGATGTCAGCAGCACTAGTTTAACACACAGTCTGGAAGTTATGTTTTGCGAGTCCTTAATAGCGAATTTTAAGGAATCGCTATTAAAGACTCGCAAAACTGGATGCATGTAGGAATCGCAATGTTATTAGCGATTCCTAAAGATTCCTTATTAGCGATTCGGTAATAGCTAATCGCTAATAAGGAATGACTTTCCCATTCATTCCTATGGGCCTAAAGGCCCATAGGAATGAATGGGAAAGCCATTCCTTATTAGCGATTAGCTATTACCGAATCGCTAATGTTCCGCTATTTCAAGGGTGCCAGGGTGTCCAAAGGACACCCTGTTGCACCCCTGAAATGGACCTGTGCACAAATGTTATGTTGATGATGCATCCCAAATGCAAAAATACCGGGAGCAAACGGCCAGATTCTGAGAATCTGCCCGTTTGCTCCCGGTATTTTCTTTGATGCATCTGCCTGAGTATTACCAATTTGTGAATCTTCCCACACACCCTGCTATGGTGAGCACTGGCACACTGTGGGGCATATTATCAACACAGGCGATAAAATTATCGCTTGCTTTATCGGCAGAAAACTGCCGCTAAAGCCGCTTTTGCGGTAGTTTTCTGCCGCAAAAGCGGCTTTAGTGGCAGTTTTCTGCCGATAAAGCAAGCGATAATTTTATCGCCTGTGTTGGTAATATGCCCCTGTATTCCACAGAGACTGGCAACCCATGGATTGGGTTCAGAATTGTTGAACTTTTTTAAGATGCACTGCATGTGACTAGTGATTTTGACTACAGTCTACATGGAAGGTTTCCAGACAGACACTCTGGTCTTCATGAGACCCGCGACTTCATTACATAGGGACAAAACAGCAACGCAAACTGAGTGGGGTTGAACACAATGTGTTAGTCATTCGCTGATTTGTTTGGTTGTGATCTACTGATTGGATACATTTGCCCTGTATGTTTCTTACATTCTTCATTGATAGCAGCTCTATAATCTGTCTTATATTTGGTAGACAACATAATCAGTTAGCAGCCTTTAGTGCCATGTCATCATTGTGTACTGGTGCTGTAAATCCTTGTAGTACTCCCAAGTCGATGGAGAGAAAATATTCGAGCATGTGACTCTATGAAAGATACAATGATGAATTACTGTAAATACATGAATCAATAAGAGAAAAAAAATATGATTTCAAAGGATATCCCAGGGCATCACATGTTAAATAGATTTTTAAGAGAAAGTTCAGATTGTGTATTAGTTTCAATGTACATTCAGCAAGACTGCCAGAAATGCAGATATAGTTTGAATACAGAAAGCCATAAAACCGAATTTAAAATCACTGCACGGAATCCTGGTGGAGAAGAGGATTATAATTCTTAGCAATCTGTTTAGCATTTCCAGGAGGGACAAACCATGTATGAGCACGTTCCGCCACCACCCAGGAACCTCAACAGTCTGTTGATCTGCCTTAAAGAATTCCATGCAACAAAGAGAGGAAGCCTGGTGCATTGAGATGCAGGCCTCCATACTCTAGAACACTGATTGAACAGTCTTTACCACCCAAACATCAAGGCTGTGCAACTAATAATACATTTTGCATCAACTTCCTCAAACATTAGTTGCGGTGAACGGGGAGCGCCAGTGGTGATGGGCTAACATGTATGGTCTGATTTAGATCTTGACGGATTGGTTACTCCATCACAACGGTGACAGATAACATGTCCACCTAAATAAAAATACCATAGGACATAATGGCATTTATATTTCGGCAGATGGGATATCCGTCACCTTTGTGATAGAGGTCTAAATAAGGCCCTAATTCTGGTTAGTCTCTGAATGCATGTTCTTTGACAAAAGCCTATAGAATGTCTTGCCCCATTTGTAATATTAGCCTATCTGAACCTTGCTTAACCCTCCTTTTTATGATTAGCCTGTTTTTAGTGGCTTCTGAAAGCTTCACATGTATGGGCCAACTATTGCCTTTGATCAGTGGGTTTCTTTTTATGGTGTATTGAACTGTAATTTACATTCCGCTTCTGCCCACGTTATGCAGCATGGGGCAGTAGCGTAATAAAACTTGAGGGGGCCCCCCTGAAAAACAGATCGAGCCCCCCCCCCCAGAACTCTGGATCCAGTCAGGAGCTCTCAGGTCCGGAGTCGGTCGCCTATGCACCGTCAATCAATCAATCAAAGCATTTATAACGCACTACTCACCCGTGAGGGTCTCAAGGCGCTAGGGGGGGGGGGTGCTGCTACTGCTCGAAAAGCCAGGTCTTGAGGTGCTTCCTGAAGCTGAGATGGTCACGGGTCAGTCGTAGGTGAGTGGGCAGGGCGTTCCAGGTTTCGCTGCCAGGTAGGAGAATGAGGGTGTCCCCCTGGAGCACAGGCCTTCCCCCCACACTGCGGAGGACAATGTTACGTCGCTGCATGGGGGCAGTAAGTCAAACCACTTCACCTGCGTGCTCCCTACACTTTAAGTAACTGCCAAAAGCCTCTCCACATAGTTAACATCTACCTAAAATATATTTTCTTTCTCTACAGTGACAGGGCGGGCTCAAAGTGTGCTTTTTGTGACATGTGCATTTATGTTGTCTTTACTCCAGCTATTTATTTTGTCTGAATGTTGACAGCCCAGTTATATTGTGCTTTATTTCCCATCGCCTTTTTAAGGTTGCAGTCATAAAGTGTTTAAGTGTCATTGTAACATTGTATCTGCCTACATTGGGAGTGGTTGATTGGGTAGCGAATTAAACGTGTCTCCTCCTGATAATAATAATATTAATGAATAAAATAATAATATGATACATGGTACAACTGGAAGGCTTGTTGTTAAAAAACAGAACAAATTAAACAGGCACATCAGTGATTGTTTTTTTAATTATTTTTCTTTTATAGCATGACTTCATTTTTGCTATTATTTTTATGGCATATGCTCACATTTGAAAAAAGATTAATAGATAAACACGCTAATGTGCCGAGGCCGGACGTGTTGCCTTTGCCAGTGCTTGTAAATTATTTGTCCGATAGTGCCTTGAAAAGGCTATGTATCTGCATTCCATACAACCTGGAGGGCAAATAATGAAATAGATCAATCTAAAAGTTTTCATTGTGTAGCAAGAGGTGATTCGAAGGGAGGACCCAGGCAGAGTGTGGCTGTCCATCCAGTCGTGTAAACTGGTTTTGTGTCTCTGGCTGCCGTGAAGCATTCGGGTCCTGCCCTTGCACACTGCCTCGTACTTGGCTTCCGCAAACAGATGCAGACATAAAAATAGCCCCTCCCTTCTATTTCACCTATGACTAAGCTCAGCACGCGCCCTTGTGGGCATCGAAAGAGGTTCCAGATTGGATTAACTGTCTGTAACCATGTTTCATTATGTCTGCCTTCCCCAAATTAGATCAGACTGGGGGAGTTGTCTGTGAGAACACAGGAGCAGCTGATCTGTGATGCCTCCTGTGCATTTACAGGCCACCTGCGAGCATTCTCCAGTCCTTCCGGTCAAAGTACCACACTGGCTGCACAATTGCTTTAGGCCCAGATCTCTGTACTGGTGTGAATGTTTGACATTGTACAGCTTTCTGTCCATCAATTGTTTTTGGCCTGGCAGTTCGGGCTGGACTGTTCCATTTGGGCGCAGGGTCAAGACTGATTTACATATGGCTGGGTTCAAACTGGAATGGCTTGGTGAGCAAAAAGACGATGGATTTAGGCCCAGATCTCTGTACTGGGGTGAATGTATGACATTGTTCTGCATTCTGTCCATTAACTTTTCTTTTTGGACTAATGTAATGAGGTGCAATCAATGCCCAGACAGAGCTACTAAGTCTAAAATTGCCTAAACAATGAAGTAATACTATTACAGAATTTGAATCAATATGGCTTATGATTTCCTTTTTCTTGCTGCATAATTTACTGAACTCTGATGCATAATTTGGCCCTCTTCTGCCGCATAATTCCAGTGGTCCTGCCCATAAGAAATTTGGCTGCACGTGACCATGGGATCATAGCATGCGTAAAGCAAAACCTGGCAGAGCCTAGGTGACCAGGGATTGGTTGCTGGGTCTGGTGGCTTAGTGGACTAATGTGTCAACTTTAGGGGCCTGTGTCCAACCACATGGTCACAGTTTCAAATACCTTGCATGTCCATTCAGCCTTTCATCCTTCTGAGTCTGATAACATGAGTACCATTTAGTTGGGTAATAATAGACATCTCTTATTCAGTGCTTAGATACCCCTTTGTGTGAATGTGCACTCTACAAATACACGTTGTGTTATGTTATTGCTGCATCTGTGCAGAGTCCAGTTACCAGCTCCAGGAAACTCAAACCATTGGTAAGGAGGGGAGATGAAAAGGCTGGTGATGAGATGGTAGCACCCAGCGCCATCCACTGAATCTGAGGGGAGGATAACTAGAATGACTGTAGTGAGAAAATACTATTCTTTTCTTATCTCATATACAATTTGCTAGCACAGTGCGTTAAATGCACTGCTAACGTCAGCTTCTGTGAAGAAAAAGATTTGAATAGGCCAGAAAACCATCTTCTAACAAAGAAATATGTAGGCAGACTGATACGCTTTGTTGAGAGGCAGCGATGACGCCTGTGTCTTATTGCAAAGGTATGCTTTAATGCATTATTTCCCTGTTGCAAAACCAGGGCAGTCCCCATGAGCAGGCACATGTCTTCGGGCTTAGCAATAGCTGGAGCTATCTCCAGGGTGTTGTACTTATCATGAAGATGAAGCTCAACCAGTCATGCCTTGTTGGCATTGCTTAACGGTCTCAAATCTCCTGTGCCAACACATGGTCGTAATGGCAGGCACTCACATCTGCTGTGTACCTTCTGTCCCTTTGGGGTCTGGAAGCACAAAGATCATAAGAGTCACCCCTTGTCTAGGCTCCCGATTGAGGTGATATCCCGAAACCGGTCCCAGGATGCTTGTTTCTGGTCCGGGAAGGATCTGGCCTCACAGTTCGGGCTGGGCTGTTCCCTTGGGGAGCAGGGTCAAGACTTATTTGCATATGGCTGCGTCAAAACTGTATTGGCATGGGGAGCAGAAGGATGTATGACGTTACAACGCACACTTTTACAACGCATACCATTACAACGCATTTTTTACACCGCAACATCCATTACAACGCACACCATTACAACGCATACCATTACAACGAATACTTTAAAACTACCTTTACAACGCATTCCACTAAAACGCATAGTACATTTACAACGCATACCATTACAACGCATTACACTACTTTGCATATAAGGTAAGTGTTGGATAGTGTAGGGGTTAAAATTACTATTCTAACTCCAGGGGGTGCAACAGTAGGGTAAGTGTTGGATAGTGTAGGGGTTAAAATTACTATTCTAACTCCAGGGGGTACAACAGTAGGGTAAGTGTTGGATGGTAAGTTATGCGTTGTAATGGTATGCGTTGTAATGACTGCGTTGTAATGGTATGCGTTGTAGTGGTGTGCGTTGTAGTGTCATGCGTTGTAATGACTGCGTTGTAAATGCATGCGTTGTAATGGATTTTGGGTTGTAAAAGTTTCGTTGTAATGGTAGTGCGTTGTAAAAATTGCTTTGTAAACGTTACATACCGGAGCAGAATAATGATGGATTTAGCCCCGTCCACTGTACTCTGGGTGAATGTTTGACATTTTTCAGCATTCCGTTCATCAATTGTGCTTTTTGCATTCTTTTTAGGTGAAATTTGCCACGCTAACTTCTGTTGCAGGAAAACATCTCCGGTGCAACATGCAAGCATCTCAGCTTATGAGTATTTATGATGCAGCCTTCTGGTCAGCTTTTGCACAACATCTGGAAGTTAAAGCTTCCCCAGTCCAGGTTTATAATCAACAATCATCTGAATTTCTAGTGAAAGGTCCCAGTAGACACTATTGGAACTTCTCCTTCTTCCTTGTGCCATGGCCATCAAGCACTTGAATATTCCATACATATATGTGCATCTTTCAGGTATGCACAATAGATCAGCCCTAAGCAGTAGCAGGGCAGGGTCTCCCACAACACTCATCTGATGCACCTTGACCTCACAATCTGAAGGAGCCATGCAAAGGAGGAAGTTTTGCATCATAATTTCATTGCCTTGACCATGTCGGAGAGGCTGCCCATGAATGCAGAATGGTACAGAAATTGGTATCCAAATGTACGTGGATGGCAGGAGGCACCCACCACAAAATAATTGACACCACCAAGGTTCCATCACATTCACATCAGCAAGCACCTTGACTGACTGCAACATGGCAGCAGCGTCCAGCTGTTTCTGCTGTGGATTTACCTGTCCAGCTCCCCTGCAGTTCTGTCTTGTATCCATAACAGAGAGAATGGGGGGGGGGGAGATCTGCATAGCCCTGGTCTTGTACAAGGGTGTCGCCAAGCGACTGTTGAGATAGACGAATGCATTGACCACTCAGCATCCACTGCAGTAAGTAAATGAGTACAATTGTGCAGCACACTATATCAATTATATCATTTGTAGGTGCTTTTACCATATACTACCATTAGACATGCTAAACTATATTAAAAAAAAACTTAAACAGTTTCCACACATAAGAGTTTTCATGTTTGTCTCAAATCTAGATGGCAGACATTCTAGATTTTGAGGACAAAAACTCGAAATCATGTGCCACTTCATATGCAGATGAAAACGGGTTTGTGCCAGAATATCTTTGGGATTTCATCCTGTTTTCAAGGACTGGAAATGGTGTTTGACTGTCCTGGTGGCAGAGCGGTACTCAAGCAAGGCTTTATGGGGGGTTCTGGATCCACTGTGAGCCAATAGGTAGAGCTGTTGAGTGTAGACTGTTAAGGTCCTAGTGGCTGAAAACTTCTCTGGGTGACCAGTGGTTCTCAGAGGAGACCTTGGAGTAGAGCGCTGCTATAGTGAGGTTGGAGTTCACTGACTGCTTAACCCACTGCCACGCATTGAGTCTCTGGAAGAGAAGCAAATGTAAATTAATGGAGATGAAAAACGTAGGAAAAAGGTACTCTTGGTGATTAATCGAACAGGAAGTTGGCTTATTTTATGCAAAGCAGACAGAATTTTCACTTTGGAAGTTGGAGAACGTATGCAGTCGGTTAAGTGCTCTTAAAATGTAACCAATATTTTACTGATCTTGCGTTGAAATCTGCTCGTAGGTATCTATAATGTAAGGTGAAATAGACACAGTTTATCGCAGTTACGGCTCACTCAGTTATTCTTTGTAGAAAGTGGATAGCTTCTCAGCTGGAATTATATTTTAGCCACACATATCTAATTGTGTAAATTTGTAGTGATCCCAGAGGTAGCGAGGTAGACATTGTTGCCAATAGAGTTTATACTCCCGATGAATGCTTTGCTCATGGCTTCCTGGAAACGGTGCTAAGACAGTTAGGGCAGTCGCATGGATATTTGTAACTGGTCACAGTTGGCTTACCCTGACTAGATGACCTCTTTTTCTAAAGGTATCATAGCAGACCTTTAGCAATCATATGTTGTCTCCTTGATGATGTCGCCTAACCCAGCCAAGGAATGGCCTCCATTCAAAGAAGGGTTCTAAAGCCAGACTGGAAAGGACCAAGGAGGATTGTATATCCGACTTCCTCGTCCTCCAACAGTTTACCCACCAGAGGCAGATTTGGAATTAGTGGAGACTTGGCAGGGTGGACACAAGGAAAACATGCCCCTCGTTGACGGAAATAAGCACCACAGCTCCTCCACACCCCTTGCTTAGGATCCACCGGACCACTAGTGAGGAAGATTTAGAAAAACGTAGCTTCTGCTCACTCCACAACTGACGCATGCATCAGGCCGTGCAAGTAGCGCCCTTTGGAAAGCTAACAACTTTTCTGACCTACTTGCTCTACTGGAGCGCGAAGATGAGACCTATGTTTACTAAAATAGACTGCTCTGCGGATCGACTACAGCCGGTTCTGGTGGCTCAGCGGACTAATGCGTCCACTGTAGGGGCCTGTGTTTGACCTCATGGTCACAGGTACAAATCCTGGTGGGTCCCCTCAGCCTTTCATTCTTCGGAGGTCAATAAAATGAGTACCATTGAGTTGAGTAGCAATAAACATCTGGGGGCAGATTTACAATAACTGGCGCATCCCCAAGGATGCGCCAGTTATTGTACGCCGCAGCTCCGCCACCCATGGTGCGCTGCATTTACAATGCGACGCACCATGGAGCAAAAACGGCACAGATGCGTGATGCATCTGTGCCGTAAAAGTGACGCATTGCTGGAGTTGCGTCGCAAGCGCGACGCAGCTCCAGCAATGCTCTGGGGGTCCATATCTAGTTAATGCTGCGTCAATCCTTACGCCTGCTTCAGGCAGGCGCAGGGTTTTGATGCAGCATGGGCCTAAAAGCGACTGAGTGAAATCTTGTAGATTTCACTCAGCCACTTTTAGGAGGCGTTCCTGCGCCAGAACGCCCCCCCTGCACAGGAACGCCTACATGTGGCGCAGGGCATTACAACGTGACGCATCTCCTAGATGCGTCACGTTGTATGTACCCCCGCACCATGGAGCAGGATTTGCACCGCTGCTGCATCACAAAAGTCACGCAACGGCGGCGTAAATGAGGTGCACGGGCTTGTAAATCTGCCCCCTGTTATTTAGCGTCAAGATGCCCATTGGTGAACATGCTCTTTACATAAAAAATGCACATGGCATGGACACGTGGTGATGGTAGGTGAATCTGTGGAAGCAATTAAAATGACTGTCCTCGCCGTAAGGGCCTCAGGTAATAGCACCTTTGGTACGTGCTTTGATTTCTTAGTCAAAAAGATGGTATATACGGAGTCAATGGCCGCTCATGCACAGGGTCTACGATAGAGATATGTTTTCTGCACGACAAAGGAGTGGAGAGCAGTAATTAATCGATCCATACGTTTACTTAATGGCTCAGTTTTGAACCCTGATATGTCTGAAGCAGCCCTTAGTACCTATAATGTGCTTCAGATGTGCACCGTTGAGTTTGCGAATATTAAAAGCTACTATGTACTATTTTAGTAAACAATTAGCATGTGGTGTGCTCTATTAAAGTCAATCCATCACATCAGCATTTTGGTATTAGCAACCGTGACAGGTCCTGTGCACTCCGCTAGCCACCGCTGCCTCTTGGCTAGAGTCGTCTCCTGCTCATTGGTGATTTCTAAAGCCTACACAGGTATGTAAATGTACCGGAGGAGGTATATTAAAAAATAGTGATGTCTTCCAGAATCAGGAACTCATTGTCAAGCCCCATTGGCTGACAGCTACGTGAAACTGACAGCTCAGATGACGCTAAGTCTCCTAGAAGCAGAACAAACTTTTGTATGCATTCGGTTTGGAGTGAGCGTCCCGCACCCCCACTCCTTCTCCCCTCCAATCCCTCCATGCGTCCACCTCAAGCATGTTACTGATTCATGTTTTGTTGCAAGAAGACTGAAAGTGTGAAGAGTAGCCATTGCGCAGGTCCGCCTGCTCCCTGCTCCCCCTCCCAGGATTGTACAACAGTGGCGACGAGAAGCAGCCTCATGGTTAATAAACGATAAAACAGTCATGAGGTGCACAGCAATAAATGTTCTAACTGATCTCTTCTTTAGCATGCTACTAATAGCAGGCTTGAATCATTTTCTGTTTCTCTCTAATGGCATGCGTAATTGCTCCAGGTTTTCAGTCGTCCTTCACCCTCGCTTATTTAGATTACTGACTGATGCATTTCCATGGAAACCTGCACCAGAGGAGGAGAAAAAAATCCGTTGCTAGAGTGTGGGCACAGAAGGGATGCGAGCTCTTATTCCGAGCCTACAACTTGTGTAAAAGAACCGATTCGTCGCCGGGTGCACTTGTCCTCCTCCATGACCGCGGAGCGCCGCCGGCCTCGCCGCGGACTCCAGCCACGGAAGCCGTCTCTGGACCACGCCGCATGTGGGCTGCCGAAACTTTTCGACAGGAGGGATGCCCGCCAACTGAAAGCATGAGCGCGCCTCCTCCCCGCCCTGGAATGCAAAGCCACCCTGGACTGGAGTGACATGGTGTCCCCTCGCCTGGAAACTATGGCTGAGAATTCCAAATTCAAGAAGAAAGTTCATTTTGGAGGTACGGTACGGTGTCCGCCTGCGCCCTGAACTCTGTGCGGGAATATGCGGTGATCGTTGGCACCAGTGGTCGTGCACAGCTGTGGGCTTTTCTCCTAATAATTCCACGTTGCTCTTTTGAATAATGACCGGGTTTCACTGCTGCCTCCTCTGTGTTGTGTTCATGGCTTACCTTCCTTCTCGTGTTTCTACAGTGTTACAGGCAAAGTCATGTGTGTGCGCGTTGAAGTCACAAGTTAGGGCGTTGTTTAGAAAATGGACGCAAAAAGGAAAAATCTTCATCAGAAGGTCTGAATTGCTGCATTTTTTGTTGCTGTTTTTTTTGTTTCAATGTGGTTTTTATTTGCTGTGCTGCACTAGAACTCTAGATTCAAGCTGCTGAAAATGTGGTGCTTGCCTCATTTTTTTTGTAAGAAGATAAAGACATGTTGCAGACATAGATGGGTGTTTTCAAGTGGCAAAGAGGGTCGACAAAATTGCCTTGTAGCCTAAAGATTCGGACTTCCAAAAAGTTGGTCACTCATATCTCATAATGCAAACAATGTAAATTAGGCGTGTTTCCTTTCTGCGTTTCATCAGTATGAACTATGCTCTTGATCTAAAATACGATCACTAATCTCGAGCCTTAACAGTTGATGCGAATCTCTTGGGTGTAAAATTGCGGTGTGCAGGTTGTACCCCACCGGGGCATTGCTAGATCGAGCCGCGCGGAACAGGTGTGCTGCTGTCCCTTTAAATGTTCCACCTGAACGGGCGCATCGTGAAGCTGCGGGTACCACTGCCGCGGATCGTCCCAAGAAGGGTCGATTTAAAGTTTAAAACCGGAGAACCGCCTGGTCGTTCGCCTCCTAGTGTCAAGGGAGAGGGGGGTTATTTCTCCTCAAGTCGTCGGTGGCGACGAGGCTACAGCAGCCGCCGCGGGCGCACTGGCAGCGTACACGGTGCACGCTAGCTGTGAGAATAAAAACCGCTGCATGCCTGTATGCAAAATGTGAAAATAAATAACAAGAGAGGATTGTCATATACCATAAGGTGCACACACTGAACGTGTCTGACGGGCCAGCACACGGGTGCTTGTGCATAGGGAGGAGATGTCGAGAAATATATGATGCCTCTCGTTGTTAAGGTTGCCTCTGCATTTTCGCTTGTGATGAAAGGCGTGCCGCTCTAGTGAAGGGCGTGCCACGCATTTTTGCCGTCCACACTGCATATGTGATAATGCTAGACAGGGCCATGTGGCGAGGTGGGCAGGTAACCGCTGATTTGTTAAAACTCACGATATCATTTTTGTGTGTAACCTGTTCTCTCCGTCCCTTGGGGAAACTCAGACGTCACTGTGCCAGGTGATGTCACCTGCGAATGTAGATGGTACCAATCCTAGCACAAGTGGGAAAGTGACGTAGGGACCTAGAGGGAGGTGCCACGCTGTTAGAGAAGGATAAAAAGGTAGACCTTGAAAGGGTGTGTCTGTAGCTGGCCTGTGATTGGAGATAGCCACGTAGTGACTTCCATATCCTGGGGAAGAGAGTTAGAACATCGATAATCCTAATTATTACTAGTAATATGATTATTATGAGTGATTGCGGGAGCATCAATTATAAGCATATTCACGTTTCATGTTGATGACACCGCAAGTTGACAATAGTGATGTAGCCTGACTTAGCCCTGGCATGTCTACCCCCATCGGTGCTGTTGACTGCCATGACTTCAGTAGTATGAACAGCGAAGTCAGCCCGGTTCTTATTGGAACCTCTGGAAGTTGCTGAGCAGACAAAAGTCTCTATTGGTCAGGCCGACCAGAGAACTCAAGGCTGGCCCTAGGTCAAGAGTTGACTGGGCAACGGACTTGGGCAACCGCTACATGGGTGGGGCATATGGGCAGGGCCAGGTGGCTGTTGGGAGTGCTCTGAGTTTCCCACAGTCATTGGGCTGGGGTAAAGAGAGTGGCTGAGGCAGAGATGGAAATATCCCTACTTTTGCGATGAGACGTATTTTTTTTTTAACGCCATCTGGAGTATAGAGCTGACGAGGAACGTGCCCACCACTCCCTAGCGCCTAAAACCCTGTACCGGAGATTGCATGTTGGCCCCCTTCTACTCTTATGTTGTTGCACACTTGAGGAAATGGCCAACACCATCAGTAACAAAAAATTGAGAAGAACCAAATTAAAGTTCTTTAAAATTAATGCATGTGGTCAGTGTATTTTGTGCTCCACTCATTGTTTACTCATTGTGGTGGCTTAGTGGACTAATGCATCCACTTCAGGAGCCTGTGTTCGACCTCATGGTCATAGGTTAAAATCCCAGCAGGTCCACTCATCCTCTCATCCTTTCTGAGGTCGATAAAAGGAGTACCATTGAGTTGGGTAACAATAAGCATCTGTTATTTGGCGCCAAGATGCCCCATTCGGGGTGAACGTTCTTTTTACAAATACACATGTTATGTATGAGTGAGTGTGCACTTGGCCTCAGCGTCGAGCTGACATAGTCCCCCTCGTGTATTATTAACAGAACCCAGGGTGCATCATTCCCTCCTTTTGATCACATACATTTCCTTGCAGTGGATGGAAAGAGTGGACGGTCTAATTGATTGGGCCCCACTCGCCTGCTCTCCTTCCCATCATCCAATCATATACTCGTTAACCTTCCAGCAGACCCGGAAGTAGACATCGTGGCCGGGTCGAGGGCCTGCAGGAGTTAAGCGGTCGCCATCTGTTGTGGTCTGTTGCTTGGAGGGTCGGTGCCACATTTAGCATAACATTGTAATAACTGACAATTACTCTCAGAGGGACTTGTCTCCGGATTTGCTTCCTTTCTAATGATGTCTGTGCAGTCAGGCTCGTAAGATTCTTAATAGTTTTCCAGTTTGTAGGTATAAGTGGGTCAAATAAATAGAAAATGAGTCATCTGGCAATGAAGGAAAAGAAAGGCACGTTGCTGCCTGATCATACGTGCTCAGCGGCACGTGATAGGGGAAGGTATCGATAGGGTTAAATCAATAATATGATCTTGAATTGTATTCCATGCCTTTGAAGATGTAGTGTCTGATTAGCAAATAGATTGACAAATGTACAGTGTGCACTATTGTCTAAGACTGGTGTACGTGTGCACCTTTCTTAGCGTTGCAATATTCTCAGGAGCAGCCGCTAGGGAGCTAGGGAATTGTAGTGGTGGGGTAGGGTGGGGTGGGGTGGGGCGTAGGGGGTGGAGTAAAAAAACAAAAGAAAAGAAAAGCTCACTGACCTACTGGTCGCCTCCTGGAAACAGGAAACACACAGGCTCCCAGCCTCCCCATGCCAATCATAACGCTGCTGTCACCAGCATGACAGCAGCATCGTGATCGGTCTGAGATCCCTAGTACCAATCTCAACCAGGGAGCGGTATCTGTGAATGTACTCTACCCAGTCTTGCCATACAGCTGGGTGGAGAACATGCTAAGTGCGCATGACAGTTTGACCGGCCCAAGACGGCGGCCAAACCATCATGCGAACTAATGATGCAGCGACCACTCCTCCACACTCACGACAGCCAAGACTCGCCCCACCCTAACATAGCTCGGGCTCCATACAAATACTAAAATGATAGTTACATAAGGTTATTTACGTTGCGTTATTATCATTTTCGTTTTCCTTTGAACTCAGTGGGGTGACGCGCTTCCTCCTTAACAGAGGAGCCGCCACTGGATATTCCCTAGAACTGCTCCCCAAGATCTTTGAAAATCCTAAGACATCCACTCCTATGGTACTATAGGCCTGACACCTCTGCCCTGTGAATTGTTATAGTATCTTATTCTTTTTTCCCGTCGGACCTCTGCTACTCTGATCAACAGCTCTTTATTGGGAAGAAGCGGTAGCGCCAATAAGTTTGTTTGCGTGGACTTGTTCTTGCACTGGTCTAAAAGAGACAGTTGCAAAAGTAAGATAGACTATGTGGCTACCAATTGTTTACAAAGATACTGGTTTGAGCCTTAGACAGAAGAAATTTAAGTGACTAATTTCAATTGGGCACATTAATAAAATAGACTTTACGCAGTCTCATAGATGTTGCTAATTACAAGAAAATCCAGACTAAGGCCTGCTAGAGTGGTCTAGAGCAGAATTACGTAAAAAAAGAGTTATACGTCTTATACGCGAAGACCTATAAGCAGTGTAGAAGGGGAATATTTATTAAAGGAATATTATTTTTCCTTCAAAAAAGAATCTAAGTAAAGCCGTAGACCACATTAGAGCAGCTCTTTTCAAAGACTTTCAAATGGCCAGAGCAGATCTTTGGTTATATTAGTACCTTTTTTACACACAATTTTATATATTTTTTGCATCTGTCAATCATTATTTCATCCTCAGAAATTAGTTGTTCTAGAGCTTTTATCTATATGAGATACCTGACAGGTTGTTTCGGTTCCCTTTGGTGTTTTTCAGGTTCCATATCATCATGTTATTTCAGTACTCATACCTTGCTCTAAGTGCCCCATTTCTATACCAGCAGAAGCTTAGAGACTATTATGGCATGAAGTTGAAACTAAATACAAGCACTTTGTGCAAGTAATCTTTTATGATGCACATTCAAGTCTCCAACCAAAAATTGTCCACTTGTTATAAAAGAAAAGCATGCTTTCTATAAGGAGCAGTAGAGGGCAAAAACGTGACAGATCACCCTCCAATCAATAATCTATTCACACATCAAAGATCTGGCATTGGTAGGCACTTTCTCAAATTCGTATTCTCTGCAGGATTTGTGTGGGGAAGATATTCTTATCTTTGCCCAAGGGCAGCTGTTCGTTAGCACAGTCCGGCCTAATCCTCTGTGCCCACATGTTTACTTTTTTAAAACAATTACACAAAATTAAAAAAAAATGGTCGGTCCAATCACTCAATCACACAGCATACTCCCTCTGTTTAGGTTTATGTGTTCTACAAAGAAAAAATGTGTAGAAAAATGAGAAAGTATCTCACGTGCACACCACCAGAGTAGCTACAGGTAGGTTCTCACCAGCTTGCCCACGTTTTTGTCATTGATAACTTTCTCAAATGTAAAAAGAATTGTATCCAGTGAAGGAAAGGTGTAGGAAAAAGACAAACAATAATGACCCAGTGAAAAATGAGATTAAAGAAGTATCTAATAAAATTGAGCTAGACTCACACACATCCTTGTCACTTTTAATCCGAACTGTTAGTCTACCCAATGCTAAAAACACGGCATGTTGTAGACCACTTCAAGGACGGCCAACATGTTTCATTGCCTGTTAAATACTAGCTTCAATTTCATCAAATTATATAGGTGGGTGACCCAATAAACCCTTGCGAGCTTGGGCTGAAATCTAGTAAATGCAAAAGTGCTTGCAAGGGATTTATTTTAAGTATATGTTCCAACTTATTTGTAAACAGGAAGCTGATCAAATTTTACTACTAATGATTTTAGGATCAGTCTAAATCAATTAATACACCTGTTAAATATCTGATACAATGTTCATTTAGTAAACAAAGTGGCAATGACTCACTTTAATAAAAAGCTACACGGGAAGTAGTTTTAGTGAAAATTCTTTTTATAAATCAAATATGTATTTTATGGGGTACAGTATTTTTTAAAAACAATTTAAGAATATTCAATGGTGTACAAGTGGACAAGATATAAATCAATTATTCTTTGTATACCACTTGCGTTGTGGTCCACTCTTTTTAAATTAACTTATAACACAACGTAACTGAGCCAAAATCACTTAAATAACATTGTGCATGAATAATCACACAAAAAGAATGTGGACTGATGTGTCGACGTTTCGGCCTTATGGTTGACCAATCTTCAAGGCCATCCTCAGGACTTTCAATCTTAAGACTATTAAGACCCCTTGTAATTCCTATTGGACAACTTCAATAGCGTGTTTAGGTACAGGACTCTTATTTCTTTGTATCAACTGTACCTGTCTGTTTCGGCGAAGTTTGTACTGCACTAAAATATATATCCGTTGTCTCTGTTAGGATTTCTGTTAATGAAAACTCCGGCGTGGCTCAGTCTCACGGAAGTGATGTAACACGCTATTGAAGTTGTCCAATAGGAATTACAAGGATGGCCTTGAAGATTGGTCAACCATAGGGCCGAAACGTCGTACAGCGCTAGTTTTTTTGGATGCATGATACCACTGCGGCATTGCTAATATGGATGCATGCTGGTTGGTATGCATGCTGGTTGAAATGCATGCTGGTTGACATGAGTGTGACACATGGTGTAATCTATGTCACAGTAGTAACCAACGTGAGAAATATCTAGTGACCTGCGTTATCAGTATATTACAATCCGGGGCAATTAAAGATGGTGCCCGAATTCACTACCTTGATATTGGGAATGTAATGATGATCACGTTATGCAGGTAGTTCAGTCAACCACGATTGGTTTAAACTTGCAGGATTTAAGAGCATTGTGGTTTTTCTGAATCGTGCTATGTGCGCCTAAATGCTTTACCATCAGAACCCCATTAGAGTAATATTACGTTGTCTGTACATAACATCATAGATCATTCTAAGATGGTGCCTGAGTGTATTGTAATGTTAAGGAGCATGCAACGGGGGTCACGTTGTGAGGAAGACACCTTGATGCGCATGGGGGCCGAGTTGAAATAGACGGAAACCGCCTGCGAGTTGAATTACCGATTGGAGGCCCTTGGGAGTGTGTTAAGAGTATGTGGGGTGGGTCTGACAGCGTTACGAGAGTGGTAGCCTTTGGGTACAAATATAAGGCTGTGGATGAGTGCGAAGTGAGTGACACGTTACTCGATTAACATGCCTGAGGAGGCATTAGCTGTGGCACGGCTGTAATATGAAGTAGACAATGCCTAGCAGTAAGGATGTTGTGTGCTGTTTTAGATTGATGAAATGAAAGTGTGTCCGCACCTTGAGTAACAAGTGGGCTAGACACTGGGGCACACTAGTGTGGAAGACTGAGGGCAAGTGTGTTTTGGAACTCATAGAAATGATGCTGTGCGAATTCCAAGGGCATGTTTTAGAAATACTAAAGATGCTATGTCTATTTCCACAGATGAAATTATAAGCAACGATTGTGCTATTTGAAGGGACTGAAAGTATAAACGATACACACCCTTACGACTAAGTGGGAGCTGGTATGGGTGGCCCATTGCTCCACTAGCAAAATACCAAGTGGTTTTTACGTAGAACTGGTCGCTGTGTCTCAGCCACTTGTCCGTTTTAATTTTTACCTGTACTGAAAGTAGCCTTGCTGTGGGGTTGTTTCTCCTAACAAAATCATTTTGTTTCCTGTTTTGTATGTGTCTGTCAGTCACTCTATTTATTGTTAGATGTCCAGGGAGGTGATTGTTGACCTTGGTTGCCCTGATGAAATTGCCACTAGTATTTAACAGGCAATGACCCATGTTGGCCGTCCTTGAAGTGGTTTACAACATGCCGTGTTCTTAGCATTGAGCAGACTCACACTGCGGATTAATAGTGACAAGAATGTGTGTGAGTCTACCTCAATTTTATTAGAGACTTCTTTAGTTTCATTTTTCACGGGGTCTTTATTGTTTGTCTATTTTTTACACCTTTCCTTCACTGGACACAATTCTTTATTCATTTGAGAAAGTTATCGTTGATGACAAAAACATGGGCAAGCTGGTGAGAACCTACCAGTAGTTCCTCTGATGGTGCGCACGTGAGATACTTTCTCATTTTTCTACACATTTTTACTTGTAGGACACATACACTTAAACAGAGGGGGTATGCTGTGTGATTGAGTGATTGGACTGCCCATTTTTTCTTTTGTGTAATTGTTTTAAAATAGTAAACAAGTGGGCACAGAGGATTAGGCCGGACTGTGCTAACGAACAGCTGGCCTTGGGCAAAGATAAAGAATATCTTCCCCACACCAATCCTGAAGAGAATACAAACTTGAGAAAGTGCCTACTAATGCCAGATCTTTGCTGTGTGAATAAAAGAAAAGCAGCCTGGAAAGTAGGGTTGGGCGGAACCTGCGGATTTTCACTCTGACGAATTCCATAGAGTTACAGAAAAATTCAGCGAGAATCCGCAGCATTTTACCATTAGGCGGAATATATGCAGCTCACAATGCAATTTAATGCCGGCAGTGCGAGCATCCAAGAGCACGACCATTCGATAGGATTTTTCTGCCACCTGAGTAGAAAATCTGCTCGAGCAACACCGATCTACTCGAATGGCAGTTCTCTGACCGCGACTGCTCGTGAACGAGGACAATGCCCTATGTTAGAAAATAGTGCTAGTGGATGCCCAATCTCGCTCGCCAGCTCGGTTATTTCGGAGCCTCGCGGGGGAAAAATTTCACCACATGGTGATTGGCTGAGTTTTGTCCAGAACTCTGCATTAATAAAAGAGTGACATGGAGTGGTCAAAATATCACCAATTCCGCAGGTGGAAAAAAATCTTTTTTAAACAGGTAATATGTGGCCATAGCACTCAGGAGATAAATCGTTCACCCTCTGCAGTCTCTGTGGCGAAAAACTCCCTCCATCCTCTAGTTCAGCCCGACTTTCCTATAACCCCCTAATTGAAGATAACTAGCCCGCCCCTCGGACACTAGGCTGCACGTGGCCAAAGTCCCACTTAGTGTGGGTCCTCGGTAAGCAGATGGTAATATGTAACAGTTTTAATTAGGAGGTAGACAGGTTATAAGTATATTTATACAGGAGAGGCAAGGTTAGCAGCCACTTGGAAGTTCACCCAAAGGTCTCAAAACACAAAGGAGTCATGCAGTCTCTTGGACCCCTTACGAACTCTCACTGAAAACTTTTTTTCAACCCGGTCAATCTCTCTCACTACTACTTGACACCAAAATGTCTATGGGATGGGCCAGGTTTGGAGAGGGCAGTTGGTCCGCGCAATGAGGGTCAACAAGGGAACTACAGAGCAATGAGAAGGAACACAGGGGAGCCTCTCGATAGGATGTTGCGCCTCGATTAGAGCACAATGATCCAGGTCCTGCCCAGGCGATCCAGGTACATACAGTACCTGGTCTGAGTAGAGATGAGTCACACCATGCACTAAAGATATCAAACACGATGAGTTGCAAATTCTGCACGTCCAGGGAAAGGAGGTACAATAAAAGGTGCATGTTGAGTTTGGTTGCACCAGGCAATTCTGGTCACACACATACAGCGAAGAATTGCAATTCTGTACTTCACTGGAAATGAGCCACAACATCTGGTGCACGATAATAGAGGTTGCCTGAGACTAGTCCGGTCACACACAAACAAGCCCATGTTTAGCAGAGCCACATGCGGTAGAATGACACACTACTCTGGGTACCCTCCCCACCTCCGAGGGTTTCACACTGTGAATCAGACAACGTATGCAATAAGCAAGCGGTCAGCGTGGCACATGAGAAAATGCAGCACAATTGACACAACGGCCAATATGTGGTCCACAACCGGTGATTCTGCTCATTACCACTAAATGCTTATGAGTGTCAAGGTACACACAGTATGGGAATCATACGCCATAGATGTGGGCAACATTCCCGGAGCTCCGCACTAGGCAATCCTGTCTCCCGACACAAGTCTTAAGTACACACTCACACTACGCTATCAGTTTGGATTTAGTAGCCGAGGTGGGCTCTTGCGAGGGCACCGCTCTCCAAATGTCACAGGTAGATGGTGTTGGTCCCTCCAGGGAGAGCTTTGATGTCCATGAGATCTCAGAGAGCACAGAGTAGCCTTGGTTGTGTCCTAGGAGAGCACACTCCAGGAAATCACACTTTAGCAGTTCCTCGATCCTGGCCAGTCTTTGTATGGACAGTTATCTTCCATGTGGACAATAGAGTCCTGTGAAAATGAGCACTACGCAGTGCAGGTTCTCCGGTATCACATCCCTATAAGCGTATCTCACCCCTTGCTGTAGGAGTGCACTTGTAGTATTATTTTCATGTGTCTTTCTAGTTAGGCTGGTTTAGGGGGTTTTCCCTTTGTACCACAGATGTCCCCCCTAAATTGTAGTCCTGTCTGCCATGAAGCCTTGAAATGCAGATCTTAATATTTACTGGGGCCATGATCTGGTTCTGGCTTCAATCTATCCTTTGCAGCCCTCAAATGGCAGAGGTCAGCCTTTCTCTTTGGATGCCCATGTTTTATGGCTGTTGAAGGGGGATGCACAGATGTGCTCCCCCTGACCTCTGGTGTCCACTGGAGCCAGACACCATGGTGTCTGAGTCTCTTGGAGCATCGTAATGTATGTATTCTCTAAGTGGCATTTCTAAGTGAGTTATGCCAAATCCCCCTTTACCAATGGAAAGGGTTTAGCACTATGAATCCATTGATATGAGACATCATGAAGCTGCTCCACTGGAATCCACCATTGCAGTGCGAAGTATTGTCAACCACGTCCCATATTCTCTTATGGAAGAACAGGCCTCATAAGTTGTGAAAACACACATAGATATTCCTGACTACCTGGGCGCACATGCGCTAGTGTGCACCCTTTCCTGCGATGGCAGGAAGGACACATAGCTCCCAGCACCAGTGGTGCCAGTGGCAACCCATCGAGTCTGCACAGCAGTAGGAACACAGATTTAATGTGTGTCTGTGCACACACAGTAGCCTACTTTGGCAGTGAGGGTGTGCACTGCAGCGGCTTACAGTGGCAAGCTGCTCATGAGATTACTCCCGATCAATGCCCGGTGCACACCCACTGGTCTGCAGTGACAGATGAGCACATGTTTCAGAACAGTGAATCATTGCCACTACCCCCACTGACAGGAAGGGCGCACACACTTTCACACAGCAAGGACAGGCCAGGCACATGATTTATCCAGGATCTAGCACCTCTGGTGACAGTGCGCACGCAGTACAGTGCCCGGCCCAGCCAGACATGGGTGGAGCCCCTCACGGGTATGGCTGCGCAATTTCGGCCAACCGTGTCAGACTGGGCACCTTGCCGCTAGCACCATGGAGGTTAGAAAACCCAGAGACTCATGTACTCACTCACAGACCCACTCAGAGACTCACACACCCACTCACAGACTCACACACCCACTCACAGACTCACACACCCACTCACAGACTCACACACCCACTCAGAGACTCACACACCCACTCACAGACTCACACACCCACTCACAGACTCACACACCCACTCACAGACTCACACACCCACTTACAGACCCACTCAGATGCTCATGCACACTCTCACAGACTCACTCACACACTCATGGAGGCACTTGCAAACCCACTCAGGCACACTGACCCACACTAACAGACCCACTCAGAAACTCACGCACCCACTCAGACACACATGCACCACTCATAGACCCACTCAGACACTCACACACCAACTCACACAGCCACTGAGATACTCAATCACTCACTTTCAAAGGTTACAGGTTACCTTTAGGAAATACAATTGATAAAACAATAGAAGTTCATTTAAAAAACTAAAAGTTCTAGGCATTATAGTAAGCAAATAAAAGTAAAAAACCCTAGAAATTCACTGACAAAATCAAAGGTTAGAGGGACTTTATAGTAAGGAAATGTAAAAAAAAAATCTTAGAAATTCACTGAAAAAAAACAAAGGTTACAAGGCATCAGTGATGACATTTGAGACGTCCAATCATTAGCAGAGCACTGCAGGGGGTATGTTATAGTTATCCCAGGTAACTATTCCTGATGAATTTCTATGGTTTTGTAAGAGTGAAATTTGAGCTATAACGTCCCTGTAACCTTTATGGAGAATGACTTTTGCGTGAATGTCACTAGTGGATTGACTCTCTTGGTTATGTGCAACCACAACGACGACCCACTTGGGGAGTACATGGACTTCCAGTCTCAGAATTCTCAGCAATTACTGATTCTACTCACCTGAGAATGATGTTATTTAAACAGGGGATGTAAATGGAAGCAACGCTTGTCGTTTGTGCGCAGTATGCCTTTGTGAAAGGACGTGAGCTCAAAACACATCGGCATTATACTGCGGGGCATGTGGATTTGCTGTAGTTGTTTTCTGCCTAATAAACAAACACCTGTGATGGCACTTTGGCTGGGGGCAACTCCTTCTTTCTTGCATTGATACGGTCGGCCCAGCCATGTTGTAGCTTCACCGTGACAAAAGCAGGTCCACAGCTTGTTTAATTGGACAGCTAATCGTGGAAAAATAGGGTGTAACAGCAATGGAGAATGACTCTTGCATGAATTACATTAGCGGATAAAATCTCTTAGTTATGTGTGACTACGACGACCCACTTGGGGAGTATATGGACTTTCAGTCCCAGAATTTTCTGCTATAATGGTTGCTGCTCACCTGAGAATTATATTATTTAAACAGGGGCTGTAACTGGTAGCAATGCTTGACATTTGCTCGCAGTATGCCTTTGACAAAGGGCGTGAGCCCGAAACGCATCGGCATTGTACTGCTGGGCATGTGGATTTGCTGAAGTTGTTTTCTGCGGAATAGCATGGTTGCAGAGAGGTGTAAAAAGGGGCACGGCATGGACCACCTCGCTGCAATGCAGCGCAGTGGTGCTTACTGGTAGCACCTGGTGGGCTACATGGCCCCCAGGGGCCCTCAGGATTGAAGGGGAATTAATTCCCCAACGTAAAGCACGCCACAGGACATGTTTGCATACGTCCCCTCCCTTCACCACTGTGTAAACACACCCTGTGGCATTTTAAGTTGGGAGATTAGGTCTCTTGAATCCTGAGGGTCCCTAGGGTCAAACTAGCCCACTAGGTACCTCGAGTAAGTGCTGCAGAGCTGCGTTGCAGAGAGGTAAAAAAGGGGCATGGCCTCTGAATACCTGTCTGCAACGCAGCTCCCTGGCACATACTGGAGGTACCTAGTGGACAAGTTGGCCCTCAGGGACCCTCGGTATTGAAGGAGAATTAATTCCCCAACTTATAACTAGCCAAAGGGCACGCTTGCACAATGGTGAAGGAAGGGGGCGGGGCATGAGGTGACATGTCTGCAAACATGCCCTGTGGCTCGTTTTAAGTTGGGAAATTAATTTCTCTTCAAACCTGAGGGTCCCTTAGGGCCAACTAGCCCACCAGTACCTCCAGTATGCGCCAGAGAGATGCGTTGCAGAGAGTTGTACAGAGGCCATGCTCCTTTTTACAACACTCTGCAACGTAGCTTTGAGAAGCTTACTGAAAGTACCTGGTGGGCTAGTTGGCCCCCGGGGACCCTCAGGATTGAAGAGGATTTAATTCCCCAACTTAAAACGCGCCAAAGGGCGTGTTTGCACACATGTCACCTCAGGCCCCCCCTCCCTTAACCACTGTGCAAACACGCCCCGTGGCGCGTTTTAAGTTGGGGGATTAACTCCCCTTGAGTCCTGAGGGTCCCTGGGGTGCAACTAGCCCACCAGGTACCTCCATTAAGTGCCACAGAGCTGCAGAGAGGTGTAAAAAGGGGCGTGGCCTCAGAACACCTCTCTGCAATGCAGCTCCCTGGCGCATATTTGAGGTTCCTGGTGGGCTAGTTGGCCCCTAGAACCCCCAGTATTCAAAGGGAATTTGTTTCTCGTCTGCAAATGCGCCAGGGGGTGCATTTGCAGAGTGCTGCAGGGAGGGGGCAGGGCCTACGGCGCAATGCCGGTCTTTTGTAAATAGAAATTGGTAGGGGGCCAATAATCGGCCCTGGGGACCCAGCATTGCTTTTCCACACGGGGAGCTGCTAAGATACAGCTCCCCGTGTGGAAAAGAAATCTGCTTTGGTTTTTGGAAGAGAGAGCAGGTTTCTTGGAAGTGTTCTACCTGGTTTGGGGTTTTGACAGCCAATTAGCATGCAGCTCGTGATCGGGAGGGTACGCAGACCCTGCGCGCCTCTAGATATCGAAACTTTTTTAATTTTGAAACTACTGAACGGATTTACACCATTTAACAAAAAGGGATCTTTCTGCACCAAGGGCTAGCTTTTTGCCAAATTTGGTGTAATTCTGTTCAGTAGTTCGGGCTGTAGCCGTGTCTAAAGTTTCCTATGGAAAAATACATGGGGAAAACACGTTTTGGGACCCCCATTTTTCTTGCCCCCACTTACCGAATTACCCCAAAACTTTCAAGATAGGAGCGGACCGGGGCGGGCCATAACATTTGAAAATTTCGCGAAGATTCATCAAGCGGCGCCAAAGTTATTTGGAATAGAATGTTGCGATTTTCCTATGGTAACTCGGTCCTAACTATAACTACCTACTGGCGACCGCCAGTAGGTAATATATGTAATACACCAAAGTGGGCTGCATAGATGATTGGAGTACAAACTCGGCCCACTTGGATTGTCACCAATCAGAGGACGACTACAACTACATCAAAGCGGAAGGGTGAATAGACTGTGTTTGCACACCGGCATTTGATAAAGGCACACACCCGCCAACGCTGCAAATAAACGTCTTCCTTGGCTCCCTCAATGTGTCCCTCTGATTCCTTCTGAATGAAGGATCGTGTGTTCATTATTTTCGCGTTTGCCCCCGACGCGCTGGAGGTGACCTGCCCAATGAAGAGTCCGGAGGTATATGGGCAACATCAGTGAGAGGTATCCAAGGGATTGGAATCACTCCGTGACCGCCGCATCCTGTAAAAGCACAGCTACGCTGCAGACGCAGCCTGTGACTGCACAGAGGGACTAGAGCATTGTATCGTTGTCCCAGAGGCACGCTGGATTGGGACTAATGCGGCTTGGGCGTCGAGGGACCAGGGAGGGAAAGTTGCTACAGTGGCAACATTGAACACTCACCTTTACTGCACGATTTCACGTTCCTGCAAATTTGAAATTCAACACTCACCATGAGATGCCGTGGGATCGATGCCAAATACTCACCTAGTGTGCTAGGACTGTTGCATGCTGGGAGTTGCAGTCCACCGACGTGGGCTGCATAGATGATTGGACTACAAACTCGGCCCACTTGGATTGTCACCAATCAGAGAACAACTACAACTACATCAAAGCGGAAGGGTGAATAGACTGTGTTTGCACACCGTCATTTGATAAAGGCACACCCCCGCCGAAACGCGTCATGCCAACACTGCAGATAAACGTCTTCCTTGGCTCCCTCAATGTGTCCCTCTGATTCCTTCTAAGTGAAGAGATCGAGTGTATATATATATATATATATATATATATATATATATATATATATATATATATATATATATATATATATATATATATATATATATATATATATATATATATATATATATATATATATATATATATATATATATATATATATATATATATATATATTGCAACGACTGTGTTTGCACACCGGCATTTGATAAAGGCACCCCCCTCCGCCGAAACGCGTCATGACAACACTGCAAATAAACGTCTTCCTTGACACCCTCAATGTGTCCCTCTGATTCCTTCTGAATGAAGAGATTGTGTGTTCATTATTTTCGCGTTTGCCCTAGACGCGCTGGAGGTGACCCGCCCAATGAAACGTCCGGAGCTATATGGGCAACATCGGTGAGAGGTATCCAAGGGATTGGAATCACTCCGTGACCGCCGCATCCTGTGAAAGCACAGCTTCGCTGCAGACGCAGCCCGTGACTGCACGGAGGGACTAGAGCATTGTATAGTTGTCCCAGAGGCACGTTGGATTGGGACTAATGCGGCTTGGGCGTCGAGGGACCAGGGAGGGAAAGTTGTTACAGTGGCAACATTTGACACTCACCTTTACTGCAAGATTTCACGTTCCTGCAAATTCGAAATTCAACACTCACCATGAGATGCCGTGGGATCGATGCCAAATACTCACCTAGTGTGCTAGGACTGTTGAATGCTGGGAGTTGCAGTCCACCGACGTGGGCTGCATAGATGATTGGACTACAAACTCGGCCCACTTGGATTGTCCCCAATCAGAGAACGACTACAACTACATCAAAGCGGAAGGGTGAATAGACTGTGTTTGCACACCGGCATTTGATAAAGGCACACCCCCGCCGAAACGCTTCATGCCAACACTGCAGATAAACGTCTTCCTTGGCTCCCTCAATGTGTCCCTCTGATTCCTTCTAAGTGAAGAGATCGAGTGTATATATATATATATATATATATATATATATATATATATATATATATATATATATATATATATATATATATATATATATATATATATTGCAACGACTTCTGGAAACCAGAAAAGAGGGTCGCACTCACCAAAGGTACTCGTTTCTATCAAATTTTCTTTTTTATTCCATTTTCATTTCCAGTAAACACTCCAAGACAAGGCAGACAAAGCCGACGCGTTTCGCAGCAGCCGCTGGTTGATCACGGCATCTCACCACACCTATTTTTTTCGTGATTTACATACGTTTGAAAACCCGGATCATTACATCATTTCCTGTTGCATCTTTGATCTGCCGCATGGGCATATGGGACCTCGGTGGAGTGAGACAGCACTCCCCCTACTTTCCTCCTGCCACGGAGGAGTGCTGCGGCACACCTCCTCCTTCATGGGACACACTGAGGCCCAGAGTTGGGGATCCCGGGCCCCCCATGGAGGTCTTCACAGGGAGCGTGACGGCACTCCCCAGCTTCTCTACTCTGGTGAAGGGGGGGCGTGACGGTGCTCTCCTCCCTCTAATACTATCGGGGGCTAGGGTGGGCTCCTGGCAACCCTGTTTGGCAACTACATGGGGAGCGCGACGGCGCTCCCACACTTTATTTTTTCTGGGGGCAGCCCCCGGGACCTGACTCACCACGGGGACATAGGTGAGACCGGCGGCAGAGCCCCACGCGCTTTGTCGTTAGTCCAATTAGAGGTCAAAGGTTGCCTACCTTCTAGGGTGGCGTATCTCTGCCCCCAGGCGGCAGATTTTCACCATGGTCAGTGGCTAGTAATTGCCACTTACCAGTACGCAGAAATGACACTCAATAAATCAATCATTGTGTCTACATAGTCAAGTTCTTAGGCTCACAAAAGGATAATCCCAGAGCCAGGTTTCTCTGATCTTCATCCATAAATTCCACATCTGACAGGTTTATTACCGTCTAAGGTTGATTGTCTAATAGCGTTGGTTGCTGCTCATTACTTTCCCACTGCTGTCTTCTGTAGTCTCTTTTTCTTTGGCTGCCTAGTCTGTTTTACCTCTTCCTTTGCCTCTTTGTCTCATGTTTAGACCCCAAGGTTTGTTGTTTGTTCTCCCGACTAACTTTAAAAAATCAAACTCACCCCTAGAGAAGTATGGCCACCCATTCTCCTGCTTTCCTCGTTGTCTGTATCTGATGTCCTTGCATCACTTAGTGGGGGATCCTGTTAAGACCTTATCACCTCCTTGAGTTTTTGTCTTCTGAAGTTATCAAAATATTTGGCAAAAGTATATATTTGGCCGGTTTGACAGTCAATTGTATCCGTGCTTTTTCTGGACAATGCCATCTTCTACTGTAGTTAGCCTGTCATTCATGGCTTTTAACATGGAGTTGACTAGCTCCTGTATGGTGTGCTTCTCAATCTTCTCCTCCATCTCTTAGGATCTCTCAGAGATTTTTTCCCTATCAATCTCAGCATTTTGTATGAGAATCTTTATCATTCCTGCGGAGCTATTAGCATTATGTTCTGCCCATTCTCAAAGCATCTCTGGGTTGGGATTTTCGTGACTGGGCATTGTCAATATCCTCAGTCCTCTTGGCACTCTCCCTACATCCAGATACTTATATAGGGACTCCCACTCCCACCATTTGGTGAGTACTGTCTTTTTCATTTTTTCGAGTAGTCTGAATTGTTTGTAAATATTGTCACTATTTTCCGGTGTGCCTCCTCTGCCGACACCGGTACTTTGACCAGCTGTGCTGGACAGAATCGTGGCTGACCTTTTCTGCCTCCCCGTGATTCTAAGTTTCAGCAATAGTGGTTCAAGTGTACAGAAACAAACACTCGCCGGCCGCACCCCACTTCGCAGTCCAGTAGTAGTTCTGCACTCCGGCGCCACTTACCTCTGAAACAGTGGTGCAGTGGCGTAACGAACCTTGAGGGGGCCCCCCTGCAGGGTACGTGAAGGGGCCCCCTCCGGACTCAATCTAGAGCTCCCCAGCAGAAGTGTGGTGCTGAGGGGGCCCCCTTGAGGGTGAGGGCCCTCCCGCACTGCAGGGGCTGCAGGGGCCTGTGTTACGCCTCCGCAGTGGTGCTGCGTATCGCTGTCCTCCGACTGCCTTTCCCGGTCCTCCTGCCTTTGGTGCTGGCTCCCTACGTGCTCCGCTCCGATAAGCTGCGCGGGGCTGTAAGGTTGCGCTCCTCTTCCTTCCTGTTATGACTCTGCCCGACTGGCCTGAATTCGCATGATGCCTTAGAACACGTATTGTCGTCGACGCCAAAATTGTAAAGGTCCTCCTGATTATCAGTATCGGATGTGGGGCACTCGAAGCTTATAAAATAGGTTTATTCATGGGTCAATATCAAAACACAACAAGCATTAGAAATGCAATAGGTCTCGCAGCATTAGAGTTAGTGCTTTTAGAATTGTTTATGGGTTTTTTTGTAAATCTTTAGCATTTTTGTTTCCTGTAGCCAATGCTAAAGAATTAAAAAAAAAAAGCCATAAACATTTCTAAAAGCTCTAACTCAAATTCTCCGAGACCTATTGCATTGGAAATGCAATAGGTCTCGCAGTAGGAAAGTTTGAGCTATAGGTGTTATTTATTTTTTTGTTTTTTATTTATGTGTTGTTTTTTCTAAATAGCTAAATTAATAGCTTTCTTCTTTACAAAGCCAATAGTTATAATTTTTGTAAATGTGACACCTCTAGCATTTGTAAAGCAACATGTTTTGTATTAACGGGACTTATATGTGACTTATATGTATTGATATTAAAAAAATCAATGGCTTTAAAAAACAATTAATAATTAATACGTAAATAAAATGGATTTTATTTTATATTGCCAATAGCTTAAAGTTTATTAAATATATTTAGTGAAGATGCTGTGGTTGCGCTGAGTGAGGGTGAGTGAGGGTGAGGGTGAGTGAGGGTGAGGGTGAGTGAGGGTGAGTGAGGGTGAGTGAGGGTGAGTGAGTGAGGGTGAGTGAGGGTGAGTGAGTGAGGGTGAGTGAGTGAGGGTGAGTGAGTGAGGGTGAGTGAGTGAGGGTGAGTGAGTGAGGGAGGGTGAGGGGGTGAGAGGGTGAGGGGGTGAGGGGTTGAGGGTGAGTGAGGGTGAGGGTGAGGGGGTGAGGGGTTGAGTGAGAGTGAGGGTGAGTGAGGGGTTGAGGGTGAGTGAGGGTGAGGGGTTGAGGGTGGGTGAGGGGTTGAGGGTGAGTGAGGGTGAGGGGTTGAGGGTGAGTGAGGGTGAGGGTGAGTGAGGGTGAGTGAGGGTGAGGGTGAGTGAGGGTGAAGGTGGGTGAGGGTGGGTGAGGGTGAGTGTGGGTGAGTGTGGGTGAGTGTGGGTGAGTGAGGGTGAGTGAGGGTGAGGGTGAGTGAGGGTGAGGGATTGAGGGTGAGGGGTTGAGGGTGAGTGAGGGTGAGGGGTTGAGGGTGAGTGAGGGTGAGGGGTTGAGGGTGAGTGAGGGTGAGGGGTTGAGGGTGAGTGAGGGTGAGTGAGGGTGAGGGGTTGAGGGTGAGGGGTTGAGGGTGAGTGGGGGTGAGTGAGGGTGAGGGGTTGAGGGTGAGTGAGGGTGAGGGGTTGAGGGTGAGTGAGGGTTTGAGGGTGAGTGAGGGTGAGGGGTTGAGGGTGAGTGAGGGTGGGTGAAGGTGAGTGAGGGTGGGTGAAGGTGAGTGAGGGTGGGTGAAGGTGAGTGAGGGTGGGTGAAGGTGAGTGAGGGTGAGTGAGGGTGAGTGTGGGTGAGTGTGGGTGAGTGTGGGTGAGTGTGGGTGAGTGTGGGTGAGTGAGGGTGAGGGATTGAGGGTGAGGGGTTGAGGGTGAGTGAGGGTGAGGGGTTGAGAGTGAGTGAGGGTGAGTGAGGGTGAGGGTGAGTGAGGGTGAGGGGTTGAGGGTGAGTGAGGGTGAGGGTGAGTGAGGGTGAGGGTGAGTGAGCTACATCTAATGACTTCAGAGGACTGCTTATAGACTGTTTAAATTACAACCACTGTCGATAGTAAGTACTATTGACCCTGATAACACCCTAATATATGTCCAAAGTCACAGTTTGGTAGGACTGGGCCAGACCAATGTATATGTTTCTATAAGTGTAGTCAGGACCATACAAGGGTTAGTTGAATAGCCTTGGCGGAAAACCCTGCTTCATTTTTTCGTATGAAACGATCCAGAGCGCCGCCTCAAATTGACAGGCGAAAGTATGATCTAAACATTACTGACATCTCCATCCTGAGGCGTGGGGTCTATAGCGTGACAGCTCGGTCTACACTTCATGCCCTTGGACGAACGCGGATTGGCTGTTCCGTTCTATGTGTCAGGAGCTCAAGGCTGACAAAACTGATGCCGAACTCCTAAAGGAAGTTTTAGAAAAAATGCGCTTGAGATGAGTAGCAACCAAATCGAAGGCAGGCAGATTTCGCTTCATTTATATCCAGTATCGTTGTTGTCCTGAGCGGCACCCTCGGGGCAACAGAAGCCGCTGCCATTGCTAAATAAAACAATGCAAACAATAGTTTAAAATATGGCGCGCTGAAGGATCTTAAATACAGCCTTTAACCCCTTAATCCTCGCTAATTGTACAAAACACCCACTGTAACGCAAGAGTCGAAGAGCGTTCTGACGTACCTTGCCTCGTAGTTTTTGCAGATGCGTAAGAAGTAGACAGAGGACTAACGCTTCCCCAGGGTAGGGTAACGGGGCGGCCATTTCAGAAGAGAGCGTTTCCGGTCGAGAGGAATGGCAGCTTCTCGGATGGCCACCATACCCTGAAGATTTGCCGTTTGATGGAGAAAGTAAACACAAATTGAGACAGAACACTTTATTGGTCTAAATGGAGGGAGTCTCCCTTCCAATTAGAAAGCCTGCTTGTGCGTGAGCTTGAGGTCCTTTCTAAGCAAGTCTGGTGAAGATATAAAACACTTTATTGCATTTCGGGTTACGTTATTAAGTGGAGAGGTCATTGAGTCGGTACTTGTTTTTCTAGCCTCTCCAGTGCATGTTTTGTTTGCTTCTTTACTTTTGTAGCAGGTAGTAAGATCTGATAATGTACCCCGAAGGACGGCAATAAGAGACTATACAAAAATGCAAATTCAAAGAAATCGCCCAGCAAAACGTGTGCTCAAAGTCCTGAAACGCAAATAGATTTTCTGCTTGTGACAGGCCAGCTGTTTCTGTAATTCTTACACTATTACGTGATTATGCATGGAGTAAAAGTTTTGAACGCGACATGGCAGGCAGGGGAGGGGGCGGAGCGGGGGTGTGGGAGGAGTGCGGGAACAGACGGGGAGGAGAGTAGGAGGAGGAGAGTAGAGGAGGCACGGCCTAGCGGCCGTGCAATCAAGAAGTGAGGGGGTGGAGCTGGGGGAGGCAGGAGAGTAGGAGGAGGAGAGTAGAGGAGGCACGGCCTAGCGGCCGTGCAATCAAGAAGTGAGGGGGTGGAGCTGGGGGAGGCTGTGTGAGAGAGTAGGCAAGGCAGGCGGCTGGGGGCATGTGCACGCGCATTTAAGCTCAATGCGCATGCGCATTGAGCTTAAATTTCTCGTGCACTGCAAGGAATCGCCACGATTCCTTGTAAGTTGGGGATAAAGAGTGGATAAGCCACCATAGACTCGCAAGCTCGATGCGCATGCGCATCGACAGGCGAGACCTAAAAAGGGACGTGTTTCGGCTTTTCGCCTTCATCAACAGGTGAGTCTGCATTTTGGAGTGTGTTTATATCCTCATACACATTGCAGGGCAAAATGGTATATAGACATAGGAAAGTTTCAGAAAAGTTTTCAATGACGCCCAAGTGGGCAAAGTAAGTTAATAAAACAAACTGATTAATCCGAAATAGAGCAGGGGGTGTTCAGTGCTCCCACCAAGCCACAGCAAACGTTGCTTCACTTTCACCTAGCGACAGCTTGTAGCAGAATTGCTTTTGGAGAGAGGGAGCTACACGCTCATTTGCTCCCTCTGTCCAAAAGAAACAAAGCAATGCCAGCAGGAACCGAGGTCTTCGGGGTGAGTGGGACCCTGGAGGTGCCCACTGTACATGGCTAAGCTCTGGGGGAGGGGGTCCCCGGGCCCAATTCGGCTTCAGGAGAGGGGCACACTGCTCTCCCATCTGTAAATTGCCAGGCCCCGGGTAAGGAGGTCCCAGGGCCGAAATCGGCCTAGGGTGGGGCCACCATGCAGCACCCTCTCCTAGGTTAATTAAATTTTTTTTAAAAGGCTGAGCCCTGGGAGATGGGGTTCCTGGTGACGAAATCGTTCTGGGGGGGATGGGGGGACATGGCTCCCCTCTGTTTTAGGGTCCCTGAGACTGGAGCCGGCCAGGCAGCATAGTTGTAATGTAATGTTGTGTACTACGGTCAATTTGTTCTAGCATTCTGAGCACAAATGAGAGAGTTTTCCTTTTAGTATTATTTGACTCAGTAATTTCCAAGGGACTTTGATAATTAGGGTGTGTTCCACAAGAATCATCAGAGTGAGATCTGATTCCATATAAATGAGTACATTTTTTTTGTGGCAGAGAAAGGCTGGGAGGCAGCATGGGAAGAGGCGCAGAGAGCTTGAGAAACAGAGAGCGGCGTTCTGAGTTGTTTGTATTTATTTGTTTTAGGTTATTTATAGAGCACACGAACGCCGGAGCTTCGTGGCACTGTCCATAGTTCTGCTTGTCCAGGGTCAAAGGTCAACATATCTGTTTTCCTCTCTGAGTGTGCACGTATTTTGTTCCTCGGACAAAGGCAGTCTCTCTGAATGTGCCCCTCCCCCTCAAGGCACAGGGCTCTGTAGACCTTTGTTCTCTACCATTCCTATGTGACTCTTAGAGTCAACGGATAAGTGCAGTTGCTGACCTGTATGTCATCTCCTCTGGTCCTAAGTGCCAAGATGCTCCTTGGAGTGATAGTGCGCTATAGAAGTGTCCCGTTACATTACAGTATATCCAGCCATATCCCTTCCCTATGTATATAGAGATAACTCTAATCACTAGTATATGCAGTAGACATTTGTACTATCTACCATTCCATGTGACTCTTAGAGTATATCCATTTGTATCTCTTCCTTGAGTGACTTTACTACTTGTACATTTGCAATTTTTCTTTCTGTTTGTACCTCCTCCTTGTGTGACTTTACATCTTGTACATTTGCAATTTTTCCTGTGTGTATCTGTTATGTAACGCATGTAATCCTAAGTCCTTATGTTTTTCAACTGGTTCTTATTTAAAGCGCTCTGAAACCTTCGGGTAAAGTTCGCGCTATATAAAATCCCTTTAAATAAATGAAAGGGGGGTGCAGAATGCAGAACAAGTGCCAATGTATGTAGATGCCAGTGATTGGAAGTGCATTGGCGCCTATGATGGGAATTGGCGCACAATAAGTGCAAAAGGCTCCACTTGCAGTGAGGTGCCAGTGGTTGTGGGCACTGGTGCTGGTGTATGTTTCACTGCGTAGACACCTACTCCCCACGTCTACTTAATAAGCACACCTACCTTCTTACTGTGCTCACCCCTCACCTGTACACTTCAGTGCTCCTCGCTCCAGGATGTTTTCCCAAGTATTTATTTATTTAAGGAGTTTTATAGAGCGCTGGTCAGACCCCTGGGTATTGTAGCAATTTACAACAGTTTTAATGCAGGAGTCCCAAAAAAAGGCACAGGTATACATATTGGTTTGTAAAGTCCAGGCGTGTGGTGCAACAAATGAGGCATGGCAGTCCTGAGAGCCTCGCACCCTGTCTTGAGCTAAACCATTTTCAGGGAGGGAGGGAGCGGGGAGGAGAATAGGGGAGCTTGGAGGAAGTAGATAATGGTGATAAAGTAGCATGGTGCTGCTGAAAGTCGGTAAGTGCCCTACAGCAAAGGTTAACTGTTCGGGAAGGCACGGTTGAGGAAGAGGTCTTTTAGGAGTTTTTAATTTTACAAAGGACGGGATAGTCCTAATGTGTGCTGGGATGTAGGTACAGATTTTGGGTGCGTTCCAGCAAAGGATTGTGCGGCTGTTTTTTTGTGTGCGTGTTTTCATAGGGATGTGCAGTAGGGAGTTGGCGCTCCTGAGGTACCTTGTTTGGCCGTAATTTTTGAGTTTGGAAGCCAGGTATTCCGGTTTCCCCGTGTGGAGGGCGCTGTGCATGAGACTGGCAGTACCGAAGCGGACATGCATCTTTACTGGGAGCCATTTTAGTTCTTTGAGTGCAGGTGCAATGTGCTCAAATGTCCTGACTCCGGTGACCCATCTGGCTGCTGCATTTAGAATTGAATTGAGGAGGGCTAGGTGGGATTTCACTGTACTGGTGAGGATAGCATTTCCATAGGCAAGTCTAGATATACACGCCGTATTGGAATAGGATCGGAGACACGCGCTTGCATGGAGAACCTGGGATATTAATGATGGTTCCATATGATATAGGCTGACATTGCCTGAAGTTATTTATCGCAAAATTAAATAAAGGAAGACTGTTACTATTGGGAAGTTGAGAAATCACTTGAAGGAGAACTAAATAATAAAGGTCCTTGACTTGATCCTGTTTTGTATGATATTAAGAGTGAGAACGTTTCAGGCCCTGAAGAAGTCATTGGGTAATTCCCCTTGACGAAACACGTGTTGGCGTTTGGCTGTTGTGTACTGTATCAAGATTGTACTGCTGTATCCACAAGTCTTCGTGAACATCCATGGACTAAGAAAATAAAAATAAGAACTTTTCATACTTTGGATGCGCTGATATGGACAATTATTTGTGAACAGATAATATCTGTAATATTAACAGGCACGTGCACTTGTGCTCAGGGAACCTTCTGTGTTTAAGTCTAGATATCACTTGGGAGTGGGTGGCTTGTTTGAGGTCTTTGGATGGGATGAAGGATTTTATTTTGTTGAGAAGCTTCTGATTGAAGAAGGCACTCTTCGCGGAGTTCTTGATGTGTTTGTCCATGTCACGTTTTGGGTCTAGGGTGATTCCTAATGATTTTATGGAGTTGGCCAGAGTGAGATTACTGTTGAGAGTATTGATTGCTTTGAGCCATTCCATGGTTTGGGGGTTTTCTTCTCTGTTGGAGATGGGGATGATTTCGATTTTGTCTTGGTTGAGATTGAGGTGGTTTATGGATAGTCACGTTTGCACTTCTTTGAGAGTGTTGTTTAATCTCTGAATATCTTCAAAGGAGGAGGTTTCCAGATAGATCTGGGTTTTCTGCATAGAGGTGGAAGGTGATGTTGGCTTTTTTAAGTATGGAGGTGAGGGGTTCCATATAAATGTTGAACAGTTGAGGGCAGAGCACAGATCCTTGGGGGACACCTCTGTTGACGAGGTGTGAGTCAAATGTGAAGGTTTAATTTTTATCTTTTGGGAGCGATTTTGTAAGAAGGAGGAGTACCATTGTAGGACCACCTCGTCAGCACCAACTCTGTCTTGAAGAACCTTGATGAGTAGATTGTGATCCACCATGTCAAAGGCTGCCGAATAGTCCAGGAGGATGAGTAGACAGCATTTTTCGGTTCCCAGAGATTTGTGCATGTCATCCACAATGTTAAGGATCGCCTTGTCAGTGCTACAATCTTTTCTGAATCCCGATTGGTGGGGATCTAGAAGGTTGAAGTTGTCTATGTGCTGAGTTAGTTGTAAAAGAATGCACTTTTCAAGGATTTTGGCCAGGAGGGGGAGATTGTAAATGGATCTGCAGCAGTTCAAATCGTTGATGTCAAGGTCAGGTTTGTTCAGGTGTGGTGTAACTTGGCCGACTGTGAGGCAGTCAGGAATGACGGCGGTACTCAAGGAGCTGTTTATGATCTTGCACCAGAATGGAGCTATGGAGACGTGCAGCTTTTTTTGTCTGTTGGGTGGGTAATGAGTCAAGTGCTTGAGATGCGGGTTTGGAGGTGGCGATCAGTTTGAGAATCTCAGTTTCGGGTGTGTTGGTTGTAGGATTACCAGGTTTTTGTGGGGTGTTTGTGTGTGTTGGCTTCGGTTTCTGGGGGTGGGTTTGTGCCTGAGGGGTATAGGTTGATGTCAAGTGAGAGCTCATTCTTGGTTATTTTTTCTTTAGAGAAGTTGGCGAAGTTGGTGTATAGGTCTCTGGAGGCCTGGCCAGGGGCAGCTGAGGGCTTGGATGTTTGTTGTTTGATGATATTGAATAGATATTTGGGTCTATTTTTCACATTGTCCAGGGTGGTGCAGAAGAAGGTGGTTTTTTCGTTGTTAATGTGTTTTTTGTATTTCCTTCAGGTTGCTTTGATTTGCTCTTTGAGGCTTTTAGAGGTGTTGTTCCTCCATAGTCGTTTTGCGGGATCTTAGTTGTCTTCTTTCCGCTTTGATGTCTGAGTTGAACTAGGATCTGGACAAAATGTTCCTGGTTTTGTTAAGTTTCAGGGTGGCTAATTGACCTAGGATGGAAGTCATAGTTGAGTTATTGTGAGTGGTGAGTTCCATTGTAGTGAAATCACCCATGGAGGTAGGCTGGAGTGAACATACCCTTTTTTCAAAGTCATCCATGGAGATCTGTCTAAGATTTCTCGTCCATTTGAGGGAGTCTTGGGTGGGGGAGTTGATGTTTGATTCTTTGAGTGATATGGAATAGGATAAGGTGGTGGTCAGACCAGTCAACAGGTAGGATCTGATCAATTGAGATAGTGTCCCGTTGAGAGATGATGGCACCAAGGATCACTACTTTGTCGTGGGTTGCTTCTGAACATTGCTGGGTAAGGTTGTTGCTGTGTAGCAGCTCATTTAGGTTCTGGATTACCATGTTGTTGTTTACATTCCAGTGTAGGTTCAGGTCTCCCAGAATTAGGTTGTTGGCGTCTTGGAGTGAGCAATGAGCAATCATGTCGGACAGTTGTTTGGTGAATGTGGTGGTGTTTCCTGGGGGATGGTATAGAAGATGGCACTGGAATAACTTGTTGTCACTTGTGTTGGCGGAACAGCGTTCACAGGTGTTATAGTTAAAGGTGTTGATTTCAGTCACAGATATATTTATTTTATGAACTATTGCAATACCTCCGCCTTTTTAGACATTTCGATATTTGTTGATGAATACAAAGCCTAGTGGCATGAGAATGTCCATGATTGGTGTCGAGCAATCGTTTAGCCACGTCCCTGGGATGAAGGCTATGTCTACGTCATGGGTGAGGATGGATTTTGCTAGTTCAGGTGCATGTTTAGTGGCTGATCAACAGTTAGTGGTGCATGCCTCTTTATTGTGGGTCTTCTTTAGGGTGGCCCTGAGGAAGTTGGTAAGGGAGGCTGGGGGTCTAAGGTGCGGTCCCTTCTGAGTCAGGTGATCACCTAGATTTTGGATAGAGGGGTGGTGGTGGAAGGGATGTCGTATGAGGAGGCAAGATCTGCTGCTTCACTCGGGAACATAGCTATTCTGGTTCTGCTGCTACGGTCTAGGTACCGATTTTGATTTGAGGGGGGGTTAGGGTATCTCTGTGAAGGGGAGTCATGGAGCACCATTGGTGAGTTGGGTTGTTGACAGTGGGGGTGTAGTAGGGATTTTGTTGTGGTTTATGGAGCGAGGCGAAGTTGGTTAGGATTTCGTTGAACCCCTTCATAACAATAGCTAGCTGGTTTTCAAGCCGGGTGAGATGTTGACCCATCTCTTCAAGGGAGGGGGTAGGGAGGTTCTGAATGGGGTCCTCCAGTAAACACACTCACCTCACTCCCCACCTGTAGGTAGTGTGACCCAGTGAGTAGCACCTCCCCTCTGCGTGGAAACCAGAAAGATGTCGCAAAAGGTGTGAGGGTGCAGGGAAAGATGCCAGTCCAGTGGGTGACAGGGATTGCAGACCATTGCAACAATGTGAGACAAATAAAATTGTAGACAAAAAATATAGCACGTTCCCTCCATCTCTAATTATATCTGGGCAATGCCACCGGACATCAGAGCAAAACTAAAGGGGATGATGGACGGAGTGTTAAACATTGCAAGCATTCACCTCCAGTCTACTGATCTGGGTTTAATCCATCATCATTCTTTAGCTCACTCGGCCACCCCAGTTCAGACATATGCAAATCAGTCTTACCCTGTGCCTCATGGGAACAGTCCAGCCCGAACTGCCAAGCAATGTCTTCCCTGGATCGGAAACAAGCTTCCTGGGACCGGTTTCTGGCTAATCGCCGTCATCAGCTAGGCTAGCTTGAATCCAGTGGCAAAGTGAGCAAGGGACCCACGTCTTGGCATATCCTGCCAACAAAGGGTGAACAAAGCGAAACCAAAGGGGACGATGGACGGAGTATTGTACAGAATAGCACATCAAGCACAGAGTGCAGCTGACATTTACTTGCCTTCCACACACCTTACTTTTTCTTTGTAATGTTGTGTTACATTTAAAAAATCAGTATAGTGCTGTGAGTTAAATGTAATGTAATTAGGCATGCACTTCTATAGGCTTATTACACATAACTGATGGGGGATTAGCCACCTAGGGAGTGAGCAGATGCCTTGTTAGGCGGTGACATTTGTTCACATCATGGCATGTCTTTATTTCACTATGTTTTTTGCAGTTTGCTGAAATCACAATAACATTTCATACTTTCCTCTCTTTTGATGGGGGAGGGTAAAACATAGTAAAATTGGCCTACACCGTATAATTTATTAGAATGTCACTAGTCTATGGTACTACATGTTCCCAGGGCCTGTAAATTAAATGTTACTAGTAGGCAGTAGAACTCATTATGCTACCCACTAAATCTTCCTTTTTAATACTTACAAGTCAAGTCTAAGTAGGCAATAAGAGCCCATAGGTTAGGGTACATGGTATTAGACAAAAGACTATTGTGAAGTCCTTTGTTAATTTGCTGAAGGAGCTCCTTTGAAATATAAGTAGGGCTGTGCACAGCTCCAACCCTCCCATTCTGGCAAGTAGCCACATCCTCACAACACCTAGCCTCCCTTAGTGTCACTATCTGAGCGAAATACATGCAGGCCAACTACGCCTAGTCATGTGACCCAGGATCAAGCTGCAGGCACTAAATTATTAGGGCAAGAAAATGCTAACTTTCTAAGAGTGGCATTTTCAGAACTGTGACTTAAAATCCAACTTTACCATTAAAGAGGATTTTAAATTACACATCTGTAGAGACCAAACATGACTTTTCTACCTGTTTTCAAACACAAATTATCACTTATTAAATGTAATATGGTAATCCATACTCATCTTAGGGGGAGATAGGCCTCACAGTGGCGAAATACGAATTTAGGGGGTTTTCACTGTCAGGACATGTAAGACTGAAAACTACATGTCCAACTTTTTAAGTGTAATATACCCTGCCGTATGGTAGTTTAGGGCCTACAGTAGGGGTAGCTTATATGTCTTATAAAGGGAGTTTTAGGCCTGGTAAAAGGTTTGTTTTGCTAGGTAGAATTGGCAGTGTAAAACTGCACAGAGGCTGCAATGGCAGGCCTGAATTAAGTTTTAAAAGGGCTTTTTAAGTGGGTGGCACAATAATTCCTGTAGGCCCACCAGTAGCAGGTCCCGGGTACATGTAATACCACTTTACTAGGGGCTCAAAAGTACATTAAATAAAAGAAGAGAGCACCGGCACTGTAACAGTGGGTAACAGTGGTAAGGTGCTCAGAGTCCGAGAGCCAAAAAACGAATTTTAGCAAACAGGAGTGAAGGTAAAAGGTTTGCGCAATGGCAACCTGCACAGAGGGCCTAGCTCAACACAGTACTACACATTGAGCTCTACTCTATGATAATGCACTTGGTGTCCTACAAAAATGGGCTGTTCCGGACCACTCATTGGTCTCTACTCTACAACAATGCACTGGCTCTCGTACAGAACGAGAATACACAGGACTAATCATTGACCTCTCTTTAGTTTGTACTCATAAAGTTGAGATACAGTGCCACTGAATCACCTATGCTCTATTTAACTACACTTGCTTTCCTGTGAAGAGGTACACAGTATCACTCCCTTTTCCAGCAACGTAGTGTAGGGCAGAGTTTTCACAGCCAGCTCAGTCCACTGATGTCAGGAGTTGCCTGAAATCTGCATGCCTTGCCACACATATTAACGTCTATGGGTCTTATTTATATTTTAGTGACTGGTATACTCCATTACAAACAAGGCAGATGTCCAGTTGGACTAATTACAAGTGAATTATATTCTATGGCACTTGTAATATGGTGGACGGCATATCCAGAACATTTGCGAAAGCTAAGGGACAGAGGCCTTCAAGTGCCACAACTGTGACCCCCCCTTAAAAGGATGATTCTTAGAACAGGAGCTTGGGTGTCTCAGGTAGCCCCTGGGAGTCTCCCTTCAGACATCTGCAGGTGTGTGGAATCTTGGCTCCTCTTGAAGATGATGTATGGTCTGTTGGATTGAATGATGGGCCTTGGATGCAAAATGCTGATGCGCCCTCACCACTGTTTCAGTGGTGTCCTCTCTCCAGTGCAGGAAGCAAACTGTCACTGGATACAGTGCATTCTTTCCTTAACTTAGCACACTCATTCTTACTTTACACCAGTTACGACCAGTTAAGTGTGCACTGTGGTGCAGACTGAGACTGTGCGCCTAAGAGATTAACCATACGCTGGCGATGGGATGAATGGGGCATCTAAATGAAGCGCACTGGGATAGACTCAGCAGATAAGGACGCCAATGTAAGAAAGTCAAACAAGACATAAAAACGAGGTAACTATACACATATCAGGGTAGCAGTGTATGGTGGCTCAAAATTAATTCTTTAATAGTTGTCAAAGGATATTGTGGGAACCGGCCATCAAGGAACCATGAATTGGTATAGGGGTCACTACTTCAAGCCGCCATCTTATAGTCCCGACAGATCGCAGGAGCACCTGAAAGATATCTGGAAAAAGACTGCTGAAAGTAAAGAGGAAAATGAGGCAAAAGCTTGGATTAACTTCTGTTTTAAGGCAAAGCAGAGCTCTGGTAAACTGTTGCGAACACCAACAAGAACCATTAACTTGAGGCGGCAGGAGAAAATAAGCAAAGAATAGCATTTTGAGATGTTGGCAGCAAGCAAGAGCAAATAATGATGAGATGCAATGAAGCTAAACTAAGAACTTTCTTTTAGAGATTGTCGCTGCCAAGCTTCACCCTGAGGGTAAGATATGCCACAATGGAAAGCATATTGCACTGGTGAAGGAAGGAAGGCCGCCATCTTGGGTTGGGAAATATAAAACTGTAGTTCGTTCAGAAACGTCTAACAGAAGGTATTAATTAGGTATTGTCTCTGCCAAGTTTCACTCTGATGGTAAAATATGCCACAATGGAAGGCATATTGCACTGGTGAAGGAAGGAAGGCAGGCCTCCATCTTGGGTTGGGAAATATACAAATGAGGTTCATTTGGAAACTTCTAATAGAAGGCAGACAATGTTGAATGCTAGCCTCCCAGTGAAGTGGAGGCATGCTAGGTGAAACAATGATAAGGGAAGAGAAAACAACACCAAGACAGGTTATCGGGACAGCAAACAATTTAGAGTCATGACAGATACCTTCTGTTCAAAGTCGTATTTCATTTCTGTTATTGTAGCCAACTACATTTATTTTGCACGCGGTCTGTGCATATGGCTCCATCGCGAACAGAGCATAGTGAGTGACATACTGGCCTACATAAACACCCCAGGAACTGAAAGAAGCTTCTTAAATGGGCCAGTGTGATCAATTTGCCTGCATACAATGAAATGGTTACAATATAAATCCCTCCTGGGCTTTTTCTTACCTGTCTAATGAATGGAGCTTTGATTTCCATCAATTTCCTCGCACTCTGGTGGCTGCAGTCGCCACTGAGCACAGAAGGGAGGCAAAAAGAGCCTCCTGGGGCCGGGGAAACACTAACGAGAAACCCCCTCATTAGAGAAACTGGTGCGGGAGGCTGAGTGTTACTGAGAAAAGCCCATGATTCAGCGCGCACAGAAACAAGAGTTGTCGGGATGTGCGCCTGACCTACGGTGCGCTGCGCAGTCCATTCATGGGAAGCAGTTCCAGATTATCAGAGTAGGCACCGGCCTATGGGCCCCACTCCTTTTATGGGTCCTGTGACAACGGATCAAAATGATATTGATTTGATCTTGAAAGAAAATTTAAAATTAAGCTTTCTTAAATATTGTTTCCAAAAGATAGAAAAAAATTGATTAACTCAAAGAAACAAGACTGTAAAAAAAATACTGTATAAATGTAATGTTCCCATTAAAAACGTAAAATACTTAAACCAGAGATATCAGATTCACATAACAGTTTGTCTCTTTAAAACTCGTCTTCCGGCAGCTGACAGACTGCAAAGAGAATAATGAGTATTAGGAGATAATTCACCTTATGTATACATAAGTCCTTTTTAGTAAGCGCATTTTTAAAAGCCACTTTAACCATTCACAAATTTGAGATTCAAGAAAGATTTACGCATAAGGTTGTCTTGTAGCACATGCTCTGCAGAGGGGATGTTTGGGGAGGGGGGCTGGGAACCTTCAGTGTAGGTCACCTGTACGTTTGGGAATACACAAAACCTACTTGTTTATTGGTGTTTGTAAAGGTTTGTAAATTTCCCCCCAGAAATGAACTATTGTCAAGGGTAGCAGTAAATTATTTTCCAGAATGGAAATGTGCAGAGTACAGACCCCATATTAGTGGAATTGTAAGAGAATATGCACGCCCCTTATGGAAACCATTGTTAGATGCAAGTAATGCACTGTGAGACGTTTTATCTTGTGTGCTTGTATTAAAGTTCTGCGGGTGTAATTGCTGTGACGTGTGTAGACATTGGTAGGAATTTAGAAAAATTGTCCAGGAGAGCCCCAGCAACTGTTGCACATTTCCAGTAGTACTCTTGGAATCATACATCTGACACCAAAAATGTAGGTGTAAACTTGTAGATGTACGTTAGGATTGTTGAAGGCACTGGTATTAGTGTATAGAAACCTTATGCATAGTACACAGTGGGATTAATGTGTACCATTTGTGATGCATATTTTCATGAAGGTGCAGCTATCGTTTTGCAGTACGAGTTTATACTGACCTTGCTTCACACTTTGGCTTCCAGGACGTAGCCAGAATGATAAAATGCAGTGCCCTGTGGTTCGGACTTAGACAGCTGCAACACTTATCTCCTACTTTGAGATAAGCTCTTCACAATCAGACACAGCTGGTGGCTTTTTGGTGCCTTCTCCATGTCCAGGTATTTTATCAGAGACAAATCAGCAGGTTTGCTCTGCCAATGTGCACTTGGGAAAAACAGCAGAGGTGCAGGTTTCATGGTGCTGGTAATTACCAGCTGTGATAAACTGCACACAGCTTGTAACCCCGACCCCTGCACAGGCTGGTTATTTCTCTGAGGGATGTGTCTTTATTCCTTGGTTTAAGATAAGGTACAACCAAGTGCTTAATTCAGAAACAAATAAATAAATAAAGTGCAGAAGGCAATTTTTTTTTCAAGGACTGCCACCAGGGCTGCTGAATGCCAAGGCTGCCTAGTCTGGAGCCCACTTCGGCCCTTGTCTCCCCCACCCTTCAATTCCTGTCTTTCTTGCAGGTTCTTTATCATCAAAGCTTCTCCTTGTATCACTGTTTGACTCACGTTTGCGACCTTCTTCTTTCTCACCTTCAAACCTTCATCGCAGCCCAGGATGTGAGCTAAAATGGGTCATGACAAATACGTCCTTGTCCATAAAAATCAGAGCTGGAATCCATGGGCTAGATGTAGGTAATAGCAAATTACCGAATGGTAAATACCGAATTTTACCGATTCGGTATTTACTAATCGGTAATTACTATGTAGGTAAAAAATTCGGGAAAAATACAGAATCGGTAAGATTCGGTAATTACCGATTCGGTAATTACCGAATCAGTATTTGGCATTGATTCCTATGGGCCTTCAAGCCCATAGGAATCAATAGCAAATACCGATTCGGTAATTACCGAATCGGTAAAAATACCGATTTTGCAAGGGGGACAGGGTGTCATTTTGACACCCTGTTGCACCCCTGTTTCAGGCTTGTGTGCCCTTAGGGCATGTATGTGTGCTACATGGCACAGGTGTACATGCACAGATGTGCATGTACACAGGAATTCATTATTTACCATGGAATAGTATTCCATGGTAAATAACGATTCGGTAAGGGCCTGTGACACTGATTACAGTGCCACCTACATATTGATTTACAGAATCGGTAAATTTACCGATTCGGTTTTTTACCGATTCTGTAAATTTACCGAATCTGTAAATTTACCGATTCTGTAAATCAAAGGCCCCCTACATTACAAAACCCAAATACCGGTCGGTAACGGCCGAAATCGGCCGTTACCGACTGGTATTTGGTCTCCTACATCTGGCCCATAACTTTTAACCCTCGCATGAATGCCTTGGATGCCTTCAAAACCAGAGTGTAGTCTCAGGGTCCTGGACTGGAGGCCTGTGGATCAAAGACTTCTGTTGCAGCATTCAACTGTTTTGGAGGTCATTACAATGTCAGTCACTTGGTTGATTTTAGAACTAGCAATTCTGTCACACCTCTGTTTAAAGAGAAGTGTGTATTGGTGCAATCCTTGCTAACAGGAGCAGCAAAATGCCAGCCACTGGAGCGGAGACAGCCGTCAGGGGTTGTTGCTCACTTGATCTCCTGTGCCCTAATCAGAAGTGTGCTGCCCATCACAGATAATGGCATTGAACTTTTCTCAGTGTGTCTCTCTCAGTGCTGCTTGGGGAGATTCAGCGGCCAGGAGGGAGTGAATCATTGTACAAAGGTTACTTTATTATTCTAGAACATTTCACCTCGTCATTCAGACCATCTCTATAGAATGATGGACGCCAAAAACCAGATTCTCAGACTGTGCCCTGTGAATTATGTCTTATCCCAAACGTTTGTGTGTCTTACTCCGAATTTCCTAGCATAACACACTTACCTGTTGTAATATTACTCTTTTTCAACCAGACTCCAGTGCCTCTTTGGAGTGGACTACGTATAACGGCCCCCGAAATAACACATTTCGGCCTTTGTACCAGGGCACTCATATCGAGGGTGTGAGTGTTACTACTCTGCACTGGCAGACCTCTGGGTTCAGGTATTTTCAGATCGAGACGTTTACTTACTGTAGAGTGGCAGGTAGTACAGTGGGTTGATGCAAGTTTTACAGAGACTTCTGCGAAACCTGCATGTCATGGGTTTATATATATATATATATATTCTTTTCTTTTTTTTGATGGAGCAGCTCTTCTATGAGGACAGTAAGTGAGTATCACAACAACTACAGTAAAACGATGCTATTGTGATTCTTTCCAGGTGTGGAATACAGGTCTGGTGATATATATGCAAACCAGCCGGGTCTTACATTTTTCTAGTAGTCCAGGCTACCAGCAGTAGTGACAGGCCGACAGAGACTTTATTAACCATATATTTTCATTTCTAGGTTCCACTGACAAAATTATGAGGAAGCCGAGCAACTTCTCAGCTTAATGCAGTTTTGAAGTTTTACCTGCTCTAAAATTCCACCAAGAGGGGAATTTTCTTACAATGTTTTTTGTCGGGGGGTGTCAGATGTAGGTGTGGCATTCTGCTAAAGATTTTTTGAAAAGTTTACTTTCAAAAACGTTTTTTTTCCTAGTATCTATTTTTGTGTGTCTTCTGGCACTACTGAACCAGATGTGCTTTTGTTATCCTCAAAGCTAGGCCTCCCAATGTTTAATAAAGTTTCCAGACTTCGAGATCTGGGACTATACCCTCTGTGGCACCCGAGAGCCATTCAACAAACGCAGCAAAGTATCATGAATGTGTGACCCCCTCGAAATATGCAAAATTAAAAATGTACAAAGTCATAATATAAATCTCCAGATCTATATGTATCGCATAGTACTTGAACATTTTACTTGACCCTGGTGCAGCATCGAGGATACCTAAAGCTGAAATGAAAAGTGTATTCTTGTTATATGCTGAAAGGAAGCGGGCATTTGTCACTGGAATAATGTCCACTGTCGTGTTTTATAATCGATATATTTCTGGGGAAGGTTTCCCTTCTTATTTAACTATGGTAACTAGGCATTCACATAAATTTGTGCTAACCAGACTTAGATTTGGTATGGCACATTATCTAGTGGCCCATCCAAACATTAAAAAACACCCAACTGGGCCATGTATGTGTGATGGTGTGTCTATCCAGAGCACTTTGCACTTTTTGCTGTTCTGTAAACTGTACACAAATGTTCGTATTACCTTCTTGAAACCTATGTTTGTTAAATATGGTGTACGTACAGTTAAACATGCTATGGCTTTAATTTTTAACCTGCAATCTGTAGACGTCTGTTTTTATATTGCAACGTTTTTAAACCGGTGCATCAACTCCAGGAAAAGTATGTGTTTTTAATGAATTTCTGACTGTTAATTGTAAATTATTTTGTGAATTGATGTGTGTTTTAATGAATTTTCTGACCATTAGTACTAACTGTACAACTTTTTTATGAAATGCTGAATTTTTCTGTTGATTCAGAAAAGGGGGTGGTGATGAACAGAGTGTCTGAATTAAGCAGACCACTCTTACCCAGTCCAAAGATCAGGGCTTGATCCATCACCGTTATTTAGCTCACTGCCCCATCCCAGCTCAGAACCTGGCTATATGCAAATTAGTCTGTCCCTGGCCCAGTGCATCATGGGAATTTTTCTGTTGTGCTTTTATGGTCATCTATATGTACCGAATAAAGCTTCATGAATTGAATTGAATATAAATCTCCAGATCTACATGTATCGCATAGTACTTGAGTACAGTCTGTTTCATAGAACTCCTAAGCGAGATAAATGTATTTACCCAGGATCACTGCATTAAGTAAAGGGGGCGCTGAGATTAGAACTCGAATACTTTGGTACTTCGCCACCTCTTGTCCACTACATTGGCCTGTTTCTGTCCTTCCTTCCAAGACTTTTTTAAGGTTTTATATTGTCCAATGAAGTAGATTCTTCTGGCCAATGGCATTAGGCTCGATTACACAAGCCCTGGATTTTTGAGACCCTTGCACAAATATCTGGGGTCACAAGTAGAAGCAGTGCCAAGTTTACCACACCTGGAAATTACGGGGAACCTCGGCGCCCCTGGAGCTTTCACCTGTAAAAAACTGTGAGGTCAAACCTGCCGAAATTTCACAGCGGCAAAAAGGCCCGGTAAACATGAGGACGGGTCTATTTATTATATAGAAAGTACCAAAATCTCCCATTTTGTTTCCCATTTCAGTGCGGAAACTTGTAATTGGCAATAGCTGTCGAAGTGGAAAATTCTGACCCCTACTTTGAGGAAACTTGCATAAGAGGTGAGAACAAAATGAAGGTTAGCTGAACAGTGAGGATGGAGAACAACGAACTAATGTGTGAGGAGGAAGATTGAGGAGTATTATTGAGTCAGTAACGGTTGTGATAAAGAAGGAATAGATCAAGATAAGGTAGTAAGGAAGATGAAGAGAAGACAATAGAAGGGGTATGACATAAGAAACTAGAAATGGCTAAGCCAATAGTTCTCGCTTTAATTTGATAACCTTCAGGCGCACACAAATGCTTTTAATCGCTTTAAAGCCCGACCAATTAGGTTTGCCAATGATGAGAGAAAAAGTAGTAGTTGCTTTCTGAACAGGTTGTATATAGGTTATAAAGAATTGGATGTGACAATATAGTGTTTAAGTCTACTTTTTAGGTGAAAAATAGTCCCTCGTACATTCCAATGGTAACGCTTCCTAGAAGGTGGACTAATACACTACACACTCAATTGCGTGAAGTGAGTCAGCTATAAAGTGCTCTGGGAGGAGCCAAAGTCCACACTATATTGTAAAAATGGGATAATGGGATAGTATGATTTGTATGTATGGTGTGGTATGTATGGCTTGGTATGTTAGGGGAAGGTATGGTATGTATGTAGTGTATGGTGTGTTTTTCATTGTGATCTCTTCACAGTCCAACACTGGACACTGAGTTCCTTGTGCGCCTGATAGGGGGAAATTTGCTCTGCTGCATTGCATGCGGGGAGAAAGCAGTGTAGAGTTCATGTTGCAACCTATGTCCCCATTCCCTGTATGTCTGAGCCTGTGTCTGGAATGCAGCTTTTGTAGGAAACAATAGCATGTCGGTGTGTGGACTGCAGTGGAAGCTAGACGATGGGGACAATTGATGGAAGGATCGCGCCCTGGCGGGACTTACCTGCTGTTGCCGTAACCCAATGGCCTAACATGTGATAAAGGACTCCCTTCCTATTGAGTAGCTCCAAGGAAGTTTGTAGATGAACAAATGCAAAGTGTACCCAACAGGGAAACATTTATAGATTTCTACTTAAGAAAGTTTGAAACTGTGTATCCAGGGTGGGAAAGTGTAAGCCCAATGCCAGCCTATTGGCTTCAAATTTCTGCATGGAAAGGATGCAGGATCCCTCAATGCTTCTAACCCACACAGGCAAGCTCACTTTTCAAAGGGTCAGAAGTAGAGGATTGTGGAAGGCAGTGTTATTCCTGAATAAGGAAGCTAAACATTAGAATAATAAATTAGAGGGGTCCAAATTTCCCAATAACGGGCACTTCAGCTAGGGTTGAAGGCCCGCTTCACCTTTAAAGGTACCCAACATGTCTGATTATCAGATGATAAGAAAGAAAAGACCACTGATGATACATGTGCGAGGGCGGATGTTTGTTTCGCCTTCGATGCATGTCCTGTGGCAGGAATAAATAGACACCGGTACCAGGTGGCACACGTGAAAAGACCCCTAGTTTACGTTATAATGTGAGGGCCGGGCAGTCTGGGAGGATCCAGCAGTACTTATCTGCTATCAATTTACAGCAATTTGACAGTCCAAGATGAGTGGACTAAGAAGGTTCTGAAATCTGTCGCAATCCTAACCATTTCTGATTGAGTCTAAGGCAATATGTTTTTCTTGCTAAGCAGATTGCACATTTACTGTGAGTAAAGAATGACTGCATTTCAAAATAGTCCGTCTGGTAAAATTGATGGTTGTTCTCAGCTGTGCATAGATTGTGAGCCTTACATCGGAATGAAATATTGCACTCTTAAGAGATGGTTTAAGGGGCAGAGAGCTGCAGAGTGCCTCCCATAAATTGAGTAGTCAATAAAATATGGGGCCAGGTACATTCTACATTTCATTGAGAATTTGATATATTGGTTTTCCCTGGCACTGTGATGGGTTGCCTGCTCACGCCGTCACTGCCGGAGCAAGGATGCCTTTGGAAAGTGTTACCTTAGCACCCAAAAAGATGCTGGGATGCCATACTAATGGCAGCTTGTGCGCTATGCAAGTCCTAATTAAACATATCAACAAGAAATGCTCACACATATAAGACAACTACGATCTAGGAGCACCTTCGTGTGAATTAAATTTGCATTTACTCATTATCATTCACTTTCCTCTCAGAAAGCAGTTGACCTGTCCATTGGTGTACAACAATTTAAACTCTGAACTAATTCAGAATGTGTAAAATCATTTAACAGTCATAGAGACTTGTGAAGGCTTTTATCAGTAACATAAGCATTGATGGGGGAGTAAAACATTCTACTCACTTTACTATAATCACCAATTAATCATTGTCTATGAGGACACTCAGTCTGCTTTGCAGTTGTTATTAAGTAGTATTACCCTCTGAACGGGGCATTATCACCTATTAACAAGCCTCCGCTGTTGCTTGCCCATCCCAAAATCCTTGACCCACAGAGTGAGAGTGAATGTTGAAGTGGAAAGGGCATGATTGACCGAAACATTAGGTACTGGCCACTCCGCTGTCTTCACCCCAAGATAAGGATGCCACCTGCCCCTGTCTACTTTAGGCCACACTTTCACTGAATTCAGAAGGAAGGGAAAGCGCGGCACTTAATAATGCCAGCACTTTAATTCATCTTAGTCAGTTCCATCAGAGGTGCCAATGAAGGACATTGCCTCATTCCCTTATTATTCTGTTGCTCCTGTCCTACCTAACAAAAACCATTCTAGAATAATATCTAGCATGAACTGGCAAGTGTACTTTTATAAGTTGTTGAACTTGTGATAGTGGAAAAAGATATCTTCTTTCTTATCCCTCTTGGCTGTGTTTTATGCTTGTTCTGTGTCTCTCTATGTAGCTACCAAACAATTTAATGGTCAAAGATGCAACCACCGTCTCTGAGGTCCAATCAACCATAAATGCTTAATACATCATTTCTCTCTCCATTTCACTTTTTTTTCAATCTTCAGTGCTTCTGTGAATCTAATGATATTCACCTTGACGTTTTTCCCTAACTTCTCTCTTTCTTCACTGAGTTGAGAAAGCACACCACTATTCTGTAGTAATAGCGCGTGGTAGACTGTTATGTCTACGTAATCCTTATGCATCACGATACGAATTCCCCTTATGTGCATGTGCTAAATCTTTTTTTCTGACATCCATTGTGTTTGCTTTTATTCACAGCCAATGTAGGCAGCAGTGACGGCTGGTAGAAAATGGTGGTGGATGGAGGAGGGTAGAAAATAAAATAAAAAAATAGAAAATAAAATGTACCTGCTGGTCGTGTCACCATCGGTCGCCTCCCCTTGTCACAGTAAGCACCTGGGCTACCTAAGCCAATCACAATGCTGCAATATAACATTGTGATTGGTTCCCCTAAGATCCCCTAAGCCAATCACAACGCTGCACTGCAGCATTGTGATTGGTCTGAGCGCCGTGGTTCAGCTCTCAGGTGGGACCAGGGAACCTGTACATGAACTCCACCAGGCTATGTAATGCAGCCTGGTGGGGAACAAGCAATGTGCACATGAATGTTTGCTAGGCCCAAGACGGCCAGTCAAACATTCATGTGCACTTTGAGTGTGCCACCACTCCTCCACTGGCCTCTGCTATGTCAGATAAGTGCGGGGAGGGGCCTCCCCGCACTTAGGAATGCAAAAATAATATGATAAAGTTTCATTATTATCGTTTTGTTTTTCCTCTGCAATGCTCTTTAGGCATTGGGGTGACACATCCTACGCCTTAGCGGAGAAGTCGCACCCGGTAGTCAGCCTACAAAAGGAATTTAAAAAAAGGGTGTTGGATTATTGGGTCAGGATGAAAGTATATATATGTAAATTGGATCATGTTGGGTAGAGGATGTGTCTTTTGGCCTAGAGCTGTGGCTTTGGTACTGGGGAGCCAGTTTTGAGTCTCAGCGTCGGCTCAGCATCCTGTGATTCTGGGCAAATCGTCTAATCTCCCCGTACCTACTAAAATAAATGTTTCCTTGTGTAACTGGACTGTGCTCATGCACCTGAGGGTCAAGTTTGTGTTATGTAAAACAGTAAAACAAAACAAGGGCTAATATCGTGTAAGACGGGCGGAAGAACTAATGGGGCTGAGCGATGCAACCATTGCTACCAAATTTGTCAGATCAATGGGTAAGCTCTCCCAAATGGCAAGTCAGCAATGGTGAGGTAGGAGTTTCAAGAGAATGAATGTTTCTGAGATACAAACACAGATTTGGGGGCACCATCTCCTTCCACTCTTCCTATGACTAATCTCTTCTACTCTACTTGTCCCAAAGGGCATGACGTGAGACACAAAGCTATAAAGTGCATTTCATAAGAAACTGATAATGACATACAACTGTAAAAACCTAATGGAAACAAGTCTGGCAAGTTAAAAACTAAAATGAAATAAATTATTCGAATCAAAATATTTAAAAAATATTGTTGAAATTGCTTAATATATTCACACTACATTTTGAAAGTGCTTCAATAAAGTAATTTCTGTCACTTACATAGTTAACGTCTGCATAACTGTAAATCAGGCAGCTGGACCTTCAGTTTGGCAGAAAAGGGTACTCTATTACCATTGTGATGGAGTACCCCCTCCGCCCAACTCTAAATCAGCCCCTTAGGCTTTAAAAAAGTGAATGAGCAACTTTTCATTGACTTATGCCTATTTCTTAGGCACTAAGGTACCAGCAGTGGCGGCTGCTACTTAACGGCGGTGGGTGGCAGGTTGCATGAGGGCCTTGATCGCAGGGGGGGGGGGGGTTGTGGGGGGAGGGAATAATTTTTTTTTTTTTTAAAGAAATCACATACCTGCCAGCCAGCCTCTGCCTCTCTGTCATCTTGGCCTGCTACCTGGACTCCAGGGTCAGGAACAGGAAGCACCCAGGCTTCCAGACTCCCCTACCCAATCATGACGCTGCTGATAGCATCGTCGGGATTGGTCTGAGTACTGTGGTTTGGCACTCAGACAGGGACTGGGAACCAGGGCACGTTCTCCACCCAGGCTGTGCATTACAACCTGTGGAGAACATGCCAAGGGTGCCTGACGGCTTGGCGGCCACAGACGGCCGGCCACACCAACATGCGCTCCCCACCCCCTCTGCTCTGTGGGCAGTCCAGCCTCTACTGAAGAGTATTTAAAAAAAAATTATAATACATGCTGTTATTATCATTTTAATTTTTCCTGTGGGGTGACGCTCCTGGGTTTCAGAAGATTATCCTGCTTTCGAGGACCAATAGGTCTAGAACTTCAAATGCACTCGAGATTACTGGATTCCATAGACTACAGTATTTGTCACTGGGCTTTCCATCCAAAACAAATAAGAATCAACATGAACATAGAAAAGAACTCAAAATAAAAATGTTATCAAGTTTGTCTGAAGTCAACAGGATGGTAGAAGAAAGATGGGACTGGAAGAGAGTCTGTTGAGTGGTGAGAAGTGCAGCATGGCCCAAGCACATTATGGATATCAAAACCAAGTGTACTAAGAGTTCCCTAAATGTCCCCTGTTACCGCAGGTGTGCAGGTAATATTCCTACACCCGGCACAACTCTGTGGCCCCTCTGGTGCACCATCACCACACTCTCAAAAATGAAGGCATAAGATGTGTCTGGACTTATTTATGAGAGTAACCACTCCCTCCACCTTGCTGTGACCTGGCAGTAGTGGTGACGGGGAGGGGCTTAGTGGGAATTGAGACACTTGCAGGGACACCTTGTTGCTCCTGCATACTTGGGTTACTTCTGCTTGTGCTTTAATTTTATTTTTTGATACACACATTTTCACTGGTTTTGACAAGTGACTCAGGACATCAGAACGCTTGTGCTTTTAAATGGTGCTGATGCAGACCGTGCCATCCCCTGTGTGATGTGAGGTGTGGTCTCATATATTTTCCATAATTGCTAATAAATAGTTAGGTTGTGTACATATTTATTCAGCCTGCTGCTTTTTGTTCTTGTATCTTAACATATAGCTAAGCATGTTCTCCATCCTTTTCTTTGCACAGAAACTCGCACGGACAGAACAAAGAAGCTGTTTAGGCACTACACGGTTGGCTCCTACGACAGCTTCGATGCCTCAAGGTAAGATATGTGCCCTGATGGTGAGGTCTACTTTCTCTATTACGGCTGTTTTTTAAGTTTAAAAGAGTTTTACATGTTTTGCAAGGCTGCTGTAGATAGTAGTACAGTCATTAGGTAGGGAACGGAGTTTGAAAACCAATATCTTTTGGTTATCCCTCGGCACTTGGCTTGTTATCATGCAGTGGCGGCCGCCACATACAAAACGTGGCGAGGCCGGGGTAGGGGTATGGGTCGGAGTACTGGTAGTGGGGCGAGGGACAATAATAATAAAAAAATTAAAGAAAAAGATCAACTTACCTGCTGCCGGACGCCTCCTGCATTGCGCCTTGTTGCTGGGACTTCCTTGTCCCAGCAGACACTGTGACAACGTCACAGACTCCATGTCCAAGCCCTACGTTGCAGAGCATCACAGGGGTTGGCCTGAGCGGGCTAGAAAGACTCTCCGCTCTGTCAGGGAGTCTGTGGGGTCAATGCAGATGGGTTAGAGAAATCTAAGTGCGCATGTGTGGTTTGCTCAGCCTGAGACGGCCGGCCAAACACACTTGAGCACTCAGGGAGGGTACGTAGCACTCCTCCTCCCCCTCCCATGCCTCGTCCCTGCTCCTCCCTGCTCACACATGCTGAGCCAATGGCTTATAAAAAAACAATATTGAAATATTGTTTTCTTTTTTTGCAGCTGGCTCTGAGCCAGTGGGGCAACGCTCCTCCGCCATTGAGGAGGAGCCGCCCCTGTTATCATGAAAAACTTTATTGGATGCATTGAAAATAGAGACTTTGAAAATAAAGACTACAAACATAGGGATGAAAAAATGATGTTTATTAATTAATTTCTGCAGTCTATATTTTTGAATGTATATTTCTATAACTTATATCTTTGAATGCCAACCTCCTTTGCGTGACTATTTAAGATTCATTAACTGATAACTGCGGACTTTCGCAGTAGTGTTAGCTAATTTTTCAAGAAAGGAGGGCAGCCATTCAAATAGACTTACAGTTTTGCGACACAGCCCATATAAAATGAATAGGAAAAAACATATTTTATCCAGTCCGTCGTCTCTTACAGTCACCAACAGCAGGCATTCTAAAACAGCACTGCCGGGAACAACCCGCAGAAAGGCCCAGGATCTGGTCAGGATAGAATCTAATCTCAGTTTCTTACACCAGCCTTACCCACAGCCTGAATGGAAGGGCTTTCGGGGCAAGTGATCCAAGGCCGCCGTCATGATTGGAATCATTATTCCATGTAACATACAGTGCTGTCAAGCATTCCCGCTTCATGGAAAAATTTACAAATATAGATGCAAAGTATCCCAGCAAAGCCCAAGCCATATATAGCCTTCCTGTCACCCTGACTTAAATCATCCATGACAAATTAGAACTAATGTATCTTAAATACTATACCGAACCATAATGAACTGACGCGATGCATTACATCAGAAAGGCCACAAAATACCATTGGCGGAAACTGTCAGGAAGGATATCTGTTGGGGAGAGACGTTCTTCCATTTGGCATAAGGCGTATACCATGTAGCTGCCTTGTTATGCTCTTGTATCCTTCAGAGCTCTATAATTTACCCATGCAGGAATCCTGTATCACTGAGAGTTCTATTAATTGCTCTTTGGGATATAGTAGTATATGCAATGGCATCAGCCGCAATGTTGGGTTGACCTGGAGTGCCTGAAGGCCATAGGAGAGGATTATCATCTTTCCTTGAGGTGGCTGGCTACTGAGATCTCATTTGGTGGCACATAAACCATACAAGGCAACTGCTGGCCATCCATAGGGCTTCTGTAAAGTCCCACAATTAATATTGTCTATTATAAATAATGTAAATGTAAATAATTATGGCATTTCGACGGAAAAAATATCAGATCAATACAGTCCCACAATTAATATTGTCTATTATAAATAATGTACATGTAAATAATTATGGCATTTCGAAGGAAAAACATATCGGATCAATACAGTAAAACATTTTGCTTACATTTGGGCGCTATAGCTATGACTGTTTTGGGCTTTGTTAGTGTACATTCTGCTGTTGCCGGTGGAGGTTTTTGAAAATCTGTACAATGTTTCTTTAACAGTTGTCAGCAAATTTAGATATACGGGCTTAGTGATTTCTGAAAGGGTTTCAGCACTGTGAGGGATGTTGTTCGGAAAGTGTTTCATTGATTTTACTTCTTTTGATCATTTAATTATTTTCTGCCCGCAACACTATTAAATCAGCTCCAGCCTGTGTAACAGAGAACGTGTAATCTCATTATGCGCTCTTCAGTATTCATCCGCATAACCTGTGCCCTATCCATTTTAACACTTTAATTTCTTCGTGATTTACCAGACTACGCGGTCTATTTGGACATCACCCTCCTTTCTGCAGTAGTACAGAATAATGTAGGGAAGGTGTAATGAACATGATGACAGGTTAGCAGTGTCTCTCTAGACTAGCTCTGTTTTTTTCCTCTCTCTTTCTTATTTCTTTTTGTGGCAAAGAAATATGTGGCCTTGAATCTCCCGCCAGGGTTTGGTATATAACCCAACCAAGCTGCCAAGCCCACTCTGTAACAGGGTGAGCAAACCCTTTTTGAAAAGATTGAAAAAGAATGGAATTTAGGGCATATCTTGATCCATGGTTGTCCTGTCTCTTGCCCCCTTAGTTGCATTATTGTTAGAAATGGGGGTCTAGTTGGCAGAGGTAGGTACCCTTGTCCAAATAGGGGCCATTGCTTCTAATCAGGGTAAGGGGGATACACACTTTAGATAACCCCAGCTCAGCTAGCTTGGCACGAGCAGACAGACTTATCCCATAGGCAATGTGATATCACCACAAATGGACACCACACCAGTTCAGAAAAAAAAGTGTCTTTATCTACCCTCAACAAAACCAAAACAACAAAAATCCAACATACATGTAATAAGAATATGACTTTAAAAATGTTTTAAACAACTTAGCCCAGGGAAAACTATGATTGTGTGATTTCTCTCAAAGTACCTGTTGTTGCGACAAAATTCACAAGGTCAAACAGCTGCAGAGATGGGAAGCATTGAAAACCAGAGATACATCAGTTCCTGAGACCATGGGGAGGCAATGTGATAGTTCTTCTGCACGCAGGCAAAGTGATGCATTGTATGCTGTCTGTAGGGGGAAGTGATGCGTTGATTCTGAGACGGTTCTGGTCCACAGGTGATACGTCAGGAAAACTTGCTGCACAGGTAGGATGCGTGGAAATCCTGGATGCAACAGTGACCGATGCGGCGGCATCGAGCAGTGCTGCGTCCGTTTTTACAGCTGGGATCCCCCTATGCGTCTATTCTTGCAGCGACGACAGGCGCTGTCTCGGTAGCGGTGCAGCGATGTGTGGAGTTTCTTTTCACAGCTGTGCTGTGTCAGAAAAACAGCCGTAAGAAAAGCGATGCATCGATTTTCTTGTTGTTGTGTTTTTTTTCCAGCTCCCAACAGCAGGAAACAAATTCCAGAGTCATAAATCAGTCCCATGCACCTCTAGGCAGGTCAGAACTTCCAGCAAGGAAGTGCAGGGGTGCTAGGAGTGAAGTCTTTGTATCCCTGAGACTTCAGAACAGGAGGCAAGCTTTACTCAAGCTCTTGGGGATCTTCCTCAAGCAGGGTGACACAGCACAAAGCATAGTCCTTGTCCTTTCCTTGGCAGAAACAGCTACTGCAGGCCAACTACCAGACAGCACACAGCAAACAGGCAATACTCTTTCTCCAGTTTCTCCAGCTCTTCTCCCAGGCAAAGTTTCTTCTTTATTCCAGAAGTAGTCCAAAGTTCTGGGGTTTTAGGTCTAATACTTATACCCCAAAATGTCTTTGTTCTCTTTGTGCAAGGGTCTCTGAGCCCAGTCCAAACGAGTCTGTCCTCACAGCTACAGTATAACCACAGGGTGGATACAGGATTGTGCAAGGGAGACAGGCCCTATTCAAGTGCAAGGAAATCTCCTCCCACTACTCTAAATTCAACCAAGCCCCATTCAGTTCAGCTCGGAGTCATCCAGGAAGGCTCAGGCACACCTCAACCCCACCAGTGGCTGTCTACAGTGAATGCACATCCCTAGCCCCTGTCACTCCAAAACCAGACAGTCAATACACAAACAGGCAGAGGCACACAGAATGGTTAAAAAAAATGCCTACTTTCTAAAAGTGGAATTTTTAAACACACAATTTAAAAACCATATTTACTAAAAGTTGTGTTATTAAATTCTGAGTTCAGAGAACCTACACTTTTTTTCTCTATCTTGTCCCAATGGGAAGTTATACTTTTAAGATGTTACAATGCATTTCCTTTTCTATCCTAAGTGGCAAGATAACCTTTGAATATTGAAAAATGAAATTGGTAATGTTAGAAATGGGGGTCTCCAGTTGACAGAGGTAGGTACCATTGTCCAAATAAGGGCCCTTGCTTCTAGTCCGGGTAAGGGGGATACACTTATAAAATAACCCCTGCTCACCTCCTTGGTAGCTTGGCCCGAACAGACAGGCTTATCTCAGAGGCAGTGTGTAAAGCATTTGTGTACATATACAGTAATACAGTGAAAACACTAAAAATGGACACCACACCAGTTTAGAAAAATAAGAAATCATTTTCTTTACTAAAACAAGCCCTAACGACAAAAATCCACAATACAGTATTAAAAATAAGGCTTTCAAATGGTAGAAATTGTTCAGTTTAATGCAAGTTGTAATTGCGGCACTTTTCTCACAAAGTTCATTGGATGCGTCACGCAAACAAACAAAACGGGCCACTTCCTTACACTCAGGGAAATTGATGCGTTGGTTTCTTGCTCCGGGGGTGGTGATGCGTTGGTTCCTTACTGCAGCGCAGAAGAGTTCAGTCGTCTGTTTCTTAACGGAGAGGAGTTGATGCGTCAATTTCTTACTGCGTGGGAATTTAATACATCTGTTTCTTACTTCATCCCCCAACAATGCAACATACTTAGTGCCTCAATGTGGTGCCCGATCCGGTAGGATGCGTGGTTTCTTCCAGCCACACAGCAGGGCTTACGTCACTTTCGGTGCGGTGATCTCGGACTTCGGAGGTCGTTGCACTCGATACGGCGTGCGGCGATTTCTCAAGCCGCGGCAGGCGCTGCGACTGCACGCCTGCCTTCGGCATAGCCTCATGAAACAGGTACGGATGCATCACGCTTCTACAATGTTGCATCGATTTTCCAGCTCCCCATAAAAAACAGTTCTCTAGAGGTCCAAAACAACAACAGGCACCTCTTGCCGATCTGAACTCCCAGCAAGGAAGTTCAGGGAAGCTGGTGGTGAGGTCTTTGTGTCCCTGAGACTTCAGAACAGGAGGCAAGCTCAGTTTCAAGCCCTTGGAAATCATTCACGAGATGACAAAGCAAACAGCTAAGTCCTTTTCTCCTTTCCTTGGCAGCAAGTAGCTGCTGCAGGCCAACCCCAGATAGCAAATGGCACAGGGGCAGTATTTATCCTCAGCTTCTCTGGCTCTTCTCCTTGGCAAAGGTTTGTCTTGATTTCCAAGCACTGATCTAAACATCTGGGGTCTGGGCCCCTCTTTTTATACACAAAAATCCTTTGTTCTCTAAAGACAGAGAATGTCTGTACCCAGCCAAAACTAGTTCTGTCCTCACTGGTGCAGCTTTCTGGTAGGAGGTGGAGACAGCATTGTTAAAGGCAGACCAGGCCCATCCAGGTTTAAGGAAGTCTCCTCCCCCTATTCTAAATGCAGCCCAGGCCGCTACGCCTCTCCAGCCTCTGTCATGCAAAAGCCAGACATGCAATACACAGACCTAGCAGATGCACACTGGCTGGTTAGGCAATAAAATACCTACTTTCTAAAAGTGGTATTTTCAAACACAGATGGCAAAAATCACCCTCACTAAAAGATGCATTTTAACATTCTGAGTTCAGGCATACTAAACTTTATTGTTCTACATTTTCGCACGGCCAGTTATATTTATAAGATGATATACACAAACTCCCTATTCTGTCCTATAGGAACAGGTAGTCTTACAATAGTGAAAAACGAAATTGGCAGTATTTCACTATCAGGACTTACCACACACATCAGGGCAGTTCCGACCTTTCACATGCAATGCACCCTGCTCACAGTGGTACCTCGGGCCTACCTTAGGGGTGACTAATATGTAGAAAAGGGAAGGTTTAGGGACTGGTAAGCGTGTGCACTTGCCAAGTTGACATGGCAGTCCCAGCAGGGCCGGCCCTAGGCATGTGCAAAGTGTGCACCTGCACAGGGCCGCCAAACCCCAGGGGCCGCCACGACGAGGATCGGATCAGGATCACTGGCACTAGCGGCCCCCTGGCACACACATTTCAAGAGACATCGAAAACCGGGAATCTAAAATGGGCGAAATTGAAAATATACCTAGAAGGCCTCTTGGGAAGAAAAGCTGTGGCCTGGTTGGTTGCGCTAGAATGAGACAATGGTTAACATGTGCACAAAAACGGTTCAAATGAAATCGCTGCAAAAACCAGCAGGTGGAAACAGTTCCCAACAAAGACGGACGCCTTGGAATCCTACGCAGTGCTTCGTGCGATATATACTGAAAGATGTTGTAGTGTAGCTCCTATCATCCCAATAGGCTCTGCGCATTGGAATAATACCTACAATAGTAAAGGCCTAGACCAGACGTTAACTAGGTCTACTACTGTCGATATTAGACTTAAAGGTTTGGGTTTGCCAGCTTAGCTCAGAGTTCACTAGAAACTTTCTCGAATGTTCAGGAAAGAATAAACTTCCCTGATTAGACAAGAAGGGATTTAGTTTCTGACAACCATAGAACATGACAACTTTGCTCTCCCCTAATCAAGAGTAAATCTCGAGAGTCGTGTGAACAAAAGGCAATTTATTTTACTCAGTCAGTACGTGCATTCTTATTCTCATCAGATTGTAGAGAAAAGGAAGAGACGGGCGTGTTCAATAAAAAGGTGTTATTTATTGATCAGTCTCTTTTCTCATACAAGAGAAATGGATCGATATTATTGCAATACTTATAGTTAAGTAAAGTGCATACATTAAAAGCAGCAGTATAAAATAATACTGTAAAAACATTGATATGGTTTCTAAGCCATAAGATGTTTAAAATGAATAAAATATATTACATACACATATACATTTGACTAAACGTACTCAACTGGTGTTTCTAGATACGCCTACCCCGTGTACCTGACCTAAGTCTAATACGAGGGCGGGAATAGAAAGTTACAGTTTAAGTTAAGTTTGTTTTTGCCAAGTGAAATAACTTAAGAATTCTCTGTGAGGGGTTATTCAGTTCTGTACCTGGAAGTTAGGATGAATGAGGAATGGTATCTCTTTCTCTGGTCTCGATATTCCAGGCTGCCTGCGAGGGCTACCCGGAAGCGCCGGTGCTTGGTTTCTCGGCAGGAGAAAGCAGCTTCTCGTTCTCAGCGCGTCAGAAAGGCGGGGCTGCTGCCAGCGGGGTCTGCTCTGCTTCTGGGCTTCGGCAAGTATGGCTGCTCCGTCTCGTCACCACGCGTGTGTTTGCATAGGGCAAGATCGGTAATATTTATACCTTTAAGGTGCCGAGATTGACGTAAGGATGGACATAGATACGTCAATAAGGATGTCATACGACTTGCTCGTTAGCACATTCTTTTGCTGAAGTTCTCGGTGAAATCAAAACAATGGCCGCAGGGTTTTGCCCAGGTTGTCATAGGTTTGATTTGTTATGAGAACTCCGTATGCCTTATCAGGGGCTGGAGGAATATCGCTTGTCTAATTAGATCGCAAGCGTTATGACCTAATCAGATAACACGTTCCTGTGCCGTAGTGTGACTGCGTCAGATAACGGTATCTGCATCATGGGGTTTTTCTGCCTCATGGGCTGATTACTTAGTTAACTTGTTAGTTTGCTAACCAGAATAGGGTCAGGAATAGGGGGATCGATTCAGAACCTATAGGAATACATCACAATGTCCCGCCTCCCAAAAATATCTTCATTTATTTCCTTCTCTTAAATAGTTACGCAGGAGCCCCCGAGCTATAAACGGATGCTCTGTGAACACCCATGCGTTTGCCTTTAGAGAAATGTAACCAAAAGCCATATTTTCTCTTTGGGCCTCTGCGCAGACCAAGGCGCCTAGAAGCCTGCCACAGAGCCGATCACTGCGCTATAAAGGTCTATTCACAGGTTAGTTCAAAAGCCTTGCACAAGTTTACAAGGGCAGAGAGGCCGGGTTTCAGAGGGGCGCTGGGAGGAAAGCCACCAAGAGGAGGGCGGACCGTCGGGCTGTATGCCTCGGCAAAGCCGGCAGGGCTGGGCCGAGTCAGTGACGTGTTCGACCAGGACCTGACAGTGACACAGGACAGGCACGGCCAGCAAGGAGAGTGATTGGCAGGATTTGGCGGCCTCCACTCCGGCTCCGACCCCGGTCCGCAAATTTCTGCACGGGATGGGTCACACACCACTCAGCCAGGTTCAGGTTGAATTCCCGAAGCCTGCGGCCCGACCCAGTTATTATGCATACCACCAAGCAATGGGACTGCAGCGACGCGTTGTTGTTTTAATTTCAGTTTCACTTACTTGCCCAGCCTGGCAGCCAGCCAGCAGTTTGGGTCCCAGGGCTGTCAATCTTAGTCCTACTACCAATGACGTGTCGTGACGGCCCTGGGACAGTCAGCCCCCGCGCAAAGTGCGCAGTGCGCAACTCTGACGCGTCACGGTGGTCACGCTCCAGTATGTGTTTAAAGTACTTACACATACGCTGCCATATTTATCACGTCTGAATTGGAACAAATTTTTTGCTAAGCAAGGAAAGACGGCCGGTTCGGTTGGTTACAGGTAAGGCGAAACCCGTACAGAAAGAGGGGTGCCGGGTGGTTACTGAAAGACCCACCCCTCTGAGCATCAGGTTGGAACGTGTAATGTTTGCACAGTTTTATATAATCGGAACTACCCGAAGGATTTGGGGTGCTTTACATGAGAACGTTAAATTACACAAGTTCACTTATGTTTTTTAACACGGAAGAGACAAAGATGATTATAGCGCCAGCCCACCACTCTTTTATAAAACGCGCCGCTAGCGTTTATGTTTCGTACTGCTGTTTATTTCTGCTCTGTGAATGCTGATCACGAGAGTCTGACTTTAAATGTAGGTGTTGGTAGCAGGGTACACAGCAGGTAGCAAAAGATGCATCCTATTGCTTTTGCTCTTTATTAACCCGAGTCCTTTTGCCACACCCTTACACTGCCACGAGTATGACTATTGTGCTCATCTGTTTGGTTTGACATTTCTGCTCAGTCATGGTGAAAAGTCTAATTTTCAAAGGGCTATTGTGGCTATTGTACTGCATCATCAGTTGTACCAAATTTCTATGTGTTGCTGGTGCCCACTTTCCTGTGTGGTCAACCCTAACAAAGACCCACAAATAAATCACTACGTGAAGAGTGGGAAAGGCACACTCAATTGTTATGGAGTTTTACATAAATATGCTGTTACAACAAAGTGGTTTGCTTAAGTAACGTCTAGATAAATGTCTTCTAAGTTCATATAATTAAATTACTATACACACCATCCAAATATGAAAAAAGTACACACCATCCAATTAAAAAAAAGAAGTTTTTTATCAATTTTTCAAAAACATCCATAACATCCAAAGCGTTTCGATCAACTGTGGAACTTCTGCAGGGCTTATTACTATGCAGGTGTTTATCGTTTGAGGATCTGGTTGTCTGTGTACTCCATATAGTGAGATTTGTTTTGGTAAGGCCCTTAGCAATATAAGGAATATCAGGAATAGGGCTCCTATGTCTTCCTGTTGGTCAAGTATTGTGTAACATCGAGTATTGAGCAAAGTATTAAACAGAAAATAAGAGGTGAACACTCTGAAAAGGCAGATTTCCTATCAATCAATCAATCAATCAATCATATCATTTGTAAAGCGCACTACTCACCCGTGAGGGTCTCAAGGTGCTGGGGTGGGCTTATTATGTCCAACGTTACGTCAAACTCGGCACCTTCAAGGTATAAATATGCCCACACTTGCCCTAGCAAACACACAGTGCTTTGGAGCAGTTCGACTATCTACTTGCTCGACGCAGCTCCGAGCTCGCTACAGTAAGTGCAGAAGGAAGCCGACCCTGCTAGCTGGCACACACAATTAAGTCTAGTATATTCGATAGACACCTAGTCGACTTAAGTCCTACGTCAATTCTATTGTATATGCTATTCCAATGCGCAGAGCCTATTGGGAATATAGGAACTACACAACAACGTGACCTATCAGAGTCCTAATTTCTTTAGGAAATATCCTTTGATTTGGTAATTTGTGGTTTAAATGAAAATGACACATCAAATATGGCATCGATATTACTATTTCCGTGCAAAGAGCCACCGATTATTTCTCTGTGGGGGTTGTGGGGGTCCGGTGCCCCTGTCATGGCCCTGGCACTGCAGCTGTCTGTGCGTCCAGTCCCTCATGTCGAGTGTCATAATTCCCTCCTCCTCCTAAATTGTATCGTTCTGAGACGAATTCGGAAGGGTAGGAGCAGCCGCAGGTACTGGTCAATCATCTAACGACTTTTCCGGACGTATTATTAAAACACTTTCCTGAGCTCCGCCCCGTCCGGACCCCCTCTTCCGGGGCCCCCACCTACGGTCCCTGCACAGGGCCACCATGAGCCTAGAGCCGGCCCTGGTCCCAGACTGGACACAGGCTCTGCAATAGCAGGCCTGAGCCACATTTTACAAACTGCTTCTGTGGGTGGCACAATCAGTGCTGCAAGCCCACCAGTAGTATCTGATTTACAGCCCCTGGGCGCACACAGTACACTGTACTAGGGTGTGACAAGTAAATCAAATATGCCAGTCATGGAATCACTAATCCATTTAATCATTTTAAAGAGCACTCGCACTTTGGCACTGAACAGCAGTGCCATAGTGCCCAAAGCATCTAGACCAGTAAAACGGAGTCCAACACACAGCAAAAACATAGGAGGTAAAGGCTTAAATGGAAGGGAGTCCACGCCAATGGTGCCAGGTTTAACAGGCAGTATTTCACTATTAGGACGTTACACACACCAGTACATGTCCTACCTTTCACATAAACTGCGCCCTGCACCCTGCCCCTTGGGCTACCATAGGGGTGTCTTACATGTAAGAAAAGGGAATGTTAGAGACTGGCAAGTGGGTTCACTTGCCAAATCGACTTGGCAGTTAATAACTGCGCACAGACACTGCAGTGGCAGGCCGGAGATGTTTTTTAGGGGCTACTCATGTGGGTAGCACAATCAGTGCTGCAGGCCCACTAGTAGCATTTGATTTACAGCCCCTGGCACACTACATTGCACTTTACTAGGTACTTACCAGTAAACCAAACATGCCAATCAGGGATACCCAATTGTAACAACAATGTACACAAGGAGCACGACTTTAACGCTGATCAGCAATGAACAGCTCCGACAGTGACTCGCCAAAATGTTGCTTGAACATGAAATAACTTTGAAAAAAGAAGGGACAAGAGGCATTTGTCAGCCCTATGGCCTTAGAGCGCTGTCAGAGCTTAGATACCTTCACACCCTGGTTCAAGGATTCCTTCATAGACCAAAGTCTGCCGTCTTATTATTCAAGGTAGATTGTCAGTAATGTGTGCTTTTGCGTGTTTGTGTCAATCACTTGTGCGGTATAGAAGTTAGTAGTTTAGGCGACATTTTTACACTCATTCACACTGTTTCGAAATAAAATAGTAATAACTTGTTACAGAATGGTAAGTAGCACACAGAAAACTCGGTTCTTCTTACCATTCTCGAACAAGTTATTACTATTTTATTTCGAAAAATCTTGTTAACATTGATCCTAGAAATGGGAAGAACTTTCTGATCGACTGGTGGTAGGGCTGGAGAAAAGCCAATTCTGTACGGAGTGTGACGTTTTACTGGCACTACCACAACGATAGGGGCCTTGAGATAGAGGGTGAACTTTCGTCTGATTTTTGCGTTCGCCTCCCATGCTCCTAGCGCATTTTTCCATTTACTCTAGTTCTCTCTAGCTTCCTCCGTTTTAAACCCAAACACCCTCTTTTCCTCCTGACCCGCCCCCTTTCTATTTTTGTCTGTGCGTCTCTTCTGCTCCCTGCCGTCCTTGGCTCCCATACTTATCTCTCCCTCCCTGCAGCGCCTTTCACCCTCGGCACAGCCCCTCCTCCTCGCGGCACTTCATGTCACTGGAGCGCGCGAGCTTCCCCACACTGCTCTGCATAATTACTTGTAATTAGAAGTGTGGGCTGCTTACTACAGGCGGCGGTGAGGCCGAGCATCTGCAGGGCGCTGCGCGGCGCTAGAAAACTCTGTGGCGCTGCGCTCCGCCGGAGAGGGTGAGGCCTCGCGGCGCCCAGCCCTGGCGGGGGTGCTATAGACGGCCGAGTCATGCCAGGCAGTGGCAGCGCTGGCGCAGTGATGGGGTCACCCTGGGGGCGACGGCGCACGCTTTCATCTTTCAGGACCGGTCCAGCGCCCCCTGCTGACGACTCCCCGGGCAGACGCCTTGTCCTGGAACCGACCCCTGCTCTAGGCCAGAAAGAAAGAAACCTCGCTGAGACTTAATTGCGACGTTTAGCTTCCATAGTTCACACCCAAAAGCGACGAGAGGCTTTTCCGGCTAGTGTCAGTGCCCCACCTCGCACCTCCCCTCGCTGTCACTAACAAGACCTTTATTTTACTATAAACAGTAAGACTCAGGTGCTGAGCATTTATCACTCTACGTGTGTGTCTCCTACTCTCTTTCTATTCATAGTGTCACATACCTTTATCTGTTCACCACTCTCACCCGACCTCCCACACTGCACCCCTTCACTGGCGCCCCTCAGCTCCTCCCTCATTATTATAATGCTGACCTGCTCCCCTTTACTGCCCCCCTATAAGCATCTGAGAGTACGGTCGTTTCCAATCCTCTCTGCCACTGTGTGTCTGACCCCCCTACGTTTCTCGTCTCTCGTCGTATTCTCCACTGTGTCTCTCTCCTTACAAGTGTCTCTATAATACTTATCAAGTATTGACATATCTCACCCTGTCGGAGGCTGCCTGGCTCCCCCTGTCCGGTGTCCCTAGACCCCCCCCTCCCCCGAGTATTGTGAGCTCTCATCCCCTCTCCCACTGTCTGTCTACCCCTCACTGGTGTCCCTATAACCCCCTCCTAGGACTTGTAATCTTTCATGTATCTCCCACCCTTTAAATTAACATTTGCTTTCATGCCTTTGATTTTGCGCTGTCCTTTCTGCAAATGACCACACTTGATGGCACTGAACTTCGCCTGTCCATGTCTCTATCCAATTCTCAAAATAAGGGCATTCCTTGTTGGTTCTCCGGTGTCACACACAAAGCCAATAGGTCTCGCCTGGATAAGACCAACGCTCACCTATTCAATGCTCTTTTGCACTGGCACAAAGGCGAATATTTGCAAGAGGGTGCCTCTGAAAGGAGTAGGCGGGTGCCAGGGAGAGCCTGGGCACCACGGGTAGCAGCCCTTGGAGGCTGGACTGGAATGCCCTGGCACAGTTGACCCGGTTCTATGCACCCGGGAAACAACAGTAAATCCTTATGTTAAATACTGGGGCATATTACCAAGCAATAGCGATAATTATCGCTATTGCTTGGTTAGAGACAAAATGTTACCGCTGAGCTGCGGCGATTTTTATCGCAGATAAACCTTGGTATTACCAAGGTTTATCGCAAATGCGATAAAAAACGGCCGCAATGCATGAATATGCATGAATATCGCTGTAAAGTCAGCGTTATTCATGCATTACCGAGCGAATGCTCTTAGCCATGTTATCCACCTCCCATTGGATAACATGGCTAAGAACTGCTCAGGGGCAGGTGTTAGCTTTTCCATAAGTTGGTAATAGGAGATAGCGATGTTAGCGACTGTTTCCAGTCGCTAACATCTTGGCACGCCCACTTTGCATGTCATAGTGATAAATATCACTGACATGCAAAGCGGGGCCCAAGATGGTCGCTATCTCCTACTAGCTGTCGCTAACTGGTGTTAGCGACAGCTAGGTAATAGGGAGATAATTTTATCCCCATGATAATATGCCCCACTGTATTTTGTATGGTGAAAAACTCATGTTAAAGTCAGCGTGCTTGGCCTTTTACCCTAGTAGGGTGTACGAAATTCTCATCATTTCCTTTATTAAAGTATATGACATTTTTGGAAAATGATGTGAAAAATATACTGAATTACGTCAAATACAAATGTGTCACTCAGCACTATCGAGCGAAATGTGCCTTCGGAGTATTTTGACTCGAGGACGCATATACGTGTAAAAAATAAAAATTCAAGTGGAGCAAGTAACAGCGGCCCCTGTTTTGGTTGTTCACGTTGTTCCTGTGTGGTTGTAAGAAACTGTGACCGCAAATGGTGCGCAGTTATGGAATGTAATGGCATTATTTCCGGAATTTTGCTTAACAACCATAGTGCAAAATTTTAGAAATGACCCTAATTACATCAGCATAACTTAAATTTCATCCGGGCCTTCACATTATGAGCGGTGGGTGTGTCTCATGCCATGTGACAGCAAATAGGCTTAGTTCTATCGGTTAGATGTACTACTTGTAATATAATTTACCTGAGAATACTGGTAACTGTGTATGCAACTTAGAGTTGGTCCCCAGTTTGAGAGTCCTTACCCCTGGACACCAGAGAGGAAACATCTGATTGCCAAGGGGGCTTCTGAACTGGATTCCTGGCTATAAACATCAGTTTGTGCGTGGCGAGTATTACAAGTCAAACATCTGCCTGAGTGAAAGACCCAGCAAGCAAGACTAACTTTCATAATTTAGACTCGAGGGTCTCTTCTAGGAATTTCTAAAATCCATCCTTGTGTGAGGCTAGTTTGATGGATGGCTCAGGAGATATTTATTACAGGACTTTAAGATCTGCCATAGAACACAGCAATAGTCTGCTTAATTCAGACACTCTGTTCATCACCACCCCCTTTTCTGAATCATAGAACACAGCAGCATCATTACTCAGCAGCACCTGACGCAGTGTAATGAGGCTGAACAATGACATGTCAACAGAAACAGGGTTGTACAGTGCAAACGCTACGGACACATACATATAACACAGGTGAAACATTACTACATACAAATAAGTGCATAGTAAATACTATGCAAGGAGAAAACCACACCAGAAGGTAAGATGGCTCATGTGCCTGCTGTGGTTCTCCCGAACTGCTGCTGACATTTTCTACGGTGATGCTAATACATTCAGGGTGATGTGCAGTCATGCCATCTGTGGGGGTTCATTCTGCCTGCTGGGCTGCTAATTTTTAGCTTTGTGTATCAGGTGTGCTGCTCCACGCTAGCAGTTCGGCTGCACACTCCTGACAGATGTGGGGCTCTGTTAACCTATTTGCGCCGGGCAGTGCTGCCAATTGAGCGAGTCACTTAAGTATGGCTGGTCCTGCACCCTGATGCAATGGCTTATCAAAATTATACGGTGCAGAGCTGCACAATGGCCTGGCGGACTCCTAAACTCCAACGCATCCAAAACGCATCAGCGAGACTCATTTTGGACATCCCTCGCCAAGATCACATTACCGGCCACCTGAAAGACCTCCACTGGCTTCCCGTCAACAAGAGAATAACATTCCGTCTCCTCACCCACGCACACAAGGCCCTCTACAAACTAGGACCCGAATGCCTCAACACTCGACTATCCTTCTACACACCCACCCGCCAACTAAGATCCTCCAATCAAGGCCTCGCCGCAGTTCCGCGTATCCAAAGATCCACCATGGGAGGTAGATCCTTCTCCTACTTGGCGGCCAAGACTTGGAACTCACTCCCCACTCACCTCCGCCTTACACAGAACCACATCTCCTTCAGAAAAGAACTTAAAACCTGGCTATTTGATAAATAATGAACCCCCTCCCCAAGCGCCTTGAGACCCTCTGGGTGAGTAGTGCGCTATACAAATTCTTGAACTTGAACTCGTTTGCATCATGCATGAGCCACCGTGGCATCCCTCAGGTTTCATGCCAACGCAGCGTTCAACAATTGATTTTCTGTTTTTCGTTTACCGATGCGGTAGACGTGTAACTTAGAATTAGGAGACAATCTTGGACTAAACTTTATAGGTCTCAAAGACAAGTGCTCTGCAATGTGCTGAGGTGTTATCCACACTCACTAACTTCCAGTAAATACCCTCACCCTGGAGTGCGGTATTTACGTGGTGGAATTAACGCCTTGTATTTCTAGTTTACCAAGAACAATTTCGGTAAAGTTTGATACATCATTTCTGCATGTAATTTGACATTTTTCTTGGTAAACTAGAAATACAATGTTAATTGCACTCCAGGATGACGGTATTTGCTGGAAGTTGAGTGACTATCCCAGTCTACGTCAGCAGTTTTGTTCCCCGAAATGTACGTGTAAAAATGGGGACGTGCGGTGATGACTTCAGCACGCACAATGCTGATATATTGTTTTTTTTTACAGAGTTTTATATAGCACAAACTAGACCCGAATCGGGTATCAGAGCGCTTTACATAGCACCAGTAATGTTACATGAGGACACACATTCATTTTTGTTAGCCACGGAGAGATTAAGGGGCAGATTTCAAGCCCCTTGCGCTTCTTTTACGCCGCCGTAGCCTCACTTTTGTGACGCAGCTGCGGCGCAAAAGAAGCACCATGGTGCGGGGTACTTACAACGTGACGCATCTGGGAGATGCGTCACGTTGTAAAGCCCTGCGCCAGAAGGAGGCGTTCCTGTGCAGGGGGGGCGTTCCGGCGCAGGAACGCCTCCTAAAAGTGGCTGAGTAAAATCTACAAGATTTCACTCAGTTACTTTTGAGCCCATGCTGCGTCAAAACCCTGCGCCTGCTTGAGGCAGGCGTAAGGATTGACGCAGCATTAACAAGATAGGGCCCCCAGAGCTTTGCTGGAGCTGCGTCGCACTTGCGACGCAACTCCAGCAATGCGCTGCTTTTACGGCACAGATGCGTGACGCATCTGTGCCGTTTTTGCCCATTGGTGCGCCGCATTGTAAATGCGGCGCATCAATGGTGGTGGAGGCATGGCGCACAATAAGTGGCACATCCCTGCTGATATGCAAGAATGCGCCACTTATTATAAATCTGCCCCTTAGTGATTTTCCCAGAAAGTTGTTCAGAATCATTGCTGAGACTCGAACCCAGTTCCCCAGATTCAAGGTCGACCGCACTAGCCGCTAGGCCAACTCCTCTTCCCGATATATATATGTAATCACTTGAAGGATGTATGATGTTACAATGCATACTTTTACAATGCCTACCATTACAACGCATTTTTTACACTGCAACATCCATTACAACGCACACCATTACAACGCATGCCATTACAACGAATTCTTTGAAACTACCTTTACAACGCATTCCACTACAACGCATACTACATTTACAACGCATACCATTACAACGCATTACATTACATTGCATGTAAGGTAAGTGTTGGATAGTGTAGGGGTAAAAATTACTATTCTAACTCCAGGGGGTGCAACAGTAGGGTAAGTGTTGGATAGTGTAGGGGTAAAAATTACTATTCTTACTCCAGGGGGTGCAACAGTAGGGTAAGTGTTGGATAGTGTAGGGGTAAAAATTACTATTCTAACTCCAGGGGGTGTAACAGTAGGGTAAGTGTTGGATAGTGTAGGGGTAAAAATTACTATTCTAACTCCAGGGGGTGCAACAGTAGGGTAAGTGTTGGATAGTGTAAGGGTACTATGTGTTGTAATGCTATGCGTTGTAATGGTATGCGTTGTAATGACTGCGTTGTAATGGCATGCGTGGTAGTGGTGTGCATTGTAGTGTCATGCGTTGTAATGACTGCGTTGTGAATGCATGCGTTGTAATGGATGTTGCGTTGTAAAAGTTTTGTTGTAATGGTAGTGCGTTGTAAAAGTTGCGTTGTAAAGGTTGTTTCCCCACTTGAATTACCACACACTTCTGAATTTAACAGCACACTGAAATTCGTGAATATGAAGGGGCATATTTATGAGTTCTGGCGCATCTCTGCAAATCAGCAGGGATGCGCCAGAACTGATGCGTCACGCAATTCCCTCCTTGCGGCACCACAGATGCGCCGCATTTACAATGCGGCGCACCTTGGTGCAAGGAAGGGCAGATGCGTGACACATCTTGTGGTGTACGGGCGGAGCATTGCTGGAGTAGCGTCGCAAGTGCGACGCAACTCCTGCAATGTACAGAGGCCACCCATACATAATGTGGTACATCACTCCTTACGCCTGCTACAAGCAGGCGTAAGGATTTGACGCAGCAGCGTCGTAGAACGGACTCAGTGAAATCTTGTAGATTTCACTGCGTCAGTTTTACGGGGCTTTCCTACGAGGGAACGCCCACCCTGCGACAGAACGCCCACATGAAACCTGACGCAGGTTTCATGTGGCGCAGGGTTTTACAACGTGACGCATCTGCCTAGATGCGTCACGTTGTAAATAGGTCGCAGGGATGCGCCACGTTTCCACGCCGTTGCGTCACCCAACGGCGGCGTAAACGTGGCGCAAATCCGACATAAATCTGCCCGAAGTGTTTTGTTTTCAGCCTCACCCTTTCAATATCTGCAAAGAGTCCAGAGAGTGGCAGTCTGGGAGGTTTTCAGCCTCAAGAAATTTATCATCGTCTTCCAGGGCCAACATGGCCACCGTAGCCTCCATTGGCTGATAATTTCCAGCCAGTGTAATTCAAGTTGCTCTATCTAGCACACAAGGCTTCTTGAAGGTCAGGTCCCGTCTCTCCAGACCCGTCCACTATCTTTAGTGTGACAGACCCTTTTGAATGTTCCCTGGTCCAAAAAAATCTCATTGTGGGGGTCAAGCTTTCTTTACAAATACGCCTTCTCTCTGAAACGCCAAACCACTGTTCTGCATCCTCCTTACTGTGACTACATTCTTATATTGGCTCCTCTAGCCTCGCTGCTGGGTGTCTGTTGTTCGTAGAGAGATGAGGCATGGGTATACAAACCATCGGGACATTTAAAGGGACATGCATTGGCCAGACATTCAATATTTGTTATGTTTTGACTAATATGCTATGGGCCAGATGTAGGTCGGTCGGTAACGGCCGAAAATGGGTATTTTCGGCCGTTACCGACCGGTATTGAAGAATTGGTATGTAGGGGCATTATTTTACAGAATCGGTAAATTTACCGATCGGCAAATTTACCGATTCTGTAAAATACCGAATCGGTATTTTTTACCGATTCGGTAAATTTGAGATGTAGGTGGGACTCTTCTGAGTCCCACAAGCCTTACCGAATCGGTATTTTACCATCAAATCCAATTTGATGGTAAAATACCGATTCCGGTGTGCATGCACATGTGTGAATGCACACCTCTGCCATATGACAGGCAGACCTGCCCTTGGGGCATGTATGTCTGCCACATGGCACCGAGCCTGTTTTAGGGGGCCAGAGGGTGTCAAAGTGACACCCCCTGCACCCTTGTGAAATTCGGTATTTACCGATTCGGTAAATACCGAATCGGTAATCCCCATTCATTCCTAAGGGCTTCAAAGCCCATAGGAATGAATGGGCATTACCGATCGGTATTTACCGAATCGGTAAATACCGATTTTTCTCCGATTCGGTATTCCAGCACATCTGGAATACCTACATACCCACCCCTCAGATTTACCGATTCTTAATTACCGAATCGGTAAAATTCGGTAATTAAGAATCGGTAAATCAATCCTACCTACATCTGGCCCTATGTGCGTTATGTTATATTATGTGATGTTATTTTATGTTAGTGGTGCACTCATTGCCTTATGCATGTCATCTGATCATTATTAAGTGCTCTGATACCCGCGAGAGTCATGTACACGCTATGTAAAACTTTATAAATAAATAAAAGTGTTCTGGAGCTGTATTACTGAGATTCTATAGCATAAGGACAGTGTTCTAATCTTACATCTGGTTCATTTACATCAAGCGTCCAATGAGAATCAGGATTGCTTGATATCCTTCTGGTATTCTAGACCTTGGGGATTTGAGTCCTTGTTAGATGACTAGAGATTTGTAGAGAAAATCTAAACTAAAAACAGAAGTGCTTCATTGTTTAAATATAGTGAGCAGAGCCCTCTCCCACTGGGGGCTTGAAACAGCAACGTAACTGCAAATCTGGCTCTTGCAAAGGAGATCCTTTCAGAATGACAAATTAAAACATCAGTCACATTGTTTCAACTACTGTGTAATCTTAATTAGGTGTCAGACGAGGGTATGCTTCCTTTCTGGTCTGCTGTAATAGTCCTAATTAAGCCTTTATTTCTCCACCAGAACGAGCAAAAACATTTTTTTTACCTGATAATTCCAGTGCCCAGTTTTGCTCTTAGAGGTCGCAGCAGTGGGAGTGATTAAATACTCAATTTGTGTTGCACATCAGTAAAAGATAACTGTGTTGCCTACGTGAATACCTGGGGTGGAAGGAAAAAGTGTGCAATAAGGGACTAAATTATAACAATTGATTGACCTTGGGAAGTTAGACACATGCCCATAGATCACCTTGGCATGAGGCAGCAACATTTTACATGGAGCGTTATATTTAGCAACAAGCTGTAAAATTGTCCCTCTTCTAGCTCTACCTGCCTTACAGCTTTGTAAAGATGGCGGCCATCTTGCATTCGCGGGATCTTAGGTGTTGGGCATTAGAAGAGTCAGCGATGACAATGATTGGAGGATGGTGAAGACACTACGAACACTTTGCTCTACAACAAGCCTCTGTGACCATAGCTCTTAGTATGAGTAGTACAGTCAAAAGAGGTTAAACCTGTTCCCTAAAGTACATGAACTAGAATGAAACATTACCGGCAGGTTCAGAGAATGGAGGATATATATATATAAATATGTTTCTTGCCTTATAGACATAAAATGCAACTAAAGCGCCTTTATCCTTTTCGACTTTTTCAACAAGGAAATGAAATTGAAGAACTTTAGCTCTAGAGGTCGACGCTCTAGTCCCTTTTAGCATTGCCGGCATAAATGATGGGCACGCACTGCTGGTACTCATGTCCCCACGCAAATGGGATCAGGGACCAAGTACTCTGCCCAAGTCTGTACAAGTAAGGTATGTTACTCCCCTAAAAAGTTATATGCACTAAGGAATATGCCTAACAATAAAGAATGTCACCCCGTAAACCTAGAAAGTACAGATCGGCGATGCCCGCACTGCCGGTTCTCTCTACACACGACTCGGGAAGACATGTCTGAACACTCCTCAGTAAAAAAACTGTAGTCTGCTTTCGATTAATTCAGATCCTTTAAATGCTACAAATTAGAGTTTTTACACTTATCGAGGACGAAAGACCAGATGTCGTCTTCCTCACAGACACTTGTCTACATGATGACCTGACCTTAACCTATCACTACCAGCGGGTTACTTTATGTGCAGGAAAGACTATGTTAAAGCTGGTGTAGGAATAACCATAACACTAAAAGACTCTTTATATGTCCTCCACATTCTTGTTCTCGGGGGTCCTGATCTCCAGACACCCGGCACCGGGTGGCTGCAGGTTCTTAGAGGCCCTCCCAGATCTAATTGCAAGGCTAGTTATTGGAAAAACTAATGTAACCTATTGAGGGATCTTAATGATCATTTTAATGACACCAATGGCCTGATATCAGCAGGCATACTACACGACCATACAATTAACACAAAGAGTAGATGAACCCACTCACATAAAAAGACACCTCCTTGACATGCATTCTAGTAATGATCCCCAATATCAAAATCTTTAAAAAGCCCTGTCCTGTGCTGCAGTCAGACCACTTCCTGATACCAATGACTTTATTATGCAAATCACCACCAATAGGCACTACACTGGTTGCTTGAATTGACCGTAGTTGGTCAAAACTCAACAAGGATAAAAGGAAGTCTATTTTAGCTTTCTTTAAACCCCGCCCCTATGTGATAACCCCACTCTAGCAAATAAACTTGGAGATTGTGTCAAACAATGCCTTAATGAGGTTGTTCCAATAACTCTGATTAAACTAGGCCCCGGGCCTGACTGGCTTTGTTTATATTGAAGCACACGCAGGTCTCCATCAACGAAATTAGCCCCCACTGCAGTGACATAAGCCCCTAGCTCGGCAGCATTCCAAAACGTCCAGTAGCCAGTCCGGCCCTGACTCGGCCACAAGGGAAAAGCTTCCCCGTAGTTCACCCCTCACTTACCTCACCTCAAAAAAATGAATGCAATAAGCTGGAAAGGAAAATGAGGAAAATATATGATGAACATGAGAAAAACACCTATCGTTTAGCCATCAGAAATTTTCACCTAGAAATTAAAAAGGCCCAAGCTTCCAGTTATGAAACCAAAACTGACAAGGAAGCAAGTTCCCCAAGGGAGTTTTACAAATTGTCAAATGGCTCACCACCTTACACCTCTGGCAGCAACCTCCCAGAGCCCAGAGTAGCACTTTGCAATGAATTTTCAGCATTCTTTAAAAACATTTAATCTGACATATATTGTTCCTCACAGAAGACAAAAACACAAGTAAAGGCATCACTGAGAAATGTACTCCAAACCGGCCCACCTTATGCCACACAAACATCCTCCCCTTTACCAGTGAAACACTCCCACTCCCAACACTTTTCAGCATAGTGAAATTGGGCTCCCCTCTAAATCCAGCTCCACCTCACATACTCCTTCAAGGAATGGAATTTATCCAGCTGCGACCCGTGGAGGGAGTTACAGTGGGGCAGGAAGGTGGGGCAGGGTGGGGGGTGCTAAAAACCAGAATATGGATAATTGGAGGTAAGGAAACAATTTAATAAATAAAACGAATTACGTAGCGCGCCCTGCTACGCAAAATGCCTTCCTGCTCCACCGTAACTCCCTCCACGGGCCGTGGCTGGATTTATCCTTCCAGCACATCTACTCAATCTCACACTTAATACTGGACTAGTCCCTTCTAATGAAAACATGCTATGGTAATACTACTATTAAGAAAGTCTGTCTCGATCCCTCATGCCCCAATAACAATAAGCCTATATCCCTGCTCCCGGCGACAGGGAAGATTTCAGAAAAACATGTAAACCAATGTCTCTCCCTATTTCTAGAATAAAACTCTGTCCTTCACCACATGCAGACGGGTTTCTGCCCACAACATAGCACTGAAACCGCACTCTCAGCAGTTACAGAGCAGCTAATGAGGCTGCTGGACCAGGAAGGGTCCACTGCCATCATCCTACTCGACCTGAGCACCGATATTCTTACAGTAGACCACGAGATACTTCCACAAAGACTGAGGAGTGAAGCCACAATAAAAGTTGACGCTCTAAATTGGCACGCTTCCTTTCCAAACTATAGAATATACCAAGTTTAAACAAATTCATGCTATCCGGATACATCTCCCATTATGTGCGGGGTGCCACAGGGATCAGCTTTCAGTCCCACACTTTTTAACATATATATCTGCCCGCTCGCTGACATCGATCAGGACTTCGAGCTAGCAATTGTCACGTATGCTGATCACACACAACTGGTCGTCTCCCTTACACCTTGTAAAGCGGCACACTACCAGCAGCTGGCACCCTGTCTATAAAAAGTAGCCAGATGGATGGGAAATTGCAGTCTCAAACTAAATGGGGAAAAGGGAGAGATTATGGTACTGGGTAATAGATTCAACCCCCAGCAACTCTCGAATGGTTGGAGTGGTTCAGCAATGCACCAACCCCTACCTCCCCCATAGAAAGCCAGGAATGTGGCTTGACTCTCTAAGGAAGCGCAAGGAAAAAGACTTTCTGCCACCTGCGTTGCCATCCTTAGAACACTTTGAAAAATCCTAGACCTACTAGCTCTTCCCTCCAGAAGAAATGTTGTCCAATTACTAGTACTTTCTTGTCTTGACTATGGCAATTCCTTATATCTTGGCTCCACTAAACACATAATTAAAAGAATTAAAGTCATTCAAAACTTGGCAACACGGACGCTGTTCAATGTCCGAAAACATACCTCACCTAAAAATGCCTTGGGCTCCCACCAATGGCTCCCCATAGAGCAATGGGAAAAGTACAAGGCACTGTGCCTAGCACATACAGGACTCACACTGAAGAGTCTCTCAGATAAGTGTGTTGCTGACCCCCAAACCCCTAGCAGGGCTCTGATATCATCCACTGCCCGATTTTGAAGGTGCCTTGAATACAAAGGACTCCATAGGGTGGATGAGCCTTGTCCCATCTAGTCCCTAAACTATGGAACTTATTGCTCATTTAATTTAGGATAGTAGACAAGGAGATACTGTTTAGGAAACAGCTAAAAACTCGTCTCTTTCCCAACTAACTAATATCTCATTGTTTGGATCCCAACTCAACACAGGTGTAGTACTAAGGTTCGGTTAGTGCCGTTTAGCCCTCGTGTAGTCATGCGCTCTAGAAATCTGCATAGACCAGAATAGAGCAGATTATACTTAATAAAAGTTTCTGGGATATTCAGATTCCCACGAAAGAAAAGCATTCCATGTTAAACTATATTTCAGGAGAGACCGTTTGCTTCTTTATAAATTGACAGAGTGGGTAAAATGGACAGATGAAGACCACTGGCCATTGGTCGAAATGTCTTGCATCCATTAAACGAGGTAATGTAACGAGAGTAATGAAAATAATTTACCTGTACACGAAGGTGATGGGTGTGAAAAACTGGAGAGTGGTAACTAGAATGCTGTGTCTATGACTGGTACCCAGGAGGTGCTAAATTGTCATTGTTATGGAAGTTCTCATGTTCTTCATCCCATCCAAGTGCCACAATATATTCTCTCACCATTGACCACTTGATTATCTCTATTACAATTCGCCATTACCCCTCCCCCTTAACGCACACCGTTATCATAATGATCAACCCTATAGGTGCCCCAATTTATCCCTTTTAGATCTCAGTTAGAGACATCTTTAGCAGTCTGATGAGTGTGCATATCATCATGCAAAACACCCTCCACAAAAACACACAACATTTGATGCACATTCTATACAATACCCAAATATATATACAAATCAAGAAAGAGCCTTTTGGACAGCCCATTCCAGCCAGCTAAACTGTGGTTCACTGAACATTAGTCATTGGCTGATAGGGTTGTCTATCAGTGTTTGTGTATGTCCACAGTATTTTTTACATGTGTAATTTATAAAAAAAAAAAAAAAGAGTAGTCCGACTCCAGACACACTTAGCATTAAGTTCTTGCCCCTGCCCTCGAACACCGGTGCAAACAACCTCATCCACCCGATCTGCAATGCAGAACTGTTAAAAAGGTAGCAGTAATCGCATGCTCAGGAAAACCCCTCTGACCTTCTCAGGCAAGAAGTGGTTTAAGATGGCTTCTACAACACACAGGGTTTAGACAGAGCTTTGACGTTCCTAATATGAACCAGAAGAGCCTTTCATGAAATGGCTTGAAGAGTGCCAAGGATTGTTCGCGACATTGAGTACAAGAAGCAAAGGGTCTTGTGCACCCAGGTACGCCAAAGAGCTGTACGCAATGTCCTTTTGGGGGAATGCCAGTCCTGCCCAGGGGTGACCAGGTGTTCTTGACACCGTTAAATATGTATTATTTGGGACGGTCCTTAGATCTTGATGGTACTTGTGGTTTTTATAGACCAGACTAAGTTTTAGGATAGTAAACCTATACAGAGCGAGAGAGAATAAAATCCTCAACTTTCCTTTAAAAAGGAAGGTCGTAGTGGAGGTTTGAGTAGTGGCCCGTTTTATAGAATGTGAAGATTCTGGCAGCCGGACAGCTGAATTTACAGAATTTACTTTCACAAAAAGCCTAGGGTCAGTTTTAGTTTCAGACCCTGTGCTTGTTTTGGGACTAAAAGAATAATCAAACAAATAATAGCAACCTAGTAATAATAATTGGGAGACACGGATACTATGTGAAGATATCAGCCATCGGAAGAGTACCCATATACATGCTCTTCAGAACAGTGCGTGGTTGAGTGGGCATTGTAGGAGTCAAATCCGAGACCTACAGGTTACCATGTCACTCATCAGCAGTTGCATTATCATGCTGAGCTGCCATCTCCGAAATTCAAATGCAAAGTGTGCGTCGTAGTGTAATTGAGAGGTGTACCGATATGTGGATCCCCACTCACGACAAGTGACCAGGTTTATGTAAGTGTGCAGACTTCTGCAGAAGCAAGCTTTGCCAAATATCCACAGGCCCCGTCCTGTGGGAGGCAGGTACTATAGAGTTCCCCTCATTACAGCAGCCAGTGGTGCCGGGTAGGGTGGGTTCTGGGGTCAGTGAGGGGGTAGAGGGTGTGAGTACATTGGTTGTATGCAGGTAGGGCGAGGCATTGACAGCGAGGACTGGCCATGTAGGGTAGCTTTGGTTTCCATGAGGCATTTTTTGTTGTACATATTAATCACAATCTTGTCCTTTGAACTACCTTCTTTCTCATCTCACTTGAGCACCCACTTTTTCTTACTCTTACTGCATTCTGCAGTTTTCTTTTAATGTTTAATTAATTTATGAATATGAAAATAAATTTGTCTTCTGTAAGAATGATCAAACAAGAGTGATTGTTGTTTTTTTTTATCTAGTATGTGTTGGGTATATTGAACTAATACCATTTTTTGGACATACAAAGAAATACATCTCCTGTTTTTCCTTTGTGGATAATATCCACTTTCCCTAAAAAATAAGGTAAACATTAATCGGTGTTCTGATTTCTCTTTTTAGGACATGGTGGGGGGGGGGGGGCATTCTGGACCACCACTGCTCTGACAGCAGGCGGAAAAGTACCTTGAAAAAACAAAGGGCTACAAGTTCTGCAGCCTCACTTTGTATCATAACTACAGGTATCTATCTATACCATTTACACAAATGCACGCATCCATATATTTTTTTCAATATAGGTGCAGTTGGGTTTTTCAGACATAGGTCACCCGGTAGTAATGCGCAGGTCCCGCCGACTTCCAAAAGAGCACGCAAGCTGCAGCACGGCAAGAAGCTTCCGCGTTGTCCCACTGTTGTTGCGTCATCCCACCGCTGGCCTATTTGTTCTCATGGAAACCAAAGCTTCCCTATTGTAAGACATATTTTCACAATTTGCTATTGTGACATTTTTGAGATTTTGACCCCGTTTCTGTCATATTACAGATTCATTTTTGATGAAATTTTTGAGGGGTGGGCCAGATGTCCTTTCATCCTTTTCAGTGATTCTGTTGCTTTTCACTCGGGTTAGTTTCAAGGACGGTGGGCATTTCTCACGAGTGATTTGCGTCTGCAGTGAGGCAACTGTAACGTTAACACATTTTGGGTACAAACAGCATCAGGCCTAGTGTGATGATGACACCTCAAGCTATTTGGAAACACATTTGGGCAATGCTTTATCTTCCACAGAGAAACGGTGGATGCATTTCCCTGGTAATCTACTCCTGATCCAGCCTTTCCCTGGTAATCTACTCCTGATCCAGCCTTTCTAGCCTTCCTCTGCTAATCTACTCCTGATCCAGCCTTTCCCTGGTAATCTACTCCTGATCCAGCCTTTTCCTGATGATCTACTCCTGGTCCAGCGTTTACTGGTAATCTACTTCTGATCCAGCCTTCCCTGGTAATCTACTTCTGATCCAGCCTTTCCCTGGTTTTCTACTCCTGATCCAGCCTTTCCCTGGTAATTTACTCCTGACCCAGCCTTTCCCTGGTAATCTCTTCCTGGTCAAGCCTTTCTTCGGTAATCTACTCCCGATCCAGCCTTTACAGCCTTTCCCTGGTAATCTACTACTGATCCAGCCTTTCCCTGCTTATCTACTGATCCAGCCTTTCCCTGATGATCTACGGCTGATCCAGCCTTTCCAGCCTTTCCCTGGTAATCTACTCCTGACCTAGGCTTTAGTTGGTAATCTACTCCTGGTTCAGCCTTTCCCTCGTTATCTACTCCTGATCTAGTCTTTCCCTAATAATCTACTCCTGATCCAGCCTTTCCCTGGTAATCTACTACTGATCCAGCCTTTCCCTGGTAATCTACTCCTGTTTCAGCCTTTCCCTGGTAATCTCCCCCTGATCCAAACTTTCCCTGGTAATATTCTCCTGATCCAGCATTTACAACCTTTCCCTGGTGATCTACTCGTGATCCAGCCTTTCCCTGGTAATCTACTCCTGGTCCAGCCTTTCCTGCTTTTCCCTGGTAATCTACTCCTGATCCAGCCATTCCCTAGCTTCTACTCCAGGTCCAGCATTTCCAGCCTTTCCCTGGTAATACTCCTGATTTAGCCTTTCCCTGGCAATCTACTCCTAAACCAACTTTTCCCTGGTAATTTAATCCTGATTCTGTCTTCCTCTGGTATCTACTTAGTTCAGCCTTTCCCTGGTAATCTGTTCCTGATCCAGCTTCCACTTGGTAATCTACTCCTGGTTCAGCCTTTCCCTGGTAATCGTCTCCTGATCCTACCTTTCCCTGGTCATCTACTTCTGACCCAGCCTTTCCCTGGCAATCTACTCCTAACCCAGCCGTTCCCTGGTAATCTACTCAATGATCTAGCCTTTCCAGCCTTTCCATGGTAATCTACTCCTGTGACATCCTTTCCCTAGTACTCTACTCCTTTCCAGCCTTTCCATGATGATCTACTCATGATCCAGCCTTTCCCTGGTAATCTCCCCCTGATCCAAACTTCCCCATGTAATATTCTCCTGATCCAGGATTTCCAGTCTTTCCCTGGTAATCTACTTGTGTTCCTGCCTTTCCCCGGTAATCTACTCCTGGTCCAGCCTTTGCTGCCTTTCCCTGGTAATCTTCTCCTGATCCTACCTTTCCCTGGTCATCTACTTCTGACCCAGCCTTTCCCTGGCAATCTACTCCTAACCCAGCCGTTCCCTGGTAATCTACTCAATGATCTAGCCTTTCCAGCCTTTCCATGGTAATCTACTCCTGTGACATCCTTTCCCTAGTACTCTACTCCTTTCCAGCCTTTCGATGATGATCTACTCATGATCCAGCCTTTCCCTGGTAATCTACTTGTGTTCCTGCCTTACCCCGGTAATCTACTCCTGGTCCAGCCTTTGCTGTTTTTCCCTGGTAATCTACTCCTGAACCAGCCTTCACTTGGTAATCTACTCCTGGTTCAGCCTGTCCCTGGTAATCTACTCCTGATCCTACCTCTCCCTGGTCATCTACTTCTGATCCAGCCTTTGCCTGGTAATGTACTCCTGACCAAGCCGTTCCCTCGTAATCTACTCCTGGTCCAACCTATCCCTGGCCATTACTCCTGATCAAGCCTTTGCCTGGTAATGTACTCCTGACCCAGCCTTTCCCAGGCAATCTACTCCTGACCCAGCCGTTCCCTGGTAATCTACTCATGATCTAGCCTTCCCAGCCTTTCCCTGGTAATCTAATCCTGGGCCATCCTTTCCCTGGTACTCTACTCCTAGTCCAGCCTTTCCTGTTTTCCATGGTAATCTACTCCTGATCTAGCCTTTCCCTGGTAATCTACTCCTGATCCCACCTTTCCCTGGCAATCTCCACCTGATCCAGCCTTTCCAGCCTTTCCCTGGTAACCTACTCCTGGGCCAGCCTTTCCCTGGAAACCTACTCCTAATCCAGCCTTTCCCCAGTAATCTACTCCTGATCAAGCCATCTCCTGGTAATCAACTCCTGGTTTAGCCTTTCCCTGGTAATCTACTCCCGATCCAGCCTTCACTTTTTAATCTTCTCCTGGTTCAGCCTTTTCCTGGAAATCTACTCCTGATCCAGCCTTTCCAGCCCTGCAATGGTAATATACTCTTGATTGAGCCTTTCCCATGTAACCTACTCCTGATCCAGCCTTTCCCTGGTAATATACTCCTAATCCAGCCTTTCCAGCCCTTTCCTGGTAATCTACTTCTGATCCAGATTTTCCCTGGTAATGTACCCCTGGTTTAGCCTTTCCCTGGTAATCTATGCCTGGTTCATCCTTTCCCTGGTAATCTACTCCCAATACTGCCTTTCCAGCCTTTACCTGGTAATCTACTCCTGAGCCAGCCTTTTCCTTGTAATCTACTCCTGAACCAGCCTTTACCAGGTAATCTACTCCTGATCCAGCCTTTCCCTGGTAATCTATTACTGATCCAGCCTTTACCTGGTGATCTCATCCATCATTGAATTTAGGCAGGTTGAACCTTCCTAAAATTGGAAAACAATACGGTAATTACCATTGCATGCAGATTTTGGTGCATTAAGCACAAAATCCGCATGGTAGTCCTCAAAAACTAAAAGTAGGTGTTATTTACTGCACCAGATACATTTAGAATCCCATGGTATCAGATTAGGAATCAATTAAATGCTATAATGTGTTAGGAAATTATAATATCATTGAATATACATATCAAAACCTGAATGGCATGGAACAGTCCCTCTTTGACCTATCAATACACTCTGGTCCACATAGTTTACCGCAGATTAAAAAGTGCGATCCTTCTTGCAAAGATTAAACTCTCCTAGCATAGAGATGTACTTGGCAGACACTGTGAGTAGGGGAACAAAAACATTAAATTCCAACTTAAAATGTGTTTTATTGTCTGTCTATGTGGCACTCTTCAGGAATCTAATTTTAAAAAAAGGACTTCCCTTTAATGGCCAGCTAGCCAGCCGCCACCTCTCCTCCACCCTCTGTCTTCGTCATCTTCCTGTCCCGGCCTGCAGCAGGAAGCATCCGGCACCTTAGATCGGTACTCAGACTGGAACAGGTAAAATTGCTGTGTATGCAACCTGCTAGGAACATGCAAAGTGCGCATGAAGGGTTTGGTCAGCCGTAGAGCGCTGGCCAAATAGTTCATGCACACCTTAGGAGTGCACACCACTCCTCCCCTGATCTGGCCACCCCTGCCCCACCACTGACTAGAATTAGGAAAATAAAATGATAACAATACGTTATTATCATTTTATTTTTCCTTTTGAGCAGTGGGGCGACTGTCTTCTGCCTTAGCAGAGGAGCTGGCACTGCCTGCCATGCTGCCGAAGATAGTAACAACCCATTTACTAAACATCACAAGCCTACAAGTGTAGTCGGGCTAATTAGGGCCCCCAAAGCTAGAAGAATATCTTGGGAGAAAAGTAATAGTCAGTATTTTTTTTTTTTATCCTCATTTGCCGTCTCGCCACCCATATCTTCTAACTTAGTCCACCACTGGGCTTTTTATCTCATAAGCTAGTTAGAGTATCGAGGCATAAACTCCACCTATTTTGAGTCTGGCCATTCATCGAGCGATCTTTCTTGGCCATCTGACTCACCAAGTGTGTCTTCCTCTTACTCTGTTTTCGACCTGGAATCCCATATAATAAATACCAGCGAGATAGGCGCGGGCTTAATCATCGGAAAATCATACCAAATTATATAATTCAACCAAAACATACAAGGAAGGGTACCCAAAATCCTCGATTTTGCTTGGTGTGATCTGAAGTGTCAAGCTTAGCCATATACCTCATGGCTAAAATCCAGTCCATTGAGTTAGGACTAGATGGTGAGACCCATAACTTAGATATATCTCTACAAGCTAGCAACATGGCATAAAAGGTAAGTCTTACATTATCATTCATGCTTTTGTTTTCTAAATCATATCTCCCCGTTATTATTAATTCAGGGCTTACCTCCATCCGCAGGTTCAGAGTTTTAAATAAACAGTTACTTACATCCAGCCAGAATTGTCTTATATTTGGACAAAAGACGAACATGTGTAGATCATCCGCTTTTGGGGTCTTGCATTTCGGACACACCACAATTCCGCCAATTTTGAATTTGTATAATCTACGAGGGGACCAATATGCCCTATGGATAGTAAACAAAAGATTTTGCCTTAAATTTGCGGGTTTAACAATACTGTAAAGCATAGACATCTTTACTTGCCATTGGTTCTCTGTCGCGATCTTCGGCAAGCATTCCATCCACAGAACCTCCGGTAGCATAAATGGTCCATCTTCCATTTCCAGTATCATCCAATACCATGTGGCCACTTTCTTCTTGAAGGTCCCTATCCCCAGCTTCAACTCAAAATCGTTCTGAGTCCCAATTACATTTTCTGGATCATTTGCCCAACTCTGAATCTCTAGATACTTATATCTCGAGAAGACCTGACCCCACAGATGTTGGCAAAGGCCCCAAGACAGCAGTTTACCATCCTGGAACAAATCTTTCCATCTCTGCAAAGCATCCTCTTATTTCAACTGAAAGGCCAAAACATCTTTTGTCCAAAGTGGAGCTCCAGGAGAGTCCCATATTGGGGCAATATAATTAAATAAGGCAATTTTAATATTCTTCCTATTTTGTACCATACCTCCGCCAAGTCCCGTAAATCCCCGGATCTGCAAACTTATATAAAACACCAAAATCATCATATCCGCAACTTTTCAGCAGTACACCAAATATATCTCCAATCGTTGCTTTAGTTAGGGTACCGAACATCATCCTACAATTCTTTAAACAAAAAGCCCAGGCATAAATTTGTAAATCTGGAGCAGCCGACCACCTTTATTGATTCTCCTCCTTAACTTTTTCCGCGATAGTCGTGCACCTTTTGATGCCCAAATAAATGATGCTATCTCACTCTGTAATTTGACCAACCATTCTTTTCTAAATCCAACTGGGATAGTCTCAAACAAATACGTGACTTTTGGCACAATCACCATCTTCACAAGATTGGTCCGACCATATAGTGACAGTGGAAGATTCATCCATCCTTTTGAAATGGCCACGACTTCTTTCTTAATCTTGAGAAAGTTAGTTTTAGCAAGATCTTCAATATTTTGAGTTATCCTGACCCCCAGATACCTCATTTCTGATTTACTAATTACCCCTTCCGTATTTAAATTCCAAGCCATTATCTCGGTTTTATCCTGATTTATCTGATAACCTGAAACGTTTCCAAATTCCTTCATTATTTTCACCAAATTTCCCAAAGAATGATGCAAATTAGAAAAATAAATAATAATGTCATCCGCATATAAACCCATTTTTTTTGACCAATCACCAACTATAGAAGGGGGTATCTCTTCTGAGGCTCTAATTCTGCAAGCCAGTGGCTCTATGTATAAATTGAAGAGCAAGGGCGATAAAGGACCCCCTTGTCTAGTACCACACATCACTTTAATGGGATGAGTGAGAATTCCATTGACTAAAACGCGTGATATCGGAGAACAATACAAAGAGAAGAGAGATTGAGTAAAGTTCTTTCCTAAGTTGAGATATTGCACAAGTGTTTTCAAATAAGTAAAGTTAACTCGATCAAAAGCCTTGGTGGCGTCTAAAGCAATCACCGCCAAGGGGTACTCATAACTGGAAGCCATATCTATTATTCCGATCAGAGTAAAAGTAAGTTCTTTCAAGTATCTCCCCTTAACAAAGCCTTTTTGGTCCTCATGGATCAGTTTATGAATAACCTTACTAAGTCTGTCGGCTAAAATTTTTGAAAAAAACTTATAATCACAGTTCAAAAGTGATATAGGTCTATATGCATCTAAGCTGCTGGGTGATTTTCCTGGTTTAAGTATTAGTGAGATGGTTACCTCATTCCAAGAGCTAGGTATAGTTACCTCCCCTCTAAAAACTTGATTAAACAGTTGACACAGTGTGGGAGCAATGGAATCAACTAGGGCTTTATATACTTCAGCCGGGAGGCCATGCGGGCCGGGTGCTTTCCCTCTTTTACTATCTTTAATCACTTTAACCACTTCATCTTGCGAAATTTCCCTGTTTAGTGCTCCCATCCAATCATCAGAGAGAGGTTTCAAGAGATGTAACCAATTTTCCATTTCAGTTTTTCTTGGACAAAGATATTCTGTGTAAACATTTACAAAGTAGGCATGAAAAGCGTCTGCAATTCTTTTGCTATCTGTTATAACTTCTCCTGAATCCATCTTTTTAATTTCTTTTATTTGATTACGTATTAAATCTTTTTTTGCTTTCCACGCTAGCAGTTTGCCACACCCTTCTCCATATGAGAAGTGAGCAAGCTGGCTTGCTTCCCATCTTTCTTTAACTCTTTGTGAGAGTACTGCTGTGAGTTCTATTTTTAAATCCAGGAGCTTATTTTTAACTTCCTCTTCAGTTACATTTCCTCTTGTTCTAATTCCACTACCTTCCCAAGCTCGTATTTCTTTTTCCAACTCTAAAATCTTGCTGTAATATAGTCTCCTCTTTTTAGCACCCTGAGCTCCCAATCTCCCTCTCAGGAATGCCTTACATGTATCCCATGCTATATCTTCTTTAGCTGATCCTTCATTTATATCTATAAAGACTTGTAACTCAACCTTTAGGGTTTCTAGATAATCTTCATCAAATAAAATGGTGCGGTTCAGCCTCCAGATTGAACTCAAACCATCTGTTCCTAATTCTAGATTTAAACCAACAGCTGAGTGGTCAGACATATGCGCTCCTAAGTGTATCACTTTCGTAACCCGATCTTTCAACCTGATATCTACTAAAAAAAAATCTATTTGTGAACTGTGATTGTATTTTTTATTATGAAAGGTAAATCCTGACTGCTGGCCTGCTTTCAATCTCCAAATGGCGCATAACCCTTGCTGTGCCATAATCGACCTTAACCTAGATGACATTTTACCATTTACCACAGCCCTGCTATTTCCTGTCCTGTCTAATTTACAGTCTAAAACTGTATTGAAATCTCCGGCCATAATTATTTTCCCAGAAAAATCTAATAATTCTGTCGCTAGGTTATCCAAAATCGTTGGGTCATCGACATTCGGTCCATAATACCCGACTACTACCAATACTTCCCCTGCCACTCTTATCTTAACAATCGCCCATCTGCCTCTTTTATCTGCTGACTTGTCTTCCATAACAATATCAACCCCTTTCCTAAACAAAATTGCCACCCCTTTCGTTACTATCTCTTGGGGTGTAAAAACAACGCTAGCAATCCATTTCTGAGCAGAGAAAATTTCCTTACTTTCTTTTTCAGTTAAATGAGTCTCTTGTAAGATAATCACATGAGCGAGGGAGTCTTCTAGATATTTCAATATCAATTGTCTCCTAAATTTTACCCGTAGACGATTAACATTCCATGTGAGGAACCTTAGCTCCTTAGTCTTAGCCCCAGTCATATAAGGTGGCCCACGGTTCCCTTTTTTTTTTTTTTTGGTGGCGAAGATGCTCCTGAAGACTTTTTTTTTTTTTGCTCCTACTTCTCTCCCCACCCCCCCTATTACCTCCCCCCTACCCCTGCCCCTACCCCAAAATCCCCCTGTTTCTCCTCCTCCCCGCCCTTCTCCCTCCCTGGAAAACCCAACCAAAACTCCCATGGCCTAGGCCAGTGGATGCCGCAGTAGCGGTGCCTCTATTTTCCTGTAGCACTTATTCATTGTTTTCATGGGTGTAAAACAGTAATCTGACCTATTTAATACTATTCTTCTTGACATTGATCCAAAAAGGCATCTACCTCTACAACTACACGAAACGTGTACATTTTATTTTGCCACATTACTTTTAGAAAAGCAGGGAATTTCAATTGAACAGTTGCCCCCATAGCTCTAAGTGGCGCCATTCGCTTTCCTAATTCCCATTGTCTACTTGCTGTGGCTGGTGATAAATCTTACCTAATGTCTACTGCAATTCCATCCACAATTATATTCCTTTTCTTGAGGGCTGCTGTCAGAATCTTCTCTTTTTAGTTGTACGTTAGGAAATTAATGAATATTTTTCTTGGTGTAGAGCGATTTGGATTCAACCGAAAGGGGTCTCGGTGAACTCTCTGAATGTCACGTAGCAAAGTTTCTTCTGTCTCTTCTAACTGTAGCTCCGTTTTTAACAATTGAACTACATAACTTTTTATGTCCGACCCCTCCTTTCCTTCTGGTAATTTTAAGATATTCAAATTATTACGCCTTTGCATATTTTCCAATCTCTCAACTCCCTCGTCAGTCTTTCGTTCTTTGAATTTTATAATCTCGATTTCTTTGCGATTGTCCAAAATTCTCCCCTGCATCACTTTCATCTCTGTCTCAATCACTTCTGTACGAGTACTTAATTTATCTAGTTTGTCCTCAAGTAGACTGCATGTAGCACTTATACGCTCCTGATTTCTTTTTGAGGCTTCAAAACCCATATGAATATCTCTTTCCAACTTTCTTAACAGTGCCAATACCGACATATCTGGTGTGTCTGCGCTATTCTGCTGAAGGGCTATCTGCATCTTCTCCAATCCTTCCTGAGATATTAACGCTTCATCCACTTTCCCTACCTCTATCTGTCACTTCTTCACCTATTCCTCCTATTGCTCCTGCTACTCCATCAACTGCTAGTGGTATATTCAGCTGTTGAGGGATCTCTACGTCAGTCATTTCTGCGGTCACTAGCACAACTTCTCCCTCCTCAGCTTCCATCTCAATTGCCAAAGCCTGAAAGGGATTTGGAGTTAAGTGCGCAGACCAATCCTGCTCCTCTATGCCTCCGAGCAAAGGCTGCACTATCTTTCCACCCTTAACAGAGAAGGGGATAGGGTTCTGAACTGGCAATGCAGAGTGTGGTTTCAAAAGCAATACCTTGGGAACTGGCTTAAAATACGAATTAAGCAATGGGGTCGTAACTAACTTATGTTCAGGCCCCTTTTGCTTTCCCTTTTTCGTATCTTTTTTTAAGGAACACTCTCCTAACTAAGTGGTTTTGGCCTCTTTGATGGAGCACTCTTTGAAACTTTTTTGTGATAATTTAGGCTTGCCCAGAGCAGGTTTGTTATTGTCGGATTTAGTACTCCTTAATAAGTACCTGGGACGCCCCAACACCAATTTCTTAGTATCTATCTCACTCCTTAATTGCTCCGAATCAGTATCCGCTGGGAACAATACTTGTGTGGCCTCCAACAAACCCTCGGCGCCTTTTACCTCCAAGGACACGGACTTTGCCAAAGATTCTTCTCCTCTCCCCCGACCTCCGCTGGTTTGTGTTCCAATCCTGGCTATCATTCGGCATCCTCTGCCGATTTCCTGAGCCGCCCTTCCCCAGCTCCCGCTCCGCGGTCCCGCTGGAAGACGCGACTCCGCCTCCTCACTCTCCGCCCTCAGCTGCACGGAGGTCTCCGCCATACGCCGTGAAGCGCCAGCAAACAGCCTCCAAAATTACAAAAAAACTCACTACAAACTCTTGCAACCGCGCCAGGACGCCCCTTCGCTGGGGCAGCTGTGCGCCGAATAAAAGTTATTAACATAACATAACATAACATAACAGAACCCGTACGCTCAGACAAGTAAGCGCCTCCTTGAATCTACTCGCAGTACTGTCAGTTACTGACAATCACCCCAACCAGGCATCGCCACTGCTCCTGACATCCGCGACCAGCTAACTAGCCGGCCGCCATGTTTTCCCCCGTGTTGACGTAATAGTCAGTATTAATGTATATTAAATTAATAATTAACTGTCGTGGTGGTCTTCTATAAATAAACCAGACAGCGCCACCTTGTGGCAGACTGTCACAAGCCCCGGTGTTCACAATTAAATGCGGGTGCCGAGCACCGGAAACCACTGGCTCAAATTAAACACTGATGTCAGTGTTTGTTGATGAAGCTTTCAGGGCCACTGCAACATGCACTCAAATAAGAGATAGCTACTCTCCACTGTGGCCATAAGTGGGGGCTATATTACAGCACATCCACTAAATATGGCATTGCTTCTAGAGAAAGGGAGCCCTAAAAGTGCAATAGGTATATTTACCGTAGGTTGTGACTATCTTGCACCAGAGTTGTTAGTGTTTCACACGGACCTTCATATTTAACTCATGCATTTGTTTTGTTGTCTTGATGCTTTATTGTTTATCTCCTTTTTAATACTATTGGAAACAAGCTTTGGTAAAGCCAACATATCTGAGAATAATGTGCTGCTACATGTCACATAATCCTATTAAGCCAGGCAAGAAACAAAGGGCAGACTTTATTGAAGTCCCCCTTCCTTCATACAGTTCCAAAGTACGGGGATTATAAGGATTAAGAGAGGGAAATGTGAAAGCTGGGAAGAGAAAAGATAGAGGAAAGAATAAAACAAGAGAGGATGAGAAAGCGTGAACGCCAAAGGTAGAGGGATTGGGTGGATTAAGAAAGTTCGTGAAAGATAGGTGAAGCAAGAGAAGAAGATAGTGGGAAAGAAGAATAGAGTGAAAAAGAAAGAATTAAAGAGTGAGAGAGAAAGAGAGTTATGGGAAAAAAGAGATGGGATTTGAGAGGTATTCTCTTCTTTCATTTTTGTGTTCATTTTTCACTTTGTCGGAAAGACAAAGTGAAAAATGAACACAAAAATGAAAGAAGAGAATACCACAAGGAGAGAGAGAGTGGGAGGCTGACACATGGTTTGTTAGTGGTAATTTCCTATTGCGTGGAGATGTAGTGCTGTCCAGAGTGATGGGTGTCAGCTCCTCTCTACATAGTATAATGAATGTGGCCGTTCTGATATTTATGGTGATGGACAAGGTTTGTCTTAATTGCAGCTACCTCTGTTTTCCAGACCGACCCATTACAACAACTCATATTAATCAATGAAGCCCAACAGTGTGTTGTCCTCCCATACTACCTGTGACCGTGATTACCTAAAGTATTCAGGCACCTTCAATCTACATAGAATGGATGATCATCAGATCTACAAGTCCCTTCTGCGTTCTTCTAACACACGTGAACAGATGTCCACCACATTGTTGCCCTCTAGATTTGATTGGCTGGAAGGGGGTGACAGCGAACATGAAGCTGCAACTTGTCTACTAACATGGCCACTGCCACCACTCACAAAACGTTGGAACTATCCAAGTTAGTCTGCTACATCATACTTAATCCAACCAACGCTGATAGCAGCCCACTAACTAACATCCCTCGTAGCAGTAGCAGTGAATTCTGGTAGCAGGTTGCAGCAAGGATGGACACTCAGACCCCTAATGCTTTGATCTCCGCTCCAAGGTGCAAACTCTGAGAGTTTCTCCAGTCTCTTGCTCTCAACAACTATGTACCTTAAAAACTCAAGAAAAAGACCAAAAATCCAACCTTTAAATCAGATTCTTAAACACCCCAACCAACTGATGACAGATATGCGTTGCCTTTTAATCTGCTATTGATACCACTCAAATTGTTAAAAAAGAAGGCTACTGACAACCCAAAACCTGCCTCCTCGCAGTCTGTCTCTATCAAACCTCTCCCAGGGACTCAACCACCTACTCCATCCATGGTAGTTTATTACCTAGGCTGGACTGGCCATAGCGGGCACCGGGTGTTTCCCCGGTGAGCTGGAGGAGTGGTGGCTGGTTTTGTACCCCGTGGGGGCCGGTTTTTCAGCAGTGCTGCAATATTGGCCAATGTAAGATAAGTGGGAGCGGTGCTTCTCACTAGCACACTCCATCCCCCCGCTCCCGTGGCCGGTCGAGTAGCAATCTTGTAGTTGCGAGCCCACTGTCTTTAACCACTGCACTCCTATGTTTGCGTAGGTTGCACTTCTCACTTTGATTGTTATTCATTTATTTATCTATGCAAAACCCTCTGTTAGCCATTTGGGTCTGGTATATGCTATATAAGACCTCAAAATAAATAAATAAACACATACCTCAACTCGTGGCTTGCAGTGACAGCGGAATTTCAATTGGAGGTGGAATCGGAGTTAGTGTGCCATCCGTTTGTCTAGCAGGGAATTTAAGGAACGAACGTAAATAGATGCATTTGAGGTTGTTGTCATACTATCCAATGGAGAGCCCGGCCCCCAATCCAAATTGCCAGTTGGTCATCTCACATGCTAATAAAAGTTTTTTTCATTTCAAAAAGTTTTTTTAAATTCTTCCGCTTTTTGCAAATACTGTGGAGAACAGCATTTTTGGCTAGCTTGTATCACAAACTTTATAAATGTATTTTACCAACTTGGGGACAGGTACTTAAATAATTCTAATATTTTCAGCCACATTCCCTTTATAATTATCACAGTGTGTATCGACACAGAGGCCATAATACCTTTTCACATTCTGACAAGGGACAGGTTTCTAGGGGCACACCTTCTTTCGCAGACATGTCTTTTTATTCAGGGGTGTTTCTAGAGCCGTGTAGCAACAGGGGGTGTTTTCTGAGCGTTATTTATTCAAATATGTATAGCACAATCGTCTTTCCAGGAGCCTTCCCCTTTTCAAGTCCAATCTTCAATTCTTCCTCACATAAACGTCTAATACTGCTCAAGCACTCGTAAAATTAATGTTCTTGTTATTTAAAATAAATCATTACGAATAGTTTTGAAGTTCGAAACGTATGAAGTACACTTACATATTGTATGTGCATCACACTCCATCAGTTAGGGACTAAAGACTGGATAATGTTTCCAACAACTGGGCAGGAACCAGTTCGTGTATTTGTCAGCCAATTAGGCAGTTTATCACCTAAATTAAACAAAGCACATAGCTTTCTGTAATTTGACATGTTCTGCAAAGCATCCAGACTTGTACAAATAAAATGATTCCGTAATTGCCACTAATGAGTGCTTGTGGGATAAGAAATATGACGTGCCAGACAATTATGAAATTCTGAGAATGGCAAACAGGTCTGCGATGCGTTGCAGCTGACCATCATGATAAAAGATGCATTACAAATTTATACTTTTCAATTAAAAAGGCAGCTAATTAGCCCCTATCTCCTCCCCCCGAATGCGTTTGATGCCAGGGGAGCTGGCAGGCTCTCTCAGAATCCCACTTCAGCTTTTAAAGAGGGCACACAGGCTTGAAGAGGTTGGCATGAACTAAAACTGCGCTCCTCTCAAGGAACACCGCAGCCCAGATAAATCGAGCTAGGGTAATATTGGCGGGGAAGGGCATTAATGAAGCAATAACACATTCAATGTGGATGTGGAGATTAGAGGTAGTTTAGACACTTAGAGATGGAGCGGGGAATTGTAAATGGGGTTGAATATTGCAGGTTTGGTGATAGGGCATTGAGGGTCAATAGGACATCACTATGGCGATAGAACCTAAAAGGGAGGGACACAGATTTAAGAAAATTCACTGAGATATGGTGCTGTTTTCCTCTCTCCCTACCCTGGCGCAAATTAGGCTGCTATGCACCAATGAAAATACCTTTGCACCGGAGTGCAAGACTATGGCCCACATGCATAAAAGCAAAAATCGGTCGCAAACTTTTTTGACCGGTATTTTTGCATTTTGGGATGCATCATCCCAAATGCAAAAATCACAATTTAAGTAATCTGTAAATTGTGATTACTTAAATTGCCATTGCATTTAAGGAATCACAAATTGAGATTCCTTAAATGCAATGCAGTAAAGTAAAAAGACTAGCGATTTCGCTAATAGGGGCCACAAATTACCATGTAGTCGTACTACATGGTAATTTGCAAAAACTTTGAAAAATGCACTAAAGTGTAATTTTCAAAGCTCCCTTTTACACACACACATGCCCTTGTGGCGTGTGTGTGTGCAAGATGTACTCATATGCAGATTTCAGGGGTGCAACAGGGTGTCCTTTTCATTCCCTGGCACCCTTGAAATTTCATTCTCAATTTGTGATTCTATAATTGAGTATCGCAAATTGAGAATGTCTTCCCATTCATTCCTATGGGCCTCTAGGCCTATAGGAATAAATGGGGAGGAATTCCTTAATTGCGACTTGCAATTTGCGAGTCGCAATTAAGGAATGTTTAGAAATCGCTATTTTTTTAAGCGATTTCTAGATGCATAGCCTTTTGCTATTCCTTATTAGCGAATCTTTATTTTTCGCAAATAAGAAATCTCAAATGGCATTGTTGATGCATGTGCCAGTATGTGTGAACTGTAAAATATAGTTTTTGCAATAGAAGGCAAAATTTCCAGTACAAACTGTATACCTTGACACCGTTCCTGCTTTGTTTGAGCACTCTACAATATGTGCTACACACATGAAAAGTTGGAAAAAGGAGAGAAATCAACACCTTTCTCCTCATTACGCGTGCCTCGAGGAGGCATAAGATTTTGGCAAAAATTCCCGCCTATTACTATTTGCAGATAGGGACTTGCATCAAAACCCACGGGAAGTTGCATAGTAACAAAAACAAAGAACACCCAATTGACGCAAAGTAAAACAATGCACTACACAGCACAACCTTCAGGAGAGATAGAACATTAGAGCTCTAAAAGCCATTTTAGGTGGGATAGAAATCTTTAGAGATGAGATTGGTCAGTTAAGGAACCAATTACAAGCTGGTGTGTCCAATATTAATGAGGGAAGCAATAATATATCATATCATTTCTGTAAAAAAAAGGATTAATATTCTGTATTTCATTCTATTTTTCTTTTGAAATTTGAATGCAAGAAATTTCATCTGTTGACTGAGGACTGTGTATCCGTTTCCAATGTATGTACGTTACTTAGTTGTTTCTAAGTGGGCAGGTGCCAGTCTGCACTTAGAAAATCATTACTTTGTATCTGATCACAAGTGCTTGTAGATGGCCACATGGTGGTTAGATGGGAACTCCGTAGAGGAACTTTGAAGTTTTTTTTCATGGGATTACATTTTGCAGACATAATTGTATTAATGTTTCCTTGTAAATTCCAATAGGATAATTTTAATTTTTAATCATTTTTAAAAGTCTGATCTTCTTCAGTTTTGCTTAATTAGAGTATTTTTTTTAACTTGCAGTTGTAGTCGACCTTCAATGCCTTTAATGCTTGCATGAATTGTTAGGTTGTGCTGTAACACACCTCGTACATATTCTTGGTTTTCTGACCTATCTACAAATTGTGTGGCAAGGAACTCTGAAAACAGTTTACCATTGTGTAGTGCTAAATAGTAGGTGTAAATAGCATTTGTGCCCATTTTAGCAGTCAATCCTATTTGGATCAAAAGTGCAAAATGCCCTTGCTCCAGGCAATAGAGAACTAGGGGGCATATTATCAAGGACGGGCGATACATTATCGCCGCTTTTGCGGTGATATTGGGCTTGATAATATGCTCTATGAATTCCTATCGAAGCCCATGTTAAATGTCTTCACATCTAACATGGGCTTTGATAGGAATTCATAGAGCATATTATCAAGCCCATTATCGCCACTTTATCGGCAGTTTCCTGCGGCGATAATGTATCGCCCGTCCTTGATAATATGCCCCTAGGTAGTATAACAATAGCAAAAAACCAGTGCAAAATCTGTTTGCTCATATTAGTCCTTATTACTTACCACATGTGACCTGACACCCTTGGGTGGTAATCCCCCAAACCTTTTACCTTTACCTCTCCTGTTTTGCTTGATTTGGTTTTGTTGACTTTAGGACTCTCTGGACCTTTCTGCTGCTAACGTGCTAAAGTACGAGTGCGCTCACCACCGAAAAATCATATAATTGGCTTTGCCCTGATTGGAATTTTTATTTACTTCTTAGTCGCTAGGAAAGTGGTACCACGGCCAATAAATTAAATGTTTCTAGTAGGCATGCAGCACTCATTGTGCCGCCCACTACAGTAGCCTTTATAATATGTCTCAGGCCTGCCACTACAGCCTGAGTGCAATTTTAAACTACCATTTCTACCTGGCGAAATAAACCTCTTGCAAGGGCTCAATATTCCTTTCTAATGCAAATTTGGCACCCCTAAGGTCAGCCTTAAACAGCCCTTAGGTCAGGGTGCAGTAAATTTAAAAAGTTCAACTTGTACTTTATTAAGTGATGGTTTTGATTGAGAGCAGATAGGAATGTCAAGTTTGTTCTTGAATGCCTTGTAATTTAAAACCCACTTTATTGATAAAGTTGTATTTTAAGTCAAAATTCTGAAAATGCCACGTTTAGAAAGTTAGCATTTTCTTGTTCTAGCCATTTCGTCGCTGCAGCCTGTTGCCTGGGTCCCATGACTAGGTGCAGTTGGCCTCCCAGACTGCCAAACAATAGAGGAACTGGGTCTTAGCAGTACGGGCCATCCTGACTTGAAGCGATGGGCTGCTGTCACCTGTCCCAGTTGCACTACGAAGACACTGCTTCAGATCACATAAAAGGAACTTGACACCAGGGTCAGATTGGTAATGGGGGAACTCGGGCAATGGCTGTGGGGCCTGTATCCAAGTTCCAGATGTGGCCTGCTTTTTCGGCCTTATTGGGGGCTGATTTGGGCAGTAACTGTGCTGTTCTGATACCGCCAGTGGCCCAGTGTGTACCTGAGTGGCGTTTCTGGAGGCAAATGGGCCTATGTTACTTCCCTTTTACCAACGGGGCGGAGGTGTCACTCCATTTCTCTCACTGGGACAGCCCATTAATGTATGCATATTGAGCTGGAGCAGGGGGCCTGAGAAGAAGTGGCCTCGCTGGTTTTCAGTTGTGTATCACCAGTGTGAACTAACCTGTGCATTTTTTTTATCTAAGTAAAGTTAAGAAAACATGCCTCTGTCAGGGACCACCCCTTCTTTTTATTAGACTACGCCGAAGCAGTGTTTTGCGGAAAAGCAATATGCAAATGTGGGCCACTTTTTTGTAGCATGTCCGGGTCGATTTTTAATCCCTATCCAACCCTGCTTTACACTAGCCTATTGTGCCCTCAGACTCACTGGGACCAAGGTAGGGAAGGAGGAAATTCCAAACACTTCTATGGGGGAAAACTTCAGAAGTTTCTTCCACTTCAACGCTGGCATCAGGTATGAACAGAGAACCATCTGACCCACTCTTCAGTACACTCCTGGACTTGTGGATACTACAAAGGAAGGACTGCCTGCTCGCTGAGGCCTGCCCTGCTGAGAAGGAGGACTAGACGTGCTCTCCTTCATCTCAGGGTACCTGAGTGACTCCCAGGGTCCTCTCACAGACCTCTTATTCTGATATACAGGGACAAAACAAGCTAAATCGGTACCCTAGCGGAATGACAAAGAGTACAGTAAAACCTTGCCACACAGCTTCATCCGGACATATGATGATGATAAGTAGCCTCGCAGACCATCGCCAAGGACATAAGGCACAGTCCTCAGCTGGCCAAACATAATCCTGTGCAAGAGTTATGCACCATTGTGATCGGCCTAAACTAATGTAAATGTAGTAAATGTAGTATACTTGTAAAGCGCACAGCTGCCCCAGCAACGGGGCGTCCCGGCGCTGTATAACTCTGGGGAACCCGTCCTGGCTTTCCCTGTGGGATGGTCCCTTGCTGGGAGTCCCCAAGGTGGAGCCAGGCATCCCTGGAATTGGTGGGGCCGTTGTGGAGATTAGGCAAGCTAATGCCCAGAGTTGCTGAGTGGAACCCCTGATTAGAGTAAGCACCGAAGCGAGAATTATCAAGTCCGCTGAACAAGGTCCACGACCCTGCCGCGTCGGGAATTGAACCTTGGTCCCGGGCTGACTTCTGCTCTCAGGCCTGCCGCCTCTAACCAGTGAGCCACACTACTCCACTAATGACTTTGTCTTGTTCCAGCATGACCAGTTACCCTCAGTTAATGCAAAGCGTCAACTGAGGGTAACTGGTCGTGCTGGAACAAAACACTAGTTTTATCTAAATCTTAAAAAATGTAAATCTCCTGTTCAACTGACTGGATTTTTGGCAATTCGGTCTCAAATAATGTATTACATCTACTCTATTTTTCTAAATTAATGTGGGATTTTTCTTGTACTGTGTAAGTGCTGCATAACATTTTGAGCATTTGTTGCATTCCGTCCATCAACTGTTTCTTTTGCATATGTCGGCCTAAGTGGGAAGGGTATGCCCAGACGTGGGTCCTGTGCTCACTACACCACTAGATTCGAGCTAGCCTGGCTGATGAAGGGTGATGCACTGAAACTGGTCCCAGAATGCTTGTTTACGGTCCAGGGAGGACCTGGCTTGGCAGTTAAGGCTGGACTGAACCCACAAGGAACAGGGTCAAGGCTGATTTGCATATGGCTGGGTCCAAACTGGGGTGGTGTGGTGAGCAAAAGAATGATGGATTGAACCCAGATCCTTGTGACTGGGGGTGAATGTTTGCATTGTCCAGCATTGCATCCATCAACTCTTTCTTTTGCATACAAATTTGACTCATTGCCTCTAAGGTAAGCCTAATTGCTCTGTGCTAGGCTACCAGAGGGTTAAACATAGGTTAATTTAGTTACTTTTTGTGGGTCTCCCTGAAAAGGATTGTGGTTGTTTCTTGTGCAGGGTTAACACCCCTCTAAACTAATAACACAATAGTACACGACTAATACCTGATACTTAGTGACTTAGGAGCTGATGTATACTTTTTCGGGCAATAAATATGTCCATCAGAGCAAAAGAGTGAATTACTCTGACAGAGCCCCCCCCCCACCATGTATAGAAATGGCCACCAATCCGCCAGTCATTTCTCAAACATTGGCAAGATTAGCTTTTCACAGGTTGATGTCAGTGTTTTTTCTAGTTTGGCACATGTCTCCGTACCCATGATGGAGCCGTCGGTCAAGCGTATGTTATTTTTCAAAAAGAAAATCCAAAGTCAGATTTTCTTTTTGGAATTCAAATAAAACAATGCCCCCTCGACATGGGAGTTACCTCCCGTGACAAGAGGGTTTTTTTATTTTTCTACTGCCTCTTACCCCCAGAGTAGTAAAAAATTGCTATTTGTCTGCTCTTCTGAATGTATCGGGCAGGTCGACAGAGTATCCTTAATGCCAATATAATGGTCTGCCCACCAAATCTAAATGCGGGCGGACCATAGTTTAGCAACAATAGATCAGGATAGAGCACTGATTTTCTCAAATTTTTGGGAGGGCTTCTCTAGCCAGAAGTGTCTATATCCTCTAGTCAGAATACATTTCTAACTAGAGGAGCCCTCCCAAAACTTGGAGAAAATCAGTGCTCTATTCTGATCTACTGTTGCTAAACTATGGCCCGCCCGCATTAAGATTTGGTGGGCAGACCATTATATTGGCGTTAAGGATACTCTGTCACCCTTGCGATATATAGATCATTGTGTTAGTGCTAATCTAATTTGCACTCAGGTGTTTTTGCACCTGTTAGCCTTTGGGCCTACATGCACCTTCTAATAAGATCTTCCTGCAGCTATGTCTGTATTACACAGGCTAGTAGTAATGCTACTCAGTATGTATGCAATAGATTCTTGTAGGATTGTACACAGCATCAGTATAGCACAGGCTCTTCATCGAAGCTGCTTCAAAGGCATGTAAGTTCAGATAATACTTTGGGGGTGTGGTCATTGGGGAGTGTCTTCTTATTTTGACTAGAGGTTGTTGCACCAACTACATATAAATGATCTTGCATGTAGACAATAATATCAATTAGTCGAAAGAAAAGTGAATAATAACTACTCCAGTTACTTGGAGACCTTAGTGAGATCTGTTTATCAATCAGCAGCACAAGGCTATACATGTATACCAGTAACAACATGGGATTTTATGAGGTTAACAATTACTCTCTCATCTGGGTGAAGTTTCTAGGAATTATAAGGCTGCAGTGCCTGTAGATCACTACCCAAGCATCCAGGTGGCCTTACAAAATTCCACTCAAATAAGGTCACTAGCATTAAGTGACCTAGAACCATCATTTGGCAAGTCATTTCTTTGGTACAGTCAATGCCGTTGCAGACAGGAAAGGTAACACCTGGCTTTTGCAGTAAACAACCATTACAATGCAGTCATTACAACGCACTAGATTTACAATGCAGTCATTACAACGCACAAGATTTACAATGCAGTCATTACAATGCAATTGCCTTTACAGTGCATGTCATTACAACGCATGTCACGACAACACATGCCATTACAACGCATTATAAGGTAAGTAATAGGGGAAAGTAATTTTCATCCCTACACTAACCAACACTTACCCTACTGTTGCACTCACTGGAGTGGGAATAGTATATTGTACCCCTACACTATCCACCACTTACCTGACTATTGCACTCCCTGGAGTGGGAATAGTAAATTTTACCCTTGCACTATCCAACACTTACCATACTGTTGCACTCACTGGAGTGGCAATAGTAATTCTTACCCCTACACTATCCAACACTTACCCTACTGTTGCCCTAAAAGTATTTTGCATTGTAATGGTATCCGTTGCAATGGTATGCGTTATTATGGATTGCGTTGTAATAGTATGCGTGTTATGGAATGCGTTGTAAATGTAGTTTCAAAAAATGCATTGTGATGGCATGCACTATAAAATCATGCGTTGTAATGAATGTTGCGATGTAGAAACCGCGTTGTAAAGACACGCATTGTAAATGTTTGCGCTGTAACATGTCCTATTTGACTTTCGCTGCACAAATACTGTCTAAATAAGTAAATATCAAATATCTTATTGTAGTGAGGCAAATGACAGAGATACACAATTGAAGACAATACAAGTACTTCAATGAAATATTGACCACAAAAGTCAAATCAGGAGTGAATTTAATGGTATGGGGTAAAGACACAAGGAAATGTAAACTGATTCTCTTATAGTACTATTAAACTCAATTCAAGAGTCTATATTATGGTACAATAATGTACAACTACTTGCTTTAGCGCCAAGGGAGAGCGACAATTGGAGATTAGATGTATGGAATATGAGTCTAGCTAGGAATGTGAAAGGTCAATTTGTTATACTCTACACATGATTGTACAATAGCTAACTGATATCAAATCTATACATTGTACATCTTTACAATTTGGAATTAGTTCCTATCCATGTTGTACTGGTAAACACAATCTATGATGCATGCTACAAGTAGGGAAGCATCCTCATTACTTCTGAACACCATAATTGTTTTTTGTGAAATTGCACAAAATATTAGCTCCCTTGTGCAGTTGCTTTACCAAAGTGCCAGTTATGCAAACTTTAGGATACATGTGTGGCTGGTGACTGGCCAAAAGCACTCAGTTACTTCAGAAATCTAATTAGCTGTTGTGAAGAGAAGAAAAGAAAATGGTGATAAAGATGGTTTTGCTCATATTTTGCTATCAACCTTAGTTTCACTTATATAGCACCTTCTAAGACCACTTAAGTGGTATCGTGCTAATTCTTAGTGACATGCTTTTTCACAGATACACTTACTTCACTGCTAAATGAATCAACCAATTAGGATTTATGCAGCGCTGGTAATCACACAGTAGGGTACTCAGGTTGCTGGAGGTACCACAAGGCTCATTCGAACACTCAGGTCTTGAGGGCTTTTCGAAATTTCAGAATTGTGGTGAAGGTCCAGAGCTGCATGTAGAGGCTGTTCCAGGTCTTTCCTGCGATGAAGGAGATGGAGCATCCCCCACTTCTGCATTGATGGATACGGAGCGTGTGGATGAGTGATAGGGAAGTGGAGCATAATTTTCTCAGCGGTTGGTGGAAGCTGTAGATGGGGTTAATTTAGGCAGGTCCTTGGTTGTGTAGAGCTCTGTGTGCATGGGTCAGCAGCTTGAATTGGCATCTCTTCCGTACAGGGAGCCAGTGAGGTGTGATGTGGGTTCTGAGAACTAGGACAAGTCTGGCTGCGGCGTTCTGTATGGTTTGAAATCTCTGTGGGAGGTGTGCAGAGATTCCTGCATAGAGAACTTTGCCATAGTCTAGTAGGCTGTCTATGATGGCATGTGTCATGGTGTGCCTCGTGTGCAGGGGTAGCTATTTGAAGATTTTCTGTGGCATGCACTGTGTGGAAAGCAGGCGGAGGAGATGCGTTGAGCTGTGATTTCATGGTGAGCTTGTTATCAATGATTCTGTGGTTTCTGGCATAGTCGATAGGAGTGGGTGTGGTTCTAGGTCTGGGAGTCATTCCACAGTTAGCTGTTGTTGCCAAAGATAGGTACTTCCGTCTTGTTCTTGTTGAGCTTCAGGCAGTAGTTCTACATCCAGTCGGCAATGCTTGTCATGCATCTGTGGAAGTTAATCGTGGTGGTGAGAGGGATATCGGTGAGGGAGAGGATGAGTTGGGTGTGGTCTGAGTAGGATATTATGTTGAGACTCTGAACTCTGGCAGTGTTGGCCTGTGGGGTTATGTAGGCGCTGAAGAGAGTAGGGCTGAGGGATGAACCTTGGAGGATACCGCAGACTATAGGCTCGGGTACGGAAGTGAAAGGTGGTAGTCAGACCCTCTGTGTCCCCTGACAGACTGTATTAATTCTCGCACAGTTGTAAACATTTTGATACCTCCTTGCTAGGATATAATATCTTTACAATAAACAAACAGGGTACTTTATTCTCTAAACACCAATACATATGAGTAATGACCCTTCTCATCCAAAATAAACATTTGATTGCAGTAAAGGGCCCTTACAGCTTTGTGTAAAAAGTATACTAAGGCCCTTATTATGAGTTGGTCGGTTAATTCTGACGTATGCATCAACCTTTGATGGCGCATGGATTGGTTTTAAGAGTATGCAGATCAAACACAGCTGATAATTATAGGATGCAGTAAATACTTCAAGTTCCGTTAAATTTCAGCAGGTCATTTAACAGGGGAAATAGGTTGTTGCAAAGTCATCCTGTGCCCTGGGCACCCCCCAACTTTTTGCTGACTGATACTGGCAGTAACTGATTTTGACTGAACCTGGGCTCTGCCTAAGCAGGCCCAGGCCCAGTGCTAAGCTGAAAGAGACACATTAGAATACAGTTAAAACACCTAGAATACACTAGGGTACACTATGGGATGGTGGGGTACCCCTGTAATTGGCATGACCTACCCCATATGCCCCTAGTATATAATTGGGCAGGGTATTGAAAATACCTGAAAGTCCTCAGTACCCTGGGGCATAGCAGTTTATCGGCCAGCAGCTTTTTCTGCGCTTGCATGTGTGCACTGCTGAAGCCTGAGGTCAGTTTAAAAACAGCCCTGGGTGCCAGGACTGCTTTTATAAAGTAAATTGTGCCCAAACTCGACTTTGATGGTAGGGACACTTAAAAATGGATAACCTACAATGTTTTGGCATATTAGGGACCCCCCCCCCCAGGATCTGCCCTAGGTATCCCATCGCTGGGGGGTCAGTTGCTTAAAAGGTACACCCTTATAAAAGGAGTTTTTATATGCCTGAGTAAAGTGAAATTCCACATTTCACTCCCCACCTTGTGGTAAAGTGCTGCTCAAATTCGACGTTGATGCTAGGAGCACAGTAAAATGGGAATCTGAAATATTTCTTCAGATTGAGTATCCCTAAAGTCTTCCCTAGTTGCACATGGGGTGAGGTTTCCTGTAGATATAAGGCAAGGACTTATAAAATATGTTTTTGTAAGTCCTGGTGCTTAAAAAATGGCCCAAGGTATTTTCCCATTGCAAATCCATTGTTACGTAGATTAATACCTATTGATAGGAGAGGACTAGACTGGACACTCAAAGACTTCCCAGAACAGTACTAGTAAATCCAACAATATCCTTTTGACGAATTTCTCCTAAAGTGTACATACACGAAGTTATAAGACTTACTTGTTTGTAAGTCCAAATTCAGCTTTCCAGTGGTCTGCCCTGAATCGTCAGAGTTAAGTGGAGTAGCCAAACTGCTTTGAAGAGGTGATAATGAGCCCCTGGGGTTACCAGCACTACTGGAAGGGCAGTGCGCTGGTCCATAGGAATGCCAGGCCAAATGGTGGAGTCGTAAACCATGCTCTACAAAAGGAGAGGGGAGGCATGGGTGTCAGTTACACTTTTACACTTTTGACCCAGAGTCAGGGCTAGGCTTAAGGAAGGTATGTGCAGATGGTAGTGGGAGAGTCTAGGGTAATACGCCATCCCTGGCGTGAGTTTACCAGTTCTTCACTCTCTGATGGAAAATCAGCCATTGTGGATTTGGAAGATTTGATGCACTCTGGGACAAAATAATGCCACACTCTATAGGATGTGGTCATCGCCTTGAGGAGATACCCTGCTGCCATTGGTAAGGAGTGACCTACTGCTTGGCCCAGAGAATTTGAACAAGTATCTGAGAGGGGCAAAGCCTTCCAGATCTGCTTCTTGAAACTTACTGAAGCAAGAAGTGCCCTGCTGAGAAGTTTTGCTGTGCAAATATTTCTAAGGCCTGACCTCTGAAGACTACACCAACTGAATCTGCAACCTTGTGGATTACCTTGCTGCAAAAGGACTAAAGAGTAGACTCTCTGCAAGCTACAGGTTAACAGAGCTCACCTGGACAACCCCACAAAGAATTCCCAGCCTGGAGTACCAGTGGATTTGTAAGGGTTTTGTTGAAGTGGATTGTGGAATTGAAGTTTCACACTTTCAAGGACCCTCTTGGAGATTCCAGAACCTTGGATTGTGTGTTGGATACTTTGGGACCCGCAAGCAGAAGTTCAGGAAGGAGTTTTATTTTGTGTTCTGTCTTAATTTTTTACTGAAGTTGTGTTTTTAAATGCTTTACATTCCTGTCTTTGAAGTTAAGCCTGCCTGCTCGCAGCCATGTTACCAAGGGTTGAGCATAGGAATAATTTTGTAAGACCTATGCTGAGTCCTACCATGTGTTAGTGGCCTTATTGCCAGTGGCAGAGCTACATTTGCCCCTACCAATAACCCACTTTCCATCATATGTACGTTATCAAAAATCTGCATGTTATTCCCCACAAATTCATTATTGGTGCTACTTATTCTACCTGATAAATCTCATCGTTATTTATCAGGTACGCTAATAAATACATATGATCGTATTCAGGGCGTTAGTATCCAATATGGCCATAGCATAACAACTGAGCCCTAAATTTATCAGAACAGCTATTAATTGATATGTCTAAATTTGACTTTCAGAGGTCAGTGAAACTAGCTTCAGAGAACTATATTTGAAGATGCTTTTGGACAGTGCCCACCCATAGTAAATTAAATTATGTTTTTGCAGAAACAATGCAATACATGTACTTGCTTCTATATTCACATCATAAACTCTCTGAGAAGTATTTCATAGTATGACGAATGGGAAATCTTTAAATGTATAAATTTAATAATTTCTTTTACAAAGTCTGTAGGAAGGTGGCTACCTGACTATGGTTACCCCAGATTTTTTGCCTGTGTTTAGCTGGTTTTTTGACTTAGTTGACCTGGTTCCCTGCTAATCAGGGCCCCAGGCCATCTGCTCTCTCTGTAAAATGGATTCCATGTACCCTAGGTACATACCAATTGGAAATGGACTCCTTGTCAGCCCCTGTAGAATGCACTATAGGTGCACAGGGCACAGGAGCCACTAAGGCCTACCAGGGGCTGCAGCATATCTTTTGCCACCCCTGGCTGGTTCTTAAATTGACACAACTGGCTGATCACTCAGCTGGGGTAAGGTGGTGTACACACCCCTTGCTTAGATATAGTATACCTATGTCTAAACCTATATCTGGACACATGTAAACCTGTGAGCCACTCCTATAGACAGGCCTCACCAATCCTGGAGGCTGGGTGCATGGTTTTTATGTGAGATGGAGCTCTAGCATGAGCTGAGCCTGTCTGCAGCCGTCGGGAACCAATCCCTAAGCTGTTTCAGGATAATGCCATACCATATACTATTAAGTGCCTTATAATCCTCGCGGTTATTTAGCAACTCTGGTTTGGCTTTATCAAAACATGTCGTGTAAGGTGTCATACGCTTTGGAATACCATCCCCTCGCCAGTTCTGGCGACGGGGATGGCATTCCACCCCTCTAGAGGGGTAAGACATGTTACTTCACTTTAATGCGGTTGATTTCTCCAAAGGCCTTAAGATCCACAAAATGGATGCCTCTGCCACAGACAAATGTCTGGACCCCTGGAGCTGACCGAAACCCAGTCAAGGGGGTCCTGGACAAAGGGTTTCCTGTCACAGGAGGGTGTCACCGCCCTCCAGACAGGAGATAGTGTATTGTAGCAGGGAGGTTTGAAAGAAACCAGACACTGCCTGGGGCGCACAAGGCTGCCCCTTGCATAATCCGGCCAAACCGGTTCTGGGGCACTCCAGCCCTCGTGCCAGGGCGGCCTGGATCAAAGGAAGGGGGTGTATCCACCCACTTCCTGGGTCCCACCCATAGGAGGGGACCTAGCAGGTAATCACGCCCACCAGATTCGAATAAGAGTGGGAGCAGTGCCAATGCACATCAGATTTCCTGGAAGAAACATTTGAAACGATATTCTGGACCCTTCGCCCTCCATCTCAACGTGGAAGCCCGAAGAATCTCCCTTGTGGTCAAGGAGTGACCACCCTGCAGCAGCAGGCACCATCCAGCCCTCGACGTCTACTTAGTTGCAGTTCCCGCCGGAACTCGAGCGACTGAGATCGACGAGATCAAGCCTGCCCAGCTTCTAACAGCCCGATCCACAGTCCATGCAAAGCTGAGACCCGTGGAGGCGACCGGAAGCGTGGGGCACGCCATCTTGAAGTGACCACGAGACGCTGACCGTGCAGCCCACGAGTGACCCTCGAAGCTGTACACCGGGGTTTGAGAAGCCCCCACCCTGAGCTACTCCTGAGCCGAAGTTCAGCCCTTCACACTCGACGAGTGCTGCGTGGGGCCCTTTGGCACGATTTGGCTCAACGCGTTGGCCCGGTCACTTGCCAGCTGGCTTGTGGTCCCTGTGCCGACGAACTACAAAAGAAGACTCGTGATTCTGGTTGCTCCAGATCCACACCAGCTCCCCTGAAAGGGAGCCCCGACTCTGACCTTCCTGGTCCGAGTGAGACGCCATCTTCCAATCCCGCGTGGATTGCTCTTACCAAGGCTTGTTTGCTCCAAACCGGAAGCCGACTGCACCGACGGTGAGAGCCTGCGTGGGACAGATCGTGACCTGCTCCTGGACGTCGCAGATGCCCCAGAGCCCACGTGACAGCGAAGAGAAGTGCCTCGACGACCACCTGATTGCGCCCGACATTGCCTGGTTCCGTCCTGGTTCCACCCTGGTCACTGCTGAGTGACCCAGACTCTGTCCCCTCTGCTTTCAGGTACTCTACAACTTGAGTCCACCCTTGGACTCCACCGGACACTTCGTCTTCACCCTGCCTGCAGCCCTTTCAGCTTCAAGCACCAAGAGCCTGCGTGTCAAAACCCGACGCCACTTCGACCCTGTGCACCCACTTCCTGTGGGTGAGGTAACTTTGCTCCGCCGGTGTTCCCACACTGGTGCACACCTCTAGGGTCTGTGTGTTAAGTTTTGTTCCTCTAGGTTCAGCGGAAGTGTCCTTAAACTTTAACTATTTGACTTTTACGCACCATTGGTTAACATTGGTGCATGCGTGCGCTTTCCGCACATCTCCCGAATCCCGAGGGCCATTCCCGACTTCAGCATTCCTTGTCCTGACTGCTCCCAGCGATTCCCTAGGCCCTAGGCCTAACCACTGTTCGAGTGGCCTCTCTTATACCACTTGTTTAGTATATGGTTCGAGTGGCCCCCTGCCCTCATCCATAATTGTGCAACTTTGTATGTTTAAACAGTGCTTTTGATTTAACGCTTGTGCCCCTTTATTCATAAAGAATACTGGGGATTGTTTTTAGTAATAAACACATATATTTTTATAATATATACTTGTGTGGTGTCCTTTCATTTGGTATTACAGGATTGTATGTGGTAAAACAGCTCGCTTAACACGACCTCTTAAGTTAAGCCTTTAGGCTGCTTAGTCCATGCTACCCCTAGGATAGCTTGTCTAATAAGGTTGACTTACAACCAGACACCATAAGGGGATTGTTTGGTCAGGTAGTAGGTGGTTCCAGAATTGGAAACATCCCCTACCAGGCCAACTTCTCACATTGGTGAGCAGCGGTGCGGATTTGAGCTTGCTGTTGTTTTACCATTGCAATCTTTATATCAAATTGAAAGATCACATCAAGTACCTCTAGGTACATATAAAATCAAAAGCTTAGCATATTAAGTTCTACTGAACTTAGTAGTTGTAGGTTGAAGGGAGTAGCACACCCCTGACTACAACTCACTAGCAAGGTCCAGTAGGAAAACACTTAGTGTAGGTAAGTGCACCACTTACACCTCACTAGTAACCATGTCTGACACAGGAAAGGCCTCAGGGTCTAGTCCTGTGACAGTTGACCCTACCCAGGCAACTTTTGGATATGACAAACTAACCCGCAGAGACTTGATTGCCTTGTGCAAAGCAAGAGGGTTAAAAAGGGGCAGAAGCCCCACCTGCCTAATCCTGGTAGAAATCCTAGAACAGGATGACTTAGAGAAGGCAAAAGCAGCTTCCCTAGATACAGGAACTGGAGGGAACCCCCCTGCAGTTGATCCCCTTGAAGAGGAGGATGATGATGACTTGGATGAGGACTCAGATGTTGAGGACTTAGAAGTACAGGATCAGGGTAGCCAGGTTCCAGTTGGTAGGCTTAGCCAGGCCAACTTGGACCTACTGGGGAATGGAGAGGGCCAGCACCTCCCCAGAACCCAACATGTGATTCTCCCAGGCAACAGAAGAGTGAGATCTCCCTCAGGGGACTCTCATCTTTCTAGTGCCTCCAGAGAATCAGAGAGAGGCATGAGTGCTTCTCAGAAAGCTGAGCATAGGGCTAGAATGAGGGCTGTCAGACTCCAGATAGAGAGAGAGGAGGTAGCCCTGAGTCAAGCTAAGCTTACCTTAGCTCAAGCTAAACTTGCCTTGGCAAGAGAGCAGAAATTGTGTGGCTTAGATGCCACTGGTGGCAGCAATATTCCAAAAGAGAAACCCAGGTCCTATGATAGTAGAAACCTGACAAAGATTGTGCCCCCCTTCAAAGAAGGGGATGACATCCACAAATGGATGACTGCTCTTGAGAGAGCCTGCATGGTACAGCAGGTTCCTGAGGAACAGTGGGCAGCAATCTTATGGTACTCCTTTTCAGAGAAAGGGAGGGACAAGCTCCTCACTGTCAGACATGAGGATGCAAACAAATACAAAGTCCTGAAGAGTGTTCTGATAGATGGGTTTGGCTTAACCACTGAACAGTACAGGTTGAAGTTCAGAGATACCCAGAAGACACAGACTCAGGACTGGACTGATTTTGTAGATTGTGCTACTAAGGCTCTGGAGGGTTGGCTACATGGCAGCAAAGTACATGACTTTACAGGATTGTATAATTTGATTATGAGGGAGCAGATCCTAAGTAATTGTCAGAACCAGCTCTTACACCAGCACCTGGTAGACTCTGATCTGACCTCTCCCCAAGAATTGGGAAAGAAGGCAGACAAATGGGTCAGAACCAGGATTAGGCCTAAGAATCAGGACAGTAACCAGAAGAAGGAGTCTACCAAGCCTCAAGATAAGGGTGGGGATAAAAGTAAAGAAAAGACTTCCCCAGGGCCCCAAAACTCCAAGGATGGGGGTGGGTCCCAAGACACTTCTTCAACTGAGAAAAAACCCTATTGTTATCCCTGTAAACAGGTGGGGCATTACAAAACAGACAGCTGTTGTCCCAAGAATAACAATAAAGAAAATATACCTCCAAAGCCAGCTTCAACACCTCCTGTTACTGTCAGCAGTAATCCCCCAGGAAGTGGAAGCACACCCAGGAATCTGGGTGGGTTTACTTTTGGAAATCAGGTGGACCCTGGCCTATCCAGGTCCCCATCACCCAATGATCTTGTTTATGAGGCTGGCATGGGGTTTGCCAACTTCTCTGCTTGCCCAAATACTTTGAGCAAGTATAGACAAGAACCCATCATCAATGGTTTAAGAGTTGAAGCTTTTAGAGACACAGGGGCTAGCATCACCATGGTGGCTGATGGCATAGTCCCCTCTAAGCAACTTTTACCTGGTGCCACATACCAGGTAATAAACATTGATGGCATCCAAACAAATCATCCCATGGCAGTAGTAAGTCTCAGCTGGGGAGGTGTCACTGGCCCAAAGAGAGTGGCAGTGTCCCCAAACTTGCCTGTAGACTGTCTACTGGGTAATGATTTAGAAATCTCAGCCTGGGCTGGGGTTGAACAGGAAATCCATTCTAGGATGGTAAATTCCAATGGAAAGGTTAGTGGGGCTGTAATGGCTACAGCCCCAATTCAAGATGTCCTTCCTGAAAAGGTTGGTAGGGCGGAGATACTCCCTGCCCCATCTTTAGCAAAAGCTCTTCCTGAACAGAATAGCAAAGCTGTTATGATAACAGCAGAAACCCAAACTGAGTCTCCTCCTGAAAAGGTTGGTGGGGCTGTGATGGCCACAGCCCAAACTCAAACTGACACGTGTGTTGTGAAACCTGAAATGATGGATAACTCCACACAAACTGAGAGCATGGAGGAGGAAGAGAAATCTCCCCCTCACCAGACTTTAGGACAGGATCAGCCTCCTCAGGGAACTGATCTTACCCCTGATGAAGGAACTGCCCCAGAGGTGGTTGGGCCTAGCCTGACAGAACCTCTGATGTCAGTGGACCCTTCTCAGGTGGGACCCAGTCTGGAGCAGGTAACCTGCCCCTCTCTCCCTTGCCTTAGCCAGCCCAGGGCTGCAGAGGACAAGAAGGACAGTGAGACCCAGAGGGCCCCCTGTCAAATAAAGCACCCCCATCAAAAGATTAGGTGCACCAAAACTAGTAGCCCTAGTAAGGTGAAAACTTTAAAAACTCCTGAGGGAGCCCCCTTAAAAACAGTTAGGGACCTCCCCCAGATGGATTCTGTTGGGCACAGCCAAACCTGGGACCCAAAGGGCCCAAACCGGAACTGTCCCTCCAGCAAGCCAAACAGAGGGACCCAGCCTCCAGCTTTAGGTAGCCAGAGGTTGACCCTGAGAGCACAGTGCAACTCAGTTAAAGAAAGAAAGGCACACATGGTGGAAGATAATTGGAGGAAGCTAAGCCCTAAATTAGTAGAGCCTCACTTCAATACTCCATATCCAAACCAGCCTTTAACTTTGCATAAACACACCCAAGGTAGTGATTCCCTATGGTGGAGACCCTCTAATACCCAAAGGGTGAGGGACTGCTTAGTGGACCATGAGACAGGGGGTACCCATGCTAGTGCAGGTACTTCCTTATATGGCCACTCAGGCAATATAGGCTTACCTGGCCAAGGATAGCCTTATCTCCTTTCGTTTGGGGGGGGGTTATGTAGGAAGGTGGCTACCTGACTATGGTTACCCCAGATTTTTTGCCTGTGTTTAGCTGGTTTTTTGACTTAGTTGACCTGGTTCCCTGCTAATCAGGGCCCCAGGCCATCTGCTCTCTCTGTAAAATGGATTCCATGTACCCTAGGTACATACCAATTGGAAATGGACTCCTTGTCAGCCCCTGTAGAATGCACTATAGGTGCACAGGGCACAGGAGCCACTAAGGCCTACCAGGGGCTGCAGCATATCTTTTGCCACCCCTGGCTGGTTCTTAAATTGACACAACTGGCTGATCACTCAGCTGGGGTAAGGTGGTGTACACACCCCTTGCTTAGATATAGTATACCTATGTCTAAACCTATATCTGGACACATGTAAACCTGTGAGCCACTCCTATAGACAGGCCTCACCAATCCTGGAGGCTGGGTGCATGGTTTTTATGTGAGATGGAGCTCTAGCATGAGCTGAGCCTGTCTGCAGCCGTCGGGAACCAATCCCTAAGCTGTTTCAGGATAATGCCATACCATATACTATTAAGTGCCTTATAATCCTCGCGGTTATTTAGCAACTCTGGTTTGGCTTTATCAAAACATGTCGTGTAAGGTGTCATACGCTTTGGAATACCATCCCCTCGCCAGTTCTGGCGACGGGGATGGCATTCCACCCCTCTAGAGGGGTAAGACATGTTACTTCACTTTAATGCGGTTGATTTCTCCAAAGGCCTTAAGATCCACAAAATGGATGCCTCTGCCACAGACAAATGTCTGGACCCCTGGAGCTGACCGAAACCCAGTCAAGGGGGTCCTGGACAAAGGGTTTCCTGTCACAGGAGGGTGTCACCGCCCTCCAGACAGGAGATAGTGTATTGTAGCAGGGAGGTTTGAAAGAAACCAGACACTGCCTGGGGCGCACAAGGCTGCCCCTTGCATAATCCGGCCAAACCGGTTCTGGGGCACTCCAGCCCTCGTGCCAGGGCGGCCTGGATCAAAGGAAGGGGGTGTATCCACCCACTTCCTGGGTCCCACCCATAGGAGGGGACCTAGCAGGTAATCACGCCCACCAGATTCGAATAAGAGTGGGAGCAGTGCCAATGCACATCAGATTTCCTGGAAGAAACATTTGAAACGATATTCTGGACCCTTCGCCCTCCATCTCAACGTGGAAGCCCGAAGAATCTCCCTTGTGGTCAAGGAGTGACCACCCTGCAGCAGCAGGCACCATCCAGCCCTCGACGTCTACTTAGTTGCAGTTCCCGCCGGAACTCGAGCGACTGAGATCGACGAGATCAAGCCTGCCCAGCTTCTAACAGCCCGATCCACAGTCCATGCAAAGCTGAGACCCGTGGAGGCGACCGGAAGCGTGGGGCACGCCATCTTGAAGTGACCACGAGACGCTGACCGTGCAGCCCACGAGTGACCCTCGAAGCTGTACACCGGGGTTTGAGAAGCCCCCACCCTGAGCTACTCCTGAGCCGAAGTTCAGCCCTCCACACTCGACGAGTGCTGCGTGGGGCCCTTTGGCACGATTTGGCTCAACGCGTTGGCCCGGTCACTTGCCAGCTGGCTTGTGGTCCCTGTGCCGACGAACTACAAAAGAAGACTCGTGATTCTGGTTGCTCCAGATCCACACCAGCTCCCCTGAAAGGGAGCCCCGACTCTGACCTTCCTGGTCCGAGTGAGACGCCATCTTCCAATCCCGCGTGGATTGCTCTTACCAAGGCTTGTTTGCTCCAAACCGGAAGCCGACTGCACCGACGGTGAGAGCCTGCGTGGGACAGATCGTGACCTGCTCCTGGACGTCGCAGATGCCCCAGAGCCCACGTGACAGCGAAGAGAAGCGCCTCGACGACCACCTGATTGCGCCCGACATTGCCTGGTTCCGTCCTGGTTCCACCCTGGTCACTGCTGAGTGACCCAGACTCTGTCCCCTCTGCTTTCAGGTACTCTACAACTTGAGTCCACCCTTGGACTCCACCGGACACTTCGTCTTCACCCTGCCTGCAGCCCTTTCAGCTTCAAGCACCAAGAGCCTGCGTGTCAAAACCCGACGCCACTTCGACCCTGTGCACCCACTTCCTGTGGGTGAGGTAACTTTGCTCCGCCGGTGTTCCCACACTGGTGCACACCTCTAGGGTCTGTGTGTTAAGTTTTGTTCCTCTAGGTTCAGCGGAAGTGTCCTTAAACTTTAACTATTTGACTTTTACGCACCATTGGTTAACATTGGTGCATGCGTGCGCTTTCCGCACATCTCCCGAATCCCGAGGGCCATTCCCGACTTCAGCATTCCTTGTCCTGACTGCTCCCAGCGATTCCCTAGGCCCTAGGCCTAACCACTGTTCGAGTGGCCTCTCTTATACCACTTGTTTAGTATATGGTTCGAGTGGCCCCCTGCCCTCATCCATAATTGTGCAACTTTGTATGTTTAAACAGTGCTTTTGATTTAACGCTTGTGCCCCTTTATTCATAAAGAATACTGGGGATTGTTTTTAGTAATAAACACATATATTTTTATAATATATACTTGTGTGGTGTCCTTTCATTTGGTATTACAGGATTGTATGTGGTAAAACAGCTCGCTTAACACGACCTCTTAAGTTAAGCCTTTAGGCTGCTTAGTCCATGCTACCCCTAGGATAGCTTGTCTAATAAGGTTGACTTACAACCAGACACCATAAGGGGATTGTTTGGTCAGGTAGTAGGTGGTTCCAGAATTGGAAACATCCCCTACCAGGCCAACTTCTCACAAAGTCTATCTGCCCAGGTGACAGGTCTTCAATTAGGACATCATTCAAGGAGTTTTACAACTGCTATGGTCCAATCAAGGTAGCTCAATTCTCTTTAAGCAGTTCGGTGTGAGGAGGTAATTCTACTTTGTGCCACCATCATGATGAGGAGCTACGCATCTTCACTCCATTAACCCTGGGCGGTGAACTCCACTCCCTTTGCAGAGTTTTTTGCATTCTGCTTTTAGAGATTGAAGAGTTCCGAAAAACTCCCCTTCCATTGTGGAACAGAGTTTTTTTTCCTCGCTCTGGTTCATCAACTTCAGGTTGGTGACTGCATGCGAGGAAAATGCACCTCTTGGTGAGATTTATCTTAATTCGCGATCGTCAACATCAAGTTGGCGAGCGCGAGCTTGGAAAATCAACATCCCGGCGAGATTGCTCAATGTGGAGGGGTCAGGTTTCTCATTGCAAGTGGTCGCGTATGCATTGAGAAACTACCCGTTCGCATAGAGAAAGCTGCCGCTCGAGTAAAAATCCACTTGAGGGGCATAAAAGGAAAGCAGGGACCGCTTGCACTGTGCATGGTGCCATTCACAATGATTGCACAGTGTGGACAAGCATCCAGCACTGTGCAATCACTGCAAACAGCATTTTTCTATTGTACTTCGCCGCTTTAGTGCAGTGTAGTTTTTTTGCACTTCGCGGAGTTCTGCGTAGTGTAATTCCCCGACCTCCGCCCAGGGTTACACTCCATGCTCCATCATATATTGTTAGGTAATGTGTAAGTATGCTTTTTTTAAGATACTGAGGAATACGATACACACTACGCCAAGGCGAATGAGCCCATTCTGAATATGTAGTTTTATTCAAATAAATGCTTCCTTGGAGGAATGCTCTTGTCTTTTGAGAGATTGTACAGACCTAAATGTCTTCCTCCAAAGACGAAACAATACCAGTGTGATGTTTTCACATCCTGCTCACTGCACATTCTCACACTAAGGGGCCGGTTGAAATGTCATTAGGAACGGCTCCGGATGGGTTTCAGTATTGCAGAATCTGATTCGGAACCCTTATTTCCTACCGAGTTGATTGCCCAACGACCGATTATGATGCCTGGAAAACGTACGAGCAGTCAAATCGGTTAAGAATGGCATCCGGACAGCCCGAGTCTTTCAGAGCCGATTCATACAGTTCTATTGACACAGTTTCGGGACGAGCGATTACGATGACCGACTAATTTATTTATTTTTATTTATTTAGAAGTTTTCTATAGCGCTAACAAGACCCGAAGGTAGCAGAGCGCTTTACAGTAAAGGGAATAAAAAAGTGAACAACAAGACACGTAACAAGTAAAAGCGATCAACGAAAGACAATTTGGAAGGAGGAAATGTTCGGACAGCAGGACTTCTTGGTAATAGGATACAGAGATACCACATAGTTCTGGGGATGCTTGCTGATCCTAGTTACCCACAACCTAGGGAACGGATAAGGAACAAGGTTTTGAGTTGGCTCTTGAATTCCGCATAGGACGGTATGGTTCTGATGTGCGGGGGGATGGAGTTCCATATTTTGGGGGCATTTCCTGTGAAGGAGCAGTCCGCAGTTCTCTTCTCTCTGGTTTTTGGTAGGATGAGCAGCAGGGAGTTAGAGCTTCTCAAATTTCTAACTTGGCCTGCCTTTTTGAGCTTGTTTGCCAAGTATTCTGGTTTTCCGGTATGGAGGGCCTTGTGGGTTAGGCAGGCCATTCTGAAGGTACTACGCATTTCCGCAGGGAGCCATTCGAGTTCTTTGAGTGCTGGGGAGATGTGGTCAGATTTTTTGCAGCCTGTGATCATTCTCGCTGCCGTATGAAGTGTTGTTTTTAGTGGGGCCAGGTGCGATTTGGGGATGCCTGTTAGGATTGAGTTCCCATAGTCCAGTCTTGATAGAACTAGAGATTGTGTGGCTAGTTTGAGGTCCTTGTTGGGAATGTAAGGTTTGATTTTGTTCAGAAGTCTGAGGTTAAAGAATGCACTTTTTGCCGAGTTCTTAATGTGGTTTGTCAAGGTTAGTTTGGGGTCTAGGGTGAAACCCAGAGATTTTACGGAGTCAGCTAGCGTGATATTACCTTTAAGAGCATCGATCGACTTTAGCCACTCGGTGATTTGAGGGTTGTCTTCTTTGTTTGAGATGAGAAGTGTTTTGGTCTTGTCGGGATTGAGTTTCAGGTGATTCTTTGTCGGCCAATCTTGAACATCATTTAGGACATCATTTAGTCTGTGGATGTCTTTAAGCGAAGAGGTTTCCAGGTAGATCTGCGTGTCATCCGCGTAGAGGTGGAAGTGGTTGTTGGCATTCCTGAGTAGTTTGGCGAGCGGTTCCATATAGATGTTGAAGAGCTGAGGAGAAAGCACTGATCCTTGGGGGACACCCTTGTTGACTAGCTGGGTTTCGGAGGTGAAGTTCTTCATTTTTATTATTTGCGAGCGGTTATGTAGAAAGGAGGAAAACCCCTTGAGAACTACCTCGCCGAGGCCAGCTCTTACTTGAAGAGTCTTGATGAGGAGCTTATGGTCCACCGTGTCGAAAGCTGCGGAGAGATCAAGGAGTATGAGGAGGCAGCACTTGTCTGCGTCAAGAGAACCATGAATGTTGTCTATGATGTTCAGCATCGCGGTTTCTGTGCTGCGGCCTTGTCTGAAGCCGGATTGGAGGGGGTCCAGGAGATTGAAGTTGTCCAGATGATGCGTCAATTGCAGGAGTACGCAGCGTTCCAGTGTTTTAGCAAGCAGTGGGAGGTTAGATATCGGTCTGAAATTGTTCAAGTCAGTTGAGTCAAGACCGGGTTTTTTCAGCAGAGGGGTGACTTGCCCCATTTTTAGGCAATCGGGGACCACTCCGCTTTGTAAGGAGCTTTTTATGATTTTGCCCCAGATAGGTGCTAAGGTGAGCTTCAATTTTTTGATTAGTGAGGGAGGAATGGGGTCTGAGATGTGTGCTGATGGTTTGGAGGTCGAGATCAACGAGATTATCTCTGTTTCCTGGACGGGGCGAAAGCTTAGCCAAAGGAGGGGAGAGGAGCCGGATGGGAGGCCTGCGGGATAGCCGAGTTGCTCTTCTGGAGGTGTAAGTTGTTGATGTCTAGAGATAATTCGATTTTTAAGACCTTATCATTGAAGAAGTTGGCAAAGTTATCGCATAGTTCTTTGGACGCCTGCAGGGGTGGGGGCAGAGGCTTGGATGTTTGATGTCTGATTATGTTGTAGAGCTCCTTCGGTCTGTTTTTGGATTTGACTAATGCCTCTCGGAAGAAGCTGGATTTCTTGTTTTTGATATGGTTGTTATACTTTCTAAGGGCTGTTTTTAGGTGTAGGCGAAGGATGGCGGTTGGGTTGTTTCTCCACTTTCTTTCTTTGGCTCTCAGGATTCTTCTTTCTGCGTTGAGGTCAGCGTTGAACCAGGTTCTAGATGGGGTGCCACTGCTTCTTTCGAGCTTTAGAGGAGCTAGATTGTCGAGAATGGAGACTAGCTCGGAGTTATAGTGTTCGATGAGATCATTGGTCGAGAGGTGCAGAGTGTTGTCTGGAAGAAGTGAACTAAGCTGACCTTCTAGGATATCTTGGGGTACTTGGGAGAGGTTTCTCGACCATTTAGGGGGGTCTTGAGGAGGTTTAAGCGGGATGGTGGGGTGATTAATATGAAATAAGATCATATGATGATCTGACCAGTCAACGGGAAGTATGTGGTTGACCGTGATTGAATTCTTTTGTGCAATGATGGCATCCAGTGTGGCTCCTTTGTAATGTGTCTCCTCAGTACAGTGTTGAGTAAGGTTGTTATCAGCTAGGAGGCTGGATAGCGATCTGATTAGAGGGTTATGAGTTTATGATTGAGACAGCCGTTCTGATTTGCTTTATCCAAGACAAAACGGGTGCCAAAATCAGTCTTTGGGAGCCCATTGCGTACCCCCCTTCACCCGAAGGCATCTGAATGGTGCCCGTGGGAGTATCCAAGGGACCCCTCTTCCCAACCATGCATAATGTGGCGGGCACCATGGGGTGCCGGCAACAGGGTGCACGGTTATCCCCAACAACCCCTTTTTTCAAAGAGAGTCTGTATTCTCGTTCTCGCACAGACTCCCATTGTAGTCAATGCGAGTCCGACCGAACCATGCGGGTAAGCATTGTAATCGGTCTTCCTGACTTACTGGACCCGATTAGTTTGGAAACTATTCCAGAACCGATTCGTTCGGAACAGTTTCCAAACGACATTGTAATCGGGTCCTAAGTATTTGCATAAATGGCATCATTTGGAGTAATGTGCATGAGTAATCTTTATCTGTGGAACGCATTTTCTTATCACCCACAAGAAAGGCAATAAAATGAATACTCCCTTGGAGGCATGCCACGCCTTTGGTTTACAGTGGCTCGAGTCCTTGAAAGCATACGCCTGATGCCTCTAATCACTCTTTTTTGTCAAACAACACATTTTTTATCCCTTGCTTAGCGGATGAAATATTTAGTGCCCTGTTATTAGTATTAAACTTACTTTCACATCCACAGCAGTTTAGTACTTATAGCATATAACTTCTATAAATTTAAACACAACATGTATCCATTTTTTAATCAATTGGGGTATGCTCAGTTTTTAAAGGAAAGCTCTCTAAATGTAACATCTGTGAATTCCTCCAGGATGCTTGACAAAAGTATCAAAATTGACTTTCCTGTAAGACTTTCACTATGTTATATGTAATGGGAGGAAAGAATGCTAATGTATTCTAGAAAATGTGGTTATCATGTGACAAAGAGTGTCATAGGGAAGTCAATAGTCAAATTTACACTTGATGTGATTTTCATTCCCTTGTGCTACAATGCAGAGCTTCCAAAAAGTACCCTGTGATTAGCTTAGAGAACTTTCACAGAATTGATCATTGTTTTGGTGAGGCTCATTTACTAGCTACTGTTGGCAAATAAAGTAATCTTTTAAGAAACTCTGTTTAACATTAATAAGTCTTCATGGATTCAAGGTTATTTGTAGGAAACATGTCATCTATATGCTCCCAGTTATACCCTCTTATAAATTGAGTCCAAGAATTTAAAAGAAAGGGTATTCAAAACGTACGTCTCTAGTTGGCGGAGGTAGGTATTTTTGTCCAAGCAGGTACTTCGTCTTGCTTCTAGTAAGGGTAAAGGGGATACACACTTTAGATATCCCCTGCTCACCCCTTGGTAGCTTTGCACGAGCAGACAGGCTTATCCCTTAGGCAATGTGCAAAGTATCTGTACTAAAAACACACAGTAACCCAGTCATAACACAACCAATGGACAACCAACCAGTATAGAACAATAAAGTATCTTTGTCTAACCAAACATGACCAAAAATGACAAATATCCATCATACATGTAGTTAAATATCACTTAGCAACAGTTATTTTAAATTAGGCTTGTAGAAAACAAATAGACCCACCTGGTACTATTACGACGTCGTAACAGCAATAAATATAAAGTAAGGCGCCGACCGCGTGGTGGTCAGCATCAGGCACGAAGTCACAGAGATGCCCAGGCAACAGTACATTGGAAAACAAAGTCTATGATGAGGCACGTTGCCATGGAGTTGTAGAGTCGGTGCTGAGGTCGAGGCCGGCTCCCTGGCTGCCACGGGGGGAGGCGAGGAGTCATGTCAGCGAGGAGGGGACATGTTGAATCCAGGATAGGGGTAGTTGTTGCGCTGCCGGTGAGGTGGCAGTTCCAGTGAGGCGATGCGAAGTCAGTTTAAGGAGTCACCCTCGGAGGTTATCTCCACCACGATAACTGGATGCAGAACCTGAAGGTGATGGAGTCTGTGCGAGTGCTGGTTTCGGCAAGGCCGATGACTGCAGGCCACGGCAGGCATCGCAGGCAGGGCAGTGTGTTGTGTACTTCACAAGCAGTACCCCTGGCCTCAGTGCAGGTCACAACGTTACGGTGTCGGAGATTATTTTCTTGCTTTTTGTAGATTTCTTCCTGATCCCATTAGCAGGAATAATATCCAGAGGCCCAAAACTGAAACAGGCACCTCCTGGCAAGTCAGAACTTTCAGCAGTTGACTGCAGGGGAGCTGGTGTGAAATTTTTATGTTTTTGAGACTTCAGAACAGGAGGCCAACACACACAAGGAGACACATTGGAGACTCTTCTTTGAGCAGTTTTCTGTGCTAAGTTCCAGGATTTGTCCTTTCCTTGGCAGCAGCAGCAACTGCAGGCCAACCCCACACAGCACATAGCAAAGGGGCAGTACTACTCCTCACATCTTTCTAGCTCTTTTCCTTGGCAAAGGTTCCTCTTGAGTTCAGAAGTTCTGAGGTTTAAGGTCCATTATTTAGAACCCCATTTTGTCTTTCTTCTTCTTTATGCCAGGGTCTCTGAGCCCAGTTCAAACCAGTTCTGTCCTCACTGGTGCAGTATGACCACAGGGGTGGAGACAGCATTGTGCAAGGGAGACAGGCCCTATTCAGGTACAAGTAAAATCCTCCCACTACTCTAAATGCAGCCAAGGTCTATTCAGCTCAGCTCTGAGTCATCCTCGAAGGGCCCGGTACACTTCAACCCCCTCCAGTGGCTGTTTACAGTGAATGCACATCCGCAGCCCCTGTCACTCTAAAAGCAGACAGTCAATCCTAAAACAGGCAGAAGCACCCAGAATGGCTAAACAAGAAAAAGACTACTTTCTAAAAGAGGCATTTTCAAACACACAAATTGAAAAACATCTTTTCTAAAAGGGCCACCAATACTACTCAATCACACATCTTTTGGTAGAGGTTGCACCTATGTGTCCATGGTATGCACTGCGTGCAATTTCTTGGCTCTAGCTTGAGTGAGCAATCATCTTTTCACTACTCATTACAATACCATCTGTTTCAGATAGTGCATCATCTACTTTCAAATATATTTGTATTTCTTTTTTCAACATGTTCTCATGTGCCAAACTTGCCACAATATATTTCAAAACCTCTTGAAGAACCTCATCTTTAATCACTATAGCCCTCTATTCTTACAGAGTTACACACTATGACATTTATAGTCCTGTCAGCGATAATACATTCTTCGAATTCTTCCAACTTGTCTACTACCACATCCCTAACAGGTAATCTTGACAGTTGGCTTATAAACTGCACTCTCTTGGACTGTACTTAATCTTCAAATTATATTCTAACAGTTTAGTTGCTAGGCACGCAAGGCGAGCCATGGATTTCTTTATTTTATGGCCACGAAGAATGTTCACTAATAGGCAATGATCAGTCTTAGAAATAATGCTCTTCCCCAAAGATATGCCTTCCACTGCTCTACTCCACAAATGCAGGCCATACTTCCTCATGATTAAAGGCATATTTATGTTCAATGTCTATCTAATAAAGTGCTCAATGAAAAACTAACCATGCACTCCCTTTTTCATTCTGTCTGACTCAACACTGATCCAATACTCCTAGAACGGGAATTTACGGTCACACAACTCAACCACCCTTCTGCAAAAGAGTGCAACGCTTGACCTTCAGCTACGTAATTGTATAGTCTTCTTCATATTGAGTGCTCCAGACATGCTCAGCATTCTTCTTCAAAAGTACCCTAAAACTCTACGTCAGTCTAGAATACCCCTTTAAAAATTTGGAGAGTAACTCGCACAGAATAAGGAACAAAAGAATGTCCCTTCTCTTGGAGAAGTGGAACTTTGATTGTAAATTCAATCAAACTGGGTTTGGGTTTTACTTTACCTTCAGTCAATAAACGCCCGAAACTTTACATTTATTTTACCCATGTACTTGTCTTTTCTGCATGTCAATCAATCAATCACAACATTTGTAGAGCGCACTACTTACCCGTGAGGGTCTCAAGGTGCTAAGGTGTGGGGGGGAGGCAGCTACTGGTCGAACAACCAGGTCTTGAGAAGTCTCCTGCAGTGTCACATCTCTCTCACTTTCAATGGCACTTTGATGATGATCGGCACTATTCCGAAAAATCAGATGTCATCTTGAAAAGTTATGACATTCTTTATGTGCTTCTCACATTAAAATACATCAGTAGAGGAAGCCAGAACAAATGGCGTACAGCAGAATAGATAGGTGCCAGTGAGCGTGACTAATGGAATCAGAGTGGGAGGCTCAGCAAACAAAGCAATCTTATGATATGCCACTCTTGGGTTTCATTTACTATTCCTTTTGACCTGATCTGCAGCAGCAATGATATTATGTATTGGTGGGAGAGATGACTATAACCTTATAACACTATGGAGATTGATGCACATACTTAACTCTTTAGATTTCTAACAATACTGTGACATCTCCAAGTTCAATGTTTCCTTTGCCCGGTATATCGTTGAATTGTGCACCCCACTGCTCCCTACTACCAAGAGGTGCACACCTTAGTTTGTGTTTGACAGGAGAGCAATCTTCTTTTTTTAATTGATGACATGTGTCTAATTAGATATCTTTCACCAGCTCATTCTTAAACAAATTATTTTATAACTAAGTTCACTTTTTGTTAACTAGAGAAAGTGGAATACTAGAGCCTGGTCTCCAGTTTAAAGACTACGAAGAAGAAACAATATTTTAGTGGCATCCCTAAACAACAAAACTCAAGCAGAATAATGTTAGCCCAGTCTTTCTTAATGCTAGCTTGAATAACAAAGTTCCATTGCGTTGGCCCCTTCAGGAAGAAAAAAAAGACTCTTTCACTCTCTTTTTCCTTTCTTTGAATGTCATTTAGTTTGTGGTTGTGCAGGTGTTATAGGTTTAATCCTAAAACCCCACAGCCTAAATATAATGTACCATTATTTCATGGGAACCCTTCCACCAGTGGCGAGATGTGATACTGTGTCTCAAAGCTGTTAGAAGCTACGAGTGGCTTGAACCTGTCACCTAGAGATATATACATTCAACAATACCTCCAATCCCCAAGTACATTTGTTAGTTTTGTTTTTGCACCAGTCTGTATTGACTGAAATGTGCTACTCTCCATTGGTGAGTGAGGATCCTCTGCTCTATATTAGAATACTCCTGGAATACATGTCAACCCCACAATATAACCTTGCCCCAAGGTTGCTATCCTTTTTTTTGTTTTGTTTGATAAGTAGGGAGACGCATACTGAGAAACTTTAGTTCCTCTCACTGCCTATCCCCCTCTTTTCTGTTTTCCTCTTTTTCTCCATTTTCTTTATCTCAAGCTGCCCATGCTGCCACTCTCAGGGTTTGTTGCACCTGACATCCTTGGTGTGGTATTCTCCCCAACTTTTTGCCTTCACTCCCTTCTTTTTGCTGAACTCGTTATTGTTCACATTAGGACTGTGTACACTTTATCCCCGCTAACCAGTTCTAAAGTGCTATTGCTCTCTCCTTAAAACATGGTGAAATTGGCCTACACCTAATTGGCACGTTTAATTTACTTGTAAGTAAATGGTGCTACTGTAAATTAGAAGCTACTTGTGGCCTGCAGTACTCATTGCTCCAACCACTATAGTAGCCTTTTTAAAACATGTCTCAGGCCTTCCACTGCAACATGTAGTGCAGGTTTAAACTGCACTTTTGACCTGGAAAAATAAATCTTTTCAATATATGTTTTTGTCCTGACAAAGCGCTATGGATCCTTAAGACCACTTAATAGGAGCGATACATGTTGACAAACCACTGAGTGAGACACCTGAGATAGGCCTCTCTCTTATGACTATAGGGTACCTCCCGCCTCAGTCCCCCCAGTCTTGCACACTGACTATCAGGGTTCCTTTAAAACCTCTAGGGTAGCATTTGCCTGTTATAGGTTTTTATCACTGACAGGTCGGTACACTTTTTAAAGGATAGTTTGTGACCTCCTGTATCAGTTTATACCTCCAATCACACAGCACTACTCCAACACACTAATCACGTCACTTGTACTCATCATATGGCAATCTCTTTAAAAGATCCCTGCCAAAGTGACACTTCGGGGGACCTGTTGGGCATTGCTATGCCGGCACGACGAGGAGCACCACCCTATGATGAAACATGACATCCCCTTGGGGGGGTGCGCACGTCATGAAAACAGTCTAGTTGACTGTCTTCATGACCTTGGTCTAGGCACACCTGTTTAGAATACTCTTTCTCCCTACTTCGAAACATAATCCCAGTTTTTGAGTCTTTAAAATAATTATTTTGCTATGCATAAACATCCCTTTAAGTCACTCCTAAGGTAGGTCCAACAGCTCCTAGGGCAAGGTGCATAGTATTTAAAAATAGGACAAGTGGTTTAGGTTATACATTTCCTGGAAGTAAAACACTCCTAAAGTTGTGTTTCACTGTTTTAAGATTATCTGTTCTATTAGAAAACATTGGGTAAATGTATTACATTTTAATGAGTGCCAACTTCAGATTGGGAGCAGAATGAGAAATTATATGTACACCCAAATTAATTGTAATTTAAAATCCTCTTAATTGTTAAGGTTGGATTTTAAGTCACAATTCTGAAAATGCCATTTTTACAAACTTGACATTTTTGTGTTCAAAACCACTGTGCCTTTCTGCCTGTAAACAGGGTCACATGACTGTGGCTGTCTCTCCTGCAGTGGGATGTTGATTCCTTCCAGACATGGAGACAAAGGGGACTTAGGTGTGGACAAGATGGGCTATCTTGATAGAATGACTGGGGAGGGGCTGTAGCCAGCTCCACTTACACTTCAAAGGGCTTTGCCTGCAGTACACACAGAGGCACCTGACGCCAGGTCTGCCTTGATTTTTGCCTCTTTAAACAGTTTGGTGCCAGGATCAGGGGTAGAACTGACCAGAACCAGTTTTGAGGAGAAGTCAGGGAATTCCCTCTGCCCACAATGCTGGCACAAGGTGTAAAAATAGGTCCTTCAGAACCACTCTTCAGAACACTCCTGGACCTGGGGTAGATTCAGAAAAAGGACTGCTCTACCGCCAGAAGAACTGCTTTGCTACTTAAAGGCCTTACTTGGTGTCTAGAGAAGGCCGCTTTGACCTGCTTGCCTAGATCCTAGGCTACCAAGAGTGACTTCAAGGGCACTAACCCCTGTGAGCCACAGGCCCACAACAGTGTTCTAGAGGTGTCCGGAAACTGCCCAGATGACCAGCAACAACTAGTCCTGCCTGGCCCTGTCTGAGCTCTGCTGCTGAGCTATGCTGGAGTGAGATGATCCCCAAAAGATGTTCCTCCCATGTCCTCAGCCGTAGGTTGGCAACAGTGAGAACTCCTCAACAAGAAAAAGATGAAAATCCTGAAGTTTGGACCCCTCGCAAATGTGAACGGGCCTATTCGTGCCAAGATTCTGCGACCCGTGACACCTGCCAACGTTAATTCCAGCGAGACAGGATCTTCACGCCATATAATGACCATCCATGATGACCTGCATTTCGCGCTACAGTGACTACCGACCGGGATGCCTAAACTGCTCTTCGTACTGAAACTCTCTCCCCACGGCTTCCTCCATTGCAAACGGAACTCTGCGCACCAGACTTCAGAAGATAACTCTTCAGCGGGCCTGACCTGGTCCCTGTGTCCTCTACTGTGGGTGACTATCCCCTGGTCAGGCGCGACCTGTGAACTGTGAGTGGTACTTTCTGCTTTTGGGCAGTCTTTTCACTAAAAACGTTAAAACTGATTGTATTTGGAGCCATTTTAATTTTAAAGTTTTACTCAATTTTTCTACGAAGGAATAGGTATTATTTATTTATTTAATTATACCTTTTCTTGCTCGGATAGCGGCCTGTCTGGATATTTGGCGCCATCCCTGCAGCTGGTGAATAATACAAGGAAGCAGCGGTTCCAGTTTCTGTTTACAGATCATTCAAAGCAGTAACTGACCTCTGAACACAAACTTCTCAGCAACTCCCTCAAATATTCTGAATCACTCACAGAATTGCTGAATCACTGTGGTGCCAGGTTGTGGTGGCAGGGTGGTGCATGTAAGCTGGGGAAGGAGGGGCTTAAAGAGAGGTGAGGAGGAAGGGGGTTAATGGAGCGTAAATCGACACCTGCTGAAAGCAATATAATGATTAATAAAAGCATTTACTCTGAATCATTGGAGTCAAGTAAGAGGGATACTGCTGGCCGCAGGACTTTAATGAAGACCCCCAGGCGCCCCTCTGAAAATTGGCGCCCTGGTCCTGGGCCCAGCTCCCCTATGCCCAAAGATGGCCCTGCACACAAGAAAGGAGCCCCCCATTTTAGAGGGTGTAAAGACTGTATCACGTAGAAACAGACGAGGGCACTGGTAGTTAGCCTGAGTAGTTAACAGTGATGGTGCCCTGGGTGACTTATACCAGCCCTCAGGGCACAAGTCGTTAAAAAACATAAGTGGGGAGACGCGGTCACCGGAAGTGACGTCATGACAGGAAGTGACGTCACGAAAGGTGCCGAGCTCCTCTTCCCTGAGAGGCCAAAGAGTGAAGTCCAGCCTTTTGGCAGGGGGGGGACGGTGTCCCCCTGGTAAAATTAGTGGGGGGACGCCGTCCACCTGAGTGGTACCCCGACTCGAGCCCTGCCAGCCCTTCCTGGACTAGAGTAAAGCATTGCTTGCTGTAATTTATGACGCAGTGGAAGTCGCGAGCTCCAAAGAGCGCGCCGGGTTCTGTACTGCAGATGTTCTCCCAAGGCCATAGCAGCACGGAGGGTTGAGTCATGTTATTATTAATGTACTGTGCGTGAACTGGGACCGCGTCTTGGGCACGCGGCAAGATAAATGGGGTCGCCCCGGGTGATTTTGGATGCTTTTTTTAAAAGAGCGGTGCAGGGTGCTTAGCGGCATCAATATTTATACTTTTTTTTTAATGTGCATTCACATTTCTTGTCCTTTGACAGGTCATTTGCAAGCAGGGTTTTCTCTGCCTGTCATCTGGGAAAATATGATTATTGCCGTCAGAGCTGGCGTGGGGGCACCGAAATGAGCAGAAGCCACGCGCGGGCATTGTGGCGGGCTGTGCTGTGGGGCAGCATGTGCCTGTCTCCTGCTTGCACAACATGACGGGCACGTCACATACCCAGCCTGGGGAGGTGAGGGCAGGGATGCCATGCCAGCTCAGCAGCCGCCTGCAGTCACTCGAGGGATCTGTGCTTAAACCCATGGTCACAGCTTCAATGTCACCGAAGTCCACACAGCCTCTAATCCTTCTGATGTTGATAAAATAAGTATATGGACTCGAGTAACGGTAAGCATCTGTTATCTCTCAGTAACATTTGGCATCTTTCTACACCTAGTAGAGGGCAAGCTTGTGTTAAATCATCACAAGGCAGCCATAGGAAGCCACACATGCTGCTTGGCCCTGTTGCTTGTCGTTTGCCTGGAGAAGCAAAGATCTTTGCATTGCTCAAACCATAATGGCATCTGTGTCCCACTTGTCGTGTTCTGTGCTTGTGTGTATGAGGCCTCTAGTGGTCCTCAGTAGACTGCTTCCCAGTATTATGTATTCTGGTGGGTGTGACAGGGTGTAGTTAATGAAGTTTGTGACGCAGTGAGTTCAATTACCGGTTGGTGTTGAAGAATAAAGATGCAAACCAGAGCTCTGTGTGTGGCGTGGTCTGTTGCATGCCCCCGACCCGAGGAGGACGCTACACCACTCTTGCCCCTCAGCAGCCTTCTGTTTTCGACAGACTAGGAGAAGGGCAAGAGTGTAAACAGATGAACCTGGGTACCTGAACCCAGGGGGGGCAAAGGTTTTGTGGGGGGACCAGAAGGTGAGCCCTGGCCGCAGATGGTGCATCTAATATACCGGGTATGTAGTTTTCATCAGAGTTAGTCAATAAGTAAAAGGGCCATTATGAGTGGGGTGGAAAATGTGGAATACTAAGGGCATCAGTGATTCTGAGGGAGGGAAAAATACCACAGTTGGTCTATGAATGCAAATATCGGGAGAATTACAAGGAGAAATACTGCACCCAGTTGCCTTTGTGCCTCCTTTCGGGAGGTAAAGTATTTGAGTGAAACACTCATGACACTGTGTTCCCAAGAAACTTGTAATCCCAAGGAAAGTAGCCAAGATACAAAAATGGTACCTAAGTGATGAAAAATCGCAAGACACAAGGCGCCATATTTAAAACGCATTTTTGCATTCGAAAACAGCCCGTTTCTGGCCACAAAAGTGTTTTTAAATATGTACAAATAACAATTTTGATTCAGTAACAGATTGCCAAATCGCTATTTTTGGTTGCGATTTTGTATTTGAAATGGGGGTGTCTAAGGAGTCCCTTCCAAATACCTGATCTTAATGGGATGTGTAAATGTTTTTCGACCAATTAGGGTCACAAAACATTAATATTTTACCTACGTCTTGACGGAGGTGGCAATCTATTTGCATAGAGGCAGGGGTCCTCAAGGGACCCCTTCCACTTTGAGAATGGGAAACAAATATTTTTTAAGAGCAGGCAGGGGTCCCACGGACCACTGCATACCCATAAAACGAAAGCTCAAACTTTCATTTTTTTTCTTTTTTTTAAACGCTGCCCATTTTTCTTCAAAGAAACAGCCGGTGTTTAAAAAAGTTTGCTTTATTTAAAATCAATCACAGACTTGGCGGTCTGCTGTGCCCCGCAGGCCACCATCCCTGTGATGGCTGTGATTCCTAATGGATCTCAAATTGCGACCTACCTTATTAATATTCATAAGCTAGTGCTATATACAACCCCCTAGGAATCGCAAACTAAACTCAAAATAATTTCATCTATTTTAAATAGCAATTTCCTAATTGTGATTCGCAGGAATTCGCAATTAAGAAATCGCTATTTCAAATCTACATACATGTACCCTAAAATCCTCCCAACAAGCAAGCAACAGAAGAAACATAAATAGCAATTCAATATCCGTAAAAGGAAAACACAAAAGCAATCCTATTGTAGCCTGGGTAGAAGAAACAAAGGACTTCAGTGGGACGGGTGTTGGACACATAGGACGAGAGAGTCTCCAGAGCGCCAGCATTCAATGAAGAATACAACACATCTCTATATTTAGTGACTTGTGCTGATAAACCTAGGCATGACCTAGAAAGACAGCTATGTTGTATTGTCATGCTCCATAAGAATAAATTGTACTACCTGTAATAAGATAGTACTACAGACCCAACCAATAGTGAGAGGCTTAAGCCCCTTTCTGTTCCACTATCTCCATTTGTGAAATAATAAAGGATGGAGCATATGTGGTTTTGTCTTACCAAATAGGCCTGAGTACTGTATGGTGCTTCTTGATTGGCTTTCAATGCGGGGACCACAACCTTTTTGGAGGGGGTGGTCCATCGCTTAGCACCTACAGATCCCACGCACGCTGGAATCCGTAGCACGCCACGGTCTGTGGTGGGTGCAGACCATAACACCCAGTCTTCCTCATGCACTAAATAGATTAGGCGCCTGAAACACATGATTAATTCCCTGTTGTCTTGTTTCACATTCAATAACTTATTAAATACAGATAGTTGGATCTTTCAATACTTGAGAAACCTCCTACTATCAACTAATGACATTGCCTGTGCGGCTGCATCACATCCAGGTAAGAAAAGAGAATTATTACCATAATATCGCCGTGAAAGGTACAGCTATGATCTACTTAAGTAATGCAGGTAACATTCGGTTAGTGACGTGTACATTTTCAAGGTCCCCATGAATTCTTTCCGGCTGAGCTAAAGAAAGGGTACGAGAGAGGAGTGGACTAAACAATAGTTCCCTGATTAACAGTGGTCTTGTGTGATTTGCCCAGGTTTTTTTCTTCATGTCCAAGAAATGTCTAGTATTTATTGCACTTCATATGAATATTTATTTGAGTCAAAGGGCGAAAAACACAGGCTCATTTAGAAAGTCAAACAAAACAAAAGGATGGCTATCACTGAAACGTGAGGGCTTCATCCCTAGAGCATCCCCCCCATTGACCAAATAGACCTGGTGCTACTCTAGCCTAGGAGGCTACTGTCCATAAGATTTGGAAAACCCTCAGCATCTGGTAGTCCTCAGGGTGGCCACGTGATATCCGTGGTTTTAGTGCATTTAGTTGAACATACTTGCAGGTTGACAAATGGTGGTATTTTCAGACTGCTAATCTGTTGGTATTAACACCAGATTTCCTTTCACTGAAGTGATCCTTTTTTTTACCCAGTAGTAGTATCACCATTGCCACAGCAGCTCACCACTACCACCACTCTGTAAAGTAGAATGAAAGCGGTTTGAATTCATATATATAGCAAAGGGGATTGTGGGAAATTTAGAAACTGAAACAGAAGCAGGGTTGGTGAAAGTTGTACGGGAGATACGAAGGAGCAGTGGGCGAGTAAAGTTGATGGTGTTACAGAACCAGAGAAAATGCAAATTAGAGCAGCTGTAGCCACTTGCTACTGTCGACGGCGGCCATTTTGGAGTCTCAAGCATGAGGCAAAGCCCAGGCTGTCGTGCTGATGGTATATATGGCACGCATAAATCTGCTGTTCTAAAACGCCTGCATCAAAACAAGCAATTGAAACTGAAAACATTCGTAAAAAAAACTTACACTAGGATGTACACTAGGTGGAGTGACCTGCAGTACGAAAATGTCTTTTTATAGTCAGACGGGTTATTCTAAACGGATAGTTCAGCCCTCGTCCATGAACCCATCAGGCTAATGTTGTTCAGAGTATTTTTACCGGAAGACGACAGGTTGCCATGGGCAACAATATTTCATAGCTATTTTTTGTAGCTGTTCCTGCTCCGAACGCGCGGTGCTCACCCGTTATTTACACGCGGCAAATGATTTAATACAAGCCAGAGTAGGTGTCCCTACAGCGACCAGGTGTCTTTTTAGGTTTCCTTTAATGCAAGGAGCGGTCCCTTTCTCCACCATGAGCTATGCGTTAACCTGTTTGCTCATAAACGTGATCCTTTTCGGATGCTTTGTATGCTGCTCAATCAATTTATACGCCCATGGGTTCTAAACACTGTGGGGCAGATTTACAAGCCCCTTGCGCCACTTTTGCGTCACTTTTCCAATGTTAAAAGTGACGCAAAAGTGGCGCAAGGGGCTTGTAAATCAGCCCCTTCGTTTCTAATACACTCCTAATAATGGGTTTGCTTGTAGCTGACGCCAGTTTGTTTTGGAAATGTGTCTATTTGTGAATGCACTACTGCAGCCGCTCAGGTCTGACATAGCACGTCTTGGTAAAGGAGGGTTGTCACTTTTATTACAATATTATTACTTTTATTACGAAGTTTTGGAAAATTCTGTCTCTGTCTCGGAACCTGATGTAGATGAGGTTTACGAGTAGGCTAAAGTGTAATTTCTCTTCTGAACTTTACAAACTTTGAACTTCATAAAGTATGACATGCGATATTCAAAGAGTACTAGACTTGGGTGTCTGTGTGATAGAACGCGCGAAATGGAATATGAGAAAAGTGGAGTCCACCTCGGTTTGGGGAAGTGGCTTCCATGGTGTAGGACGAGTCCTGCCTGTTCCCCTATTTGGTAGCACTGTGGATTCAACTTTGGGGCTTTACAAATGTATGCCAATCTTTTCTTGTAACTTTGGTAATGAACGCACGTTCTTGGGATAGCTAGGAAATCTTTTCATGCATCGTTTTAGGCACTCACATCTCTGAATGGATGACTCTAATGTTGACACTGGTCTGCTTTCATCTGGCAGTACTCTTCTGTGGCAAATTTTTAGATCTCACGTGAGACGTGTCACGCACAAAACACTGTTACATATGGGGGAAGGGCTTAGGGCACACCCATTGCTTACATTTGATTAGCTTCATTGTTACTTTCATATGCTTGCTTCTCTCTTCTCTATGGTCAGTGTATGCTGGCTTCACTTCCTCTTCATGTATTTGGCTTTCCGCTGGAGCATGGCCCAAGTACTTCTTCCTTGTAGAGTGTGCTTCTGAGGTGAGATCTAGAAATTAGTAACAGATGAGAACTGCTAGATGAAAGTGGGCCAGTGTTGACATCAGAGTTATCCACTCAGAGCTGCGAGTCTGTGGGTGTCAGAAACCGTGAATGACTAGATTTCCTTACTGCTCCTGCTTTCAGTATTACTTTTTTCTTGTGGTGGAAGAACTCCACGAGAGTGCACCCTCCTCTTGCTGTCTGTTGTGTTGCTTCCACCTCTTGACATCCTCCCACTGCTCAAGGTGTTGCTTGCCCAATCCTGATCTTCGATATCTCCATCTTCAAATCCACGTAAAGAATCTAGATGTATACCAGAAATAAAAACAATGAATTAACAAGGAAACCCATGATTCTGTTTGACATTGACTGAACATTGCGTTCCATCACCTTTTTATTTTCAGAAGGATGTAGTTGTGTGTACCAAAGAGTCAGTGTCAGTCATCACAACAATAGACTGCAAAAACCACTAGTGATCGCCTCCAATGTCACCTACTTTTCAATTTATGTTAACCAACTAGAGCCTGCCCTAAAAGCACTCCATTCTGGTGGAATACAGGATTAACATGTGAGTTTGTACTATGCATTCTGACTTCTGAAGAAGAAGACAGGGTTTTTGCACAAGTTGTCCCATTACCACATTATGTCCAAATAAAGAAAGTTAGAACTTACTTTATGGTTCTATGGAGAAAACAGAAGGGCAGATCACTAAGAGCATAGTGCCCAGGGCTGACCACACACAACATGTAGGTGTCTGAGACTAAATGGTTGTGCAGAGAAAATACAAGAGCATATAACTGGGTGTACAGTGCCCAGAGCTGAGGACCCTATCAGCAGTAGGACCATTACTCTTCTGTTGGAAAGAGCTTTCAATTGCTCCTACGGAGGGACAAAGTGACCCTGGGTACTGAAACCATTCATGAGCCTGGTCAGAATGTAAATGGGGCAGGGAACAGCTACCAACCATCCTGGCAGGAGGGCCCATGCTGCCAACACCTAGGTCCTCTAAGTCTCACATTCTACTAGAAATAGCCAAAGACCATCTGCCAAGCTATTCACAGTCATGTGACTCAGGACACAGGCAGCAGGCTCCAAATAGTTAGAACAAGATAATGATGTTAGATTTGAAATGTTATTTCCGTGATGCACAGAATAGAAATGCTCCCTTTGCTATGCTCAAACTCTATTCCGTGTTAAGTGAGCAGTCATGGCACCATCTTTATTGGTGCCATCTTGTTCTATAACTAAGATCGAGCTTCTGTCTTATAATGCTTGCCACAGCAGAAAGGCTGCCCCTACGCCTCCAGCTTTTACTTCTCAAGGTTGGAGCTCCGCTGCACTAATAAATCTACTATCTATTGTTGTATACCTTTGATGTTAGATGGACCCGTTCCCACATCCTAGAATGGTAGACACAGGCCGAGCGGCCTCAGGGTCAAGATAGCATGTACCCAGCCCTGTGCCATGACTCATCCTTGTTTGCCTTCTTTGTTCACCATGGCCTGAGCTGGAAAATTGCAGTTTGGGCGGACTCTAGAGGTGTTGGAAATGTATATTTTGTGTTACCGTATAGACGGGAGACCGTCCCTCTGCAGTCAACTCTGGAGTCTGGTCATACTGGGCTCCGCTGCTGCGTATAACTAATAACTAACTGGTTTGTATTCTCCATTGTCTAACTGACTCTTAATTTATTGGGAAGGCGGAGAGGTGGTCTTGAGTGACCAGGGTGACCCTAATCAGGCCACTACCTTCATTTGGTGCCCGCACAGAGACTCCATTGGGTGTCCCATCCTCGCCCGTAACTGGGTGTGGAGGACGGGCCACATCAAGTCGGACGGGCGGAGGTGAGTTCGTCTTGATTCTTGGTAAATATGCCATAGTCTTGAATTATTTGTATATGGTCTGGGGCCCATTTCTTGGTTTGTTTGTTAACTCGATAGGTCTGTGGACCGCTTTGAAGATGCTGGGTGTCTGTGGAACCTCTACCTGGCGAACTGTTAATTCGTCCTTTTCTTGAAAAACCTGGGGTTTCACTAATGTTTGAGACTTGTGATGCAAAGTCTGATTTAAAGAATTGGTGCGGTCTGCAGTCCGGTTTTTGGTCTTTGAGTGTTTGGTGCGGTCCAAGGATGGACCTGTGGGTAGGAATTGGTTAGTCACTTGCTAGGTACAAGTAGCAAGTCTGCTTCTTTGCATTCTTGTAGATGCCATGTTTTAGCAAGCTCTGCTGTATGTGGTGAAAATGTTGCTCTGCTGATGCTCGATTGGAAGAGAGGCCATCTACGCCTCCAGAAGGCACCCCAAACTTCGATATGTATGTGAAGCATGGCCTTAGCCCGATTTTGTTCAGTACATATAGCACAAATATACGAGGGATAACGCCGAGTTACAGTGGCCTTTGACAGCTACTTTTGATGAACAGAAATTGACTTTCTTGCAGGATGAATTGTTTGCAAAAAGAAGCAGACAGTCAATGTTTGACAATGCTCAGATATGGGAAAAGGAAGCTAAGCAAAGGATAAGAGCGGATAAGAGCAGAGAAAGAGGCTTGCAGAGGGATGTATGACGTTACAACGCATGCTTTTACCACGCATGCTTTTACAACGCGGTTTTTACATCGCATACCATTACAACGCAGAGCGCTTTGGGGTGCTGGATAGTGAATAGTTTAATTTACTATTCCAACTCCAGTCCCCGTGGACTCTAGGGAAGGTGTTGGATAGTAAATTAAATCTATTCCCTATCCTAGAGCGCCCCCCAGCTCAGAGGGTACCCACAGGTTGTGGGCTCTCTATAGTGGCAGTTCCTTGAGGGGGATAGGGCTTGCAGCCTTTGCTTAGAACCTGGGGTGCATGTATAGTAGTACATGAGTTCCTGGGTGTAGATTTCCCTGTGGCACAAAGCTGTGTGCGTGACCTGCGTACCAGTGTCAGTGATATGAGCAGTTGGTGTCGTATAGGAATGCGGATTGATGACGAGGTTCCTTCTCTCCATTCTCTTTGGGGATGGCTGTTCCCGTTATAATAGCACAATCGGAGTCGGACTTGGAAGGAATGGAAGTGTCAAAAGCCTCCAGGGGACTTTGCACACAGTTACCCACCTACACTGTTGTGTGCGTAGATATGAGGATATGTGGCCTGGACGTTCAGAATCCCTGGAATGGGCATGAAGGTGTAATGGGGTCTGGCACAACACCTGCAAAAATGAAGGGAACAAGAAACTCTCTCTTTCCCACCCCCACTCGCACCAGATTGAACTACCATAAACTAATATAAAAACCACAAAACAGTGAAGGATAAAAACAAACTGTACATTTCCTGTATCCGGTCAGCAAAGATTGAATAAAAAAAACGTTGACATTTTAGGTCTTCATGAAGTCAGTATTTCTAGCACTGGCAGGCACTTCTTGCCCCAGTAGTTTGGTCAATTAGTGTACAAAGTTGTGGCCCATGTAAGAGCCAGTGGCTTAGGAGACCAAAGGTGTTCGGGAACTCGGTTGATGGTTTTTAGGGTTCTCTGCACTGAGCACTATGCAGCAAGGTTACACAGTGGCTACAGATATTAACGGCAAAAGCCAGGGCTCAAATTCTAAAGACTTGTATCTAAGAGGGCTGAGGGACTTACAGCCACTGTGTGCCTGATCAGAGATAATTGACTGAGTACTAGCTGTTTTGGGGATCTATTTAAAAGGCTGAAATGACATCCTGTGAGCTATAAATCCTTCACACCTACATTGTTTACTAGTTCCTGCATCTCTCAGGACGGGTGGTGGACTGGGGCAATGAATTCCCTGCCAATCCCTCCCTTGTCCAGAGAATAAATTATGAACTTTCTTATAGTCTTTCTTTCAGCAGCAGGATGCAAGCTGTATGTGCAGTACAGCATAGCAGCGTTTGGATTCATAAGTAGATCGGCAACTTAATTCCAGGGCGGTGCAGTGGCCAACAGCTCAACACAGTCTGGGCTCACTTCCCACTTTGTGGCCACAGCATGTGTTAGGTTGCCAGGCCTTCAGAGACCACCAACAACATGTGCACAGGTCTTGTGCTCAGTCTCACAAAGGCCAGTATGGCTCCTTAACCAGTCTCTAGAGAATGTGTGCCAATAATCAAATGGATTCCAAGCTCACCAAATGCTGCAGATAGGAAACTGACATAGATTTAAGACTGAGCAGATGAGAAGGATGTGAGAAGAACCAAGTCAAGGATGAACTAGAACACACAGCTGTCCAATGATAATTTATCGAACTCTGTCAAAAATGCAACAAATGCATATTTGTGCCTGGGTTTGGAAAAAATAAGCTACTTGTTTGTGGAAGCTATATTATGACACATTTTAAAATCAATCCCTTACTCAGATACAAAAGTCTGTTTATAGTTGACCTGTGGGCATGTAACCAATGGCCATGCTGTACCTCCTAAGAAGAGTTTGGGAATAATTTAAAATTTCACAACCTGTCAAGAAACTGTCAGTGAGTATGCCGCGTACTCCAAACTAGCCAAGGACGGAGTCCAACTTTTTGAATATTCTACACCAGTTGCAGCTGGGCTTTGGGTAATTAAGGAGACGTTCTTTCCCTTACAATAAACTGCTCATGCCTGACCAAGTTCAACTAAGGATAAATTTGGTAGCAACTGAATACAACATACTGCATTATAATTATGAAAGATTATGTTTTACGGGGTTGAATGGGTTTGCCATGAGCGTGTTAAGGACGCCTGAGAGCTCAGTGACGGTAAGAATGTTGCAGTGCACCCTCTTGGGTGGATTAAGATGTGTTATAGATGGGATCATTGTTTACATCTTGGTGCCATCCATGTACATCCTGATGAGTATTTTTGCCTTGAAGTGGCTATTAATTGGATAACGTTCTATTATTGGGTGTAATAGGGACTGCTATTGGCATTGACTATTTATCTCACAGAAGAGACTAATGGCCAGATGTAGGTGGCCCAATACCGGTCGGTAACGGCCAAAATTACCGAATTTCGGGCGTAACCGACCGGTATTGGGCATTTGGGATGTAGGTGGCCTAAATTGCAAATTCGGTAATTTACCGATTCGGTATTTTAAGGAATCGGTAAATTACCGATTCCTTAAAATACTGAATCGGTAAATTACCGAATTTGCAATGCAGGGAGCACTCAAATGAGTGCTCTTCCCATTTTAGGATTCGTTATTTACCACCAACTATAAATTGGTGGTAAATAAGGAATACCAATGAAAATGCAAATCAGTGCATTTTCAAAGGTGCCATGTGGCAGACTTACATGCCCTTAGGGCATGTATGTGTGCTACATGTGCACCCATACCCAATTGAGGGGTGCAACAGGGTGTCAAAGTGACACCCTGCCACCCTTCTATGTTTTCCCCCTTTTACCGAATCGGTATTTACCGATTCGGTAGTTGCCATTCATTCTTATGGGCCTCCAGGCCCATAGGAATGAATGGCAATTACCGAATCGGTAAATACTGATTCAGTAATTACCAAATCTTACCGATTCTGTAATTTTTAACGAAAAATTACCTACATCCCATTTACATATTCTTAAATACCGAATCGGTAAAATTCGGTATTTAAGAATAGGTAAATTGAGATTACCTACATCTGGCCCTAAATTGTGAAATGCCATATGACTCAGATTGTTTCCCTCTTACTACAACTAAAACTACTCAGACCATCAGGGTCTGAAATATCGTTCTGAAATGACCGAATATCAACTTATAGATATTGTGCTACCAAAATATGAAGGCCAGACTATTCAATATCAAAATATTGTAAGGTAACTATGTGTAGGTAAATGTAGATTTAGCATTATTTACTCCATATCTATGTGTCTTGATGATATTTATCTTAAAGGTATATAGATGGGGAGTTAAGATTAGTAAATCTAATCTTTCCTAGATATACTAAACATCACACTGTTTGGTGCTCCATATTCTAGCTCGTATTTTTAGTAGCACAACATGTTTGTGCTCTTTATCAGTGCTGGATTAAGTCCTGTGGAGGCCTCTGGGCAGTGGGAAATTTGGGGGCCTACCTCGCAAATTATCTCCTAATAACGCACTGGATTTTATAACAAACTGCCAGCTGCAAGAAGCTGAGCTTTTATGTGAATCTGATGTCTCTGGTTTACTTTTTGTTGTTAATGGGTACATTACAGTAATACTGTATTTTCTCTATGGTGTCTTTAACGTAAAGTTTGCGTTTCTTTGATATGATTCATTTTTTTCTATCATTTGGAGATGATATTTAAGGACCTTTGAATGTAATTTTCTTTCAAGATCAAATCAATATTATTTTGAGCCATTGTCGCAGGCCCCTAAAAGGAGTGGGACCCATAGGCTGGTGCCTACTTTGCCTATTTGTTTATCCTGGACTACTCGATAATCATTACAAATATTTCCTACCATATGTACGCCGACGACACTCAGATCTACATAAAAATCTCATCTCTCAAGGAGATTTTCTCCCTGAATGAGGCCCTGAAGCTGACCGTCCAATGGCTCTCCTCCAACCAACTCAAACGCAATGCAAAGAAAACTGAGTTCCTTCTAATTTCCCCGCCAAAAAGCAACTCTGAGATCCAGACATGGATCAAAGCAATCACAGCCTTAAACTGTCTCCCAACCATTGTGGACTCGGGCAATTCTCGGGGAATACCCTTGGATTACAACCTAAACATGCAAGACCACATCAACTCAATGGCCAAATCTGCCAGATTCCACCTGAGCTACCTATGGAAACTGAAACCCTTTCTTGACGCACCTGACCTAAAACTTGCTGTCCAAGCACTAGTCATCTCTAGGCTGGAATATGGCTGTTCCACCCTCGCTGGTTTACCCAAGATCTCCACTGCACCCTTAAAAGCCTGCCTCAATGCAGCCACCAGGCTACTTACTGGCGCTAGGAAATTTGATCACATTACTCTTCATCTTAAAGCGTTGAACTGTCTTCCTTTCGAGGCCAGAATTCAACTCAAGCTGGCATGCATCACACACAAGGCCCTACACTCAAACACCCCTGTGTATCTAACACAGAAACTTGTGATATCCGGAGGTAGCAGACACTCACGATCAGCCAGTGCCCTCCTACTCCAGCCTGCACGCTTTCGGAAAAAAAACCCTATAATCGTGCGTCCACTGGGGCTGCACCAAGAATATGGAACTTCTTCCCACCCGCCATCAGAATAATCCCCTCTCTGGCACGGTTCAAAAAGGAGGCTAAATCCTTCCTCATGGGTAAATTCCTTGGCTAACCCCGTCCCACAACCACCTCAGAGACTATTGCCATCCTCCTTCGACTTCACCCCACCAAGAAACCGGGGGCCTGTCTTCAGCAACTGTAATATTGACTATCCTTGTATACTCCCATTCCTCTCGTATTCAGCACCCCCCTCCCTAATGTACAGTATACTCTTGTGTTATCATGCTTCTTGTATGACTCTTTGATTCTGTAAAGCGCTCTGATACCCTAAAGGGTCAAGTTCACGCTATATAAAAAACTAAAATAAATAAAAAAGAATACATCTATCTGTCTTCAGCAGAAAGGTGTGACTGCAGTTTTACTAGGGTAAGTACCCAGAGCATAAGATTAGAGCTTTAAGTGGGCCGGCTCTAGCCAGTGCTCAGCACCGGCAGTTATTAAAAGTGGATGCCGAGATGGGTCCCTATTGGCCTCTCCCTTTTCGCCTTTCCCCTGAAAAAACATAAATCTTACCTCTGCAGCAGCACCACCCTTAACTGCCTTCGTTGTAACTTCAAAGAGACTTGTTATAGTTCTTTCACAGTCCCACCATTTCAGAACCGAAGAATTTTCAATATGCTAAACTGCAAAGGCAAGGTTGTTGCTTATTTATCTTATGCAACAAACAACCAATGACAAAGCCAATAGTACTGACTTGTTATAAGTGTAATGTTACTTGCTGTCATATGTATGTGGATGTAATGACAGACGTAGCAAAAAAGCAGTGGGGCGTCACACTAAGCTAAGCATAGATTATCAGTTTATATGTTTTTAAGCCACGCCCTAATTAGATCGACCACGCCCCTTTCAGAAACCCTCTAGTGTTTTAACCCTACTAAAAGCCCTGCATAAGATTATAAAAAAAAGACACTATTTTAGAAAAGGGAGAGCTATGCTATCTTATAGAAACTGCAGTGTAGTAGCAGCCACCCCACAAAATGCACATATGTAGCTGAGCTTGGTGCTTAGTCTTACACAAATATTTCATCTGATTGGTCCCAAATCTGCCAGTGCTGACTCACTTATGCCCCGGAAGTCAGTCTAGAGAATATTTTGCAGTGAACAGTCAGAAGCAAGTGTCTAAATAAGATCCAGAAGTACAACAATTTGACAAAGGTAACTTCATCGAGCATTTAGGTTAAAAGAGAAATTCTATTAGAGCGTAATCGCTAAAACTGCACTATCGGCCAGATTCATCAACGTAAAATCGGCTCGCAAAGGGCCAGATTCTGAGAATCCGGCCCTTTGCGAGCGCTATTTTTGCATTTGGGATTCATCATCCCAAATGCAAAAATCGTAATTACAGAAATCGCACAATTGCGAAGAATCGCATTTAAGGAATCTCAATTAGAGATTCCTTAAATGCTATTCATGAACCTTTTTAAAATTGCGATTTCGCAATATGGGGCCGCTATTTACCGCGAAGTGTAACTTCGTGGTAAATAGCGAAAACTTAGAAAAATGCGCTTTAGTGCATTTTCTAAGTTGCATGTTACACACACACATGTCCTTTGGACATGTGTGTGCGCAACACCTGTGTACATTTGCATTTCAGGGGTGCTACACCCTGGCACCCTTGAAATCGCTTCCTCATTTGCGATTCGCTAATTGCGAATCGCAAATAAGGAATGACTCCCCATTCATTCCTATGGAGCGAATCGCAAATAAGGAAGCAGTAGAAATCGCATTTAATTGTGCGATTTCTACATGAATCCCGTTTTGCAAGTCCTTAATGGCGATTCCTTAATAATCGCTATTAAAGACTCGCAAATCGGGACAGTGATGAATCTGTGGGTCAATCTCCTATTTAGGTAAAAACAGACCTGTGAATTAGGCTTTTCTGAGCTGTCAGAAATTTTCACAGCCATGTTAGGGGACCCTCTCCATCCTGGAATCAAGAGAGGCTTCTCTGTCACCTTAATTGCGTTCCAAAGACAGAAAGAGTTGATTGCAACCCGTCCTTGTGCTCTTTCTTCATCAGCCTGAGCGTCCTACATTCCCTCGTTGCTGCGCCAAGCTCATTAGCGGGCGCTGATGACCGTCCCCGAGAGCTGGCTCCAACCAATTCACGAGCATCAGTTCCAACTTCCTCTTCTCTCTCCTCTGACAACCAAAGAAATCCAGTCTGACCATTGACCCTTTGGTTAGATTTATGGTCATTCTTCCTGTGCTTTCCATAATTATTTTCGTAGACCACTGGACATTTTCTTTCTTTGATGCACTATAATTTCACCTGGTTTTATTTAGCTGGCTTCTTTTTTGGAAGAAAAAAAACTGTTTGACATGGCATGATCCTTGTTTCTTACTTACCACTATGTTCCACTCGGACACTGATAGGTCGGTTAGACGTCTTAGCACATGAGCCTTTTTATAGGTCAGTTCACCATAATCTCAGGAATAGCTGTTAGCACAGATGAGCACATGAACCCGTTGAGTGCCTGGTGACCTCACAGGTTTGACCTCTGTCTGACACCCTTAGCCCCCCAACGACCTTCTATTTCCTGATAATGGATTAAGGAAAAGACAAGCCATAGAAACTGCAGAATTCGAACAGGACTTGGCTTTGTTTACTTTCTGCTTTTACCTCAGCTACCTTGTTGACCCTTGATCCGGAACAGGAAAAAGTGTATCCGGAGCACTACAGGCCAAGCCTAGGGTATGAGCTGCTGTCACTGACTACACTTAGCTGAGCTTGTGGGTCTATGAAATATTTAGAGTGTAACGCAGTGTGCTGCTAAATCTCCTCGCCAGTTCTCAATTGCATATTAGATTTTAGTTGCTTTTGACAACTAAGCAATACCAACATTTGAACAACAGGCGGCAGACAACATGAAAGAGACTTATAACTAATATGAGTGGGAGAAGTCAGAGTTGTGCTAGCTGGTTATATGGCAAGGAAAGAAAGGTTGAGATAGCTTTTAAGAGGACCCTAGCTTTAGGCACATTTTCCCTGATGAGCACTATGATTATTTAGGCCTCATTTAAAGCATGGTAAACCTGAGGTTACAGAGGCATAGCCTCCGCTGCCCAGAGGACGTAGACCCACCTTCCTTAGAGTTCCTTGGCCCTCCTACAGAGATTTGTAAAGAAAAGTACAATGCCAGCAAGTTGTGGGTTGTTTTGTATTTTTCAGGTAAAAATATTAATCATAGGTTTCTTTGCTAAGTGCAAAAACTGAAATTTCCTTAATGTGCTGTGAGTTTTCTATCAGAGACCTTTTTTCCTTTTCTACCTTTGACACAGACAGGAAACCTTAATGTGAGAAGCCAAAATACTTCTGGCTTTGTGACGGGCTGCAGCAGGCCGCCATGAAGCATTTGGCCTGATGGCAAAGCATTTTGGACAGTAGACCAAGCTGTTAGAAACCAAATTGTGCTGCTGACTCTAAATGAGGTGGGTCTGCTATGGATGTGATGGTATGGCACAAAAAACAGGTAAAAAACCAGGGAGATGAAGCCATTTCTTGCCCTACTATAGACACTGCAGGTAGAGATAATGAATGAAAAGGAGACTGTGGGGTAAAGTAAAGTAAAGTAAAGTCCACATTTGTAAAGCGCACAATCACCCGTAAGGGTCTCTGGGCGCTGGGGGGCCGTCGGGAAGATTAAGCAAGCTATTGCCCAGAGTCGCATGGTGCTGGGCTAACCTGCAGCCGGAGCCGGGGTTCGAACCGTGGTCCCCAGATTCCAGCGTCAGTCGCCCTGGCCGCGGCGCCACACCTCTCCCTTGGGGTGGGGACTGTAGACTGATGTTTTCGAGGTCTTACATGATAAACCAACCTCCTTGTAGCAGGATGTCCCTTTGCAGGTGAACAATAGGGACTTGAGATTCACAGTGAAACATGACCTAAAACTATTTAATAAAGATGTGTAGTTGCACTTGGAATGTAGATATGGTTGTACGTCTTTTGGGATTGACCATAGTGGAAATTGTTCACCATGTGTGGACAGGGAAATTTCTCTAGAGGCAAGGGGTTCTGTGAAGAGAAGCAATCAAACCTATTTGGAGCCTTATGATCAATCTTGGCCGATGCTCTGTGGAGGTAGTGGCCACAAGAAGTGAAAGGGCGAGATTTTGATCGATACCTTATATCTATTGATCCAAACCTCAATCTGGTCGACTGAACCTTTATTGCCTGTCTTGGAAGGAAACAGTACACCTATCTGCAAATTAGTTCACCCAAGAAAGGACTCTACTCTCAAAGATCACGGACAACTTCTAGGTTTCAAAAGTTTATTGTAAAGATATAATGAGCTGCAAATACAAGCATCTCAGAATGAGATTCACGAGATACACAGGTCCAATTACATACATGTGCTCTCGAAAAGCCCTCAGACGAGCAACAGAAATCACTAACACAAGTTCTAAAAATAGCAAAGCTATCAGCATAGACGCATATCTCTCCTTCATTTAGGTTGGAGGAAAACAAACACAGGTTAGGCGTCCCTACCCTGTTCTAGATGGTATCCCTACTTAACCAAATCCCAACCTAACAAAGGTGTCAGCAATGAATGACCCCCAAGGGAAGTCACCCACTCTAAGTCTCTTGGTGAAAACCTAAAGTTCTCCAGTCATGACCCCTCACTGCCTACCCATCCGCTCTCTAAAGGGTCCTCAGGTCTCTGCTCTAACTCCACCCAGGGGTGCTGTCCCTAATACAAAACAGTCAACAACATTTGAGACGCCCCTTGCGAAACGCCTCTCACGTGGTGCAACTTCAGGCTTTTTTCCATGATGCTTTGTATTGGGCCTCAGACGTTAGAATTGACCTTGCTTCTCAGTCTCTTCTCCGGCCCGCTGATACCCCTTAAACATTCCAGAACCCTCCTCCATGTCTGGGCCGTCTACTGAACAGGCCTCTATTCATTCACTTATAATTGGATCCCCCCTTTCCTGTTGCAGACAGATATCTGCCGCCAAGAACCCAACTCTCATAGACTTCTAAAAAGGCTTGCAACATTTCTCAGCCCAGACATGTACGTGTAAATCAATGCTAAAACATTTCAGGCCTACAATATTTCACATTATGATTATAGCATTCAATTTCTTCATTTAATTAAAGCATGTTAAAACTCTTATTCTATTATTTAGAAAACATTACTCTAAATCATGGCCCATTAATGCAATGACCAAAAACGTTAAACAATCTGTGTCGTGAAAAGAAACACCTTCCCTTTTAGCTCCAGCTCTGGCCCTGAGGCCTACCACGTTCTGCGTTTTACCACAGACCATCTTATATGTTAACAGCTACACGACATAGATTCAAAATAATCACGTCTAATAAAATCATATAATGTCACACATTTCTGTATTAATTCCACTTCTACTTAAATCTCTATATTAGCTATACATTTAGAATATAATTTCAGATACTATTAGCACTCATGGCATTTCTCTTCATGAATTATGCTCTCTATAGGTAAGTGTGATGTACTCATATATTTATATCAGTTTGCGCTCTCTCAGTTCCCCCCTTTGATGACCTCTCGGGGTCATCACTAACATTTAAACTGCAGTTATTGCTGGCATTCTCTGCGCTTCCAGAGCTCTCAGGCTCCTGTACTGATTATCTTGTATGGCAGCCAATCTTTGCAACTGTTCTCTTTGGGCCCTTTCTGACCTTCTTGCTCTGTACCATTTGAATACCCTCACCAATCCCCACAATATTATCCCACAGATCAATATTATGATGATAGGCTTTAGGATATACCAAATAAAGCTTTTGCCTAAGGTGGAAACCCACCCTCCAACTGTACTCATTCCGTGGCCCACCTTTTCCCAGACATTTTCTCTACTCAAGTCTTCGATCTCTTTGTGTATATTAGTTATGTTCTTAATAACTTTCTCAAGGGGTTTTGAAAGGTCTGGAATGTAAGTGCAACATTCCTGAACCTTCAAAGCCTTACAGACTCCGCCCTCTTTTGCTAATAAGACATCTAATGCAAGCCGATTTTGAAGAACCATAGCCCTTATCGATTGCATCTCTCCTTCTACCAGCATTAAGGACTGAGCAGTGCTGGCAGACAACCTGTCGACAACTGTTGCCAGTCGTCTAATTTTAACATCATTAAGGATTATTCCCAAAAGAGGGAACATAGCTCCAAAGACATCTCCAACCATTTCTGCATCGCCTAAATCTCTCCTTCCCCTCGATGATGTCTGGCCCTCATTAATCAATAAGTCTTGTGCATGATATATTTTGGGGAAGACAATTGCCAAGTAACATGATCCATACCAGTTGTCAGGTAGTCTCACGTAAGCATTTCTTCCACATACAAAATACACATTTGGAATCACTTGCATTCCCTTCAGGAAATCCTTAGTGTAGTACTCTAAATTAAAAGCATGTTCACAGTCAACTTCACCCACGTATACATTTTCATAATACGTTTTGGCTCGGTGAAGACATAACTTTCCTTTCTGCGCTTTATCTAAAGCTATTGGACCACTACTACCCTTTCTCTTGTGTGACTTCTCTTCCTCGGTCCAATCTAATTTCCCTTGTCCTGATTTTTTCAAAATCTTTTGTCTCCTGTAACGATCATCCACCTGCCCTATGAACTTTTTCTCGACTTCTGACACCTTGCATGTCAGGTTATTTCTACGGGCATGTGAAGTATCTAAGGTAATCCAAGGAATGAAGAACTTGGCCAATCTGTCTTCACTCTTCCAGTAATCCCATTTATTCATCTGCTTATAATTCGGGACTTCTGGCAACACAGAATCATAATTGGAGAAATAGTATTCAAAACTATCTCTCTCATAAAATATACTAAGCAATAAGCTACATGTAATGCCATATGTCAGAGGGAGGTGATGATATCGAATTCCTTCATCTACAGACGCAGGCAACTGCATGCAGACGTAGCAATCCTTAACCTCCATGGCATCCACGTATTCATACAAAAGTTTAGCATAAGCATTTGACCTAAAGTCTCCTTGGGACTCGTCTACATGTAACCTGCGGGCTTCTGCAGCCAATAACGCTTTCTCTTGAGTGTTTTCCCTTTTCTCACCTGCAACAGTGGGTGTAAGTGTTACTACAGAATTCGCATCAGTTACCTTTACCTCTTCCTCATGTCCCTTTACATAAGAAATTGTTACCACTAAAGCTATTAATATTATCACTCCTACTATTAGTGTACCTATTATACATTTAGCTCTGCGGTTCGGGGTGCCGGCCTCCATTTCGTCAGACAATCTAGCTTTTCCCTTTCTCTTTGCAAAAAAAGTTCTTTTCCTCTCGTTCCTTTACAGTCCCTTTCAATCCTTTTTTGTCTTTAGAATCCACACAGCTGGAGGCTGACAGCCTTTTTCGCAAAAAGTCCTTTCACAGTTCAAAAAGACAACCCTAGCCCTTCTCCATCCACTCAAGGGGTTCCCTAAAATTCTCTGCTTCCTGGGCGCTAGGTAATCTTCTTTTCTTCTGCTTGCTTTATTTACAAAGTCCTTTAACAATCGACTATTAGATTTGTGGTTGCAGCTTCAATAGCATAGTTCAATATTTCCATGCGAAGAGTATGCTCTTCATGTGCTGTTATCGTGGTACCAAAGTCGGGGAATTTCAATTCCGTAAGAAACATGTGTTTTAACTTGCTGAGGCGGGGAGGTCTGGGGAGCACGAATGTTAGTGACCCTTCTTGTTCGACACCGGGTACCAACAGTTGTATTTCCACGGTGATAATGGGCTCAGAACTGGACACCACCACCGCTCGGATCCTCCCTGTCTCCGGTTTCACAGACATTTGTCGCCAGATATGTCCACTCAGGTGTGGAGTATCTTCTGTTAGGCACACGCACTCTTCTTGACCTCCTTCGGTTCGGTGCCTCAGCGCCCTGAGCACCTTCTTCTGGGTCTGAGTCTTCTGATATCGGAGGAAGGGTTGCTTCTGGAGTTGACCTCAGGCTAGAACTTCTTCTTTGCGGCCAATTTGCTTCTCCACGTGCCCTTCTACTCCTTCTCCTTCTGGTCTGTTCTCGCTCTCTTTCAGACCTGTCAGGGTCAGACTCGTACTCCCAGCTGTCTTCTCCTTCTGTAGCGTCTTCTGTTTCGCTGTTGTACTGACCGTCCTCAGCTTGGTCAGACTCGTTCCCTGCTTCCACTGGCACCTCTACAGCTTGGCTAGCCCCCTCTATGGCTTCTTGGTCCTCAGCTGGACGTCCATCCGAGAGAGGAGCTGTTTCCAGAGGTGCTGGAACCCTTTTCGTATGCGACGCGTGTATCCAGTTGGGCAGGCCTCCCACCTTTACAGCTGTACTTGTGATCAGGATGACCTGGTAGGGCCCACGCCAACAAATATCCAAGCAGCTTCTTCTCACATGTTTCTTCACCAGGACCCAGTCCCCAGGATACAGGTCATGGCAAGGGCCCTGGCACGCTGGAACCTCTGCAGCCTGCACCTGAAGGGACACAGAACGCATGGCGTCAGACAGCCCCTTACAATAGTCCAGGATCATATCATCTGTGATATTTAACAGTGCAGTAGCTGGAATAGATGGCAGTCTCATTGCTCTCCCCATTAACACCTCATGTGGTGACAACCCTGTTCTTCTGTCTGGGGTACTACGAAGGCTCATGAGTACCAATGGCAGGGCATCAGGCCAACTCAGGGTCGTTGAGGAGCAAACTTTCGCTATTCTGGACTTGATCGTGCCATTAATTTGTTCCACAATTCCTGAGGCTTCTGGTCGGTAACTGCAATGGAGCTTTTGGTCTATATTCAGTGCAACACAAATCATCTTCACAAGCTCGCTGTTAAAATGTGTTCCCCTATCTGATTCCAAAAAGGCCGGCACCCCGAAACGAGGGATAAGTTCTCTAAGCAGTAACTTAGCCACTGTGAGGGTGTCGCACCTACGTGTAGGGTATGCCTCAACCCATCTGGAGAACACACAAACAACCACCAGGACATAGCGGAGGCGGTTGCATCTTGGCATTTCAATGAAATCTATCTGCATTCTGTTGAATGGACCTCCAGACCTTCCTATGTGACTTAGTGCAACTGGTGTTCTTTTCCCTACATTCAGCTGCTGGCAGGTCACACAACGCTGGCACACTGCTTCTGCTGCTATTCTAAACTTAGGATTGTACCAAGTCTGTCTAAACACTCTCAGCATAGCATCTCTCCCTAAGTGTACGGGACCATGTATGAGTCTAGCCATTGGACTCACCATCTCATTGGGCAACACTGCTCTGCCGTCTGCTGAGACCCAAAAATGAGTCTCACCCATTACACATCCTGCCTTTACCCACGTTTCCTTTTCTGAATCAGGAGCATTTTCTTGCATGGTTGACAATTCATCCCAAGTATCAACAGTTTCCAGTATCATGGCTAATTCAGTTCTTACATTTATTCCACCCACATCCACCTCTGTGAAAGAGTAACCTTGTTCTGCGCAATACCGCGCAACTTCATCAGCATATCTATTGCCTTTCGAAACAAAGTCCTCATTTTTGGTATGTGCGATGCACTTTACAACTGCGATACTTGCTGGACATTGCAATGCTTCTAACAACAAGCGCACAAACTCTCCATTGCGAATGGGAGAGCCTGAAGAAGTCATGAACCCTCTTTGAGACCATAACTGCCCGTAATCATGAACTACCCCAAACCCGTATTGGCTGTCGGTGTAGATGGTGACTCGAATTTGATTGCCTGCTAAGCAAGCACGTGTTAGGGCAATAATCTCGGCTACCTGAGCGGAGTTTACTCCTTCCAGGCACCCTGCTTCCACAACTCCTTCAATTGTACAAACAGCATAAGCTGCTCTCAACTGCCCAACTTCGTCTCTTACACATGAGCCATCGACAAAGAAAACTTCGTCTGGGTCGGTCAGTGGCTCATCTACGATGTCGGGTCTGGGTTTGGTGCATAGTTCAGTCACATCGAGACAGTCATGGTCTGTATATTCATCATCATCATCAATATCATTTGGAAGTGGCATTAAGGTAGCAGGGTTCAAAACAGAGCATCTCTTGAGGGTCACGTTCTCTGCAGCAAGAATAACTTGCTCATAGCGCGTGAGCCTGCTATTGGTCAGATGCTGTGTTTTGGTCCTGGTCATCAACAGTTCAACAGAATGTGGCACGCACACCTCTAACGGGTGCCCCATGACGATATTTTCACATCTCTCAATGCTGACACCCGTTGCAGCAACGGATTTGAGACATCCGGGCAACGCTGCGGCTACTGGGTCTAAAGTAGCTGAGAAATAAGCAACTGGTCTACGGGCATTCCCATGGATTTGGACCAACACAGACAACGCACAACCTTCTCTCTCACAACAGTAAAGAAAGAATTGTTTATTGTAATCAGGCATTCCCAATGCCGGAGCACGACACAGGTCCTCTCTCAGCTGTAAGAATGCCATCAAACAGTCTTTGTCCCATGGTACCGGATCACTCACCTCCTTGTGCGTCAGTTTTTGCAAAGGTTTTGCTTTCAGTGAAAAGTTCACGATCCACTGTCGGCAATAACCCACCATCCCTAGGAACATCCTGACCTCTCTCTGGGTCTGAGGCGCATTCATTTTCATGATCGCCTCTATCCTATCTGGTGACACTTTTCGTTTGCCTTTCTCAATTCTGTGTCCCAAGTACTGCACTTCTGTCAGGCAGTACTGCAATTTTCCCGGGGATACCTTATGCCCATTGGCAGCTAGGTGATTTAACAAAGCAATGGAGTCTTCCCTGCAAGCTTCTTCTGTGTCTGACGCCACAAGGAGGTCGTCTATGTACTGGACCAGAACTGACTTCTGGGGCAGCACTAGACTTTCAAGATTTTTCTTCAGAAGCTGGTTAAAGATCGATGGACTCTCTGTATACCCCTGAGGGATACGACACCATGTTAGGACGCGATTTTCCAGTTTAAATGCGAAAAGAAAATGGCTATCTTCGTCCAAAGGGATCGAAAAGAAAGCCTGACAAAGATCGATCACAGTGAACCACTCAGCTTGGAATGGAATCTGAAACAGTATCACTGATGGATTCGGCACCACTGGACAACATGAAACGACTATGTTATTAATCTTTCGCAGGTCCTGTACTATCCGAAATTTCCCATTGGGTTTCTGCAGACCCATAATCGGGGAGTTGCATGGACTACCCACAATTTCTTTCAGTATTCCCTGTTTAATCATGGACTCGATCACGGGTTTTATGCCTGCAATCGTTTCTGGAGTCAATTTGTATTGGGGTGTTCTTGGGAACTCAGCATGCGGTTTCACTACTATTTTCACTGGGTCCACCCCTTTGACCAATCCAATTTCTTCCCCAGTGAAATCCCATACTTCTGATGCCACTGTCTCTCTCAAATCCCAGGGAAGCTCGTCTACTGTCAAAGTAGGGTACAGCTCCACACATATTCTTGAGTTTGCAACTTTGAAATCTGCATCATCATCATTAGTCAATACCTCCACTCCCTGGGGTGTACAGTATATAGTACAATTCAATTTGCACAACAGGTCTCTTCCTAGCAGACACACAGGGCTTGAATCGCAAACCACAAATTGGTGCTCATCGCTGTACTTCCCTATTTTCACCTGTACCGGTTCTGTCAATTGGCTGGTTATTCTCCTGTTTGCGACCCCTACCACCTGTATGGTCTCTCCAGACATGGGCAGGTCTGGAACTGCAGCTGATCTGATCGTGGATCTAGTGGCTCCTGTGTCCACCAGAAATGTCGTAGGGCACCCTGCTACTTCTGCTTCCACATAGGGTCCCCTCTGATCTACCTCTAAGGCTGCCCCAAGGGTGCAGTCTTCTCTTTCCACTCTCTGTCCGGTTAATGGGTCCACATAATAGCATTCTTCACCTTCCACAAACAGGGGCATTTGTCTATAGGTCTTACCCATACTCCCTACTCGAGGAGGTTGCGGGAACTGGGCTCGGGGAGGAGCCCCCCCCCCTTTGAGCACCTTTCCTTGGTATGGCGTCGCCCCTCTCATAGGTGCGCTCTGGACCTCTTCCTCCTCTATCTCTTGCTCTCCGATCTCTACATTGTAAGGGCACTCGCGTTTCCAATGCCCCAACTCGTTGCACTGGTGGCACCTAGTCGTTTTCTTCAAGGTAGCTATGTCTACTCTGGGTCTAAAGGTAGTACTCTCCTCATTACCCTTGTTCTGACTGTACTGCTTCTTACCTCCTGTACCTGTCCCTTGCTGCTGTTGTTGCGGTCCCCCCTTTCCTGCTGTCTGCAATTGTACCACCATCAGCTTCTCTTTTAGTTTCTTAGCCTTGGAGTCTACCTCATCACAGCAGTACCTGGCATATCTCAGTATTTCATCTAGGGGTCTACTTTGCCAACAAATCGAGTGTTGCTGAATCATTAAACTAATATCCGGTCTCAGTCCCAGGACGAACTTGGACACGAATTGCCCTATGTCCTTTGGATCCATTACATCCAAGCCGCTATACTGTTTAAACGCCTTCAGCAATCTCTCGTAATATTCATGGACTGTCTCTTTGGGTTCCTGTCTCGTTCTGTCTATTCTGACCCAATCTATGTCTTGCATTGGCACCTTTTCTTTCAGCCAAGTCATCACTCTCTCGAATTTTGCCATCACGATCTCGGACGGCCCATTAGTCCTAGCATCTCTCTCTGGCTCCGTTGTGGGCCACTCAGCGCTAACCTTGCATGCTGTCCACAGATCTCCTGGTACTACAATGTCAAACAGCGTGTTCAGATCTATCCATAGGACTTTTGAGATCTTCACAAACCTCTCGACTTGCTTGTACCACTCCACGGGGCTCTCTCGTAACTTGGGGAAAGATGTGGTAAAAGCAGCTAAATCTCCCCTACTCCAAGGGACATGTACATAGCTCCCATTGGCAACTTCACGCAAAGGGTAAGCTTCTATTCCCTGCTGTCCTGGTGTTATACCAATCATGCTTCTTCTGCCGGTCCCTTTCTTGGACCACCTCTCTTCCCATTTATCTAGTGCCCTCCATGTCCTTATTCCAGCAATCAGTTCCCTTATGTGTGTTTTCAGCCCAATCGTTCTCCTCTCATCTAGATCTCGATCTGAGTAATGTAGCCTGTGGTTACCCTGTAATGCTTTGGTTCTTGACAAGTCCACCATATATTTGCCTGCTAGTTCGACTAACTTCTCATGGACTGCTCTCGCCTTTCGTGTGATGTCCTTTGCCATATACAGTATTTCATCCTGTTCATACATTTCCATTCTTTCTAAAGGCAGGGTACCATCTACCATGTCATCCAGATCTGACCTTAAGCTGGAGACATCAAGTCTCTTGGCTTTTATCTCAGCTCGCAATATGTCTTTCGAAGGGGGCTCACTGGTCTCCCTACCATCCCAACTTCGAGCTCTGCGTTTGGGCTCAGGAGAATTAATGGGTGGCCTCCCTTGCTCCCATCTCTCCAGGTCCCATGCTCGGCCATCCGATCTTGGAAGGTGATGGAACACGGGCCTTTTATCCCTACTCTCTCTCTGCCCACTCTCGTCTTCTTCTCTCCTCACACCGCACATCTCTCTGTTATTTTCCCTCTGGTCGCTACACTCCCTTTGCCTCGTATCGCTCAGTATCCGATACGATCCTTCCTGGTTCCCCATATTCCCTGGGCTGCGCTCATTTCTGTCATCACAGGGACTATGGTGCGACCTCTCACAACTCCCATTCTGTTCTCTGGTGGCAGGCACACAGTGTGGACACTTAAAGCTGTTCCTGTACTCTTGCGCTCTCCTCTCCCCTTCACTGAGTATTGGGCACGCCACCCCTTCACTCCCGGGGCCCCCGTTTTCCAGGTCTGTTCTTCCTCCATTCCGGGCCCAATGGGTGACTCCCCTACTCCCTCTACAGTCCCACTCCGGGCTACTCTCCCCAGCCCCGCAGTGAGTTCGTGCTCTGCTGTCCTGACTTTCCCTTTCTGCTTCTGCAGCATTGATGCACTTTTGAGCCTTCACTGCCTCATCCCACTGCTTCATGTACTCATTTAGCTCTTGAAAGGATTTTCGTCCAGATCCCCTCAGATCCATTGGCCATCTAGGGCCCCCAGGATCTCCTCCTGGGTCCCCTGCTGTGTGCATCGGGGTGCTCCACTCTCTGGGTATCGGCATCTGACTTGGGGAATTAGTGGTATCGTTCCTCCTTGCCTGCTCTGCTCTTTCTCTGTCTTTCCGTTTCCGTTCTTCCCCTTTTGCTCTCTCTTGGTCATATATCGATATTATAGGACCTATGGTAACAGGTACCTGTAGTGCATCTGGTAATGGGTAGGATGTGGCGCTTTCCGTTTCCGGCGCTCTTTGTACCACAAACCTACCGACTACCTGTTGCACCTGACTAGGCTGGAGCAACTCTTTCTTTGGCTCAGGATCCCACTCTGAACTGGGAAGCGGTCTATGCTCTCCTGCATTGCCCCCCTTTCCTCCTTCAGTATTCTCGACCTCTCCCCCTGCTCTATTATACGGGGGTGGCCTGTCTGTCAGTAATCTGTTTATCAGGCTGTCCTCTGTTTCGCTCTCATCATCTTCTTCTAGGGGGCTTTTATTTACTGGCGCCTCTAACACTGGGTACAGTTTATTTATTTCCAAATTATGCACTCTCCATCTTTTAGCATCCGCATCCCACCTGGCATCCTGTACTGCCCTTACCGAGCGTTTCACCCTTTCTTGTCGTCTGTTCATATTCCTTTCATGCGCTGCCCTAAGCCATGCTTCAAGGGCTTCAAACTGGGTTGGTCTAGGCAAGGGTCTCTTTGAGGTCATGACTGATTTCAATCGATGTAACACCTCTAATCTGAACGTCCCGTACTTCGGGAACGTCAGTTCCTCGTTTCCTTCAGTAATCTTACTCCACTCTGATATCCAAAGGATCGTATGCAACCCAACATTTACTGCCATATAACGAGCTGGCGTACCCTCCGGCGGGGCTTCTTCCCCTTCATACGCTCCTCGCCTCTCTTTCTTAAACAGCGCTTTCAACCATTTAAAACACTTCATAATTATGCGCACAAAATTCAGCCTCGCTACTCTGTTTACTTCCTGATGACAATCCACCAATCCTGTCGCGGCTTTGCTAGCTTGGCCTATCACAGCGCGGTCTTTCTCCTGTTGGCCAATCACGTCGCGACCCTGTATGACGTGTTCGCTAGCTGGCCTATCACAGCGCGGTCTTTCTCCTGTCAGCCAATCACTGCGCGACACCACCTGACGTCTCTTTTCTCCGCTTCGCAGCAGCACCCCTCCTTTCTCAACTCGTCTCCCGGTTATGCATGCGTCCCATTCATACACTGAAAAATGACTACTTCCGACCAAGCGGTCACTTCTCTCGACTGTACGTCCACAGTCTATCTGTAATTGTCAACCAACTGACGAGATGTCTATCGTCTCTCTGATAGGTTACTTACACACACAGTAACTTCCGACCAGCGTCCGTTACTCACGCACTCACTCTTACGTTCCCCCTATCTCGGTCTCTCGGGTGATCAATGGTACCTCATGACCCCCTTCACACTAGTTGACAATTACTCTGGGTGTCCGATACACCCGAACCACTTAAGCTCTTCTTGAACTTAAGATTTCCACCGGTTGCGCGCGCTCACAACCTGTTCCACAGTCACTCTACAGACATTCAACTCCGCCAGACATTACAACATAGATACAATACAAAACACCGCAATCTAACACGCATAACCCTTTATACTCACTCTCGACCGATACTGCTGCTTTTTCTGTCTCACGTCATCCGGATCTTCATCTGCGGGCTGTTCTTCCGATCATCGATTTCTAGGGGCCTTGGGGTAAGCTAACCTGGCCTAGGTCACCGTCCTCAAGAAGGCAACCATCCTCTATAGCTACCAACTGAAAGGGCGAGATTTTGATCGATACCTTATATCTATTGATCCAAACCTCAATCTGGTCGACTGAACCTTTATTGCCTGTCTTGGAAGGAAACAGTACACCTATCTGCAAATTAGTTCACCCAAGAAAGGACTCTACTCTCAAAGATCACGGACAACTTCTAGGTTTCAAAAGTTTATTGTAAAGATATAATGAGCTGCAAATACAAGCATCTCAGAATGAGATTCACGAGATACACAGGTCCAATTACATACATGTGCTCTCGAAAAGCCCTCAGACGAGCAACAGAAATCACTAACACAAGTTCTAAAAATAGCAAAGCTATCAGCATAGACGCATATCTCTCCTTCATTTAGGTTGGAGGAAAACAAACACAGGTTAGGCGTCCCTACCCTGTTCTAGATGGTATCCCTACTTAACCAAATCCCAACCTAACAAAGGTGTCAGCAATGAATGACCCCCAAGGGAAGTCACCCACTCTAAGTCTCTTGGTGAAAACCTAAAGTTCTCCAGTCATGACCCCTCACTGCCTACCCATCCGCTCTCTAAAGGGTCCTCAGGTCTCTGCTCTAACTCCACCCAGGGGTGCTGTCCCTAATACAAAACAGTCAACAACATTTGAGACGCCCCTTGCGAAACGCCTCTCACGTGGTGCAACTTCAGGCTTTTTTCCATGATGCTTTGTATTGGGCCTCAGACGTTAGAATTGACCTTGCTTCTCAGTCTCTTCTCCGGCCCGCTGATACCCCTTAAACATTCCAGAACCCTCCTCCATGTCTGGGCCGTCTACTGAACAGGCCTCTATTCATTCACTTATAATTGGATCCCCCCTTTCCTGTTGCAGACAGATATCTGCCGCCAAGAACCCAACTCTCATAGACTTCTAAAAAGGCTTGCAACATTTCTCAGCCCAGACATGTACGTGTAAATCAATGCTAAAACATTTCAGGCCTACAATATTTCACATTATGATTATAGCATTCAATTTCTTCATTTAATTAAAGCATGTTAAAACTCTTATTCTATTATTTAGAAAACATTACTCTAAATCATGGCCCATTAATGCAATGACCAAAAACGTTAAACAATCTGTGTCGTGAAAAGAAACACCTTCCCTTTTAGCTCCAGCTCTGGCCCTGAGGCCTACCACGTTCTGCGTTTTACCACAGACCATCTTATATGTTAACAGCTACACGACATAGATTCAAAATAATCACGTCTAATAAAATCATATAATGTCACACATTTCTGTATTAATTCCACTTCTACTTAAATCTCTATATTAGCTATACATTTAGAATATAATTTCAGATACTATTAGCACTCATGGCATTTCTCTTCATGAATTATGCTCTCTATAGGTAAGTGTGATGTACTCATATATTTATATCAGTTTGCGCTCTCTCAGAAGCATGCCTCCCAGTATGCCGACCAGAGAAATGTAGTGCATGAAGGGCTAAGAGTCTTGATTCTCATCAATTATTCTATGCCAATCGCGACATGAGACCTAGATTTAGGAGGAAGGGCATCTACAGTGTTTACATGCACTCATGCCCTGAAAGGTTCACTCTGCAAGAAGGAACACTTGCTACAGAGATTTGAAGCCTTCTGCCTCCACCTTTAATCTCCAGCTATGATATACTGTGCCTTAAAGAAACAAACGTCAGCATTTTTAAAGCGCACAGCTACCTCTGGATGGGTCTCCCGGCGCTGGTGGCTGTCGGGAAGATTAAGCAAGCTATTGCCTAGAATCACATGGTGCTGGACTGACCTGCCGCCAGAGCCGGGGATCGAACTGTGAAACCTGTGGTCAGCAGTCAGGCAGCCTGGCCGCTGCGCCACCCCACTTCCACAAGGCTCCAGCCGGGAGAAGGCAGAGTCTTCATAACGCTGCAAGTCTCCATCTAAGTTATACAGCATGCGTGGGAGCAAAGTTACTGGGGTGCATTGGGTAGAATGCCAGTACAAGGGCACTCTGCAATTTTGAATCAATTTACAGTTCAGTGTCCCTCCCCCCTCCTGCATTTGTTTTCAGCACTAGAGTTTCACTTTGATGGTCTGTGATTAGCAAGATCTGTCGACCACGAGAGCTGCCGACAAGGAAGGGTACTTGGTAAAAGTTTAAGGGGCAGATTTACAATTACTGGCGCATCCCTGCATATCGGCAAGGATGCGCCAGTAATTGTGCGCCGTAACTCCGCCACCCATGATGCGCCGCATTTACAATACGGCGCACCATGGTGCAAAAACAGCACAGATGCGTCACGCATCTGTGCCGTAAAAGCGGCGCATTGCTGGAGTTGCGTCGCAAGTGCGACGCAGCTCCAGCAATGATCAGGTACAATGCTGCGTCAATCCTACGCCTGATTCAAGCAGGCATAGGGTTTTGACGCAGCATGGGCCCAAAAGTGACTGAGTGAAATCTTGTAGATTTCACTCAGCCACTTTTGGGAGGCCTCCCCCTGCGATGGTACGCCTCTTCTGGCGCAGGGCTTTACAACGTGACGCATCTGGGAGATGCGTCACGTTGTAAATACCCCGCACCATGGTGCATCTTTTGCGCAGCCGCTGCGTCACAAAAGTGACGCAACGGCGGCGTAAAAGCGGCGCAAGGGGCTTGTAAATCTGCCCCTAAGTACTTGTGTCAAAGACAATAGTTACATAATAATTGGGACGCAAAATATACATAGAATATGTGCACAGTATTTACATATCTAGGTCTATTAACGCATTTCCTGTTAATGATGCCCGCTTGCCCACTACCCCATTTTAGGTTCTACAAGGGGCCTGGAGCTCGCCAATTGCTTACTATAACTCTCATTTGCTGCATTCTAATTTGGCAGTGCAAGCCACCTACCCTTCCTCTTAATTCGGCTGGACCACAGACCAAGTACTGATTGCTTCATCTGGATTAGGGTCTTTCTGCTGCTGGTACTGTGATTGAAGCCCTATTTCTTTTTCTTTCTACTTCCCCTGCCACCCTTGTCTGTGTTGGTGCATCCCCTCCCACACCCTGCCCAGGTTGGTTCTTCCCATTCCCACCCTCCTTATCTGTGTTATTCCCCCCTGGTGTTGCATATTACCCGCCCACCCCCTCATTGTTGCTAATTACCCTCCCACCACTTTCTCCGTGTTGCTTGTACCCCATCCACCCTTGTCTGTATTGCTTGTTCCCCTCCCACTCCTGTCCGTATTGCTTCTTTCCTCACACCCCATCTGTGTTGCTTATCCCCTTCCACCACCATCCATGTTGCTAATTCCCCTACCATCACGTCCATCCGTGTTGATTATTCCCCACCCATCCTCTCCATCGGTGTTGCTAACTCCACTGGACTATTGATGTTTCCTCTTTCACCCCCTCGTTGTCCCTGTTGCTTATTCCCCTCTCCCAACTGCTGTAAGGAAAAAAAAGTACTATAACATAGCCGCTTCAGAGACTTTTTTTAGCGTCCCATTCTCAGTTCTCCCGTCCTCCCATTGTTCATACCCACCCAATTGGCAAATCCAACAGCTCGCTCATAGGCAACACATTTTGGCTTTGCCAATACTTGTTTATTCACTGTAAGCATGTGTCCATTATCAGTTTGATCCAACTCATCAAATGTAGGATTAATTTATTTTGCTAAATTAGCAGATTGTATGTTGACGCGAACACTGCATGCCCTCCTTGTCAGTTGTGTTGAGTGAACCTTTTAAATTCTTGGTCCAGGCACTCAGTGTCTCAGTGTACTACTACTTGTCGCTGACCTGAGACAGGTGCTGTAGGCAAAAAACGATGAGTACCAGCTATCTAAGAATCCAGCTCACTGCTACTAATTAGTTATGTATAGGATCCCAGCATTGTCATGTGTGGAAGCATCAAGGCACGAACATGGCTCACCCTGAGTGGTTCACCGATTGCATTCCAAAGGAAAACCTTTAAAGGGCCATTTCGCCTAGAATGCACCTATGTTCTGAATACGTGTTGGTGCATTGAGATAAAATGAGGTGTAATAGATTATTCATTTGTGGTTTGAACTTTTTGCGATCCGGTCTTGCGGGATGTAGGGGAAAGATGAGTCTAGAGTTGGTGGCATCATGGTTTGTGCTTGTAATCCAACTTGAATGTTTGTTTTGCACAAACAAATTGAGAAATGTCTTGTACTTGTTAGTTTGTATTGGTTTCTTCAATTTTGGAAGCAGTGGCGTTTCTCAAATTAAATATACAGTTTCAGATAATCTCCGCCACATGTTTCCTTTTCAGATCACAGCTAGTATCTCCTTTACAATGACTCAAAACATTAGATATAGTTTCAAATAAACCACCACATTTTCTACTAATAGTGAAATTAATCGACAGTTAAAACATCAGAGGAGAGAATTCTACGAAGGGTCAAATAGGTCACATTTCAATTCCCTTATGTGTGCCATAACTACATTGTTGCATTAAATGTGTTGGATGTGGCTGTGTACCTAGTGTACATGTGCACACAGTTTATATTGGTGTATAGTATACTGTTGCACATATGTCAAGCATATTGGGGAGTGTGACAATCCATAATGCATTTTTAGCAAACTGGTTTATGTTCTAAATATACTGGACTATGTCATATCCACATCCTTTCAGTACTATCGTGCAAGTAAAATCAATACTGGAATGCCAGTGCAGCACATTGGTTTGCTTGCCCTTTCTCCTTCTAAGTAGGCATACTCTATTAATTTGCCACAACATTGTAGCAGTTTATATGGCTGGTCCCCAAGTGCAACTAATTGGTTTCGATGCATATTATGTACAGGCTGTATGCCGGACAGGGCTTTACGTGGATATCATGTTGTTTTGCATGGGGAACACATGGGTACACATGTTTTATTAACTGGTTCATATATTGATTAACTCTTGTAAGGTACTGATTTGTGTGCATAACATCTATGTTTAATTTTTCAACGTATTACTTCCTACTTGCTTATTGCAGGTAGGATGCAGTAGACCTAAGGACACACTGCTGGTTTGCATTTACACCATACTGAACTGAATGCAGAATGACCTGGTAGAAATTATTTGGTACTCATGCATACCAAACAAGCACAATATACTTGTTAGTTTTTTTGAAATTACTATTTTTAAGTATAACATACTAATGTGCATACTATACACTCTCGATAAGCAGCGCCAGATAAGGAGGAAAGGAGTTCTCTTACATCACTCTAAAAGCGTAGAACGACTGCCCACGCCACACCAGAGCCTCTTTCTCTCTTCTTGAATTTCACAAAAAGCTGGAGACCTAGCTCTCAATTCGCCACCTAGCAGGGCTAGACACAGTCCTGCTCTGCGCCAGGATACACTCACGGATGATAGTGCGGTTTAACATATTTCTGTTTATCACTGGAAAACAATTTGTTTTGTGTGTCAATCACACTGGTCAGGGAAGCATTCACCCTGAGCTAAATGGCATTCACTGTTTCAAAAAGAAAGGGAGTAGCCCCACTATACCAAGAGACAGGGTACTATATACAATCAATGTATCGAAAAAAAAATTCTCTTGGATAACTTCACACATTCGCTATATCTCACATTCAATCACTCAAATGTCCTCAGTAGACTATTAAGACAAGACCCATCGATCAGTTATAAAGAGTGTTTGTGTATATATATATATATCAAGATATATTTACTAAAACAATTATAATCATGTAAAAAACAATTCATATACACAATAATTTTCTAGAGTTAAAAACAATCTGAAAGTTGATCGTAAATTCATAAAATGTGATATAACGGGCATTAAACGCGAGACAATCCAAGTGACACACATATATCATCATAAATATGTTAATTCGATTGATTCAATATTATAAAAGTTTGTGAATTCTATTGTGTCTAGACTTCACAGTTTTTCCCGTTTAACAATAGAAAATGAAGGGGCAACGCGTTTTGATGGACAATGTATTTTTTAGCCACCTTCTTCAGGACCCAAAATGTAAATGTCCCTCTAAAGGATGAAATATAGTCTATGTCTGCTTAAAAACAAAACATATATCACTCTATCCTCTTATACAATACACTGAGTTATTTTTTTTCTTTAAATGTATATACACTCATCTCAAAGTGATTGCCTAGGTTAGTTTTTAACAGAGCTTCCAAAGATCTGTAAAAAAAAATGTTTTGTACATAAGGGAAAACTGTACAATTGATTTATAATTGTTTAAAGGGCCTATCTCCATAGTGCTAATTCACAACCATTCTTACCCATTCAGTTCCTTTCTATATCCAGTCATGCCTAACTGTCCTCCTACTATGACATGAAGGTAGGATACATCAAGTCCAGGAAGAGGGGGGTATTCCTCCTCCCACCTCTCATGGCAGTAATTTTGATAATATTTTATATATCTGATCATCGTATCCCTTTTAGGGAATACCGATATTGTTCCATTATGTTTTACTCGGTATTACCTACCACCAAACTACTATATATAGGACATTGGGGGCTCCTATACAGTGAAACTTCCTCCTTTCATCTCCCATAGTGGTAAAGCAAATCATATCTGATGATTATATACTCCTGCTGATTATAGGAATATCAGTTGTATCCCCTTCCGCTATACTTAGTATTTTCTCCCCATACGATGCTGTGTACAAAAAGAACTGAGAAAACTATTATAAACAGGGGAAATCTCACCCTTATACACCATGGGTTTCTCATAATAAAAGGCCCACCTTGGAAAATCTGCTCCAATTGGTTTCCAAGTGCTTAGGAGAGTGTAATATAGTTGGCCCCCGATACGTACAGAATACCAAGAAGGCAACCACAAGGATCCTGTTGCCATTATAACACTATATTCAATCTTTAGTTATGTATATGGTCAAAAAACCTCTATTATTCAGTCACTATAACCTACCACTAATTTCTATGTACCGGGATGGGGACTAAAAAGCCCTCCAATCACTCCCAATGGTCTACAGCAATGTCTGCCCCATCTGTATCGTATCTGTATTTAACTCAGTTGCATATGAATTGTTTTTACATGATTGTAATAGTCTTTAGTAAATGTGTCTTGATGTATACAAAAATTCTTTATAATTGATTTATGGGTCTTGTCTTAATAGTCTACTGAGGACATTTGAAAGCCACATGAGTGATTGAGTGTGAGATATTCTAAATGTGTGTAGTTATCCAAGAGAAATCGTATTTTCGATACACTAAATGGCATTAACAACAGAGCCACTTGTGACCCATTGCTTAGTGGGATTTGTTGCCACACCTTTAGAAAAGGATTGAAGCAAGAGAAGCTACAACGAATTGACTTACTCGACTCAGACAAGCTCCAGTTTCCCCTTTCCCACATTGCATCTCTTGTGGTAATCACACATGGAGAGCAGACTTATGGTCCACAGAGTGGCAACGGTATGACCATGTTTTCATTGCTGTAATATAGGATAATTCATCCCGTTTGGCACTGCTGGGGCTCTTAACAGAAGGACGGAGAAGGCTCTGCAGAGAAAGACTCAACGGGTCGGTGCTATTGATGGAGAATGTCCAAGTGGCTGACTAATGCCCTGTATTTCATTGAAAAATATTTACACTCGAGTCAGACAGGCCTAGAGGACAACCAGGCAGTGCCCGGTGGGCGCGTCTGATAGATCAGTCTGTGGGGCTTTTTTTTAGCAGTTTGTGGGCCTGTTTTATGACCTGATGAGCCGGAATTATACTTTTGATGTCCCTGATATTACCACAAACATTTCCTGCAGCAAACAAAAATGCATGCAGTCACTTATTCCTTGAAAAATCATGTTGGAGAGTGGATTATTAGTAGTGATAGGTAGTGATTTACCACTAATAATAAGGTCACAAGCTCAAAAAGAAGGTCACTCAAGGTCTCAATAAATGAATCTCTTGCTCAACCCTTGGTAGTTGGCAACGAGCGGGCATAATTTAGGAGACAGGTGTGTAAAGCATTTAAAAACACAAATTCATTAAATAAGTAAAAGACATCACACAATAAAAATTTAATTCCATTTGATTAAAGTAGGTAATATTTTTATGAACAAAAATACACCAAATCGACAAAAATCCAATGTAGGGAACTGGAGGCAGGTTTTTTTTATGAATAAACAGTTTCTAATGCTTAAAAAAATATAGCACGACTTTGGTACATCTCGTCATTCTTGACCGGGACAAAGTCAAAGTTTGAGGCCATCCACAATGGATGCCTGGTTGGATATATACTGAGCTAGAAGCCTCAGTCAAAATTTTACCTTTGGACATAGCGGTTCCGTCATCAGCACGGATAGGGTTAAAATGACAGCAGGCACCACAATAGTGCACACTCCAGTGCAGGAAATCTACTGGGCCCCTAAAACCCTCCCTGCCCTATTAAATACTAGGAACTTATAGGTAGTTTGAATCCCCCTTGCCTTATTATATACTAGGGACTTGTGTGGGGTTGTAATTATATCAAGAGCACGGGCCCTGGGTCTGATTAGCAGGACACAGGACACAGTCCATGCCAGAAAAACAGCATCTAGTAGTAAAAATGGGGGAGAAAGTGGGAGGACTTGGCAAAAAGATCCTGATTTCTCACAAATACTCAGACAGCATTTCTTTACAAGTTTTAAACTGGCCCGATTAGGATGTATTTTGGTGCCCAGGCCAATTTTTTGTCCCAGTCTGACACTGCTTCCACTTGTTCATGTTTTGTGAGTTAGTACACGAGAAAGAGCTCTTATTAATTGAATTGAAACATTTTTACCAGGGATATTCAGCCTCTGTTTGTTTTAATAATCTTTTAGGAATAGTTTAGATTGCTAAGAATTTTTTTTTCTTGTACTGGATGTTCAAGCATATATTTCAAAAGTGTAAAACAGTTTTTGACTTTCCTTTGAAATTTTTGTAGCCTGAACATGTAGCATTGGCCAAGTTGGTGAAATATGATCATTGATTGCATCTGCAGGCCCTGCTTCTCGCTTCCTTACACTGTTGTATGTTAATGACACAGCACTATAGTGAATGGTAACAATCAATCAGGGTTGATCAAGCGCAACTAGTCACCCATGAGGGTCTCAAGGCACTGGGGGGTGTGGGTGCAGCTGCGTTGAGGGCTGTAGTCATCAGAAGAGCCAGGTCTTGAGTTCCTACCTGAACTGGGGCAAAGTGGGAAATTGCCCGAGGTGGAGGGGTGGGTGTTCCAGGCTTTAGCTGAGAATTTGGAGACGGACTTTCCTCCCGTTCTGCTCTTGTTGGGACGGTGAGAGCTGGGATGATTGGTGGTGTCTTTTGGGTGCATGGAAGGAGAGGCGGCTGTTCAGGTATGCGGATCCGGTGTTTTGAAAAGCCTTGTATGCATTGTTGAGGAGTTTAAAGGTTATTCTTCTTTTGACTGAAAGCCGGCGGAGATCGCAGAGATGTTGGGTGATGTATTCTGGAGTCTCGATTTTGCAAAGAAGTTTCTTGTTGGTTCTGGGGTAGAAAGCGTTGCCGTAGTCCAGTCTGCTGCTGATGAGTGTGTGTGTGACAGTTTATCTGGATTCAGTTGAGATCCATCTGAAAGCCTCTCATACCATGCGGAGGGTGTTGAAGCAGGTTGAGGATACTGCATTCATCTGGCGGTACATTGTGAGCGATGAGTTTAGTCTGATGCCAGGGTTTCATGCGCGGTCCGTAGGGGTGGGGGGATTTCCGAGGGTGGAGGTCCACTAGGAGTCGTACCATGCGGAGGGGGTGGAGCTGAAGATGAAGACATCTGTTTTTTCTGAGTTGAGTTTCAGGCAGCTATTCTACATTTAGGTAGCAATGGCTTTCATCTCTTCTTCGAAGTTGTATTTGGTGATGTTAGGTACATAGGTGAGGGAGACGGTCAGCAAGTTGTCATTGGCGTAAGAGACGTTGTTGACCCTGTGGTTCCTGATGACAGTTGTTAGGGGGCCCATGTAGACATTGAAGAGGGTGGGGCTGAGTGAGGAGCCCAGGGGCACTCCACGGTTGGTCTCTGTCAGTTCCAAGAGGTAGGGAGGGCGTCTGGCCAGCTCAGTTCTGCCAGTGAGGAAGGAGCGTATACAGTTGAGGGACTTGCCGTAGATGCCGGTGTAATGTTATTTGGTGGCTGGGGTGCGGTGGGAGACGGTGTTGAATGCGGCCAAGAGGTCCAGGAGGATGAGGGCTGCTGTTTTGCCCTGGTCAAGGAGGGAGAAGAGGTCATCGGTGGAAGTGAGTAGGTTGGTCTCTGTGCTGTAGTAGCTTTGGAATCCGGATTGTGAGATGTCCAGAACACTGTAAGCTCTGATGAAGTTTGCTAGCAGGGTGTGACAGCCTTTTCCATCAACTTGGCTGCGAATGTAAGCAGGGAGATGGGCCTGAAGTTCTTAAAAGTCCGGCGGGTCCGCGGAAGATTTCTTCAGGAGGTGGTTGACTACAGCGTGTTTCCAGTCGTTGGGGAAGGTGGCAGTCTCAAAGGAGCAGTTGATCATCTGACGTAGTTCATATGCGATGGCAGAGGTGGTTCTGTTGTAGATGTGTGTGCACAGGGGTCTGAGGGTGCTCCATAGTGGATGCTTTTAATGATCTTCAAGGTGTTTTCTGTCATTGGCGGGATCCATTTAAGCAGGGTCTGTTGGGTGTTGTCGCATGAGGGGGGGTGGTCTTGGTTGTCAAAGTTGTCGTAGACCATCTTAATCTTGTAGTGGAAGAAGGTGCTGAGTCTGTAGCAGAGGTCTTGGGAGTTTGGGACGTTTCTTTTTTTGCTGCAGGGTTTGTCGAATTCCTTGATGATGGAGAAGAGCTCTTTGGTGTTGTGTGAGTTGGTGAGAATTCTATCTTCGAGCAATTTTTTCCTTGTGGATTTGATGAGTTGGTAGTGTGCGGTGGTGGCTGTTTTGTAGGGTTGCTGACGAAGGCGAGCTGGTATTCAGTTACTTTGCACCAGCTTCTGCGGGGGAGGCGGTGGGCGTGCTAGTGTATGGTGGGTTTTTTGCAGAAGAAGTGGATGCAGTGGGGATCTGTCCAGAGGAATTCTGTGGTGTGGCTGTAGGAGACGCTGTTTCCTCTGGTGAAGTCATGGTCAAGTGTGTGTCCCGCTGTTTGTGTGGGGCAGTGACTAGTAGTTTTAATCTTATAATGATGAGGTTATCTAGGAGGGAGGCAGTGTTTGAGTCATTGTGGTTATCAAGGTGGAACTTTAGGTCTCCGAGTATGAAGTGGTCTGTGGATACGAAGGCGTGGGGTGCGAGGAGGTCAGTGATGATTTGTGAGCGGTGCTGTCCGGTAGGCAGGCGGATGATGCTGGGGTGCAGAGGTGGGCGAAGGTGCAGCGGCAGTGAAGACATGAGACATGGCTGTGGGTGATAGTCAGCGTAGAGAGCTAGTAGTTATTCTTGCATCCGGGGTTGAGATCATGGAGGGTGCCCGAGTTTTAGCAGATGGGGTCCCTGGCGCCGGTCGTGGCCGGGTCGCGGAGGTTATGGCGTAAATTGCCCCATATGATGGTGAACATATATGGACTGGTTTACTTAATTTGCTAATAGTCATTTCCCTTGAAAAGTGTGCAAAGAAGTCACCATGTGAACATTTTTTATGCTTATTACTCCCATTTAAGCCAGGATTATCTATAGCTGCTAAAACGGCAAAGAAGTGAAGAGATGCAGGGTTCTCTGTCTACAGCCCTCATTCAGAGATAGCCCAAAACATGTATCTGAAGGATTTTCATGGTGTATGTTAATGATATTGTCATTAAATAATGTTTGAAACTTCTGCACACCCTGGGCAATAGACAAAAAAGAGCATACATTTGTTGACTTCACTTTTTAAAACATTTTGGAAACATATTTTCATCATGGGCTCCTTTCTACAGTGACCTGCTAGATTTCGGCTCTACTGTTGTCTAGAAAGTATTCCAGTCTACATACATTAGACACTGACTGGTGGAACATAACTAGCACAAATGAGGGATGGAGTTGGACATTGCACCAGTCAAATAAATGACTGTAGGCCTTGGCGGAGTTCTCAGAGTTCTGCTCTGTGGAACTCTGTGAAGGGCTGAAAAAACTCTACTGTACTCTGTGGAGTTCTGTGAGCAGTAGAGTGTGGTAAGTTGCACTGCTCGCGCTAATTGTTAGCGCTGGTAGTTTGTCCTGCGCTGTGAAATTAGTGCAAACTGCACTATGCCTCGCACCAGCGGGCGCTGATTCTTTCGGCCACTCACGTAGATATTCTACTCGAGCAGCAGTTTCTCAATGCAAGTGGCATATTTCTCAATGCGAGCGGTCGTCGCTGTCCATGTCGAGAAATCTCACCTGGAGAAGGTCTAGTGCACGATTTCTCTCACTCGCACTCGCCAACTTAAAATTTGTGTACCTCACAAGAGAAAAAACTCAGCTTCGCGTCACTTCACTGAGTTTAGTGGAACTCTGCACTCCACGCAGAGTGGGCAAAAACTTCATGAACTCCGACGGCAGAGTGGAATTCTAAGTCCGCTCCTGTAAATCAGATTGCCAGTGAAAGGTTGCCATTGCTGGCACCTGTTTGTTCAAGGGGAATTGCATTGATACATTTTAAGCATAGAGACTTCCATGAGAACATAAAATACTGGAGGAATTGTGGCTAGAGAATGAGGCTGCGATCATTGCCAATGCAGCTCACAGGTGGATGGGCTTGCTGCTAACTTTTTTCCTCTTCGCTGCTCATCTGTACCCTATTCCCTCCATTGTTTTGTTCTCTTGAGGACTGCAAGAACATACACATTCCTCAATGTCACTATTGGCCCTCTGGAGCCCAATGTGGATCTCTATGCATGAGCTCTTGTGTAATACATATGAGTGCTACAATGCTGTTAGCATCATCCCATCAGGAGAGAAGCATGATGGTGCCTGGCCCTTTACATGTTGTTCTATTGCAGCCTGGGAGAGAAAATAATTAGCTAGAAATAGTGACTTGAGTTTAAGCCTGCCACCATCATGGATGGCAAGGAGGCAAAAGCACAACATGGGTGGTCCTCACACCAGCAGGTGGGTCAGGAATGACCAGTCTACTGATGTCTAATGGCTAATGGCTGCAGCACTACTGTAGCTTGTTCAACCCCACAGCTTCTGAGAGCAGGTTTTTATAAAAGCTCACATTAGTACCATGTGACAGGTAGAAACATATTCTAATAGTGCTTTTTTTTTATTAGTATGTGCACTCTTTCCTAAATGCTGGCCCACTTGTATTATAAAGAAGGCTTCAGGTGTGTAGAAAACCTAGTAAATTATTTCAGCTATGCCAAATTACACCCACCTCTAGAGGACTGCATCTTGCATCCATCCCCCACTTATGCACTTCTCTGCACACCCACAGTCATTCACGTATCCATCAACTCACACTTCTTCACATACACACTAATGCATTGATACTTGCATCAACATGCATAAATCTATTCCCATATTTATTTTCAGACATTAGTCTACCCATATTAATACATCTTTCTACCAATACCCATACATTCCTTATTGCTTAATTTGTTAAAGGAGTGCCGGTACCCAAAGCTTTGCTCAGAAGCCCTCCCGGCCGATGACATTAAATGCCAGCCGGCCGTATACCAAAGCTGGGTTCTCTTTGAATCACCTCACTCCACTCAATCTACTACCAGACTCCCTCCTCCTTTACCTCACTCGTGAAGGTTTCTACTTTCTCCATTTGTGATGGGTTTCCCGTCTCTCTCTACCTCCTCTATAAGCTTTGTTTGCTTATCACTCTCTTGCTATTGGTAAATGTATGATGAGGAAAAATAAGTACTGGTCCTAAAAAATGAGTGTTGATGGCCCCCTAGAAACGACCTACTCAAAGTAAGCACTGCATTATTCACTTAAATGGGTATATTCATCTCATATACCCACACCCGAACATTCATCTGTCCAACTACACCAAAAGAATAAATCATCCACCCATACCCAAGCAGGCATCCATCTACCATCACTCACAGTGTGTTTGTCCAGCTAGGAACTGGTAATTTACCCAATCACATTTGTATGCCGCCACATTTATCCATGTATGCATCCACACAGACATGACTCTGAGCACTTTACCACTGCTGAACAGTGCTAAAGTGCAATGCTCCCTGTGTAAAATGTATTGGGGATTGGTTTATCCATGATTGGCATATTTGAGTTACTAATAAGTACCTAGTAAACAGCACAAGGTGTGGCTAGGGCCTGTAAATCAAATGCTACTAGTGGGCCACACTGATTTGTGCCACCCACATGAATAGCCCTGCAAACATGTATCAGACCTGCCACTGCTATTTCTGTGAATGTAGTTTTACACTGCTATTTCGACCTGGCAAGTGCATTCACTTGCCAGACCCACACCTTATCGTTTGCTAAATGTGCAATACCCCTAAGGTAGGCCAAAGGTAGCTCCATGGTAAGGGTGCAGTGTATTTAAAAGGTAGTACTTGTACTGGTGATTTTTTATGTGTCCTGATAGTGAAATACTGCTAATTTTGTTATTCACTATTGCAAGGACTATCTCTTCCAAAGAGTAACGTGGGGATTCTCTTGAAATATTTTTTAAATGTAATTTCCCATTGGGAACAGATAGAGATTTGCAGTTTTGGGGCTCTGAACTCCCAATTTAAAAATACATCTTTTGGTGATATTGGTTTTTAAATTGCATGTTTGAAAATGCTTCTTTTAGAAAGTGAACAACAACATATATTGGGACACCTTTCTGCCCCTAACCTTTGGCACAGCTATTTTAAAAATTTCAATTGCAATGTTATTTTTCTTCACATATTCCTCTTTACCGTTTTACAAGTCATTATTTTTCTCCATTAATAATCCACACTTTCATTTGAATTAATTATACTCCTTATGCAAAAGCCATTTCCCAAATATTCAATGCTCCTGCTAGGCCATCCGTACCTCTCTTCAAGAATACGACTAGAGCCACATTCATCCGTAGCAGTTTTATTAAAATCCAATGCGTTTCGGGCCTATGAGGCTCTTCGTCAGGGAAAACTGAAAATAACAATTACACATGCTTTAATGTAACATCAGCCAATATATGAGAACAAATGCAAAAAATCTCGTGTTTAAAGTTGCCCTCTCTTCTTAGTCTCAATGATTAGTAAAACTTAGAATGCATTCTTTTCACTCCCCCTAGTTTTTCTGACATACTCAAGACCCACTTTTTAAAGGAACCTAACTTGCTGCCTCTCACTCGGTAACTCATTACCATACCATGACCATGAATGCCTGCAGCCTCGATCTACTCTTTCCTACTTTCCCTGTCATATAAACGTGACCTTCCCGAGTCTCTCCTCTCCTTTCTCATTTCATCCTTCCCAACCTTTCACCCCTTCGCCCCAGCCTTCCAATGCAAACATCCTTTCCTTTTTATCTTCAAAACAACATCTCTCTAATTTTCCTCCTCGTGTTCATTTCATACCTGCTCAGAAGCAATCATCCTCCTCGCTCCATCCCGAATGAAGTTTCCCCTCTCCTTTTCACCCACCTGACTTTAAGTGCAGCTTAGATTTTTTTCGTTTTGGTCTTGTTTTATTCAGAGAAATATTGACTTTTTTACTAAACTGATGTGGACTCAATTTGTAATGTTTTCGCTGTGTTACTGTGTTTATGTATAAAACAAATTCTATACATATTGCCTCTGAGATAAGCCTGACTGCTCGCTCTCAGCTACCAAGGGGGTGTGCAGGGGTTATCTTGGGTATGTAACTCCCTTACCCTGACTAGAGTGTGGGTCCTTACTTGGACAGGGTACAAGCCACTGCCAACTAGAGACCCAATTTCTAACAACAGTCATTGTAACAAAACATAAGAAATAATCTATACACACAAAATAATTAATCCAGAGATATTGTCTTTGCCAATGCATGTATATATATGTGTATATTTGTGTATGTATATATATATATATATATATATATATATATATGGATGGAAACGGCACACTGGGTTCTTCCGGGTACCTCCTCCCGTGGTCAGGTGGCGCGGCAAATCGGCAAACCCAAAGCCGAGTAAATTTCAATGAAAATTCTAAGTTTGCACATAAGCAAAACCGCGCACTCAAGCAGATGCAGTCAGAAAGATTTATTTCCGGATACCGCTACGCGTTTCGACACCCCACGATGTCTTGATCACACGATCGTGTAATCAAGACACCGTGGGGTGTTGAAACGCGTAGCGTTATCCGGAAATAAATCTTTCTGACTGCATCTCCTTGAGTGCGCGGTTTTGCTCATGTGCAAACTTGGAATTTTCATATATATATGCCACATTTCCCAAAACAAATCCCCTTGCGATGGATAAATAAGTACGGACTCCGATACTTGTGCATCAATCTCCTTAATTTTACTTGCTCCAGTTCACCATTACGTGTTTAAGTCAATAAACGTGACGTTGATCACGTGAGGAAGCCCCGCAAATCATGGTCTTTTAAATTCATTGCATCAACATGTCACCTGAAGTTCTAATAATCACCATAGAAGACAGACTGTGCAATTGTGAAATATTTTTTGAGATCGTTCTGTTTATATAGTTATATACATCTTGTATTTACTTTGACGTGGTTATTCTGCTTTACATAAGGCATTATTGCAGGCCTAAATGTGTCTCGTTATACACATAAATAAATAAATACAATATTCAACCGTCAATCAACACAATAAATATACGAATAAATAAATTAAATGAGTTACTCCATTCAGTTACTATTTACATATTTACTTTGCTCATGTATTGGAAGACTTTTTTCTAACTGCATAGTGTATTTGATGTCATTGTGATACCCATACAGAGACATGACTGTCCACCTCTCAGATAGTATTGTTTTAGGTTAATTAAAGTCTTTTCTATTTTTGTCCTGCTCTTCTACTTATATCTGCTATAATGCTTAATCACCCCTTCTTCTGTAGTACCTGTTGTATTTTATATTGCACAGTGCTATAATTTTGTTGAAAAAAGTTGGTACAACCTTCTTAAAGTGCTTAGTGTTACCTAAAGTGCTTAGTGCCTACGGTTTTTTAAGTGCTTTTTTTTCCTCCCCTCCTATAATGTGTGAAAACAGTTAAAAAACTGTTTAAAACACAAATAAAAAAACAATGTGTTACAGCTAGATGTTAAGTGCAGAGGTTAAATGGTGATATTAATGGAAGTTGCTTTGCGTTAGACCATCAGAATTCTTCATTATTGACTGTTGGGGAAATAAATGGTATAGGCCTATACCAAAATAATTTGTTAAAGTGCATTTGATCAAGTTATATCATACTTTATTACTAGAGCGTATGTGCTTGAAATATTCACAAACTTTCATAAAACCTCCATAAAGCTCCCATAAAAACTTCATAAGAATTTGATTAAAATTTCATAAATTAATATTAAAATTGTCATAAAAATTCATACAACCCCACCAAATCTGTTCTCAGATAGCCTCTCAAATATATACATTCAATTTCATGAAAATCACAAGAAATTGCGTAACTCTTCACTATGATTTAAACCACAGGGCGATTTAGAGTCCAGTTCTAAAATCATTTTCGACTCTAATTGTCTTAGTAGTTTTTTAGGGCTCGGACTCCTCCCCCTGGGGGAGGAGTTTCGAGATCCTAATGTTATAAGAAAAAAAAGAAGAAGTATCCTTAGGGCCTTGGTGAGAGGAATTCCACACATTCCTTTGCGTTTTCTGGCACCTGGTCAGTGATTCGTCTTCCCTGTGCTGTGTATGTAGTAGCCTTGAAGTGATAGGCTGTAAGTAATGTACGCGTGCCCGATGTGGCATTTTGTGTGCGAGAACGAGCATGGCAGAGTGATTAATCTTAATTACGAGCTGTCAGAGTGCCCGTGTAATGCAAGCCAGATGATGCGAACGCGTTCACAGCGGTGAGCGCGTTCAATGTTAAATGACGAGAGGCAGTAGGCGAGGCTCACAGAAGATGACTCATACATGCTCGTCCACACTGTAGTTCTTGTTTTTTATAGGAAGTGTTGAATGTTTTCTTGAAGTGTGCTTAATTTTGCTGAATATTCTTGTTGATTCGGTCATAGTTTGATTTTTTTTTATCAATTGGCATATGTAAAGTGTTCAGCTCACTAACGAACTGGTGGCGCACAGCTCGTTAAAGCAACATTTCTGTTCCCTTATGTCCGTTTCACTGTAGGGCTGAATATTTATAAAAACATGCATTCTTTAACGTAGGTCTCTGCATCGCCTCGATGCTGTGCAGTGACAAGTACAAGTTCATACTCATGAATGTGTGGTTTATATCTGATAAGGATCATTGCATACATTTATAAATAGAATCCCAACAGTTTTAATGCTGGTTACAAGGGAGGGCATCTCGGGTGCCTGGCGCTGGTTGGACAGCGCTGCACAAAATACCGGAGTGGTGTAAGCATGGTGCACGGGTCAGGGAGCGTGACTGACGCCTCGTCAGGGGTAGAAAGCGCTATATAAGTGCAATCTAAACACAATGTCATGTCCGCATCTTTTCAATAGGCCATCGGATAATGGAGGGAGGCGCTTCGAACCCAACCTCGAGGCTCCTCGCGTGCGCCCACGAATGGCCAAATAATACATTGGAGAACATGGCTTCCGTGGTCGTGGTTTCACAAACAGCTGACGGAGAGCACAGAATGAACACTACACCGCTTTTGTTGTTTGAAAACAGTTTCTCATCCTGCTACACGGCGGCAGTAGGATTCCTTGGTTAGGAAATTAAGCACAACTACACTTGAAAGCAGGGGTGCGGTACAACTGGGGCAGGCAGAATTGCATAGTTCCTCGCATGAACTAGGAGCAACACCATATGCAGCGGAGACGAGTGCACACGTTACATACAAACACACATAGGTGAGGTATTGCACAGGCAGCAGCAATTCAACTGACACACACCTACAGCTACCGCAGAGGCCCAGCAGCGCAAGTCGCACTCTCGCATACTGAACAGGTACGACGCAGTCTGCATCAGTGCAAGCTTCGCACACAACAGGTACAGGACAGGCTGCATCAGTGCAAGCTTCGCACACAACAGGTACAGTGCTGTCTGATCAGTGCAAGCTTCACATACCACAGGCACAGAGCAGACTGCATCAGTGCAAGCTTCGCACACAACAGGTACAGTGCTGTCTGCATCAGTGCAAGCTTCGCACACAACAGGTACAGTGCTGTCTGCATCAGTGCAAGGTTCGCACACAACAGGTACAGCAGAGTCTGCATCAGTGCAAGCTTCACACACAACAGGTACAGTGCTGTCTGCATCAGTGCAAGCTTCACACACAACAGGTACAGTGCTATCTGCATCAGTGCAAGCTTCACATACCACAGGCACAGAGCAGACTGCATCAGTGCAAGCTTCGCACACAACAGGTACAGTGCTGTCTGCATCAGTGCAAGCTTCACACAAAACAGGTACAGTGCTGTCTGCATCAGTGCAAGCTTTGCACACAACAGGTACAGTGCTGTCTGCATCAGTGCAAGGTTCGCACACAACAGGTACAGCAGAGTCTGCATCAGTACAAGCTTCACATACCACAGGCACAGAGCAGACTGCATCAGTGCAAGGTTCGCACACAACAGGTACAGTGCAGTCTGCATCAGTGCAAGCTTCGCACACAACAGGTACAGCAGAGTCTGCATCAGTGCATGCTTCACACCCAACAGGTACAGGACAGGCTGCATCAGAGCAAGATTCACATACCACAGGTACAGAGCAGACTGCATCAGTGCAAGCTTCAGATACTACAGGTACAGTAGAGGCTGCATCAGTGCAAGCTTCAGGCACAAGTACAGCACAGGGTGCATCAGTGCAAGCGTCACACAGAACAGGTACAGAACAGAATGCATCACTGCAAGCATCACTCACACAGGTATGGGGCAGTCTACATCAGTGCAAGCTTCACACACAACAGGTACAGAGCAGTATCCATCACTGCAAGCTTCACACACAACAGGTACAGGACAGGCTGCATCAGTGCAAGCTTCACACACAACAGGTACAGGACAGGCTGCATCAGAGCAAGCTTCGCACACAACAGGTACAGTGCTGTCTGCATCAGTGCCAGCTTCGCACACAACAGGTACAGAGCAGACTGCATCAGTGCAAGCTTCACACACAACAGGTACAGGACAGGCTGCATCAGCTTCACACACCACAGGTACAGAGCAGAATGCATTGGTGCAAGCTTCTCACACAACAGGTACCGAGCAGACTGCATCACTGCAAGCATCTCACACACAGGTTTAGGGCAGTTTGCATCACTGCAAGCATCACTCACACAGGTATGGGGCAGTCTACATCAGCAAGTGGTGCAAGCTTCTCACACTCACAAGAACGACATCACAGGCAGCAGCAGTGCAAGCTTCTTACACTCACAAGGAGACCACAGGCAGCAGAGGTGCAAGCTTCCCTTACACACTCACAGCAGGTACTGTGCCAAGGCAGCAGCAGCAACAGAGCAAGAGTCCCTTACAAAGAACAGGCACAGCACAGAGATGCACAATGCAATCTTCTCATACTCACAGGCAGCAGCTGTGCAAGCTTCTTACACTCACAAGGAGACCACAGGCAGCTGAGGTGCAAGCTTCTCACACTCACAAGAAGGACATCACAGGCAGTAACGGTGCAATATTCTCACACTCACAAGGAGATCACTGGCAGTACACACCACATGAACACACTCCATAACACATAGCAACAATACATTGGCATTTACAATGCCATTAGCTCAAACTCAAATAAATCCGAGCCCGATTGCATTTCTAATGCTTGTCTCTGTTGCCACCTCTCCTGAGAGGTGGTATAGAAACAATTACATACAAGGTTAGACAGATGTACACTTTTAAAATGCCTAGCTACTGGGTATGTTTGATCTAAATTCACTATTGCTCTTAAGTGCTGGAGTATTCTTAAATGCACCTGCAGCTTAGTGCTACCTACATAGCGCAATCCACAGGTGCATGTTACCACATAGACTGCATATTCTGTACGGCAGTTGTAGTTGTCTTTCAATAGTGTGGATTTTGTACTAAATGGGGTCATGTATTCCGTAGTATTCACCCCAAATTTACATGCCCTGCATGATGTGCATTTAAAAAATAAATTGGTTTTAAGCCATGATGTACTTGGATTAATCTCTGAACTGTTTTTAACCAAAGTTGACTGCTTAGATAAAGCCCGCCACAATGTTAATGTGGGCTTTTTCAGGATTTTCTGTGCCATGATTGTATCAGTTAATACTATTGGCCAGTTTCTATTGATGAAGCTTCTGATTTTGATTTCCTGCCAGCTATAGTTAGTAATTAGCCTGACAGTTGAATCTCCTGCTCCTTGAACCCGCTTTGATTTTTGACACATCTAAGGAACTTTGTGCTAAAAAGAATGCATCCAGTGATTTCTATGGACTAAACTTGCTTAATCTTTTTTAATTGATATTTGATTGTGTATGTTGGATTTTTTTCGTTTAGGTCTAGTTTTATTCAGATAAATATTTACTATTTTTCTAAACTGGTATAGACTCAATTTGTAGCGTTTTCACTGTGTTACTGTGTTTATGTGTAAAAAGAATTCTATACAAATTGCCTCTGAGATAAGCCTGACTGCTCGTGCCAAGCTACCAAGGGGGTGAGCAGGGGTTATCTTAGCTGTGTGACTCCCTTACCCTGACTAGAATGAGGGTCCTTACTTGGACAGTGTACAAACCACTACCAGCTAGAGACCCAATTTCTAGCAACAGTCATTGTAATAAAACATAAGAAATAATATACACACCTAAAATAATTAAACCAGAGATATTGTCTTTGCCATATGGTCATGTGATCAAGGGCTCTGTGAAGCCCGAAACACGTCATGGCAGCCGATAACAGCACAAAATAAAATAACGCTGCTCCAAGATAAGTGGAGTCCGTTCCGTTATTTCTTCAATGAATGGAGAAGAAAGGAGGTATTGAATACATAGTTTGCACTCATCTTTGCATAATTTGCACATTTTCTCTGCATTGAAGCAGTGATTTGCACTTATGTCTGCATTTTTGCACAGGTCATTTTTGCGTAATTTGCACATATTTGTATTTTAGATGAGATGTTTTTAGACTGCGTAATTTGCACATATTAATTGTATATTTTGCACATTTCTCCAGCATTGAAGCTGCAATTTCCAATAAGCTTCTATAGTGTATAATGAAATCACACTGAGAGAATGTTTAATTACATGTTGTCACTATTTGAGGACAGCTTGTGTCTTAGAGCAATTAGCCTCGCAATACCAGAGTTCCATGAGTACTGTTTCACTGTGTATTTTTTCACTGTCTATTATCACGTGGTACAGCATATCAAAGAAACAAATGTATAAAAAACAACAACGTACTGCAGGCTCACTATGTGATCAAGGGCACTTGTTGCCCGAAACGCGTCATGCAAGGAGTGAGTAGAAAGGAAGAATATAAACTTACCTGCTATTTCAAAGCTGCCTGGTGGTCCATTGATTCCGTGTTCGCCGAAAGGAGGCACAGGAAGCAGTTGTATACTAATTGCGGAATTTTGGTTGCTTCCGCCTCAACCGACTCCTCTCCACAAGTTGGTGTCAGCCCTCAACCAAACTATGCTGAGTATCCCGAAAGGAATATTGGCTAAAAAAAAACCTACGAGCCAGAGAAACAAAACACCAGGAGGCAGACGCCAACGCTTGAGTCGGAGGACTCGCGAAGGAACGTCAGGCACACCGGTGAGTGATACGGCATTGGTGTAGGTCGGGGAGACATATGGCAGCTTGAACGGGTTGGTTTCCTTTTCGCAGAACAGCACTATCGGTGCTTCTGAAAGAACTCACGGTAAACCTCCATAATGTCATCAGACGCAGTGTGTGAAGGTGAGGCGGCAGCGGACATATTATTTAACAACATACCAAAGGCTAATACAAATATTCCAAGCGCAAAAGAACCGAGCGGCAAGGCAGACTATGACATTAATCTATTGCTCAAAAACCTCGAGAAAAAATGAAACTACAAATAACTAAGTGGTGGGAGCACAAATTGCTCACCAAATATGTAGGGGTAGAAAGAGTGCCCCGTGGATTGAGAATACTCCTTGCTCCGAGTTTTGAAAATCCCAATCCAGCTATGCTAAGAGAATGGGGTGAGAGCAATTTGACAGCGTCGATGAATTTAGTACATATTTTAATCAGGTACGCTGAGATTGACCACCAAGCGCTGTTAATAGAAATTGAGTCAATTGAAAAGGAATTATGCAAATCGAATAAAAAGGATTGGATAATGGCGAGAAAAAATTAGATCAATGAACGTTTAAAAAAACATGAAGACAAAATAAAGGCCAGGAAAGTACACAAATTTGCCCAGGATCAGGCAGATTACCAGCTGGGTCAAATCTACACATTCGCATGGAAATTCGATAATGCATGAAAACTAAAAACAAGTGGTACTAGCAAACCTAACATCTTACTGCATGCAGCAACGTGCGATAGTGATGTCACTGACCATGTCATGAATGATGTAATATGTGACATCATCAGCAGTGGATTGCGGGTGCGCGATATATAGTTAGTGCAACTAACTATATTTGGAATTTCAATGGTTTTGTGTGAGTAAAATAAGGTTTTTTAAATGCTAATCCCTAACTATATATGGTCTATAACCTATGGTTTTTTCAGTGAATTTTCAAGGTTTTTTAAATGCTAATTCCTAACTATATATGGTCTCTAACCTATGGTTTTTTCAGTGAATTTCAATGGTTTTTTAATAGCAAATATCATAAGCTGTCGAATGTCAAGTACGTGGTAAGTAAAAACATTTTCGTGTTTATGCACACTGATCTGCTTTGAATGCTGCCCCCCCTCCCCCTCATTTCTATTAGGAGTACTCTCTCTCTCTGTAGATAGTGAAGGGTAGTTAACGCAGGCCTTTGCCCCCGTTGTAATCCGTCGTGCCTGCTTCTCTCTCCATTTGATTGATTGTTATCCAAGCATTTACTGTTTTAGAATTGGTTCTCTTTGGTTCATTCTCTATTTACAAACAAGCACAGAGTCGCAATACTCTGTTTAGTCTTTGCAGATAGCGAAAAATCGTGTAAAAAAACAAAAGGAATCGAGCAAAATCAGTAGGCCACTAATGGGATCTCTTTTTGACCTCGCTAAAATAGAAACATTAGGAACAACCCCTCATGACAAACACGAAACTATTGAGATGAACTGAACTCCACACCATGATGGCTGCAATACAGCTCGGCTCTGCCACCCACCCCGCCCAAAATAACGATAAACTCTATGCAAATATTACAAATATATACAACACACCAGCAAAGTAACAGGGTAAAACATTTTATTAAACAACTATTTACATAACTATTTTATACTTTTTGTTGCCCGATCCGGCTAGCTCAATCGATCGAGCATGAAACTCATGCACTCTGATGGTTCAAAGTTTTGAGGAGTGCTTGTAACACTGTCTGAAGCCTATTTGCACTTGCTTCAGCTTCACTATTCTCAAAGTAAAGTGGGGGCTGTTTGAGGACGTGACTGCATTTGTGAACAATGTAATGCAGTGCCACCCTGAACCGCTTGACGGAGGCCCCCGAGGGACGGTGTGATGGCGCGGACTCGGAGGGGGCGCTTGGCTCCGGCTCCCTCCCCAAGTCGTGTTCTCCTGGTGTAGCCTGAGATCGCCCCCGACATAGGTGGCCGGCTCCCGGGATCAAGCGGAACTTTTTGCCTTTTGGTAACTCTTCCATTCTTGACTTTGTCCCACAATCCGTTTCACCTAAAGACACGCTGTAGTGGGGCGCCCCTTTACCATTTCAGTTGCCATTCCGCCCGCTTTTGCTACACTGTGCCTCTTCCGCTATTCAGCTGTTTACCGCCCGCTCTTTCGACTACAGCGTCTCGCTCACCATGTAGTTGAGTTGCTCCCGCTCTTGCGGTGCAGCGATAGCCGGCTGCCACAGTACTCTCAAAATGGCGGCCGGCTCTTCAGATTTGGGCGTGGTCCACTAAAATTGCCCTGCGACACCTTGGAACTCGGACGCTTGTCTGCTAGAGATTGGGCTCCATTCTCGAAAGCGTCCCCTCAGCCTTGAAGATTCTACAAAAGTCTTGGGGGCCCCCGACTCCCGCAGGCTTCTGGTGGGGAGCGGCTAGCATTATTGCTCGTGGAATGGCCACGACGGAGCTACGAAATGGTGGTGCTCTCATGCTAACGCCAGCTTCAGTCTGAAACATCCAGAAACACTGTAGACTACCAATTCGATCAGTTCCGGTAGCGCCCCAACGTGACCCGGTAGAGAAGAACTAGCCCTCCCCTCTTTGACTGATGGTTCTTGTTGCCTGTCCCTTCTGTTGTCATTTAACAGAACTATTTAGCCTGCTGAAAGGGGTTGTGTTCCTACCGCTGGTTGGTGGAGACATTTTGACTATATTCTGGACCTGCGTTGTCGCGTAATGCGTCATATGACGCGCCGCGTTAGCGCATCCGGAAGTGATCCGGGGCGCGACGCGCAGCGCGTAACGTAAGCATAACAGGTCATGTGACTTGTTAATAAAACTTTTCATTGGTTCATTTTACTTTTCTTATTCTAATGATGAAAGGCTTAGTCATATGACCTAAAATTACGCTTTTTATTACTTTCGAACATTATTTTTTCTTAAATATATGTTATAATGTTCCAGGCTAATGTACTTTCCCGGAAAATTTACAACTGTCCTGCAAGTAAAATATATTCCTTTTTCGAGAAAAAGGGCGTTTCTTCGTCCCATGACGGAGCCGTTGAGCAAAGTCGATACGCCTGAATATGAGATTCTTATCGATCACTTTATGTTGCAGGAGTAGAAAACACAACAGCCCTTGACCATTTATCTTTACTGCGTTCCTGCGTATTATACCTTTTACCCTTCATGTAATTGGTCTGCTTTATTTCACTTGCCTTTTACTGATTCTAAAACAGTGACTATTATTAAAAACTTTACCAATGTATATACTACTACCATGTTTTCTTTTAAAAACCTTTATTGTGAAAATGTCATTATACAAATACGGGCCTATAACCACGTGGGCCGGCCACGGAGCAAACTGTAATCGTATATGATGAGTAGACATTTACACTGTAGACGAACGTAACGGGCGGGCCATTAGGTTGCAAGAACTAAAGTGTCTAACAGTTGCGGAATCGGTGGACTTACATTTTATAATTAAAATACGACAGGGCCAGTTACAATAAAATTATCTAGATATACATTTGCGGGCAAGTACCATGGGTGACGTTAATTCGAACTTTCAATAGTACAGTAATCAATAACACATCAGAACTTAATATCAATAGGGATATCGAAATATTCAATCTATTCTCGTCCCCGCCCGCCATGTGCTTCAAAACTGCATACGTATCTCGTGATATCAAGGTTGTGCAACCAGTACACAACAAGGAGTTACGAGTCCCATTTATTCCGGCGCCATTTTGGGCGAGGACGGGCAGGTCCAGGATATAGTCAAAATGTCTCTACCAACCATCGACTATGATGATGTTCATATGCTGTATTTATTAGAGTAACACTCATCTGTCCACATGAAATTAATTTGCCACAATCTAAACATGTCATTTTAATCTTTCCAAAGTTCTTCTAAATATTTGGGACCGTTTCCCTTGCCTCTGATGCTGTCAGTGTCACTTCTTTGATGAATGTACTGGCAGGTCGGGGGTTCTCCTCCAAATCTCTCTTTTATGCAGCACTATAATTAATCGGTGCCACCTCTCCATATGACGATGCATGGTATAGTTACCATAACTATATTTTTTTCGGTTCCTCTGGAGAGTACATCGTGGCAGATGAAGCGTGTAACGTACCGGGCATTTACCTTTTTTTGCATGTAGAGGAAAGGAAAAAGAATTCGAGCGTCCGAGTTCTAAGGTGTCCCAGGGCCATTTTAGTGGACCAGGCCCAAATCCAAAGAACAGGCCGCCATTTTGAGAGTCCTGTTGCAGCCGCCTGTCGCTGTAGCATCAAGAGCGGCCGAAACTCAGCTGAATGGCAACTGAAACGGTAAAGGGGCGCCCCACTACAGCAGACGAGCCTCCACCTAGGAAGGCCCGTTCACGCCGCCTCCCCCCCCCTCCTTCGGGCACCCCACGCCGTTATTCGGAGGAGGAATGTAGGATGGCCACACCAGTACGGCAACTTGCTAGACACCACCTCGGTGCCTACCGAATCTCAGCGCCTTGTGGTGTCTTCTATTCAGAAAACATTGTTGTGCTGCCTTCGACCTATTCGCCGCAAGTGCGCACGCAACTCAGCTGCATAGCTTGCTAGACACCACCTCGGTGCTAACCGAATCTCCTTGTGGTGTCTTCTATTCCGAAAATATTGTTGCGCTGCCTTTGGCCCCATTCGCACATCGGTCCGCTACTGACGCCATCTCACAGGCCAACGGGGCGCCCCACGCCGACTTTCAGCATTGTAGGATGGCCACACCAGTGCGGCAACTTGCTAGACACCACCTCGGTGCCATCCGGATCTTGGCATCTCAGCGCCTTGTGGTGTCTTCTATTCAGAAAATATTGTTGCGCTGCCTTTGGCCCCATTCGCACATCGGTCCGCTACTGACGCCATCTCACAGGCCAACGGGGCGCCCCACGCCGACTTTCAGCATTGTAGGATGGCCACACCAGTGCGACAACTTGCTAGACACCACCTCGGTGCCATCCGGATCTTGGCATCTCAGCGCCTTGTGGTGTCTTCTATTCAGAAAATATTGTTGCGCTGCCTTTGGCCCCATTCGCACATCGGTCCGCTACTGCCGCCATCTCACAGGCCAACGGGGCGCCCCACGCCGACTTTCAGCATTGTAGGATGGCCACACCAGTGCGACAACTTGCTGGACACCACCTCGGTGCCATCCGGATCTTGGCGCGTTGTGCTGCCTTCGGCCTATTCGCACATCGGTCCGCTACTGACGCCGCCTCACGTGCCAACGGATTTTCTACGCTTTTTATACCCTATGCCGCATAACAGGTCATGTGACTTGTTTATAAAACTTTTCATTGGTTCATTTTACTTTTGGTTTCCTAATGATGGAAGGCTTGATCATATGACCTAAAAATAACACTTTTCATTGGATGAAAACTTTATTTTTTTTTCCCAAACGATGAAAGCCCCACCTTGTTTCTGGATGTTTCAGACTGAAGCTGGCGTCAGCATGAAAGCACCACCATCTCGTGGCTCCGTCGTGGTCATTCCGCGAGCAATCATGGCAGCCGCTCCCCACCGGAAGCCTGCAGGAGTCGGGGGCCCCCAAGACTTTTGTAGAATCCTCAACGCGGAGGGGACGCTTTCGAGAATGGGGTCCAAGACCTAGCAGACAAGCGTCCGATTTCCAAGGTGTCCCAGGGCCATTTCAGTGGACCAGGCCCAAAAAGGAAAGAGCCTGCCGCCATTTTGAGAGTCCTGTGACAGCCGCCTATCGCTGCACCGCAAGAGTGGGCGAAACTCAGCTGAATTGCGGATTTTGACACAGTGGACCAAAAGCGGACGGAATGGCAACTGAAACGGTAAAGGGGCGCCCCACTACAGCAGACGAGGCTCCACCTGGGGAGGCCCGTTCACGCCGCCTCCCCCCCCCCCCCGGGGCGCCCCATGCCGTTATTCGGAGGGCGGCAACTTACTGGACATCACCTTGATGCCATCCACATTTCAGCGCGTTCTGCTGCCTTGGAACTATTCGCACAACAGACCGCTACTGACGACCCACCCCCCGGGACGCCCCAAATCAGTGCGGCACCCAGGCAACATCACCTGGGTGCCGTCCAGAAATCTGGACGTTGTGCTGCCTTGGGACTATTCGCACAACCGACCGCTACTGACCATTGTTCCTTCTTTTTCCCTAAAAATGTTTAAATGTTTTTACTGTTTTTGTTTTGTTGTATATATTTATAAGTTATTAAAGTTTTAGAATCCTACTACTTTGTTGGAGTGCTATATATTTTTTATGTGACACATAATTGTAAAAACTTTGATGTACAAAGAGTCATCCCTGGAATCTTCCGCTTCAGGCTGGGTCCCCTCCCCAATCACAATACAGGATGGTTTTCAGATAGTAGGAACGCGTGTGGTGTGACGGATCTCATCGGGTGTGGGCCTTGATCTACTATAACTCCTTTGAAGAGGGGTGATTCTTTACAGCTGGGGCCATAAACTACATCTGCAAGGCTAGCTGATAGCCTGGGACCGGCCTGGACAATCGGACACAGAGGAAGAGGAGTGTCAGAGGGTGCGGTAGTGAATAGGGCGAAAGGGAGGTGTCGGGCGGGCACAGGGTGTGATTCTCAGGGAAGAGTAGCGCAGATGGGGGGAGGTTTATTGCCCATGCATAAGACAGAGAGTGGGGGTGACCAGTGCCTGAGGGAGATGCTTGCGAGGGTGGGGAGCCATGCTAAGGATCGACAGCGTGCAGAGAGTGGGTCTGGTCAAGTCATCTAAAATGGCTGCCGTGCACGACAAAAGTGTGGCATTTGAAAAAAGGCAAGATGGCGCAGACAATGTTTTTCAACACTTCCTGATTTCCTTCGAATCGAACGTTAACAGACGTTGGGGCATATTACCAAAGTTAAGCGATATTTATCCCTAACGATGCTTAGCAACAAATTTTTTACCGCTAAGCATCGTCAGAAATTATCGCAGATAAACCTTGCTATTATCAAGGTTTATCGCAAATGCGATAAAAAACGGCCGCAATGCATTAATATCGCTGAAAAGTCAGCGATATTCATGCATTACCGAGCTAATGCTCTTAGCCATGTTATCCACCTCCCATTGGATAACATGGCTAAGAACTGCTCAGGGCAGGTGTTACTTTTTGGAGATATTCGCGCTTAGCGCGAATATCTCCAAAAGTTGGTAATAGGAGATAGCGATGTTAGCGACTGTTTCCAGTCGCTAACATCTTGGCATGCCCACTTTGCATGTCATTAGTGATAAATATCACTGACATGCAAAGTGGGGCCCAAGATGGTCGCTATCTCCTACTAGCGGTCGCTAACTGGTGTTAGCGACAGCTAGGTAATACGGAGATAATTTTATCTCCGCTTTCTTGGCTTTTAAAGCCAAAAAAGCGGAGATAAACCCCCTTGATAATATGCCCCGTTATCTCTCCCACACTACCGGTCCCCCTGGGCTTAAACGCCGAGATGGTAGGGACTGCCTCCCGTGAAAATAGGCCGAGACGTCACTCAGCAGAAAAAAAAGTAAAAAAAAGTCTATAAACATACAATAAGTTAAAAGTCAATCATTCTTCATTCCTTGTAGTACGCTCCCCAGTCCGCTTCCCGTTACGCTAACCGGGCGCACCCCACCAAAAAAAAGTTGTTGGTTTTTTTTTTTTTTTGCCCCGCGGAGCCCTTTTAAAGCCTCCACATCAAACCTATGGGGTCAGGGAGGATCTACTATGCCCCCTTATGGTCATTTGCCCCTTCGCTTTGGCCTCCTCTTGTCTCTCGATCCTACCGAGAGACAAGATGGCGGCCGCTACGGACTGTTTGGAATGTTTACAGATGCCGGAGAACCAATCAGCTTCGCTTCACAAAGCTCCGTAACGCGAAAAGTACGCGAAGTGGAGCGCTGCCCGGAGCGCTGTTACAGATATATATCTTTTTTTGAACGTTAATTTCTCAAAATCCACTGGAGCACATATATTGAGACCTAGCAAAGGCACATCGGGCTACCAGTCCCTACAATTTTGCCAAGTTTCGTGCAAATCCATTCAGCCGTTCGATTATTATTATTTTTTTTTTTTTTGCCCCGCGGGGCCCTTTTAAAACCTCCACATCAAACCTAGGGGTCAGGGAGGATCTACTATGCCCCCTTATGGTCATTTTCCCCTTCGCTTTGGCCTCCTCTTGTCTCTCGATCCTACCGAGAGACAAGATGGCGGCCACTACGGACTGTTTGGAATGTTTACAGACGCCGGAGAACCAATCAGCTTCGCTTCACAAAGCTCCGTAACGCGAAAAGTACGCGAACTGGAGCGCTGCCCGGTCCGCTGTTACAGATATATATCTTTTTTTGAACGTTAATTTCTCAAAATCCACTGGAGCACATATATTGAGACCTAGCAAAGGCACATCGGGCTACCAGTCCCTACAATTTTGCCAAGGTTCGTGCAAATCCATTCAGCCGTTCGGGCTAAAAGTGAGGCCAACCGCCCTATGGAAAACTCAATGTTAAAAACACGTTTTGGGACCCCCCTTTTTTCTTGGCCCCCCCTTGACGAAACCCCCCCAAATTTTCAGGGGCTGCTCAGAAACTAAATGTTCCATTTTCCTGAAAATTTCAGCCAATTCCGTCCACAAACGCCAAAGTTATTAGACATAGAATTTTCAGAAATCCCATAGAGAACAAATCCTAACTATATATACCTACTGGCGACCGCCAGTAGGTAATCACTGCACTCGTCCAGCAAGAACCGGCACTCCCCAATGTCCCAGGGCACCACCGATCCGAACAAACGAAAGCTGACCCAGTCTAGAAGTGAAAAGAATATTTATTCAGTTTTGTTGCATCACCACCAGCATATTGTTTCGGCCTACACAGAGGCCTTGGTCACATGACGCTAAGGGTGGGGCAGACTGTTTTTAAAGTGCTAGTGCATAATTACGAAGATACATAATTGGTTTGACACAAGTTCCTGGTAATAGACATAGAAGACATGTTCAAGAGGCACGTTAAGAAAGCCAATAAAGGTACAATTTAAAAAAATGTTAAGTAACAAATTTATATATGTACAAAAGGCAAACTGGATTTTAAATTAAAAAGATCCATCCAACGTGCAAAGCTGATACCATATTATCTAAAGAAAGAGGGAAAAAAAGAGGGGGGAAGTTTTCACACTGACGAAATGTGATAACATATAGGGATAGACACAGTGTTCAATTCCCTAACATAATATATGCTGCCAACATTTCAGAACTGCACACCCCTCTCTATGATGATCATAACGAAAATATTACCCAAGTGGGTGAATACCACATGTCATATTCAATAATCCTATCACCTAAACCACTTGTAACTTGCATTAATGCCTGTATTTGATGGTTATATTAGCCATTGTGTTAACACAAGTGTGTCAATAAAGAAAAAGTAAAAACATAAAGTAAAGGGTGTCGTGAATAGTGATGACACAAAATAAATTAATAATATTAAAACCCCTCCCTAGATGGATGATGGGAGTGTGTTGGATTAGTCATCATAAATCTTCTATAGAATGTAGGGGAAACTCTAGTGACAGTTTTATATCTATCTCACAAAAGAATGTTTTGGGGATGTCAACATCTAAGTACTGGCCCTAATGAAAAAAGATATCAAAGAACTATATTGACTGGAGAAAGATTATTGAAAGGGATTGACAGGAATTTACAGATGGGTATAGAAATCAACACTGGTGTTTAAGCCAAGTGGTGTCTTGGTGTCGAGATCGAGGATATATTGGGTTTCCAGGGCTCTCAGAGTAGCTTCACGGTTTCCCCCTCTGCGAAGAGGCGGGACCGAATCAATTGCAAAATATTTCAGTAAATGACTCTGTTTATCATGATGTTCCTTGAAATGCCGTGCCACCGGATAGGTGGCGTCCTCAGTGTTGATGGCTCTAATGTGCTGGAGTATCCTCTTGTGCACCTGCAGCTTGGTACTACCAACATATCGCAGGGCACAGGGACACTCACAGCACATACACTGTGAACTCTGTTTTTCACGTCAGTTGCTTAGTGATAAGCCGAGGAACATCTACTAACGGACAAAAAAGAGGTGAAAGTAAGTGAGGGTAGGTTTCGTTTAATTACTACCTACTCGGAAGACACCAATTTTATAAGGTCCACCTTACGCAAGAACTGGCATGTTTTAAAAATCGATGCAATTATTGGAATGGACATTCCACCAGTTCCGCTAATAACCTTTAGAAAGGCGAGGTCCCTTAGAGATAAACTGGTTCACAGCCATTTGGATAACCCTGTACCAAAACAGAATACACTAACCGAGATGAAAGGTTTCTTCCCTTGCGGAAGATGCAAGGCATGTGCATCTAGCAAAAGGGTTTTAAGCTATGACATCCCAGGTTTGAAAGAACGAAAAACTATAAACAAGTTCATAACATGCCAGACCACACATGTGGTTTATTGCCTAGTCTGCCCCTGTAAATTAAAATATTTAGGGAGCACTATACATTGTGTCAAAGTGAGGGTCTTAGAGCACATGCGTGCAATCATGAACAAAGATATGAGTTACCCAGTGGCGAGGCATTTCGCCATCAAACATCAGAGTAATAGAGATCTACTGCCAATATTTTGGATTAGATCATGTACCACTTCATGTTAGAGGGGGGGATAGGGTACTCAAATTAAGAAGGCTAGAATCTAGATTCATTATTGATTTACAAACTAAGACTCCCAGAGGTTTGAACAGCAGAGAGGAACTAACAGTCCACCTAGGGAGCTAGGTTGAGCCATTTTCGTATGAAATGTTCTTAAATGTACGATAACAATCTTGATATTTTATGAACTATCTGTAACAGATGATGGACAAGCCGATACACGGCGAGATCGTAGTGAGACAGGGCGGTTCCGTACATAGGAATCGCCTTTGACCGATCCACGGCAATATTCTGATTAGTGGTGTGCCCTAAAACCGAATCCGGTATTATACCGAATCACACGAAGTTGCGCGATTGCACAAGATGTAAATACATTGATGTATATATTGTATATAGTGATGTAGATATGTATAGAAGTGTATATATATATGTATTTAACATTGCGGGTTTTGCACACTACAAGATGGCGACCACTGAACAGTTGTGGCGAGTAGTCCTACATTGTTTTCTATATATGTTCCCTGTGGTTAAAAATGTCGCCTCAGTTTGCATAAGGTAAACACACTGAAGAAGTGAGAACCCCGAAACGCGTTTGTGAAGCGTTGGAAATAAACTGAAGCTGATAAATAATCCCGTGAGTGCTGCTATCTTTTCTTCCCAGCTGGGAGAGAATACCCTTGAGCGCTATATGAACACGGAGCACCACCGTGTCAGCGGCACCCACCTACGAGTGTCCCGTTTTCTGAAAAGGTGCGGAGGAGCGAGAATATATATATATTTATATATATATATATTCCACAAGTATGCTCCGTCTGTTCTCCCTCGCCTAAGGTAGCTGGTACGCCAAGGCCGTTGGAGCACAACGGAAATACAGATTCCATATAAACCAAAATTACTGCAGGCAGTTCTCTTTATTACAGTTACGCGTTTCGACTGCAAACCAGTCTTGATCACACACCGGAAGTAAGGTGGATTGAATACTTCATACAAAAGTAAACACAAACGAAGGACCAAGAAACATTAGATTGCTATTTCCAGACACGATCATGGCATCCATTTTAAAGTGGTAAAATACTTAAAGTTGAAGTAACGATAAATGCAGATGTTTGCCAAAATTATACATTGTAAAGGGCATTTCAAAGAATACCATCTCACTCAAGTATTGCCTGGTGCAGATGTCCAATGTATTTACTTTCCAAATTCTGTAGTGCCAATACAAAAAACAAAATAAACAGTCAATAATGAAACCACAAAAATATTACGAAATCATTGTTACCAAATGATAAGATGACATCCCTTTCAACACAGTCTAAGGATATCTGCAAACTAATGACATTCAATGTTGTGCAAACTAACAACTGAGAAAGTCTGCCCAGGCTGAGGCAGCTTGCCGTGCACACACACAGCCGCACCTGAGTACTTCACAGGTTTTAAAAGACCATTTACTTGCTAACGAGGCTATGTTGTGTTTTCACCCCTTCTAAGAGCAATTGTGCAAGTGTTATTTGCTATTTATTGCCAATGTTCACAAGAGAATGGACATCATGACTCATTTATGGCCTCTTCCCACACTCGAGAATGGTAATAAATAGATATATATGTTATGGACTCGTGCTCTGTCTTATTTCAATAATGTGTGCATATATTTACAGCATAGGAGGTTTTATTAAATAGTCTGCCTTCCTTCCTCTGCACAGTAGTTAAAAAAATACAGTGACATTCGAATTTCAATTTTGAACAACAGTCTCCTTTTTAATGTAGCTCATATGTTGGAGTGATTATTTGTTTATTTCAGCATGTAGTGACTTGTAGCTACACACTTGCAGATAAAGGGGTACTGACCTGAGAGGTCTGAACAAGACCAGCTGTGTTAATACGTTTACTTGGGTGTTTATGAGTGCAATTCCCTTTTCGTACTCACATAACGTGACTTTACACTGATCAATCAATTTTCCCACACCTATTGTTGCACAGGCTGATGTAGAAATTCAAGCCAATGAATCTGCTGCCTTGAGAATTCCATTTAAGGAGTCTTATGTAAAAGTGATGACCACCCACAAACCTGTGAAATTATGGGTATTCACATAGTTTTTCAGTTTTACACAGGCCACTCGCTCCCCCAGATACGATCAGAAATATACACCTCGTAAAAACAAAGGAACAATCGGTATCCATAGTGGGGAGGAAGCACCCAAAATTCGGAGGACGTGTAGAGGAAACTGTTTCTACTCAAGGAAAAATATTTCAGCAAATCCAAATGCACTTTTTTTCTAGGAATTTACACATTCGTCAATGTACATTCTATAAAAATGTATATTCATGTGAAAACACCTAGGAAGCTGTGACTGTACGAGATGGCGAGGATTATGTGTGTACTTTTCTGAGAAATCAAAACAGAAATGTGCCAATCTGCATCACATAGGTCCACAGCTGTTTGCAGACTCTCACGAGCTCTTCTTCACTCTTGTGGTGACGGTGGATGTACTAGTCAAAGAGTGAAAACGTGTTCATGCCCGGTTGTTCTTCAGAAAAAGTCATATTTCGGGTTGTCATATGGGTAGTTGATCTAGTCAGGCCACTAGATCCCAGGAATATGGTTGTCTTTTAATAATGCTCTGAAACATATTAAGTGCACTAAAACTTATTTTGATAATATGCTTAAGATCACACACGTTTGATAGTGGGAGCAGCCATGATTTGGTATAGGTGTGTTAACTTTGAAATCAAGTGACTTAAAACCAATAACATACCTGTGCTGCTTTCCTGTACCTAGATACAATTCTACCTCTATCCCGCTCTCTTTCTCACAAATCCTTTCGTTATTTCCTTTCCTGTTGCATGATTGTACTTCTTTCTACATTTGGGGCGCATTGATGTGTTGTTGCGGACATCCTTCCTGGCAGCCTGACTTGTTTGTACATGCTCACTGCGTACCCTGCTTAGCCTCAGGTGGTCCTTATACGGAGCAACCATGCCAGAGCCAGGGCGGTGGAGGCTGCAGCCCCCGGGACCGCGCGCCTGATGACGCCGGGGCAGCTGCTGCACGCCGCTAGCGTTGGAGCCCGTCAGATGGGCACGCGGGGCGCGTGCGGCACGCAACATTCGGCGGGGATGGAGCGGCGCTCTGGGGCGCGAGGCACCGCCGCGTCCTCCTAGTTAGCGCGCGCCGCGCACCTGGCGCGAGCCCCCTTCGCGCGCCGGAATGCCCCTCGCCATCCCTGGAAGGCTCTCCCGGTGCACCGGCGACGGCGCGCGGCTGGTGCATTAACCACCATGCCACGCTGCCCCCACCCCGCTCTCCTGTCCTTAGAAGCACGGCTGGCAGACAGATGACACGCTGGCCCTTTCATCCAGCCATTCATGCACCCCTGCAGTGTCCTCCCCGGGCTCTCCTCTTCTCGCTTTCTACCTTGAAATCTCTGCCATGTTGCCATCCGGAAGCTGGCTCTGCCCGCGCACATTTACAGTTTTTTGATGTCATGCTTTATGTGGGGTTTTTTTTCATGTCCAAATGCCTGCATACTGACTGCACTGTGCTTTGATTACTAACTGCCTGTGATGATGTTGAACCGGCGCTCGGGCCGAGCTGCGACTCGAGTGATGATGAACATGGGCTGTAATAATGGTCGTTATCCGCGGAATTCTCTCTACAGTGACTGCATCATCGAGGAGAAGACGGTGGTCCTGCAGAAGAAGGACAGCGAGGGCTTCGGGTTTGTCCTCAGGGGAGCCAAAGGTAAGTCCCCCTCTCTCTCCCCCCCTTCCCCCACCACTCCACCTCGCACCCCCTCCCGCCCTTCGTGTGTTCGCATGTGTTTGTGCATGCATGTCGGGGCCGGGGAGTGCTGCAAACCTTATGTATGGGCGGTGAAAAAAGAAACAGGAATTCTTCTTGGTACTGTTTGGTTGCTAGACAACGGTCTCCTCAGTTGGCAGTACTACTCGTGAGGTTTTTTTTTTGCTTTTTTTTTTTTTAGATCTCATCTACATCATGCAGCTCCGTGCATGCCACTGTGTGGGAGAAAGTTCGTGTTTTGTGCGCGCACGTATGACACGCTTTGCAAATGGAGAGTGGCGTGCAGTTGGATTACCGTAATCTATGTATGTCAGCATTGGAGGGACACTTGCATTCTGCTTCATCTGGGCTGATCTGTGTCGACATCACGGCACCACACACCGCCAAAACACTGCTTTCATGCCATTGCATTAGTGCCCATAGCGCGCGCGCTGCATGCCGCAAGGTGACATTGGTAATCGCATTTTTACACAAAATAGTACACTGTTATCGTGGTTGTCTGCCCACGACTCACACCGCGAATTTGTGTCTGAATGACTATGCCCTGCCTGGTGGTAAGTGTTTTTTGGTGGTGTGCATGGGGGGTAGATTGGCGTGCACGGTGCACATCTTGGCGTGCATTTGTGCATAACTTTGGATGCGCACGCCGACTGCTTGTGCAGTGACCTACGAGTTTGCACTGTGCGAGTTTGGCCTTGTGGAAGTGGCCCTCGGGCTCGGTAGATGCTCCACTTTTGTTCCAGGAAAAGCTTGCCAGGGTATTTGAAGATAACATTTAAAAAACCCTTCTAGGAGGCTTAGTCAGGCGGAAATCTTGTTAATATTCAGGCAGTGGGCGGCAGCGCCAACCAAGCCTGATGCTCCAGCTGGAACGCGAGAGAGTAGGCCCAGTGATGTCATCATGGGATGAGCCTGGTATCACAGCTCATGGGGTGAGGCCAGCGGTCCACATCTGTCCAGAACGTCGAAAGAAAGGTCCCAGGGGCACAGCAAAACTGCATAAGCACCGTGGAGGGTTTGTGTGAAGCCCGTGACTCTCACTTTTGCATATTCTTTTTTAGCTTTGAGAGCTCGAGAGAGTAGAAAGATGCTGAAGTTTTGTCATAAACAGAGGGGCTACGCCAGCGGGTAACAGGAAATGATACCAGCTGCGGCAAGGGATCAGTCAGGTTAACAGGGCCACTGGGACCGTATTAGACAACGGACAGCTGGGTGCGCCGGGCAAGCCGGGCCAGTGTGACATGTTACTGTGAATGTTCTGTTCAGAATGTAGGTGCACACTCACTTTGAAAAGCACAATAGTGAAACACATAGCGGCTATTTGGAGCTTCTTGTAAGTCTTCACGACACGAAGCAAAGCAGCCTGCATTTCACAGTGCGGCAGAAAAATCCCGCAGGTGGGTATAGTTAGTGACTGCACTTTCAGGAGCATGCTAGTAGGACCCTGGAATTCCACGCCCCCCTCAAAAGGAGTTGCAATCGGTGCACCTCTCAAGAGCACCTTTGCCTCTAATGCTTGCACCTGTAATACAGCGCAAGCTCAAACAAAGGATGCCCTCATTTGCCTGGGTCCATGCCCCGTCCAAATTAAGGGATGCACTCTCATCATAGTGTAAAATGTGCACCAGTGTTGTCCATAGAAGGGGCTGCCCACGACCCTGTGGCCACTTCCAGAATAACAAAGAGCCACAGTGGTGTACAAAGCAGGCACACGTGCCCCCTGCACCAGCAGGGCTTTTTGTAATACAGCTCCAGGAGCAGCGTTGTAACCATCCACTGCTCTGATAGCAGTGCACAAGTGTTCCCAGCTGGCCTTCTCGTGTCTCATCCACCCACCTGACACCCATACTTTTACTTCCATGCTTGTGCCATGCGTCACATTGGCCGGCCTCCTGCTGCCCACCTGCCCAGTGCTCCAAATCAGTGATCTCTGGATGGAGCAGATTCCCTAGCATGATTTCCTGTTCCAGAGCATTAGCTAAAGTGTTCCAAATCTGTCCGTTTTCATGAAGGCGTAAGTTTCCCAGATTCTTCAACTACCTGAGCATAATAAAAAATCACTGACCCTTAGCCATAATGCAAGCAAGGGAACTGCTCCCCTGCACCCTAGCTGGGAAGCCTTTACTTGGGTTCTAGCACTAATGCTACTGCAACCGCTACACTATCAATAATAATGGCACCCTAGAAAAGGTGGTTCCAGACAGAGCCACTTGTGCAGCTGATATTCACTGCCTGTCTCCCTAAAGCACAGAGAGTAAGACACACCATCAACTATTTTCAGGGCCACTGGAATCATGCGGCAGGAGAGGGGCAAATGATGTAGAAGGGATGAGTATATGTGGCAAGAAAGGGGAATTTTGCAGCATTATGCGGCACAATTTGGGATAGCATTACTTCATTATGTTGTCAGTTTTAAACTTATAAATACTGCCTGGGCATCAGCACGGATAGCCATGACTAAACTAGTTAAGAGTTGGTACGATGGTGGCATTGCACTCCCACACATACAGACATATTACTGGGCTTCCCAACAGATCCTGATCAATCAATGGCTTCACGCCCCCCAACCTGACCCTGCTTATCGAATGGATAGACATGTCCTGGGAATGGGAGGAATCAACCAAGCACTCTACAGCAAAACCCTGAAAACAGCTCTCAAGGGATCTACTGCACATACAGTCCAAATATGGCACAGCGTACTTAGAAAATTGGTCTGGGATAACAAGATAACACAATCAACCCCGCTTTGGGAAACCGGTAGACTGGGCAAATTGTGCAATAGGAAAGGGTTCAAACAATGGGACGCAATAGGAATATTAAAGATGGGGGACCTTTGGATCACAGGGAAAGTTGTCACATTCACTCAACTACAGGATCAGTACGAAATGGCAACCACCGAACTGTTCCGCTATCTGCAGATCAAGCATGCACTTGAGGCTGCCAACCCACTGGACACTATCCTTCCGGAAGCCTCTCCACTGGAGGATAGACTCCTAGAGGAGTGTATGGATCAAAAGCCATATCCCTAACCTACCGTAATATTATTAACAACCTACCAGATCCTACACAGTCTATCTGGGAAAAATGGGCAGACCAATGTTGGGGAATTAGAAGACACTGACTAGCAGGAGGCTCTAGAATCCCTAAGGAAGGTGGCAATATAGTCAAAGTTACACTTAGTACAGCTTAGTACAGCCTACAGTGCTCCACAGGACGTACTTTACTAGAGTGACCTTATGTAAGATGTGAAAGACTGATAACCAACTTTGCCCACGACGGTGCGGTTCAATGGGCACATTCTACAACACGATATGGGAATGCCCAGAAATCACGACATACTGTGAGACAGTTATGAGCACAATAACGCAGGTTAGTGAGGCTCCTGTACCACCGGAGCCTAAGCGATGTCTATTGAATATATGGGAGGTGACAGACCTCAATCGCAAAGCTCAAGCTTGGGAAACACTAGGCATGATAATAGCCAAACGCAACATCGCCAAACACTGGGAAATCCAAATTATTCCAACTGCTGGGGAATGGGGTGATAATATGGATTCTGTAATGGTGGCTGAAAAGGCTGTGTATATTCATAGGGGGTGTCCCAAGAATTGGGAATGGATGGATTGGAAAATGGTACACATTCAGGGGAGGTATATGAACTTTACAGTTGGCGGGGCCCTCACTGGAAGACAGTTGACAAACCAGGGTGCCATGTATGGAATAACTAACTAAATGCATCTATATGGCGGAAATGCACACCTGTGGATGGAATGATGTATTGTGGAGCGTTAACTTACTATGTGTAGGTATTAAAACTGTATGAGATATTGCAGCGAGTCATGTACCCAATAAAAAGAATTCGATGCAACCATTAGTACCAGTTTAACACCCGAACACAGCAATAAGCTACAGAAAGCTGACCATTCAAACTTTGCAAAGGGCCTACCACTGCACGAAAGCAGGTGTTGCTGTAGTTTTAGCAATGTTTAGACCGTTTGAGCTAGAAATTATTTTTGTTAAAGTATGCAGAAGATGATGAATTATGTGTCAAATGTATAATTATGAGAAAATAGGTGTGGACTCACTAGCACATAATTCTAGTTGCCCTGACTATATTGCACCACAATAAGGTTAAAATGCGCAGATACATTTTCCCATAGACATAGAATGGTTAAAAATGTTTGTACATGAGGCCCAAGATCACCAAAGCTATTTGCACCAACATGTGCAATATACTGGGGCAGCAAAATGCACTCTCCGGATTACAATCTCTCTCCTCATTCACAGAATCAGGGATGGTGCGTGTTCGCCCTCTTGAATATTTCCTCACATGGAAATTCCTCCAGCAGGGTGGATTTTCCAAGTGAAAAATACACTTGCACAGATAAGTTTGGAGGCATTGCTGCGTAGGATGAAATGTAAAAGTTAGTGAACAGGAAGAATTTACAGTTTTATGTGCATTCACCAACATTTTCTGGTCGTTTTTCAGCCCAGAGACACCATTTTTTTGTTTGGTTTTTCACTCCAATCAAGGACAGGAGCGAAGACATATTTGTGGAGGGTAGGGAGAAATATTTACAGATTTGAGATAACCTGAAGATTCAAAGTACATTTGCACTTTTGTGTTCCATTTCTGCGTCTGGAAATTTGCACTTGTTACATTTCCATGTGCGTTTATTGTCACGCATCTGACTCTGAGCACACCTTGGCATTTCCAAAGGGCGCAGAATCCTAGGGTTCTTCCTGGAATGTTTTAAGAAGTCCTAAGACGTGAAAACGTGAGAAATGTTCTCCAAACGAGTGGAAATTCCTACCAGTTTACACTCCTCACTTTATGCAATCAGATTTGTCAGTCGGCCACGGTTCAGTGCAGACCTTCTGAACTGCAGGACTTGGGGAGGAATTCAGTTTTAAAGAAACGTTTTTCAAAGAGGAGGGGCTACCACCTGTTTGGACTGCCACCTTCTTGCAGAACAGGCGGAATCTGTATAGTTTCTCGAAGAAGAAACCACATCCATGTTTGAGAAGTCCTACCTGACGCTCTAATCCTCTCTGAAACCTGTATGCCACCTTTATAAGGTTCTTGGTGAAAGATAGCACCTCTGCCTTTCAGTGGAACAAGGAAGTGTCACGGGCACCTGTCTCCCCCATTCACACCTGGCTGGGTCTTTCGGCCCCCGGCTCCCTCGTAAGTATGAGGCGGAACATGGAGAGCATGGTCGGACTAGAGATTGTGTGGCAGTGGGTGACCCTTCACTCCAGCCTGGTATGGGTCAAACATTTGGTTTCATGGCCTTCCAGGATCTCCAAGTGCAGCAAAAAAACACAGGATTAAAATGGAGCCCAACTCATAATTAAAACTCAGCTCCTCTGAACAATCCTGTTCAGTCATCTCTAGAGAAGAAGTTTTAAGAATAATAATTCTGATAATATTGCCCATATAAATGCTGGCATGCATTCATAAACACAAACATTTTCGACGCCAAATGTACAGTGAAACAACTGCTGGGGTGTCAAGGCCATATGAATAACAATAATAACAATAATAATCTCAATATCAAATATTACTTGTTTGGGGCGTGGCTAGCCGCTGAGCATGATAGGCACACACAGAACGGACTCTCTTAGCCAGGTGTGGCTAATCCCCTGTCCTCCAACATGATCCGCATGGTGCTCAACCAAAAACTGCCTCGCTGCTGCCCGGACTGTCCTGGCCTCTCCCTGAAGAGCCCCCCTGTGCCAGTGTCACCATGAGAAGAAGAAACTCACTACAATGTGAAACAACGCAAGGAGTGACTGACATGGCGGCCTCCTGTGACCAGATCCGGATATGGCTGGCGTACTATAGGTCTCTCCCTAACCCAAGAGCAGCCGCGGGCCCCTTAGAGCTGAGGGATGTAGCGGGGCAAGGTGACACTACCTGAGACCTGTGGAGGCCGTGCTCTGCCCAAGATTAAACCGCACCGGTGAGTAGCAATGACGATTGCGGTCGCGTGTTCCAGGCTGATAGTGTGGGCCTTGGAGTTGCTCTTTACCCTCTGATCAGTGAGCCACCAGCTCATTCAGCACCTAAAATATGTGGCGGGCCTCTAGGCGAGGCAAGCCGTGCCCGGTAAGATGATCGGGGTAGTCCATCCCCCCACTGACTATGTGGGTCTACCAGCCTGGGTGCGGCTCTCTTGGGGGATCTGGGAAGAGCGAGATGCGGACTCCCTGTCGAGACAGCCTGTGGGGATTGGGAAACCCTAGGCCTCAATTGGAGATGCGACTGGGCCCGCTGCCCTGCCCCTCATCACTAGAAAGGCCCTTTAGACACCTGTGGGGGCCTGACAGAGACACTACCTAAGGGGATGAAATGGACACATTACAACATAAACATTTATGTGGAGTAGTGTGGCTCACTGGTTAGAGGCGGCAGGCCTGAGAGCAGAAGTCAGCCCGGGACCAGGGTTCAATTCCCGACGCGGCAGGGTCGTGGACCTTGGTCAGCGGACTTGATAATTCTCGCTTCGGTGCTTACTATAATCAGGGGTTCCACTCGGCAACTCTGGGCATTAGCTTGCCTAATCTCCACAACGGCCCCACCAATTCCAGGGATGCCTGGCTCCACCTTGGGGACTCCCAGCAAGGGACCATCCCACAGGGAAAGCCAGGACGGGTTCCCCAGAGTTATACAGCGCCGGGACGCCCCATTGCTGGGGCAGCTGTGCGCTTTACAAGTATACTACATTTACATTTAAAGGGCATGCCTTTACAACACAGTTTTTACATCGCAATATCCATTACAACACATGATTTTATAACACATCAGCACAACACATTTTTAGAAACTACATTTACAATGTATACCATTACAACGCATACCATTACAACACCTGGGGACAGATGTAGGGCACCAAATACCACCGACCGGTATTTGGTGATTGAGATGTAGGGGGCCTTAAATTTACCGATTCGGTATATTTACAGAATCGGTAAATTTACCGATTCTGTAAATTACTGAATTGGTAAATTTACCGGATCTCAAATTTGTGATTGTAGGTGGCACTGAAAAGAGTGCCACCGGCCCTTAAGAATTCGTTATTTACCATGACATACCATGTCATGGTAAATAACGAATTCCTGTGTACATGCACATCTGCACATCCCCTAGGGCATGTATGTGTGCCACATGGCACACAAGCCAGAATCAGGGGTGCAACAGGGTGTCAAAGTGACACCCTGTCCCCCTTGCAAATTCGGTAATTTTACTGAATCGGCATTTACCGATTCGGTAATTGACATTGATTCCTATGGGCCTCAAGGCCCATAGGAATCAATGGCAATTACAGAATACGTAAATACCGATTCATTAATTACCGAATCATACCGATTCGGTATTAAATTCGGTAAAATCACCTACATCCCGATTGCCAGTTTTTAAATACCGAATCGGTATGATTCGGTATTTAAGAATCGGTAATCTGGAATTACCTACATCGGGCCCATAATGCTTTCAGGGCTACAGTAGGGTTAGTGTTGGATAGCCTAGGGGTAAACACTACTATTCCCACTCCAGTGAGTGCAACAGTAGGGTAAGTGTTGGATAGTGCGGGGATACAATTTACTATTCCCACTTCAATGAGAGCAACAGTAGGTAAGTGTTGGATAGTGCAGGGGTAAAAATTACTACTACTGCTTCAGAGAGTGCAACAGTAGGGTAAGTGTAGGAAGGTTGACCCCTGACTATGGTTGCCCCCAACTTTTTGCCTGGTGTTTTGCTGGTTTTCTGACTTAGTTGACCTGAGGCCCTGCTGTTCAGGACCTCAGGCCCACTGCTCTCTCTGTAAAATGGATTCCATGTACCTTAGGTACATATCTAAATTGGATACTGAGCCACCTTATCAGTCCCTGTACAGTGTACCCTAGGTACCCAGGGCATAGGTGTACCCAGGGCCTACCAGGGGCTGCAGCATGTATTATGCCACCCCTGGCTGGCCATCTAAAACTGACACAACTGGCTGCACGACAGCTGGGGCAAGGTGGTGTACTCACCCTTTGCTTTAGATATAGTATACCTATATCTAACCCTAAAAATGGACACACAGATCTCCTATCAGTCACTCCTATAGCAGGCCTTAACCATCCTGAAGGCAGAGTGCTTGGAATCGTGTGAGATGGTGCTCTGGCATGAGCTGAGCCTGTCTGCGGCTTTCGGGATCCATCCCTTAGCCGTTTCCATGATATCGCATACCATATACTCTTAAGTGCATTATAATCCTCGCGGTTATGTGCCAACTCTGGTATCGCTTTATCAAAACATGTCGAGTAAGGTGTCATACGAATTGGAATACTAACCCCTCGCCAATTCTGGCGACGGGGTTAGCATTCCACCCTTCTAGAGGGACACGACATGCCTGTAACCTATAACCCGGTTAAAAGTCAGACAGAGCCTTAGCATCCACAAAATGGATGCTGCCACCGAGACACAAGTCTGCCCTCCTGCTGCTGGGAGTCCTCCCAGAGCAGGAGATAAGGACAAAGGGTTTCCTGCCAGGGGCGGTGCCAGCACCGTCCCAGACAGGGTTTTGTGTATTGTAAGTAGGCAGGGCTTTAGAGGAAGGTGACTGCACGTGGCACCCCGGTGCTCACTGTGCATAGGCTGGCTGGAACCAGTTCCAGGGTCACTCCAGACCCTGTGCTGGGGAAAAGCCCGCCAAGGAAGTGGGTGTAACCACCCCCCTCCTAGTCCCACCCATAGGGCAGGACTTAGTCGCGTGCCAGCCCCTTTTTACAGGATAAAGGTAGAGACTGGCCCCCTTCCAAATCAGATCATCTTTGAATCCTGAAACTACTTTCTGCGAAAGGAACTCAAGACTTCTTCCTAAGATTTCTCCCTTGTGACTAAGGAGTAGTCACCCTGCATCCGCAGGCACCATCCAAGAACACTGCGGTCTGCTGTAAGTCCTTCCTCCGGAATCCGACGGCCCAGCTCGACGAGAACCGGCTTCCCTGGCACCTCTGACCTCTACCCACCTCTACAGCCCAGCTGAGAACCGTGGGTGCGACGAGACCTCAAGGGACCGGCCATCTGCAAGACTGCACGACTTCTTTCCAGTAAGCCCGCCGAGTAATCTACTGGTGAGTGCTTTGGGGTCCGAGAAGCCCCGACTCTGAGCAGCTCCAGCTCCGAAGTGCAGCCCCCCAGCATCTCCACGATCTGCGTGGGGCCCTTCTGCTTTCCGCTGCTCACCGCGTTGTTTGGCTACTAGCCCGTTGGCTTGTGGCCTTCCTGACGACGCCCGACGACATTTCTGCTGCTGGTCTGGTTGCTCCAGACTGGCCCTTGCTCCCTTCCCGAAGAGGAGCACCCCGGACCCTCCTGGTCCACTCAAGACGCCATTTTGAGTCCACCGCGTGGGCTTGAATTAGCCAAGGCTTGTTGCCCAATCCTGGGTAACTTCGACGCCAACGACTTCAACCTTCGTGGGACAGCTCGCACCTCCATCCTGGTCGCCGACAACGCCTCCTGGTCCGAGAGACTGCAGAGCCCAGCAGTGCCCACTCACCTGACTGCGGTGACTTCGCCCGGTGCCATCCTGGTGCCCACTTAATCACTGGCTAGTGATTCAAGAACTTGGTCCCCTCTGCTTTCAGGTTTTCTTCTTCCTTGATCCAGGCTTGGATCCATCGAACTTTCCTTCACTGGTCGCCTGCCAGCAACTTCTTCCTTCCAGGCTCCTGGTCCGGCAACGAGATCCCCGACGTCTTTTCAGACCTATGCAGCTGCAGCCCCTGGGCTAGGTAACTTCGGCACTCCGGTGTCCCAGCATAGCCTCACTATCCAAGGGTCAGGATCCACTGTCGTTTTCTCCCTACCAGGTCGGGTTCGCCCGTGAACACTAACTTTGTGAATTCTAGCTTCCATAGACTTTGTCCCGCATCCCGCGTGAGAGTGCACACTCTGCACCCGAGTCCCCTAGGCCTCCTAGTAGTAATCTAACGATTCCCTAGTCCAGTCCTAGCGATTCCAAAGCCTATTAGAACTGTTACTTACCTGCTAGTAATTCGCATTCCACTTTTAGCGTATATGGTTTGTCGTGCCCCTCGGGCATTTGTGTAACGTGCTAACTTAAAAGTATTTTCGTAAGAGTTTTGTTGTGTGCTTAGCTCCCTGTCTCATAAAGAGCCAGGGTAGTCTTGTTATAAATAAATACACTGTTTATTTTCATAACAACTTGTGTGGTGTCCTTTCACTGGGTGTTCAAGGGGTAATGTGATGGTAAAACAGCTGGCTTAACACGCCCTCTAGAGTCTTAGCCTTAGACTGCTCGTATCCATGCTACTAGGATAGCTGGTCTATAAGGTTGACTTACAACCAATCATCAATAAGGGTTGTTTGGACTGATATATAGTGATCACTAGAATAGTGAGCACTGCACATCAGGCCAACTTCTCACATTGGTGAGCAGCGGTTGGGATTTGAGCTTGCTGTTGTTTTACCACACATATCCTAAGAATATCTTGTGAAAGATCACATAAGTACCAAAGGTACATATAACTTAGCTTAGAATACTCTGAGTTCTACTGAACCAGCTGTTGTAGCTCCTAGGGCCTAGCACACCCTAAACTACAACTCTAGCAAGGGATCAGTAGGCAAACATATAGTGTAGGTAAGTGCACCACTTACACCTCACTAGAAAAGCATGTCGACTCAGGGGGACTCTACTGAGACTCCCCTGGTCAGTGTTGACCCTCCACAGGTCACTTCAAGATATGCAGCTCTCAGTTTCCATGAGATGAGACAGATCTGTGTCTCCAGAAAACTGAAGCAGGGGTCTAACCCCACCACTTCCTTTCTGATAGGTCTCTTAGAGACATATGATGCCAGAAAGCTTTCTCAGTTACATGAGAACATGCCAGCCTTAGAGGGAACCTCTGGGGATCCAGATCTCCACAACACTGATTCAGCAGTTGAGGAGGAGGATCAGGAGGTACTCTCTGGGGATGAGGTAGACAAGGGTCTTGAGGTAGTCAGAAGGCTAACTAGGACCAACTTAGACTTACTTGGGCTAGGATCTGGGGGCCCCCCAGTACTAACCCGAAGTGGGCCTAACCTTGGAGTTAGGAGAGATAGATCTCTTTCTAGGGACTCCAATAGATCTCTGCACTCTAATGCCTCTTCTCAGGGGAGAAGGAATCCTCCACAGAGGAGATTTACTTCCCCTCAGAGAAAGGAGCATGAGGCTAGGATGAGACAAGCTGAACTGAGGATTGAAAGGGAAGAAATTGCCCTGGCCAAAGAGAAGCTTGCCCTGGCAAGAGAGCAGCAGATGAGTGGGCTAGCTCCCACTGGTGGCAGCAATCTCCCAAGAGATAGAGAGAAGGGTTTAGATACTAAACACCTGACTAAAATAGTGCCCCCCTTTAAGCAAGGGGATGACATCCAGAAATGGATGGCTGCTCTGGAGAGGGCCTGCACTGTGCAGAACATTCCCCAGAGTCAGTGGGCAGCTATACTGTGGCTCTCCTTTGATGGTAAAGGTAGAGATAAGCTCCTCACTACAAGAGTGGAGGATGCTAACAATTACCAGGTCCTGAAGAATACACTGGTTGATGGGTTTGGTTTAACCACTGAGCAGTACAGGTTGCTGTTCAGAGACACCCAGAAAACTCAGTCTCAGGACTGGTCTGATTTTGTGGATTGTGCCACTAAGGCTTTGGAGGGCTGGTTGCTGGGTAGCAAGGTTACAGATTACACAGGATTGTATAATCTAATTATGAGAGAGCAAGTCTTAAATAATTGTCAGAACCAGTTATTACACCAGCACCTGGTAGACTCTGATCTGACCTCTCCACAAGAATTGGGTAAGAGGGCAGACAAATGGGTCAGAACCAGGATTAGGCCCAAGAACCAAGGTGGTGACCAGAAAAAGGAATCAACCAAGCCTCAAGAGAAGGGTGGGAATAAATCTACAGATCAAACCACATCAGGGCCCCAAAAATCCTCTGAGGGGGGTGGGTCCCAGAATCCTTCCAACAACCAGAAGAAACCTTATTGTTATCCCTGTAAACAGGTGGGTCATTTAAAAACTGACAGCAGTTGCCCCAAGAATAACAATAAGGAAAACATACCCCCAAGTAACATTCCCAAACCTCCTGTTACTACTAGTAGTAATCCCCCAGGTGGTGGGAGTGCCCCCAAGAATTTGGGTGCATTTACTTTGGGAGTTCCTGGGGACTCTGGCCTAAGCAGGTCCCCAAACTTAGATACTCTTGTCTGTGAGACTGGCATGGGGTTTGCCAACTTCACAACTTGTCCCAACACTTTGGGCAAGTACAGACAGGAGCCCCTCATCAATGGTATAAAAGTTGAGGCCTATAGAGATACAGGGGCTAGCATCACTATGGTGACTGAGAGTCTAGTCCCCTCAAGGCAACTTTTACCTCGTGCCACATACCAGGTGACCAATATTGATGGAGTACAGAGAGATCATCCCATGGCAGTGGTCAATCTCAGCTGGGGAGGTGTCACTGGCCACAAGAGAGTGGCAGTGTCACCAAACTTGCCTGTAGATTGCCTACTGGGGAATGATTTAGAGCTCTCAGCCTGGGCTGAAGTAGAGCAAGAGACCCATTCTAGAATGGTGAACATCCATGGTAAGGTTAGTGGGGCAGTGGTAGCCACAGCCCCAGTCCAAGATATCCTCCCTGAACAGGTCAGGAGGGTTGTGCCAGTCACAACCCAATCTCAGACAACTTCCTTCCCAGAACAGGTTGTCAAGGCTGTGATGGTCACAGCCCACACCCAAACTGAGCCCCCTCCTGAAAAGGTTGGGAGAGTTGTGATGGCCACAGCTCAAACTCAGACAGATGACAGTGTTGTGAAGCCTGAAACTATGGATCACTCCACTCAGACAGAGAGTATTGAGGAGGAAGAGAAATCTCCCTCCCACCAGACTTTAGGAAAGGATCAGCCTCCTCAGGGAACTGATCTGACCCCTTGTGAAGAAACTGCCACAGAGGTAGTCAGGCCTAGCCTGGCAGAACCCCTGATGTCAGTGGACCCTTCCAAGGTGGGACCCAGTCTGGAGCAGGTAACCTGCCCCTCTCTACCCTGCCTCAGTCAGCCCAGGGCTGTAGAGGTCAGGGAGGCCAGTGTTGGACCCCAAAGGGCCCCCTGTCCAAAAGAATTTCCCAATCAGCAGATTAAGGGCACTGAAGCTAGTAGTCCTAGCCAAGTGAAAATAAAACATACTCCTGAGGGATCCCCCTTAAAATTAGTTAGGGACCTCCCACAGATGGACACTGTTGGGCACAGCCAAACTTGGGACCTGAGGGCCCCAGACCTGACCTGTCCCTCCAGTAAGCCAAACAGAGGGACCCACCCTCCAGCTGTAGGTAGCCAGAGGTTGACCCTGAGAGCCCAAAACAACTCAGTCTTGGAAAGAAAGGCCTATATGGTGGAAAATGATTGGAGGAAGCTGAGCCCAAAATTAGTGGAGCCTCACTTCAGTACCCCATTTCAGCACCAGCCTTTTTCTTTGACAAAACACACCACAGGTAGAGATTCCCTATGGTGGAGACCCTCAGACACCCTTAGGGTGAGGGATTGCTTAGTGGACCATGACATAGGGGGTAACCATGCCAGTGCTGGTACTTCCTTAAATGGCCACTTAGGCAATATAGGCTTACCTGGACAAGGATAGCCTTATCTCCTTTCGTTTGGGGGGGGGTTATGTAGGAAGGTTGACCCCTGACTATGGTTGCCCCCAACTTTTTGCCTGGTGTTTTGCTGGTTTTCTGACTTAGTTGACCTGAGGCCCTGCTGTTCAGGACCTCAGGCCCACTGCTCTCTCTGTAAAATGGATTCCATGTACCTTAGGTACATATCTAAATTGGATACTGAGCCACCTTATCAGTCCCTGTACAGTGTACCCTAGGTACCCAGGGCATAGGTGTACCCAGGGCCTACCAGGGGCTGCAGCATGTATTATGCCACCCCTGGCTGGCCATCTAAAACTGACACAACTGGCTGCACGACAGCTGGGGCAAGGTGGTGTACTCACCCTTTGCTTTAGATATAGTATACCTATATCTAACCCTAAAAATGGACACACAGATCTCCTATCAGTCACTCCTATAGCAGGCCTTAACCATCCTGAAGGCAGAGTGCTTGGAATCGTGTGAGATGGTGCTCTGGCATGAGCTGAGCCTGTCTGCGGCTTTCGGGATCCATCCCTTAGCCGTTTCCATGATATCGCATACCATATACTCTTAAGTGCATTATAATCCTCGCGGTTATGTGCCAACTCTGGTATCGCTTTATCAAAACATGTCGAGTAAGGTGTCATACGAATTGGAATACTAACCCCTCGCCAATTCTGGTGACGGGGTTAGCATTCCACCCTTCTAGAGGGACACGACATGCCTGTAACCTATAACCCGGTTAAAAGTCAGACAGAGCCTTAGCATCCACAAAATGGATGCTGCCACCGAGACACAAGTCTGCCCTCCTGCTGCTGGGATTCCTCCCAGAGCAGGAGATAAGGACAAAGGGTTTCCTGCCAGGGGCGGTGCCAGCACCGTCCCAGACAGGGTTTTGTGTATTGTAAGTAGGCAGGGCTTTAGAGGAAGGTGACTGCACGTGGCGCCCCGGTGCTCACTGTGCATAGGCTGGCTGGAACCAGTTCCAGGGTCACTCCAGACCCTGTGCTGGGGAAAAGCCCGCCAAGGAAGTGGGTGTAACCACCCCCCTCCTAGTCCCACCCATAGGGCAGGACTTAGTCGCGTGCCAGCCCCTTTTTACAGGATAAAGGTAGAGACTGGCCCCCTTCCAAATCAGATCATCTTTGAATCCTGAAACTACTTTCTGCGAAAGGAACTCAAGACTTCTTCCTAAGATTTCTCCCTTGTGACTAAGGAGTAGTCACCCTGCATCCGCAGGCACCATCCAAGAACACTGCGGTCTGCTGTAAGTCCTTCCTCCGGAATCCGACGGCCCAGCTCGACGAGAACCGGCTTCCCTGGCACCTCTGACCTCTACCCACCTCTACAGCCCAGCTGAGAACCGTGGGTGCGACGAGACCTCAAGGGACCGGCCATCTGCAAGACTGCACGACTTCTTTCCAGCAAGCCCGCCGAGTAATCTACTGGTGAGTGCTTTGGGGTCCGAGAAGCCCCGACTCTGAGCAGCTCCAGCTCCGAAGTGCAGCCCCCCAGCATCTCCACGATCTGCGTGGGGCCCTTCTGCTTTCCGCTGCTCACCGCGTTGTTTGGCTACTAGCCCGTTGGCTTGTGGCCTTCCTGACGACGCCCGACGACATTTCTGCTGCTGGTCTGGTTGCTCCAGACTGGCCCTTGCTCCCTTCCCGAAGAGGAGCACCCCGGACCCTCCTGGTCCACTCAAGACGCCATTTTGAGTCCACCGCGTGGGCTTGAATTAGCCAAGGCTTGTTGCCCAATCCTGGGTAACTTCGACGCCAACGACTTCAACCTTCGTGGGACAGCTCGCACCTCCATCCTGGTCGCCGACAACGCCTCCTGGTCCGAGAGACTGCAGAGCCCAGCAGTGCCCACTCACCTGACTGCGGTGACTTCGCCCGGTGCCATCCTGGTGCCCACTTAATCACTGGCTAGTGATTCAAGAACTTGGTCCCCTCTGCTTTCAGGTTTTCTTCTTCCTTGATCCAGGCTTGGATCCATCGAACTTTCCTTCACTGGTCGCCTGCCAGCAACTTCTTCCTTCCAGGCTCCTGGTCCGGCAACGAGATCCCCGACGTCTTTTCAGACCTATGCAGCTGCAGCCCCTGGGCTAGGTAACTTCGGCACTCCGGTGTCCCAGCATAGCCTCACTATCCAAGGGTCAGGATCCACTGTCGTTTTCTCCCTACCAGGTCGGGTTCGCCCGTGAACACTAACTTTGTGAATTCTAGCTTCCATAGACTTTGTCCCGCATCCCGCGTGAGAGTGCACACTCTGCACCCGAGTCCCCTAGGCCTCCTAGTAGTAATCTAACGATTCCCTAGTCCAGTCCTAGCGATTCCAAAGCCTATTAGAACTGTTACTTACCTGCTAGTAATTCGCATTCCACTTTTAGCGTATATGGTTTGTCGTGCCCCTCGGGCATTTGTGTAACGTGCTAACTTAAAAGTATTTTCGTAAGAGTTTTGTTGTGTGCTTAGCTCCCTGTCTCATAAAGAGCCAGGGTAGTCTTGTTATAAATAAATACACTGTTTATTTTCATAACAACTTGTGTGGTGTCCTTTCACTGGGTGTTCAAGGGGTAATGTGATGGTAAAACAGCTGGCTTAACACGCCCTCTAGAGTCTTAGCCTTAGACTGCTCGTATCCATGCTACTAGGATAGCTGGTCTATAAGGTTGACTTACAACCAATCATCAATAAGGGTTGTTTGGACTGATATATAGTGATCACTAGAATAGTGAGCACTGCACATCAGGCCAACTTCTCACAGTAAGTGTTGGATAGTGTAGGGGTTAAAATGACTATTCCCCATTACTTACCTTGTAATGCGTTGTAATGGCTTGCTTTGTAGTGACAAGCATTGTAATGGCATGCATTGTAGTGACATGTGTAGTAATGGCTGCATTGCAATATAAAGGCAGTTGCGTTCTAATGACTGCATTGTAAATGTAGTGTGTTATAATGACTGTGTTGTAATGGTTGTTTCCCTCAGGGGATCTAGCTATGGCCCACATTCTTAGATAACCAGGATGGTAAGAAGGGAAACAACTTCTGTAGAAGCATTTCTCTGTTTGGTAGCCATCTATCTGGGTCCCTACGCCCTTATGAAGAATAGCTTGTTGGTGCTGGGGGCATGGTGAACTTTACTCCAGAGCTACTTGGGGGCTGCCCTGCCCACCTGATTGCTGCTCCTAGGGCTAATGTCTGAGGCCGTGGAATCTGTTGATGTGATGAACCCAGGTAATCTTTGTCCCCCTGAAGTATCACCCTTTAGGTACCCTTAAACAAGGGTGTAGCTTTGAGACGAGGGGGAGGCAGCGTGCCCCTAATTTGGGACTGTGACACTATGGGGTTCCTGATGAAATGGTGAGAAATAAGGGTCCCCAGCCTGCACAAACAAATTACATCGACAAATATACTGTCCCCTTGGCCACTACTGGAGATACTGGGGGTACAACAGTGAGTACCGGTGCAGACTGTAAGGCTCGCTCTTTGCCACAGCCCTCCCAGAGAGAGATCTAACTGGCCACACAGGATATATGAGGCACGCTTGAACCGAAACTGATTGCAGTCATGGTAGACTAACATCTGCTCCATGCAGACAACCGAAATATCGCTGAGAAGGTTACCATGGCTGAAACACAGATCGGTGGAATGCTCTCCAAAACAAATAGATAAGAAGAACAGGTTGATATTGTCAACAAACAAAATGTTACTATTACTAGCCTGGAAGGCCAGGAGGGCCTCACCAGGTGTAATAATGTCTGTGTGGTGATGGTCCCTGAAGAAGCAGAGGGCCAGTACCAGGCCACTTTCTGAAGTACCTCATCCTAAAGACTCTTCGCCCTAAGAGTCTATCCAACTACTTCGCGGTAAAGCGGGTCCACAGAGTGCCAGGTACTCTGCCATGTCCGTGAGCTCCCTCGTGTATGATCATAGCTAGAATATTCAACTATAGAGATTGAAATGCAATACTACAGGCTGCTCGGCCCCATGGGGACCTTCATTTTGATAACTCTATTGCTAGTTTCTTTCCGGATTTCACCCTCTGGGTGCAATGCTCACAGAACTATGAGTCAGTCAAGAAAGCACTCCGGAAACTAAATATTAAATACATGATGCTGTGCAGCCAAGCTCTGAGTAGTGGCAAACAGCAATACTCTGCACTACATATCCCCAGTGAAGGCATGGCACCGGTTGAAGGGTTAACATGGTACAGAGAAGGTGCTGTGACCAAGAGACCTCTCCCAGAGACAAAATTCCAGAGATGCCCCGTACAGGTCGCACTGAAAGCCCGGACCCCTGAAATCCTCCCACAGACATTCTCTGTTGACCTATGGAACTGGTAATAATATTATGGTTCTGTTACTAGTGTTTGTTGTGGGTGCCGGATAGTTGGCAGTGGTACCAGTCCTTTTGGTTCAATGGAGGAGGTATATTTGGGCTGTTGAGCAAGGGCACACGTTTGTTTATGTTTAGGATCTGTATAGTGCATGGCTACTTGAGTGCTTCCCTGCACTGATGAGTGCTGTACTGGGTGACTATAGTTAGTAAACAAGTTACCGGGGGAACAACCAGGTCTTAAGTTTTTTTCTAAAAGTTAGTACGTCTTATAGTTGTCTTATTCCGAGTGGGAGACCATTCCATAACTTTGGTACCAGGTGTACAATGACCTTCTACAAAATCTTGCTCTTTTAACTGTAGTAGTGGTAAGTATGCTTTGTTGAGATGATCTTAGGAGTCTGGCTGGGGCATATGGAGAGAACAGACCTCAAATTTAAGCTGGACCTTTATTCTTTATAGCGTTTCTCTTGTTTTGTTCACTTACAGAAATTATTTTCTTATCTACATGGCGTGTTGATGGAAAGAGAAAATGTGAATTTGACAGCACAACACGCTGAACATGGTGACATTATATATAAGACTCTCAGTTTTGCGTTTTTACTGATTTTTACAGATAAATACAGACGGAAAACAATGTATTTCCTGTCTATATTTATTTTTAAAAGTGGAAGAAATTGGAAAATGGTGCTACTTATGGGTGACTCTTCATGCTGACTTTCGTGATTTCCAGCCAACATCTGAGCAAATAGAAAGCATGGGAAGTTAATAGAACAGGCTGAGATTTCCCTAAATACTCGCATTTGTTAGCATATATGTGTTATAATGCTGATATTCACCTGTGGGTGTAGTTTTTTGCGGTATTTGGCTACTCAATTTGCTAAAGTGAAAGAGACAGCAAAGTATGAATGCATGCTTATCATTTAAGTAGTGGTGGAAATATGCCATTTTATGACTCCATTTATTCGCACAACAAAAATAAATATTGACTCATACCAATAAGATGGCCTAAAAAGCAATATGGCTAAATATAGTAGGAACTGTGAAAAAAAGAAATGCCCTAAAACATGGAGCCTAATTTTACAGTTGCAGCAATGGCAGGGACTATGAGTAAAACAGTAAACGCCTGGACATAGAATGTTAATGGATTAGGGAACAAAATCAAATGCTCGCTAGTGTTGCAGTATCTGCGACGACATTTCCCTGATCTCATACTGTTGCAAGAAACCCATCTCCAGGGTAATTACTACAAGACTTTTGATAGCTTGGGCTATAAGCTGCTAGCCTACGCCGGATACTCCACGGACTCAAGGGGGTAGGTATATTGGTACAGAATACGTTACCATATATCCCAACTCGTACGTGGCTTGAGACTCAGGGCTGCTGCGTAGCCCTATCTGGCACATGTAAGGGTAAAACCTCCTCCCTCTATGTAAAACCAAGATTGCACACAACAATCGTTCCTAAAATTAGGTCCCTACTCATGGAAATGGCTACAGGCATCCTTCTTCTGTGTTAAATTTTTTTATTAATAACATTTTGATAAAGCACAATTGTAGTTACATATGCAGAGGAAAAAATGAGACACAGCATAAATGAGGAACTGATTCATAAAATATAACAAAGGAGGCATAAAACAACAAATCCTCTAGAATTCATAGGGCAAAAATAAGGATAAGAAGAAAGAAAAACGAGAAGAGAGAAAAAAAAAGGGAGCTTCAGAGTAACAAAACTAATTGTGAAATGAGATGGAAGCAATAAGAGTGAGAAGGAGCGTAGAAGAGAGGAATAAAGAGAATGAACATGGTACGAAAAAGATGGAATTAAGAAGGAAGAGCAGCCGTAGAAGAGAAAGAAGTAGAGACAGAGTCATTACCCACTGTGGTTTCCAGGAATGGGGACCAAACTTGAAGAAAAATGGAAGCTTGATCCTGCAGATTATAAATTATACGTTCGTAAGAAGCTGTTTGTACCATTGCCACAACCACTCCTCCTGAGAAGGAGATAATGAAGACTTCCAATGACGCAATATACAAATTTTTGCCGTGGCTAGAGCAGTATGGAGGAGACGAGTCTGTGGTTTAGTAAACTTTGGAAGACCACGAAAGTCATGTATAATTATATTTGCAGAGGTAAAGGGCAAAGGCAATGACATAGAAGAAGCCAAGGTCTTTCGCACAAAAAGCCAAAATGATCTAGTACGAGGGCACTCACAAATAACGTGCGTTATATCACAACTAGTAGCAGGACATCTCCAGCACAAAGAGTGGGAAAGTAACTTAGCACAATGTAATTTGAACGGGGACCAGTGCCATTCATGAAGTATTTTAAAAATACAGAATTTAAGGCGAGCTTCTCGAACACCCTTATGTAATCTTTCCAAAATGAGATCCCACTGAGCATCTGAGTATGTCACAGAAAGGCGTGATTGCCACTTCAATTGAAGCGCTTTCGAAAGGGGTTGCGACAATAGAGGATGTAAGAAAGTCTTATAAAAGCCAGAGGTGACACCCTTAAAAGTTCCCCATAAATTCAAATAAGATAAAATAGGAGAAGTGGACAGCAGCTCAGGTGGGGAACCCAGACGTTTCGTGATAGCTTGTTGAAGATGGGAATATTTACAGGATTGTGAGGGCGGGAGATTGAATTCCTCACTGAGTGGCATCCTTCTTCTGGACAGAGACATGAACACTGTTATGAGCACTGGGGTAGATAGATAGAGCTCTGCAGCCACACAAACAGATGAGGGTGTTTTGCCAACCTTTGTATCAGCGATGTGCTTTGTGGTTCTAGAGAGGGAGAACGCACAATCCTCAACTGCAACAATACACATACTAGTCATCCGCACATAGTTCATTCTCCAGCCTTGATCACATTTTCACTCACCATGCCCACAGTGAGACTTTTAGAGCAGCAACGCACTATGCACAAGGGATCTCTGATAATTCACATCTGGATTGAGAGACATATGACACTTCCGCATTCCCAAGACTAGACCCTTGATTTCTGTGTTACCGGGATGTCGAATGCTGCAGCAGAGTTATAATTTCAGGAAAATCAAGGGTCGGTATCTTCCACCTACACCTTATGGAAAGCGTTTAAGGTGGTTATCCAGGGTCAAGCCCATGCACTAATAGGGGAGAAAAATAAAGACACTAAATTTGAATGTGAGGTAATAGAAAGCCAGTGGGCTATAAGCTGCCAGACTTCATAGCCTTAGAGGCTAGGGCGGTGGTGGAGGGGGTAATGAATTGCACCACCAGTTGCTCCTTTATCAAGTAGACCTACGGGCCTTGGCAGATAATACAGCAATGTCCCCTATGTTGTACAGATGGCAAGGCAACGTCACCTGTACAACATAGGGGACAAAGCGAATACGCTTTTGGCCTATCTTGAGATACAAGATAGAGAACGTTCATGGAGATCGTTCATGGTGAGGTGGTGGTCCCTGACAGGGAAGGAGTCTTACAGACCACTGGTAGGGCGATAGCGGATACCTTTGCATTCTATTATGAGGATTTCTACACGCCCATGTGCACCAGAGCGGTTGTTGACACTGGGGAACTTCTAAGGGATCTTTCTCTACAGATACTTGCAGCTGATGCAAAAGAGGCTTTGGAAGGAGATTATACAGAGGTGGAACCTACCTCAGCAACCCAGAAAAGCCTTAGGGTCCAACTTCACGGCCATCGAATATTTAAAGGAATGACTGACAAGATAGCCAAATGCATGCCAGTTATGTTTCAAGTAGCGAGGGCTGCCGGTTGCCTACCAGAAGATAATAGCACAGCCGCCATTGTTGGCATACATAAATAAGTGAAGCTTCTGATGGAACGCAGCTCCTACAGGCCCATATCCTTACTAAATGTGGAAGCATAGATTCTGGCAAAGAACCAGTCGACGTGACTCAGTAAATTCATCACCACTATTATCCATGCAGATCATTACGTCGTCATGCCACACCAGAGTACCTGCCTCAACCTTACAACGTCTTTATGGCTTGCTAAACATAACTGGTATGCCTCATGCAGAAAAGTCGGTGTTGATAGCTTTGGATGCCAAAATGGCATTCATCAGCATAAAATGGCCATACATTTTCCCTAACTTAACTAGAATGGATTTTGGAAGAAAATTCTGTGAATGGGTAAGACTGTTATACCATGCCACTAGAGCACAGGTGCGAGATAATGGCACATCATCCCTAGCTTTTGTATTACAGAAAGGTACCTGGCAGGGGTTCCCACTCTCGCCCCTGATCTTCGCCTCGGCACTGGAATCATTAGTGACCTGGATTTGCAAGACCCATTGATATGGGAAATTAGAGCAGACGGAGGCTGGGAAGGACTTGTCTCCCTATATACAGATTAAAGCCAACAGTGGTATGTTTGTGACTTTGTGTACAATGAAGGCACAGAGGCTGAAAGAGTAGAGAGGTATTTTCCATTCAACAAGGGAGATTGCTAGTGTAGAACCTCCAGGGAAAGATATGTCCTCCCAAACAATATATAGTAACCAAAAAAGTATCCAGCCCAGTAGAGACTAATAAGAAAAGTGTCAGCACACTTCTCTATCAGGAGGAGATATAGATTAACTGCTACTACTACTATTGGGAGCAGTACCTCTTTGTATAGTAACCCTCACACAATCTAGTAGTGTCATGCTTCAGCAATGGGTTCACCCTGGCTGCTAACGGCCAGGGTGGGCTCAACCATGTTTCAGGGAGCACTTTAGAGAGAAGGCCAGGGGGGTTAAAGATTAAAAAACCACCAGCCACCAGCAACTCCCAGTTCCCTTTAATATGGAGGAATGGTAGGTATTAAATACGAAAGAAGGGTGTTCCCAGGATATGATGGTCCTATGACCCTAAAGTACTTGCCAATATGTTTCAGCCAAAGAGCGGCCCTAAGTGTCCATGGCTTTCTTCAGGGCAAACCAAAAGTGCTAATTCCCTAACTGGAAAAGTAAGCATGAATAAAATCAAATAATTAAAATCAATTATTCCAAAGTAACACCGTATGGATATACTTATTCTCAGCTTGGAGTTAAATCAAGCATATGTCCAACCTGTAAGGAGACAAAATACACAATATTTTTGCACTAGATCACCACAATGACAACTTCACACTACCGTGCGTATGTAGCACAGTAGTCTTCTTCATCTCTCTACAAGTGTGTGCGCAGCACGTTTATTATGAGGAGTGTAAACTTCAACCTTACCCATATTATGTACAACCTCTCTATTAAGGGATATTGGGCCCTTCGACCCGTTCCGTGCAAACCATATCATATATAGTGCCCAACACGCAAAAAGGAAACTGTGTGATAGAGGGATATGTGAAATTAAAATAGGATTAAGAAGGTTGACATTTCCTAGTATGTAGTGTGAAATATAGATATACAATATCTAGAACAATACAAAGAGGAATGTTTAAGCCTATTGCTTGATGACAGACATTACAAAAAACTACAACGAGAACCTACTCCTCGCCTCCAGAAGAAAAAGTTGAACTCTCAAGTGGAGCATTAGAAAGAGGCTGGATTAGGAATTAAGAATTTGAATTCTTACAGACCTCAGAACCTCGAAAACCTTTGTTCTATACCCTACCAAAAATCCACAAAGAACGTATTCCATCCAGGGATACCTATAGTCTCAGGAATAGGGTCCATGTTGGAACCTCTGTCCCAGTACACTGATAGGTTTTTGAGACCTATGTTCACCAAAATTAAATCCTAGGTCAAGGACACCAAACATCTTTTGAACACTACTTGAGTGTGTGAAGGTTAGGGTTACTATACAAAGAGGTACTTCTCCCAATAGTGGTAGTGCAGTTAATCGAGATCACCTCTTGATAGAGAAATGTGCCTACACTTTTCTTATTAGTCTCTACTGGGCTGGAAACTTTTTTGGTTACTATATGTCTGTGACTTTTTCATAGCCAGTATGCACCCTTTCAGTCTTTCTGGCACTGAAGTCAAGTGAGAAAATTGAGTGTGAAAGCCATTGGGAACGTTAAGAAATACCCACAAATATATAACAGTTTTTAAAATGTTCCCTATATTCCCAATAAATCAGTTCTCCCGCTAGGGACTTTCTTCTTTTTATCCATAAGCCTAAGTTCAGCCTCTAAGGCTGTGGAATCTATCGGCAGGCAGAACAATGCGAATATCCCAATTCTTTTAATCAGAATTTGTCATTTAAATCTACAGATGGCAAATCTGAGCACTGAACTCATATGGTCAAAAAGCAGTACTTAATTTGTTTAAAAGTAAGTACTGTGGCCCAACACTTTGTTCATGGCCCACGGCTGGAGCTAATGTAGGGCGGAGTGCCGATTACCAAGGCTACATACTCTTCATTTCACCTCATGCTTTTAAAAACAGTGCTTAATTTGTAGCAGAATTAGTGCTGGGGCCCAAAGTTATGTTCAGAGGCCTGTAGTAGCATGGACGTGCGGTGTACTAAAGCTGCATAGTCTGGAATCCACCTCAGGCCTTTTTAAGCAATCTCCAGATACTCATGCCACTTTATCTCACTTTTGCAGGTTCCGGCCTTGTCTCTTTGTGATGTGTCTCCACTCTTTCTCATTCTCTGTCTCTCCGTTTAGTTTGTTTTCCCTCTCTTGCACTAAGTAAATGCCTGAGGGACAATAAGTGCCGGTCTCCAAAAATGAATGCATGTGGCCCTCAATTGCAACCATTGGCTCAAATAGTGCACTGCCTTAAAGTCACCATCATACACATCATACACTCCCTGCTGGTTCATTCCATCCTTGCCTTCTACCTTCGTCACTGTCCCTTCATCTTCCTCTTCCTCCTCCTTTCCCATTTCTGCGTTTTTCTCTCTCTCTCTCTCTCTTGCTCTGGATCAAATTCTGTTGTGGATTAATGAATGCTTGTATTAAAAAATGAGGCCCCCTGTAATCACCAGTTCAAATTAACCACTGGACAAAAGCTTTAGTCAATTTTAGTAAAAGGGTTTTCAAGAGGAGTTTGACTGAAAACAGCAAAGAAATTAAGACTGCATCACATAACCCAAAACATTCTCCCTTGCAACTATTAGAAATATAACTTCTAAATAATACATTGCGTCATTGGAAACTGCAAGGCTGGTGTAGTTGCATTTAGAGCAAGGAAATTCATTCATTAAAACAGTTTCATATAGCGCTGGCTAGACCCAAAGGTATCTGAGCGCTTTACAAGGGTTGAGAGAGGAACAGATTGCAAAATAACATCAGTGTGAAAAGGTAAGATGCTAGACAATAGAAACAATATGCACAGGACCATACTTACATGAACAAGAAAATAAAGTGTACAATTAGGCCGAAACCTGTAATTATTAGTTAAGCTGGCGTGGGTGGTCAGAGATGAGGGGGGACAGTGTGGAGGTAGGGAGGAAGTGAGGCGGTGATGGGAGAGGTGATAACATGCTGGAGTAGGCAGTGAGTATAAGAGAACTAGTAGGGGGAGGGTGGAAGTATATGTAAGGAAAAGAAGAGGGGGAAAGTAGGTCAGGTCTAAAGTGGCGAGAACATGGCAGCATCGTGGGCAAGATGTGAACCCCTGTTTGGTGGCAGGATTAAGAACCCCAGTTTTTGTTTAAAAGGTGCCGCTTGAGATCTTTTTTGAAGCTGAGGTAGGAGGGATTGCAACATAGATCTTTGGGGAGTTAGTTCCAAATAGTGGGAGCATTTCCGGAGAAAGGGCGAGACTGGGTAGCTTTCTTGTTTACCAAGGACGGTACTAGCACAAGTGTATTTGTGCTCCTCCTTTCTTTAGTGCAGCCCGCTTTGTGGAGTTTGTCTGATAGATACAATGGGTTGTGATGATGCAAGGTTTTATGCATAATGCAATCATTCTTGTAGGTGGATCTGGCTTCAATGGGGAACCATTTGAGATCTTTGAGAATGGGAGAGACATCTCACCGCTTGCAATCCGAATAAGCCTTGCCGCAAGGTTAAGGACAGATTTGATTGGTGCTAATTGGGCTTTCGGTGTTCCAGAGAGAATGGCATTACCGTATTCCAATCTAGAAAGTACTAGTGATTGAACACCTAAATTGAAGTCATCAGCTGGAATGAAGGGCTTAACTTTCTTGAGGTGGTGCAGAGTGAAGAGGGCACCTTTGGCCGCATTTTTTATGTGGGGAGAAAGGCTGAGGTTGTGGTCAATGCTTATGCCGAGTGATGTAACTGAATTAGAAATGGATGAAAAGCAGTTGAGAGGTCAGAGATCCAGAGTTGGATGGGGAGCTGGTTATTTTTAGGAGTGAAGAAAATGAGGGTAGAGCTTAAGGTGATTGTGCTGGAACCAGTGTTGAATCTTAGTCAGGGTATCATTGAGGTGCAGAATGTCGCCTTTGGATTTGATCCTGTAGTACAGCTGGGTATCGTCAGCATGTAGCTGGTATTTGATTCCTTATTGCTTGAAATGAGGGTGAGGGGGTCCATGAAGATGTTAAATAGGGAGGGAAAGAGAATCGAACCCTGGGTCACACCAAGGGAGACAGGAATAGAATTAGAGAGGCAATTGGCCATTTTTATTTGTTGGGTTCTGTGCTGAAAGTAGGAGGTGAACCATTTGAGTACTAGACCATTGAAGCCAAAACGTACGTTGAAGGTGTTGAGTAAGGCGGAGTGGTTAACGGTATCGAAAGCCGCGGACAGGTCAAGAAGAATGAGAAAGGTGGCCTCCCACTTGTCGAGGGAGTGATGGATGTCGTCAACAATGTTGAGCATAGCAGTTTCTGTACTGCAACCCTTTCTAAAGCCTTACTGTAATGTGTCCAAAAGGCAAAAAGAGTCAATGTGCTTGTCCAGTTGGAGCAAGGCACATTTTTCGAGGGCCTTGGATATAAGAGGAAGACTAGAGATAGGATGCAGATCGTTAATGTCGGTGGGGTTGGCAGTAGCATTTTTGAGGGTAGGAGTGATTTGCGCAAGCTGGAGGGAAACAGGGACACACCCTGTGGCCAAGGAGGTGTAGATGATGGTGGTCCAATACAAAGCAATGATATGCCGTAAATCTTGTACAAGGTTAGTGGGAAGAGGATGCAGGGTATGAGGGGAGGGTTTAAGCTTGGTGATGATGTTGAAGAATTCACACTATGTAAATGGGATGAAGTAAAGCCAAGATGCATTATTTTTTCGAAGTGGGCTGGTGAGGAAATGTTCGGGTGGGGACACAGCTGGTGCAACATACAATGACCTCACTGGAAGCGGGGGACTGTGGCGAGGGCGAGGTCGGCGGAGCAGAGCTGGCGGGTGGGGGTGTAGAAGCTGAGTCGTCTGTTGAGGCACGTTGGTCCAGTGTTGTGAAGTGCCTTGTGTGCATGGGTGAGGAGCTTGAAGGTTATCCACGTGTTGACCGGGAGCCAGTGCAGGTCTATTAGGTGGGGTGTGATGTAGCTGCGGCGAGGGATGTCGAAGATCATGCATGTAGAAGCGTTCTGGATGTGTTGGAGCCGTCTCAGGAGTTTGGCCGAGGCTCCTGTGTATTGGGCATTTCCATAGTCCAAACTGTTGCTGATGAAGGCCTGGGTGACCGTTCTTCTCGTTTCAGTGGGGATCCACTTGTAGGAGGGTGTTAAAGCAGGAGGAGGAGACAGCGTTGACCTATTAAGTCAAGGAGAGGATGGAGTCGAGGATGACCCCTAGTTTGTGTGCATGGTCGGTGGGTGTTGAAGTGGTTCCCAGTGCGGTCGGCTACCAGGAGTCGTCCCAGGCCGAAGGGGTGGATCCGAGGATGAGGACCTCCGTCTTGTCCGAGTTTAGCTTCAGTCGGCTGTTCCTCATCCATTTAGCGACGGCCTTCATTCCTTCGTGAAGGTTGGTTTTGGCTGTGTGGGGGTCCTTGGTGAGGGAGAGGATCAGCTGGGTGTCATCGGCGTAGGAGATGATGTTGAGGTCATGCCGACGGGTGACTTGGACGAGCGGTGCCATGTAGTTGTTAAACGGAGTTGGGCTGAGGGTTGAGCGCTGGAGTACGCCGCAGATGATCTCAGTGGCTTAGGAGCGGAAGGGGAGAAGGCGGACGCTCTGTGTTCTGCCGGAGAGGAAGGAGGTGGTCCAGTCCAAGGCCTTCTCTTGGTTACCGGCGTTGTGGAGGCATGTACGTAGTGTGTGGTGGCAGACCGTGTCAAAGGCGGCTAACAGGTACAGGAGGATGAAGGCCGCTGTTTCTCTGTTGTCCAGCAGGGACTTGATGTCATCGGTGGCGGCGATGAGGGCAGTCTCGGTGCTGTGGTTGCTGCGGAACCCGAACTGGGAAGGGTCCAGGATGTTGTTCTCCATGAGTAGCGGGTCAGTTGTTCGTTGACGGTCTTCTCGATGACCTTTGCTGGGAACAGGAGCAGGGAGATGGGCCGGTAGTTCTTGAGGTCCTTGGGGTCCGCCTTGGGTTTCTTGAGTAAGGTGTTGATCTCGGCATGCTACCAGCTCTCCGAGAAAGGGTGCTGTCTGGAAGGAGGTGTTGATGACTTTCTGGAGATGGGGTGCGATGGATGTGCTGGCTTTGTTGAAGATGTGATGTAGGCATGGGTCTGACGGAGATCCGGAGTGGATGATGTTCATGATCTTGATGGTGTCGTCATCGTTGATGTTGGTCCAGGAGAGCAGGCGGTTGATGCGGATGGTGGTCGTGGGGGCGGAGGTCTCAGTCGTTGTCAGGGCTGTCGTGGCGTAGAAGCTGTTGTGGATGTCTGCGCTCTTGCGGTGGAAGAAGGTGGCCAGCGAGTCGCACAGGTCTTGTGAGGGTGGGACATCGTTGGTGTTGGAGCTGGGGTTGGAGAGCTCCTTCATGATGTTGGAGAGCTCTTTGCTATTGTGCGCGTAGTTGTCTAGGCGGTTTTTGAAGGAGGCCCTTTTGGCGGATCTGATGAGGTGATGGTGTTTGCGGGAGGCGTTCTTGTGAGCTGCATGGGTGTCCGGTGTTTCTTCACGGAGCCAGATCTTCTCCAGCTTTCAGCAGGTTTACTTGGAGGCCCGGAGGTCTTCAGTAGACCAGCTGGCTTTCTTGTTGGTGTGGCTGTTGGAGGGTATCTTGATTGGGGCGAGGGTGTTGGCGCAGTCGTTGATCCACTGTCTGAGGTTGCGAGCGGCGGTGTCGGAGTTGGTGGGGTCGGCGGGTGGGCTCTGAGCGAGGGTGGTGGTTAGCTGGTCTTCAGTGTCTTTGCTCCAGCAGCGGCGAGGAAACTGTTGGGTGCGGTGGTGTGTGGTGGGTTTCTTGAAGATGAAATGGATGCAGCGATGGTCGGTCAGTGGAGTTCGGTGGTGTGGTAGAAGGAGACGTGGGGGCTTGCGGAGAAGATGGGGTCAAGCGTGTGACTGGCAGAGTGGGTGGGTGTTTTGATGAGTTGTCTGAGTCCGAGGTTGGCTAGGTTGTCGATTAGGGTGGTGGAGTTGGTGTTGTTGTTGTTCTCGAGGTGGAAGTACAGGTCCCCGAGGAGGATGTAGTCCGTGGAGACGAGGGCGTGTGTGCTGACGAAGTCGGCGAAGTAGTCGCTGAACTGTGGTCAGGGTCCGTAGATGAGGGTTCTTCTGAGGGTGGTGTTGTGGTCGGTGTGGATTTGGTAGTGCAGGTGTTCGGCGGTACTGAGGGTGTTGTCGGTGGTGGTCGAGACTCTGAGAGTGTTCCTGTGGGTGATGGCGATACCTCCTCCTGCTCCGTTGGTGCGGTCCCTGCGTTTGATCTTGTTATGTATGGTATGTATGTTTGGTGTTGTAAATAATAGCTGTAGTCCACATATGAAATTCGATGTCAGTACCACTGGTGCAACATACAATGACCTCACTATTAAGTTAAATATACCGAATGGGTGATGGTTTTTTCACAGTAATATTTCCGGGGCTAGAGCACACACAGTGCGACATCTATTGGCACTATCGCAGTACAGAGTAGTTAAACCAACAAAAATTGGGTCCAGTATAAGGTGAAAAGTTCCAGGTGACCATTCAGAAATGGCACGTTTCTTACACTCAATCAATCAGAGTACTTGTAAAGCGCGCTACTTACCCGTGAGAGTCTCAAGGACCTGAGGGGAGGGGGTGCCGCTACTGCTCAAAGAGCCATGTCTTGAGGAGTCTTCTGAAGGCGAATAGGTCTTGGGTCTGCCGTAGGTGGGTAGGGAGGGTGTTCCAGGTAGGAGAAGGATCTGCCGCCGGAGGTTGTTCGTTGGATGCGGGGCACAACGGCGAGGGCGAGGCTGGCGGAGCGGAGCTGACGGGTGGGGGTGTAGAAGCTGAGTCTTCTGTTCAGATAGGCTGGTCCGGCGTTGTGGAGTGCTTTGTGTGCGTGGGTGAGGAGCTTGTAGGTGACTCACCTTTTAGTTAAGAAGGATGCTACTTGTTTGACTCAGACTACAACCTCCTGTCTACACAATCGGCTTCCTGCTGCCCTGCAACACGGCCTTTGAGGTCCTCCTTTGTAGAGGCTTTGCCCTGGCGTTGTGCACCAGTCACCTTTACTAACAGCTATGTTCCTCTGGAGCGCTTACAGCAAACACAGCAAACACAGCATGGCAGGAATTGCAATGATAAGAATGACTGAACAAATGGAATGCTGAGAGTCTACATGAGCATCTGAATCGAAAAGAGGCCATCACTGGGGCACATCCTGTAAAAATGAGATGCAAGCTGTTTTGTTGCTGCGCGGTCATAACTCTCTCTTTATACGTTATTGGCTGTGCAAAAAAATATAGATAAAAGGTTTGGTGATTAACTAACCGGACCATAACCAATTGTGTAAGACCCAGGGCAGTCATACACGCTTTGGGAGTAATTGTTTCATTTTACCAAAGTAAACACTGTCTGGCTTCTGGCTCTTCTTGGAGCAGCTCGGCATACTGAACTGCTTACTGATCCAGGAAGAGTTCTCGCCCTTAAACAACATGCCCCATTAGTATATCCCTTTTTATGGCATCTTCAATGCCTGACAGACTGTAGGAAAGTCTCAAAGCATTTTGAGTGGCATTGGCCTCTTTCCTTTTTCCTAGCCAGAAAATTCCTGTACAAGCTGATGATTCTCCAGTGTCAGACCCACCTTGGCTCATTTTTCTTCACAGAGTAGAGTGAAACTTCCATCCACATTGTGGCATCAGAATGACAAACATTCAATCAACCAGAGATTTCCAATTTGAAAGATTTTAGGGTAAATACTACCAAAAGCGCAAAGCACCACGCAAGGTCATCTGGTAGCACTAGACTGGGGAAAAGTCACAAATTCAGTCCAACTATGATGGAGTGCAGGTCAGATACAGGTACAAGGTTATTATAGCTGAAAAATTACCATCTGAGCTTGGTGCAAAGAGTTCATGTTGTGGTGTAGTAGGCCGTGAGGTGTTGTGGATGGTTGCTGCTGTAGTGCGAATAGCAGGGCAGGCAGCGTGGTCAGCCATTGCTGTAGTGCAAAGAGCTGGTCAGCAGTTGTGGACGGTCGGTGCTGGAGCTACGCGTAGGCAAGAACAGGGCTGTCACTGCCATTGCTGTAGCACGGAGTAAAGATCTTGTATTGCCAGTCATTACCAGCGGTCACTGTATCGGGAAGAGCAGGTGTTCATTAGAGCTACGCATTGGTGGTCATCACAGGCAGAAGAGTCTCAGCACGAAGGGGCCTGTATTTGGCAGTGAAGCACAAACGTCCATACTTCACCTTTTCATCTTGAGAGGGACTCAGACTGATGCCATCCAAGGGTCTGGGACCAGGGTGACAATAGGCCGGTGTCAAGTTCCTTGTGCTGGTAGCAAGCCTTTTGTAGTGCAAGTGGGGAAGAATAGAGCTTCGGCCCCAGCCATCCCAGCAGGATGGGCTATCATGCCACCAATTAGTCACCTTTGTGTCATGGTCTTGGAGGAGTAAACAAACGGCAACAGTAGAGCCATTCAATCATGTGATCCAGGACACTGGCAGGAGGCACAAATGGTTAGGACAAGAAAATGCTAACTTTCTAAAGTGACATTTTCAGAATTGGGACTTAAAATCTGATTTTGCCATTAAAGAGGATTTTGAATTACAATTCATTTGAGCGTAACATTCTTGTCTCTATCTGCTCCCATTAATTAAGGTAACCCAGTGTGTTAGTCAGTAGGAGAGATAAGCTTTACCAAAATGAAAATTATTGTAGGAGTTTATTGCTTCCAAGACATGTAAAACATAAGTACACATGCCCGATGTTTTAAATACCATGCATCTTGTCCTAGGAACTGTTACTGCCTACCTTAGGGTGAGTATTAAAGAGGAAGGTTTAGGCTTGCCAAATGTCTGTTTTTCTAGATCACAAAGGCAATTTAAAAAGTGCTACAGATTGCAATGGCAGGTCTGAGACTTGTTTTTTAGAGCTACTGGAGTGGGTGGCACAATAAGCACTGCAGGCCCAATAGTAGCATTTCATTTACAGGCCATGGGTACACGTAGTACCTATCATTAGGGACTTAAAAGGAAATTAAATGTGCCAATCGGGTGCAGATCAATTTTATCATGTTTTAAGGAGAGAGCACAAACTCTTTACCTCTGGTAGGCATGGAAAAAGTGCACAGTCCTACAGCCGGGTACGTGGGAAATTGTTCATTTGTTAGGAACCATGCATTGCAATGCCATGTGGGCCTATCACCAGTTGGGGGCGGCACCAGAATGTGCATTTATGGGGGCATGGTCAGATATTCCCAGAGGAAGAATGTGAAAGACAGTCATGAACATGAGGTTGGGGGCCTGGAGTAGTAGATGATCAATGCAGGATAGTGAACTGTGCGTCACTTATGCGTATGTATATCTCCAGCAATCAGGATCCATATTCTTCATACATCGCTAAGTCCAAAGCTGTTTGACCAATCCAATAGTCAATTCCGTGTCCTTTCGGAGTCTCAGTCAGTCATGATATTGTTACAGTCTCCCCCTAGGATCGGCACCCCATGTAGTAAGGTAAGTATAAATTCCCTAAAGGGCATTTGTGTGGGTAATGGATGATCATGGGGCAGGATAGGAGCATATGTGTAAGTCCAGCATTGTTGGTGAAGTCATAAAGGCAAGGCCAGTGCAAGGGATTTGGTGAGTTTGTTGCATGAGTGTGTGGAGTGTGAGCATGTTGCTGAGAGCAGGTCAAGATCTAGAATGGGCATAACAACCAAACAAACAAAACAAACCCCAACCTTCCCACTCTCCCCCTCCCTATATTCACCCTACAAAGAAGCCCCTGTTGCCCAAACCCCCAAAAAAGAAACAGAATAAACATGGTATAGATGTAGTAAGGCAGTAAAGTCAGTTTTCCCTTCACCGGCTCTGCTTATGGAGTGATGTGAAAGATGTGCATCTGAAGGATTCAGTGATGCTGATATGCATAAGTTTAGATGTGCAGTGTGGTCACGGGCAAGTGCTTCCATTGTTGTAGGTCTTTGGTCTGAATGTTGATCACTGTTCATCGCTGTTTGTACCCGAGGGGTTCTGGCTCAATAATATAGTATTGCTTCTGGTGGTCCCCTCTGACTCCGTGGAGGACCTGTCTTACTCAGTGGAGGCCTCAGGCGTCATGTGAGCCCTATTGTCGCTGCGTGGATCGTTTTATGCCTCACCTCAGTAGGTTGTCCCAGTTCCCGCCCTGTGGCTTCGAGGGATTAGGCATTTGCCATTGCGGAAGCTGATTCGGCACTAGAAGTCGCTGTTCTGTAAGCCAGGTCCATGCTTCCTCTGGAGTGTCAAAGAAGTGTCACTTGGATTCATGAAGCACCCACAACCATGCGGGTAAAGTAGCATATATTGAAGGTTCATGTTCCAGAGGTTCTGTATAACTTGATCATAGGATTTCCGTTGTGATTGGCAGGTGTAATTGGAAAGTCATAAAGCGTCCTGACTGATGTAGAAATTGACCATTCACCCTCAGTTCTCTCAGGGTGGCATCCCTGTCTCTCTAGTACAAGAATTTGGTTACTATGGGGTGCCGCAGGGTTCCACGTGGAAGCCTGGGCGCTAGTGATTTGTGGGCTCTCTCAATTTTTAACCAGCGGGATAGGTGAGCAGTGTCCATCCAAGACCAGATCCACTGCTCCAGAAATGTTTCTTGTTATGAGCACTCGGGTCCCTCCTAGAACCTGATAAAGCTGAGATTGTTGCAACGATCCCTGATTTTGTAGTCCTCCTCTCAGTCATTAAGAGTTTTAAAAGTCTTGATGAGGCAAGCTACTTCAGAGATGTGCTCTCGTATTGTGTCTTCCAGCCCTGGTCTATGCCATCTCAAGATCCTGTTGCGACAGGGCCATGTCAATCACAACTGCTCGAATTTTTGTCTCCAGGGCCGACTTGTAGTCCTGGAAGGTCTGCAGTATTACTGCGGTGTTATCTCACCCATGTGGGATTGCATATCGAGGTTCTGTTCCATAACGCCTCTCACTCTTCCCATGGGGGAGTGTATTTGTCCATTTTAGTTTGTGCTTGGGGAAAATATTGTGACACATTATGCCTGCAGCTGCGTCGAGTGATAGGCCTCGATTGCTGCAGGCGATCATTCGCCTATCGGCCCTAGTATGGCTCACTCCTCGTTACTCTGACTTACAAAGTCGTAAGGACAGTTAGTGAGGGAAGACATGACACAGTTGCTTTGCGGAACTGTCACAGATGAAAGCACTAGCAGTAAGTTCCTCCGTGGTCAAAGGGTAGATGATGCAGATTTAGCTTCCCACACAACTTTGGGATCTACTGCAGTATTGCCGTTAATATCTGGATCTCCAGCGGGTTGGGCGAATAAGGGAGCTTCATTCCAGAAGGCATGAAAAAATAGCAGGGTCCCACAGGTGTGGGACCCTCAGGCCCCAATTGGGGTCTCCTCCCCCAGCAAGCCGAAGCAGTTGTTGGCACACTCGTTGCACGTTTGGGGTGCCCCCAGCAGGGTCTTGTGCTGCCGAGGATATCCCAGTCTCTGGTTCTAGAATCCAAGCAGTGAGTACCCCGTGTAGAGGGCCACAGCTGCAGCCCAAGAATGCGCACTGTGTCCTCGGCTGTTCCACATGTGTGTCAGCATCCACAATCGCAGTGTCATGGGGTGGGGTTCCCACTAGCCCCAGTGGGTCGTACAGAGTGGCCCCAGGCAGCTCGCTTCCTGATGGGCCCCCCTCATCAGCTCTCTAGGGCCCCAGCAGTAGCCCCCAAGACCCGCAGAGTCCACTCGGGGCACAGTCGTCAGCCTGAGCTGCAGTCTTTTCTTGAGTGCAGTATGTCTGCATTGTTCTCCGGGATCTCAGAAATTTGCCATACCACAGGGAATTTCATGGCGTCCACTCCTCTGGGGACCAGGTAGGCACCCATAGCACCGTTCGGGCTATGCAAGAGGCACCCCAGCACCCAGAAGTTCACTAATTTGCGGGAGCCAGGCGGTAACACAAATGAGCAAGTCTGCCATCTTGGTCTTCCAGGCCCTAACCCTCAAAACTAAATTTAGGTTAGTAAACACAATTGTTTGTTTGTCCTTTTTGAACTTCCATATGCAGTGGCTTTCCTAATTGTGACAGTGGGTATTTTTAGTTCCATACATTTTGAAGACACATTTAGCGCTGCTTGTCTGTGAAAAATATTACACCCTTCATTTTTACAACTGCTTAAGTCTGACTAGTTCAAAGGTCAGAATATGTACATCGCATTTCATGTTTAAAGCTGCATGACGTACCACCAACACATACCATTACATTTTCATTGGCAATGGGATGTGTTCGTCAAACTTATAAAAGTGTGCTGTTCTTTATTTCTGAAGCTGATACACCAATTGAAGAATTTACCCCAACTCCGGCCTTCCCGGCCCTGCAGTACCTGGAATCGGTGGATGAAGGCGGGGTAGCATGGCAGGCTGGCTTGAGGACGGGTGACTTCCTTATTGAGGTAGGACAGCACTATTATTGTCCATTTTATTCTTGACTACAAAATACAGTGCAACAAATTTTTATGATATCCTTGGGAGTTCCCTATTGAACTTATTAAGCGGCGTTAAACGTTGTTCTTCCTTTTTACTGCATATTATGCTGTTGTGATGGACAACTATTTGGTTGTGCAAAAGTGTTTCTACTGCAATACTCTTTATAGTTTCAAGTAGTGGATTGGGATCAATTTGGATAAATCTATTTTTAATTGTATTGGAAGACGAAGGATTATGCAGACTTACATTTTGTTGGTCCAGTGAAATTTCTACAGTAGGAATTTGTGATAGACAACTATTTGGTTGTGCAAAAGTGTTTCTACTGAAATACTCTTTATAGTTTCAAGTAGTGGATTGGGATCAATTTGGATAACTCTATTTTTAATTGTATTGGAAGACGAAGGAATATGCAGACTTACATTTTGTTGGTCCAATGAAATTTCCACAGTAGGAATTTTCAGAGTAGGAAGGGTCTTGCTAAGTTTGATATTTTGACACCTGTGTGCACAGGTCCATTTGTTCTGCGAGTGCTGCTTGAGTAAGAATTGTGGATGCTGATTGCTCCGAGCAGGGCCGTACAATGACGAAGAACAAGGGCCTGGACGACTCCAGATATTTATCATATCCTCATCAGATAAATGTATATCCAAATATTCAAAATGGGAGACAATGGAGTGGATTCCATGGAGTAGCACAGCAAGTTTACACAGAATAGGGCATAGCATGGAAACAAGGCCTCCACCCAAACCGTCTTATATTGTTGTGATGTCAGCTGTAGGTGCACAGATGATAAATAGACAGTGTTGTTTAGAAATGTATGCTTTTTTGTAATGATAGTGTAGGTTTGTGTAATGAAAGGATTTCATAAGAAAGTCTTAGTTATATACTGAAGTTTATGTAGTGAAAGTTAAGATTGTGTAACACCTGTGAACTGCTCCCTTCAGTAAAGTGCTTTACATTAATTTTTGAAGATTTTTAGACATTCCTTTGGTAACTTAGCAGTTCCTTAAACTCCAAGATGCACTTTCACTCTGCAATATTAATAAACTTTGAAATCGTATGTGTTAGATTCACATTGCTGCATTGAGCTAAAAGCAAAGAGTGCCATCTCTGTTACTAATCACGATTCCTAATAGCTAGGCGTTCAGTCTTCGACAATTTTTGATATGTATGAAATAGGACAGCCCGGTCAGGGTTGTCCAACCGAGATCTATGGGGGATAAGCATATCTTTTTTGCAGGATAGAGCCCGGCCATGGAAGCGAATGCTATTCATATCCATCTTATGCAAATGTTTCTTATGCGAATATTCTAAAAAGCAGGTGGCGCAGCTGTCCTTCCTGGACATACACTCAATGCGCACTACTCATTAAGTAGGATTCCTGTAAGTCGCATAGAGTGTTGCCTTCCATTCCTAGCGATTTCCGCCCCCGCGTCACTGTCCTGGCCAGGATTTATGCTACTGGCATCTAAACAACAGAACATGCACATAGGGCAGACAGATGCCATTTGGATCCAGATCTCAAATTGTCTTCATTAATAACAATGTCAGGTTTTACCACTTGAAAGGTAACCTTCATAATCTAGACAAAATCCACACTTTAGTGCCTCGACTTACAAATGAACAGAACTGGTCATATGGTCTTTGTGCTTCATAAAAGCACATTCATGAGAAGAACAAGCAGCTCCTACAATCAAGCTGCAGACATTTCTCATGCCGGCTTCACGGGAAGCTAGCTGGCTCAAGTCTGTTCTGACCACGAGACATGTCTAGCTGAGGGCCATAGGGCTAGCAAAGAAATGTTCAAGAGGGGATTTACTACTTTCCTCCATACCTCTTTAAAAACCTTCACACAGTTTTAGGAGACTTGAGCTTGAAAAACAAAATTGTTGTTAACAAGACTGTCTTAGATAGTGTTTAAGTGCTGTCTTCGAAGTAACAGTTCTTAAATGTTGCACGAACGTCTGGCGTACATACCTGTTGTTAGAATAATCCCTTATTTAAGGAGGGTGGTGGTCATATGCACATCAATAAAGTCCCTCACAGTGATTTAGCTCCAGGGGGGTTAGTAATGTCCTCTTCAACTGTGAGACCAAGTCACATACTCTTCACCTTATAAGTTAAATAGAGTCATTACTTGCTGTATTTATTAAATCAGTAGATTTGGAGAGCGCTACTTGTCACATGTAAGGGTATCCAGGTACTCATTCTTTAGTTACTACGATTTCTAAAGGACAGATCTAAGTGAGGACTAATGTAGTGATTCAATTAGCTGACTAGTGCCACTGGACTGTGACTAATAACTACAAAGATGAGAGGGAGGGAGCGCTGTAGAAGTGTTATTTTCTCCCACTGGAGCTCTTGTCCATGTTAACTCATCGAGCTGACTATAATATAGTTAACTCATGGAGTTGACTCGTAGAGTTGACTCAAGGAGTTGACTCAAGGAGTTGACTCAAGGAGTTGACTGGTAGAGTTGACTCGTAGAGTTGACTCAAGGAGTTGACTCGTGGAGTTGACTCGTAGAGTTAACTCAAGGAGTTGACTCGTAGAGTTCAGTCAAGGAGTTAACTCGTAGAGTTGACTCAAGGAGTTGACACGTGGACTTGCCTCATGGAGTTCGAAACGAGTTCAAAAACTTTTTTTCCTACCCAGCCTTTCACGTTATCCAGTGATCTTTACCTTGGGGCTGTGTTAAAAGCTGACATAAACTCTATGACCGAGGTATAAAATCTTGATTTCTTCTTAAACAAAATTATATGGGTTGTTTGACATTAAAACGATGTAAAACAGTAATTGTTACAAAACCTACCCGTGCACAGGTAAAAAACAGATGTGTACATTACCTTGTCTGCAGTTTTTAAAAAACCTTTGCTACAATATCGCTGAAATCACTGTTCTTTAAACAGGAGGAAACCTGCTGGGCACCTTTAATGTGCAACCACAGTGCCAACCACCCATGACAGATAATGCTGCATGAAACCTTACCTGCAGAAGTAGCACACAGGTCCTTGAATCCCTGGTAGATATCCCTGTTTTTTTTGTCCAGTCCAAAGAAGCTCCTAGATTAATAACAAGTGAACTAGGAATCCTGTTTCGTCCACTTAAGAAAGAATTACCTAAATATTTCCCTGTGTTAAGAGATTCTCCATCTCTTCCCTTACTGCTTCCTGTATCTCTAGGATGCCAGCACCTGGATACCTTCATTGGTGACAAGTACCCTCTACAAATCTACTGATTGATTGATTGATTAATGCTCTATGCTGTGATTAACCATCATCATTTATGTTTGTAGTCAACAAAAATTTGTTTCAAATTTTTATCTTTTGACACTGGCAATTCTATTAAAATTATTTTCCTGATCTGACGCAACCCACAAGGCACAATGATACAAATAACAACTGAGAGAGATTCATTTTTAGGGTGGTTACGGCACATGCCATCCTCCCGCTTTATCTTCCAGACACGCGCAAAGTTGCTATGGTGACTACAACAGCATCTTTTCATTGGTCAAATAGTTTGCCTATTTCAGCCAATATGTCACCTGCAGTTAGTTTGGTGCATTTGTGAGGTGAAAGTTAGTGTTTCTGGATAGCAGGGGATAGAGAGTTTGTATCATCTGTTTATATAAAATATAGTGTGTATTTATACAAACAATAATTTACCACTTGTATTGTATAAGAGGTGGCTGATAGGTCATTTTTTGTTGTGAGTGTTGAATTAAGTGTGTTTCTATATGACGGTGTGTGTCTGTTGTGTATACTTACAGCCTGTAGCACTAACATATTTGACAGGTGCAGCCCCACTAACTTAAATCTACTACGTTAACAAACCATTACACAGCTGTCGCCACATTGACAACTACCATTACATCAAATACAATACATGTACAAACTTCTACGTAGGTTGCTCATCACGTGTAAATGGCTATTGTCCGAGCCATGTGTAAATCTGTTTGCACAGCAGGGATCAGAATTATATTTTTAAATAATGCTTATATATATATATATATATATATATATATATATATATATATATATATATATATATATACATATATATATATATATATATAAATGGAAAGCCTGATTCCTGCATGCTGTATCCCAAATACTTGTATTCTCTGTAGTTTCCTCATCCCAGATCTGCTGATAACAGTTTAATTTTTGAGGTCGAAATGGCAGTTTAAAACTGCACACACACTCTGCAATGGCAGCCCTGAGACATGTTTAAAGGGCTAAGTAAGTGGGTGGCACAATCAGTACTGCAGGCCCACTAGTGGCATTTTTAATTTACAGGCGCTAAGTATGTGTAGTGCCACTTTACTAGGGACCTACAACTAAATTAAAAGAGGCAATTCGATACTTTGCTATTTTTACAGGAGAGAGCATGTGCACTTTAGCTCTGGCCAGCAGTGGTAAAGTGCGTGGCTAAATGCCAGCATAAATGTGTTCAGAAAACAGGAGGGTATAGGCAAAAAGTTTGGGAATGACACTGCAGAAAGCGCCAACTCCAGCAGTGGGTTTATGCTTAGGGTTAAACTCGGGGTTACGCATAATGCTGGGGGTAGCAATAGGGCTAGTACAGGATTTAATGTGTTAGCACTAAGTTTAGGCTTATAGATAGGATTATGGTTGTTGTAAATATACAATCGATGTTGTGGTGTTGATATAGAGACCAAGTATATTACAGTTAACAATGCAGAAGTAGGTCAAAGTAGTGACATTTAATGTACCAACTTAAAAACCTTCTGACTTACTTTTCATTTCTATTCTGCACACACTTGTCAATGTATGTAAATGTATTTATGATCAATTTCTCAAGTTTCTCTATGCCATTTTGGGTTGTTACATATCATCATTTACATGACTCCATGAAAGGCTATTGTTTCTCCCAAAAATGTGACAACTGAACAAAATCTCGAAGCCTCTGTGTTTAGTTTGCAAAATGAAAGCATGGAATCCAATTCCCTGGAGATTCAAAATGTATCACTTGCAATAAATAGTACTACTTCGCCCCCCCCACCACCCCAGTAAAGAGGGCTACATGTGGATACCACCGCTTACAGTATCAAAATACACATGTCCCAGTAATTACCAGTCCTTTTTCAATCGTACAATTCCAGCAGGATTGACCTATCAGTTTAGCGTGGGATGGGGACATAACTGCATCCGATGAGAGACTGGACCAGTTGTAATCACGCATTTGGGGGCATATTATCAAGTAAGGGCGTTACATTATCGCCGCTTTTATCGGCAGGAAACTGTCGATAAAGCGGCGATAATGGGCTTGATAATATGCTCTATGAATTTCAATCGAAGCCCATGTTAGATGTCTTCACATCTAACATGGGCTTCGATTGGAATTTATAGAGCATATTATCAAGCCCATTATCGCCGCTTTATTGGCAGTTTCCTGCCGATAAAAGCGGCGATAATGTAACGCCCTTACTTGATAATATGCCCCTTGGTTGGATGCTTTCTCTGAAGGGTGGACACAAGCACAGCTCAGCTCCTTTGGGATATTTCTATAAAGCTCATGAGCAGACCTAGACATTGGGCATGTTTATTTGCCTGTGAAATTAGGAGAGGAGGTGTTAAAAGCCTTCACTCTCCCAGGAGTTAGCTGCTCATAATTATTCTGCTCATTATTGTGCATCTAAGCGAAAGGGTCCAGCACATAATTGCAGAACAGGACACTAACAGCAGTAAACACAATCTAAAGATGTTAATGGCCCTCAAACATCCTAAATCAAAGAGCAATAACACACACATATTCTCATGAAAAATAAATATAGGATTAAATGCAAAGTCGTAGAGCAAGACTACTTCCACAATAGAATACAGATACGAATATCATGAAACATCTAAACGATTTGAAAGAGCTAACTCCTTCAAATAGTACAGGAAGAAGAATAAACATATGGAAACTAACTAAATGATTGTATTTTGAGTGCTCGGGGAGGGCAGTTTTTGTTTATATGTTATCTGCTTTTGTGGATTGTGTTGGGGTTGTTTGGTAACCAACCCTTCTTCCCCTTTGAGCATCGGTGGAGACTTGCAATATTTAATTGACCCTGATATTTGTTGAGCGCCTTTCTTTTTAACTCGTTACCAAACATTCAGTGTATTTTTTAAACGTTTATTTTAACTACAGACTGTTCTCATTAAAGGAAACGGGACTACAGATGCATCCCAAAAAAGTTTTCCTGACTTTTAAAAATGTGTTTAACAGTTGCCAGTGGTTCCCTGGACCACTGCCTACTCTTCAGCAAGAATTTTGTTTACATTCATAAAGGGCCTTTCCTTATCCGAATGATTTACCTCCTTTTTTGAGGTGTTGATGTTGGTACATTTTTTACGTTTAGCTAATGAACTACAGTCGACATACATTGACACATATGATACTAATTCGATGTTTGGCAGGAACACACACCTTGAGCACACCCCTTCTGGACATCGAACCGCATTCCCTTCAGAACCCCATTCTAGGAGGGAAAAACAATGTCAAACTTCTAAAACAGGATCACTGTTTGAGTATTTTGCATTACATGACAGATTACATAGGGCGTGGTATTTTGAAGGTTGTGTGTCTTTCTGGGTAATATTGAGTTATTATGTGCTCCCTGCAATGTCATGAATACTATGGAATATTGTTTGTTGATGCAGCATCTTCATGGAGCCATTGGAGAGTGCGTTGTGGTTTTTACTGCACAAATACGTGTTTTGTAGATAGTGCCATCTCTGCCACTTTTCAAAGCTTTCTGTCGATTTGTGGAATTTAGGGTGTGTTTTATAGGCAGCGCATCTCCCCGAGGACTTAGCAATTGAATTTGTACATAGAATTCTCCTTAGATCTTGCGTTCTTGCGTGTGTGTGCTCAAAAGGACCATGAAAGGGGCTTATTGATTTATCTTACACATTTTGATCCCATAATAGGTTATTCTTCTACATTTTGGTGTGTTGTAACTGGCGAGTACGAAATCATGAATCTTTGCTCTCAACAAACTACACAAAATATGGAAAGTTTGAAAAGTGTTTGACAAAGTTGGGTCTCTTTCTCGAGGACACTGCTTCTGGCGCTAAGCGCTTTATGGCTTGTAGTTTGCCTCACCTTTGTCTGGTGAGTGTTGAGGCGCTGGCGAGGAGCAGCTATCCATGCGAACCCACATTCGTGTATGCCGAGGCGAGGCACCCGTTTCAATACCTGCTACAGTCGTGAGACATAGTCGAGTACAGATGGAGGAACACTTTCACACTCAGCTAACCTTGCACCGGCTAACAATCATTGAGGCCCGGGCAAAACCGTGCTCATTTAATTAACATTTTGCACGCCCTACTCACAACCTTTTACGTCTTAAATATTTATTATTCCATTGACCAACATTTCTTTTTGTAGAAAGTATCTGTTTGCAGCTCCTTGCTGCAGGTAACAAAGGCGCCTGAAAGTGATTAGTGCAGACAGGTCGGCTGTCTTTCATCCACCACAAACAACTTTGATAAAGGGCCCTTACTCTGGTGTGAGTTGCAGTGCGTAAATGAGCACTAAATTCTTATTTAACATATATGTAGTAATACTGAAGACTCAGTCAGAAGTGTTTACATGCCTCGGGTGCAGAGTGAGGCACAATGCTGCGGGCAGCGCCCTGAGCACACGCTGAGGTCTTCAAACCGCTTTAATTCGGGCTTTTAATAATTCATTGCAGGGCTTATGAAAGTTGTTGTGCAAAGTTCCGATTTCTTGAAAAAGAAAACAAACGTACATTACTTTCCAAATCACAGAACTAACGCGTCTGTGTCCGTTTAAAGGTCTCCTGGTAAAATACTTCTTGTGCTTCTGTGTTTCTGGTCATTAAGATATCACCCTGGGGACGTTGTATGTGTGGGCCGTGTTTTTGTTTACTGAGATCTTCTCTAGATTCTGAGGGTACCTATCAAGAATCAGGATTCTGGGGTGCAACCATTGTAATCAAAAGGATAATTCATACCTGTGACTGTCAGTGTAAATCAGACAGACCGGTCTAGCCACACTTTTTAGGATCAATGCCGAGTATGTAACCCATTTCCATTTAAATTCATTTAATGTTTATTTATTATTTTATGATGCTATTCTGAAAATCTGGAATGGATACAGACCTCTTGCACTCATGTGGGGACAGCCGTAAGTTAGAGGGACTTGGGTCATGCCGACGACAAGCGCTGAGCCCATGACACTTGCGTTGAAGACACTGGCTATCTTCTGTGATTGCATGGAGTGGCTGTGAGGGGTTGGTGAGTTTCTACAGAGACAGCAAGATTGTGGTCCCTGGGGCATGTATTTATCTACGGGTCACAAAAAAAGGTATGCAGGGATTTTTTCTGCCCATCAGAAGGTTCTGCAGTACAGTGTCATCATAAGTAGAGCCAGGTCCTTCACCTATCTGCCCACACCACACCCTCTGAAACTAGTCTAAAAGTCTTCATGGGTAGCGGCTGCAAGAGGACAAAAGAAGCACACATGCAGCCAGGTAATCATCACAAGATGATAAATAAAGTTAAAAAATTAATTCAACCTACTAGTCCCTTTGGCATTCTCAGGTACCTCGTGAGACAAGATTCTTTTTTTGGACCACTTGGGAGCACATCCCACCGCAGTACGCATAAAAAAGTTTCTGCGAACTCCTGTCCACTCCTTATTTCTTGCTGCACTTATTACTAAATATATTTTGGCTGTACATATATAAAATACATGTGAAGTCTCACAGTATAGATAGAGAAGTCGATGTGATGTCGGTAATTAGTCTCAAAGAAATGCTTTTTACCGTTAAAACCAATGCTAACATGTCGATTAAGCATTTTTCAGAGGCCGTATTACATATACTCTTCCCTAGTGTAAGAATTATGGGTTGAATCACTTGTGTCGGTTTTTGTTAGTTCTCTACCAAGTAGGACTAGAGGTTACACAGCTTATTTGACAATGCAGGATGACGCAAACTGATTTAAGCTTCAGTTCATCTTCCAAAGGTAAAAAAGGGAGAACGCATATTGTCCAAATTCACTGTATGTCAACTCATCAAAAATAGGCCACTTGAGTTTGTTCCAAGCCCCAGAGCAAACATATATCTGTGACATCAGCTAGAGCATGGGTACTCACAAACATCGGCCCAGGGGCCCCAAAGTACAGACTGTAGTGTGTCCGGGGGCCGCACTGATGCCAGCGGGGTCTGGGTGGGTCAGGGATTATTCTTTTGAAAAGAAAATTGTACCGGGAACAGTACTGGATACTATTAGACAAGCATAAAGACTTTAGAAACACAAAAATATGTTGCAAATCATAAGAACTAACGTGTAAACATATTTATAAAAATAATACTCCTTATTTATTGATGAGATTTGTTAAAATAAACAAAATATATAAATATTCATAAATATATATAGATACTTATTGTGCAGATTAGAACCACATATTCAATCACAATAGTATAACCTGAGACCATAATAGCTTAAATTGTATATACAATATGGTCAGAAACATTCTGTAAGGCTCATGGTGGTCTATATAGAGAATATTAGACTGAGAAATATTTCAAGCCGTATTTATGGGAACACTGGTAATGTTTGTTGAATTTCAGCAAAGCCTTCTTCAGGATTTCATACCAGTGATTACTCAGTAAAATCTTTGGTTGACTTTTGTACCTGAATCCAACACTTTGGGGTATATTATCAACAACTAGCGATAATTTTTGTCTCTAACTTGTTTAGAGACAAAAATTATCGCCGCACATCGGCGATTTTTATCGCAGATAAACCTTGCTATTAGCAAGGTTTATCGCAAATGCGATAAAAAACGCCCGCAATGCATGAATATCGCTGAAAAGTCAGCGATATTCATGCATTATCGAGGAAATGCTCTTAGCCAAGTTATCCACCTCCCATTGGATAACATGGCTAAGAACTGCTCAGGGCAGGTGTTAGCTTTTGGAGCTATTCGCCTTTAGCGCAAATATCTCCAAAAGTTGGTAATAGGAGATAGCGATGTTAGCGACTGTTTCCAGTCGCTAACATCTTGGCACGCCCACTTTGCATATCATTAGTGATAAATATCACTGACATGCAAAGTGGGGCCCATGATGGTCGCTATCTCCTATTAGCTGTCGCTAACTGGTGTTAGCGACAGCTTGGTAATAGGGAGATAATTTTATCTCCGCTTTCTTGGCTTTTAAAGCCAAAAAAGCGGAGATAAAACCCCTTGATAATATACCCCTTTATTCTTTAAAGGGTAGCTGTTCCAACTGCCTACACTATTTGAATCTTCATTTACGGACCCGATGAATTGAATAGTTGGCGTGATCTGATGTTGGTTCGGTTCCCAAAGTGGAATTCTGCTATCCTATATCTAATGATGTATCTCCTATGTAGCTTCTAGTTGTATATTCTGTTTTGTATTATCTTCCGGAGGCTTGCAAAGTGATAAGTAACCTTAAAAATCAGGGATTATGTAAGGAGGACTAAAGAATGTTAAATAGACAAGAAAGCATTTATTTGCGGGCCAATGAAAACATGTCCATTTATTTAGTATTTTTTTCTGAATATTAGTGCTCAGCAACTAAACAGCAGCTCGTGCTGCTGTTCACCAGGGGGACCGCATGTCAAGATCAAGAGGCACAAGCGACCCCCGCCCGTACTTTATGTACACTGAACTACAGCAAGGACTGTTGTTCCAGACCATCTTACGCAAGTAGCAAAAACGCTACAAAAGAGCGTGTGTTCCATTTTGGCACCAGCGACCCCTCAGTTTGCCCATTTACTCTGCTCTTAATGAATGAATAAATGAAGAAAAATATTTATAGCGCAACTGCTGCTTCATTAGAAGCACCATAGCTCTTTAACGTTAAGAGAATGACACTACACAATACAGACAGGTATTCAGCTGGGCGTTAACCACACTTTCAATTGGAATATTTCGTAGGTACCAAGGTGATGCAGCCAAATCACTTGGCAGGTAGCTGCTGGCGCATGGCAGCCAGACCCTGCGGCATTCGAGGCATTAGGAAAGATCACAGTCTCACAGTACGTAGCCAGTGTAGTTATGGCTCATTTGCAAAATGGTCGCACCGGCTGCCTCCATGTTGGCGCATGTCATTGCTCGTCATTTGTGTTATCCTGTTGGCCCAGGAGGGCGGCATGCGTGTCAGATTTTTAGGAAATCCACACCAGAAACTGATTAACAATGCACCTAATGGACGTCAGTGGGTATCTAGGCATCTGGAATCGAAGCAGAATCTATGTTGATTCCCCTGTTTGGGAGGGTCCTTAAATCAGCCCACACCTGATTGAGCAAACCAATATGATATTCCTTTTAAAGGTCACATATTAGGATGGCGGTATAGAAAGATTGTTTTGTTATACTGCTGACTCCTACAACATACCTTGGTTAGAAAGCCTAGGTAAATGCTCGCTGCCAATGTATGTGTGTAAAATGCAGAACTTATGTTTGATTCCTGGCAGAACTAATGACGCAATGAGTTCTCCCATGGATCAGAACATGGACACCCCCGAGTCGGGAATAGCCGAATTCTAATTTAAGCGGATTAAAAAGATGAAACTTTCGAAGCCTGCACTTTGCAAAAGAAACTTTTAATACTATGTATTGCCTCATTAATGTTGGTGAATAAGGTGGTAAATATATATCTGTGTTTATCATTGATTAGTCAACAAAATTCCATTAATTAGTCCATGATTACTCCATAAATTTGAAGTCTTTTCTTTCCCATGATTCTTACATTCGTTTATCCAAATCCAAATTCAACATATATGGATTTAACAATAACTATGTCCCCTAATCATCTATGCATATTTCTGTTTCATATGGAGGGGTGTGCTGGGTCACTCATATGAAAAGTACATGGTTTTATAAAGGAATGCTGTTAATTAATGTTGTATGTATCAAGAGGTAGCACTTTCATATTACAATCTGATGTTTTACAGGGTTCACCGTCACAGCTTTATGTTAATGTACTGTTATAGCGCACTAATCACCCAGGAGGGTATCCAGGCGCTCTGTACCAGGTATGTGAGGCCAACCACGAGTCTTACTTAAAAAAACAGGTCTTCTGCTTCCTGCAAAAGTCAAGACAGGAGGCGGTTCTGATATGTTGTTTATGATGCTCCAGGCTTCAGAGGCCAGGTACAAAACAGCATGGTCCCTTGCTCTGCTTCTGTGTAATCATGGGGTGTGTGATAGTGAGAGACCTGCAGAGCAGAGGTGTCTTAACCCCTTGGCTGCGGGGTACATTCCCCTGCTGTGCTGGGGGGAGGGGGAGGCGCGCACAGCGCCCCGGTGCTCATGACGAGCTGAGCTCGTCATGAGCCACGGTTCTCGTGTGCTCATGACGAGCTGAGCTCGTTACGACCACGCCCGTTTAATGGAACGCTCAGCACAGCAGGGGAATTAGCCCCGCGTGTGAGCGTTCCAACGGTGATGACGAGCTCAGCTCGTCATGAGCACACGGGAACCGTGGCTCATGACAAGCGAGCTCGTCATGAGCATGGGAGGGGTTAAAGGTTGATGGAAGTGAATGCAGCTGTTCGGTAGGCAGGGCCAGTGTTGTGGAGAGCTTTGTGAGTGTGGGTGTAGAGTTTGGAGTGTTTGTGCTTGTGTATCGGGAGCCAGTGGTGTTCCTTAAGGTGTGGTGTGAGGTGGGCTCAGCGTGGGAGGTTGAGGCCTACTCTGGCTGCTGCCTTTTGGCTAGTCTTAAGTTTATGTTTGTTTATGTTAATGTTTATGTTTATGGGCGCTGGTTAGTGATGGGCTTGGTGTCTGCATTGTCCTGTAAACGATGGGTTGCTAGTGTCCAGCCCAGGTGTATTCACTTTACCCAATTCATAAAGTGTGGACCCTTCTCCGGCCACACAGGGATACGAAGCAGTGACATTAGGTCTATGCACATTTTACTCTAATTGATGATGCAAGTACCCTCTGAGCTATTACCACAGATGTTCTACCTGTTCCTCATGTGGATGAGCAAATTCAGGCCATCTCATTCAGTGGCGTGCCAATAAAATACTAGGGGCCAGATGTAGGAATGCAAATACCGGTCGGTAACGGCCGATTTCGGCCGTTACCGACTGGTATTTGTAGATGGAGATGTAGGGGCCAGAAAAAGTGACAAATCGGTATATTACCGATTGTGTAAATTTACCGATTCGGTAAAATACCGAATCGGTATATTTACCGAATCGGTAAATCTACATGTAGGTGGCACTGTAATCAGTGCCACAGGCCCTTACCGAATCGTTATTTACCATGGAATACTATTCCATGATAAATAACGAATTCCTGTGTACATGCACATCTGTTCATGTACACCTGTGCCATGTGACACACATACATGCCAGAAACAGGGGTGCAACAGGGTGTCAAAGTGACACCCTGTCCCCCTTGCAAATTCTGTATTTTTACCGAATCGGTATTTACCGATTCGGTAATTGACATTGTTTCCTATGGGCCTCTAGGCCCATAGGAATCAATGACAATTACCGAATCGGTAAATACCGACTCGGTAATTACAGAATCCTACAGATTCGGTAAAAATACTGAATTTTTAACTACATCTCATTTACCGAATCTAGAATACCGAATCGGTAAAATTCGGTATTCTAGAGTCGGTAAATGAGAATTACCTACATCTAGCCCTAGGTGTAATGGAAGTGGCATTATTCTCCCTCTCACCCTCTTGATGTCATCACCACTTTTCCAGTCTTACATTTTCAATAGCCTCCTATTTGCTGCAGCAGGGCTGGACCTGCAGAAATTAAATATAGCTCTATTTGCTTTCTCCTAATGTTCCTGCTGCCTTTAGGGCTTCTGAGGCCAGAAAGTAGCATGGGTAGTGCTGAGGGTAACAGAGTGCAAGGTGGGGTAACAGAATCTCTTCCTCACTATCCCTAATTGACCTACATGTGGATTGTTTATCTATTACTGGCTTTTCGGACTGGTACATGCAGGTCATATGAGTCGAAAACCCATGATAAACCACCTTATCAATTGTCTGTAATTGAGTAGTGATTAATAAAGCTAATCTATCAATTGTAGAGTTCAGTGACTGGGTTGAAGGTCAGAGGTCTGAATAATAACAAGTCCGCTCAGCATTTCATCCTTCTAGTGTAGATAAAATGTGCTTGATGAAAATTAACACCAGCTATCAAGCCAGAGAGTCCACACTAATGGTATAAATGCACTGTGTTAGTAGAGGTTGGCAAGCCACTCTAGGACGAAGCCAGATACGAGCCAGGTGACTCGGCTGAGTCTAATTCTGAGGTTCTCTTGGACCCTCGAGTCCAAAACAAGCCAAACTTTTATGTGGCTTCTGTCAGTCACCCGCTCTAACCTTAAAGACAACCTTTGATGTAAAACAGGGCAGAGAAAAAGACACCTATCAGTGACTGTACTGCATTCTGTGAAACTTGGAGTCCTGAAATCCGTCACAGCTTCTCCATTTGACGAAATTGTGTGATCCTAGGCATATATTTTATTTTAACCTCTCTGTTTTTCTTCATTACTGCATATGAAAGCATCTTGAAATATGTGGATTCAGGATGTGTGCAGCCCAAAAACCTGTCTTCTATTTGATTTAATTGGCAATAAGGTTGCTTCATGTACAAGAAAAAGAATCAAAGCCACACGGTGCACATAACAGCTGCCTTGCCTCTTAGATCACTAATGGCATTGTCACCAGGGCTGGGGAAGGGGAAGCATGAATCACTTTTAATAAATATCTCTCATTGCAGTGATATAATCTGATGTGCTAATCTGAAACCCTTCCGTACATTAAAGAAACCACCGTTTAAACATTTTGAAGATACTTGGGGGCAGATTTACAAGGTCTGGTGCATCTCTGCAAATCAGCAGGGATGCGCCAGAACACTTGCGACAGGCAAAACCTTCCGTGCGCCACCACTAATGCGCCGCATATACAATGCGGCGCACTGTGGCACACGGATGGGCAGATGCGTGTCGCATTCACTGGTGAAAAATGCAGCGCATTGCTAGAGTCGTGTCGCAAGCACGACGCGGCTCCAGCAAGGCTCGGGGATGCCCTATGCCTAACATGCTGCGTCACTACTTACGCCTGCTTCAAGCAGGCGCAGGGTTTTGACGCAGCATGGCCGTAAAAGGGACTCAGTGAAATCTTGTAGATATCACTGCGTCACTTTTACGAGGCGTACCTGCGATGGAACGCCCACCCTGCGCTGGAACGCCCACATAAAACCAGACGCAGGTTTCATGTGGCGCAGGGGTTTACAACATCACGCATCTCCCTACATGTGTCACGTTGTAAATACGGCAAAACATGGCACATTATTTAGGCCGGCGCTGCGTCACAGAAGTGACGCAACGGGCGTAAATGTGTCGCAAGGGGTTTGTGAATCTGCCCCTGGTTGTTTGGAAGTTGTGTTGGTAGCCCAATTTACGTGGAAATCATTTTCATGGCCCGGCTTATCCACGGGATCTTAGAGCCACGCCACACCCCAGGCTCGGCTCCAGCTCGACTCTCCGTTTTAAATTCATGGCTTGCCCACTTCTATATAAGCGTGTTGTGGTTATTATTAATATTATATTCTGCACCAAAGCCTCATATGTGTAGTTCGTCATCTGAGCTTCCTTCCGTCAGGCCGACTGCTCATTTTTGACAAATTCAGTTGTATAATATAGCACAAGAGGAAAGGGTTATTCACCAGTCCTCCTGCTTATTTGCAGTGTGCCTTGCTCAAGTTAAACCCTCAATATTAATGCCGTCTGTCATCCTCTGCGAGCCACAAAATGCAAATACTATTTCTACTCTTCTTACCACCCAGACCTTATTTCATTTATCTTCCACTTCCGTTCCTGAGAAATGACAGTGAGTAATTTGTCTTTGTAATTACTGCTCTAGTCTCTCAGTTCGGAGAGTGAATTGTATTGTGCCAGGGTGAATACCCAGCAAACTCCAATCGCTACATCGCAAGATTTAATACGAGTCAAAATGTGAATGAGAAAGCAATTAATTTACCTTGGTGGATTAACTTTCATGTGGGTGATTGGGCGCTCATTGGCTCCTCAAGGTCAACCTCTGGTAAGAATATTGGGCTCGATGTAGGAAGTCATTTTTTGCAGTCACAAATCCTGCGATTCACAAAATGAAAGGGTTTATGATCGCAAACGGGCTTTCACAATCTACAAAGCCCTTTTACGAGTCGTAAGATCTCCGAACTCATAAAATGCCTTTGCCCCCCTTCCTGAATAAGAAGAGTGAAGAGGGTACCCCTCCTGCTTGGGAACTGAAAAGGTGAATGCATTATTTGTAAAATAAATAAATGAATGAATACATAAATAAAGTTTTGGTCCCCAAACTTTTCTTTGGAGACCTGCATCCTACTTGGGCTCAAAGTTCTAAGAGGAGCACCCCACTGCCGAACAAGAGGAGGGGTACACACCAGGACGGAAGGCCTGACCTGTCTGTCTTTTTGGACAGGTCAGGTAATTTAATTTTTATTCTTACCAACACTTTTGAGCGTGTTAAGGATACATGTCTGGGAAGTAAGTACTTAGGGCTGGACGGATGCGTGTGTGTTGATGGCGAGGGAAGGAGGCAACCAAATTTGATCCTTGATACGAATCTGTCTTTATTAAATGATTTTTGCTTTCAATTTGATCCCACGGATGTACCATACCTCTTCTAGGACACGTCGGTTGCATAGGTTGACTCTGCTAGGTGGTTGATTGCCATTAGTAGAGTTTGTTGCAATCTGAATTGAGTCTGTAGCTTTGGTGTATAATCTGCTGCATTGCAGAAAATCAATTTAGGATCCAAGTGATACCTGCTGCATGAGCTTGATGGGAAATTGGCTGGAAGTCTACTGGCCACAGGTACAGTCTGGGGCAAGGTGTTGCTCTGAACTGCCATCAGAAACAGTTTTCTGCGATGAGGAAGGTCCTGCGAAAGATAGCTGGCTCTCCATGTGTTGGAAACCAATGCAGCAAATGAATGCTCTTCTGTAACTCGAGCTCCAAATGTCCTTTCCTTTCACGTAAGCGTGGTTTCAGTGGGATTTTATAGGGTTCTTGTTGAAGTTAGTTGTATATCTAGCAGATCTTTCACGTTCACGTCAGCCAGCTCTTTCCACAAGTGGGTAAGTGGTGGGTGTCTTGATAGCACATCTTCCTACCAAGTGCTGTTGATCAGATGTTTCACCGTGGTGAATTTACTTTTGATGGCATAGAGGAGGGGAGTGCCTGCTGCACTTGATGGACAATTACCTACATCTCTTTCACCTTGGGAAGTTTTTATGATGAAGACAGGCTGAATATATTTTTTCAGTGGCTCGTTATGGCTGACATGTAGTTAAGTAGCCCCAAGTCTCCACCCCATAACATACACTACCTCCTACATTTATTTTACTGTAGAACTAGTTTCTGGCACCTTAGGCCTGCACGGCCAAGCCTTTTATCAAATTGTGCTATTCCCTTTGCAGCAACTGTAACCCTGGTTATGAAGTCTTGCAGGTTGCTGTTCTAGGAGATTGTAACACCCATTGTCACTCCAAATTATTTAAAAGGGATTGCTGTTTAAAGTTTCTGATTTTCCAGTCCTAGCACTTTGTGGAGTCTGGGAATCCGCAAGGCCAGCACTTTCATTTTTGTTGAGTTATTGTAGCTTGATTTTAGTACAATAGGTCTCCATTGTTCTGACATAGGTCAGCCAGTCATTTTGCATTCTTGCAAGAAAGATGCAGTAATGTACATACATAGCAAAGGTAGGTAGGTTTGGTTAATTCTTGCAAGTCTCTGGAGTCTGTCAGTATTGCATCGTGCATGCTGGTCGTCTAAAGATTGAATAACAGCGGAGCCATGATGCAGCTTTAGACATGCCATGACAGCAGCTGCAGTGAAATTACCAGCCATAGCCTACAATTGCCTCTCGTGGATAATTACCCTTTGGCTGCACTGTCAGCCTCACCACAGACCTGCGTTCACACTGGTAGGCACGAAGGCAACTTCCGTTCTTATATAGTTCACAGTTTTTTTTATGGAGACAGACGTGCTGTCAGTATCCTAAATGATAAAAGTACCCAGTAATGGTTGTTCTGCTATTTCTAAGAACCTATGTGGAAATAAAAGTAGGACTGCCTCATTGCCGCCCACTGCTCCTTAAATAAACATCGCTGTAGGCCAGTCTGCAATAGAGCAAAAGTTAGCAAGGAGTCCTAGTACCAGGAAATATGTGCAGGTGGTGCCCACCTGCAACCAACAGAATAAATTAAGTACTGACATTGTGATGTATCAATGATTTGTGATCATAGTTGCCATCACGGACCATAGGGTTGGGGTGGAAACAGCTCCCCGTTTGTGAATCGTGTTAGGATGACTTTGAGGGTGAAGTCTGTGGTCCTAGTGTCCACTGCGCGCTCCCCCAAATGTCTTTCCAAACAGAATTGTTTTTAAAGCAGCACCACTATTTTAAAGAGACACAGGCAACTTTTACAAACAAAAGATGGGCTGCTCTGTTTGAGAATGCAAACACAGAGATAGAGGTCTGCTCTCCATTGCTGACCACCAGCCTGTGTTTGAAGCCAATCTTAGGTTTTGAAAAGAATGCCTTCTCAATATTAATCAGACAGGTCCCTTTTTTGACCCCTTGAATTGTGGCATTTTGTGATGCAACTATTTTGAATGTAGGTCACACGGGAAATGTTATCCCTGTTTGCAATCTAATCAGTGTACAGTTTGCACATCCTGGTTTCCAAACGGGGATTAGTACATTGATCCTAAATTCTGCAGAGCCTGTAAGTCCTGAATGGTTAATATTTCCTTCAGTTATGTAATATTTTTCCATTTAAAAGTTATAAAAATCTTCTGGGCTTATAGAACAGCAGCAGACTGTACATACAATGCTCTAAATATACGGGCACTTCTCAAGAGACACGTAATACTTTTAAATTGGAGAGTACTGGCACTTCTAGGAAACAAGCAGGTACTCTGCTATAGAGAGCCTGCACTTCTATTTTTCCATTTCAAGCTCTGCATACATGAATAACTGCAGCAAAGTGTAAGTGCTATGGAAGAGAGATCCTATGCTGTGCTGCACACGGCACTACATTAATATCTCATGTGCTTTTAAGAGGTCTGGCTCACAGCCAACCAAGTGAACCAGAGCAAAATGAATGCACCAGATCAGCCCCCCCATGTGTATATGTGTATGTCCTTACATAGGATGAACATAGCCTAGTATAGGATGCAGCAAGCAATTCAAGATCACATTCGCAGTTAGTATGGCTGAACGCACGGATGAGGGAGTTGTACTCATGGTCAGTTGGGAAGAAGCCACTGCTCAAAAAAAGGGGACCCTGGAATGCAGTTATAGGTAAAGGTGCAGGGGATATAAATACAAAATACAAAACTGAAAACTCTACCTATGTGATTGGGCTATGTTATGCAGCAATTGATACCTTTACCCACTCTGAATGTGCTTAAATAAACATGCTCTTCATAGCAAGCAAATTGATATAAACATTACTTTATTATTGATTTTCTGTATGCATTTTTTAAATATATTTAGTAAAAAATTGATTAATCACTGTAAGAAATCATATACTAACAGTTGTAAAGAAAAAAGGTCCCATTAACTCATGCATCACTCACAGCATACATACAGTATCATGCTCAGACATACTCAGTAATACACAAAAAGAAAAGCATCATAGAAATATTAGAAATGTGCTAAAACATACACGTTCCTGTATATGGAAATTAAGTTGGAAAAAGCAGTTTATAAGCAGTTTATAACAGGAACTTTATTCATGCGCCGACGCTCGTTTCGGTGAGGCACCCATTCACTGGGTATCACCTTCTTCAGGGCACAAATGATGAGGAAAAAGAATAGACAATGTAGACCTGTCAGGCACGGGATATGATGGGAAATAAACTGCACTATTGGAGATATATAGGGGGTCCGAAATGGAGCTTAATAGAGAGGTGTTACCGATCCTGAATCCTGTGAATGCTCGGAATCTAATTGTCGGGATCCTTCCTGTTGGGCAGCAGCATCTGCAGGCTTCATTATCAGTGGTGGTTTATGTGCAAACGTGAATCTCTGCAGTACACTTTAAATCTTACTTAAAATTCTTTACTTTTTGAAAATGTTTATCGTAAACATTATCTTACTTGTATTTGTGTAGCGTACATTCTGCTATTAGTATGGCCTTGCAGCTCTAACAAGGGGCAGTGCTTTAAGGCCCGATTGTGCGGATTCCATTGGAGACCAGAGTCTGGGTTGTGGGTTGCAATATGAGGTTTGTGGTTTTGGTCCTATTATTGATGTTATTGATAGGTCAATTAGTTTTGGAGTTTGATGGCTGGAGGTCTTGCCAACCTGGGTGTTGTCTGTGCTATTAGCAAGCCAAATGTCAGGCATATTGTTACATGAGTGTGTTAACTAGAGGTAGAAAGAGATTAACTAGAGGTAGAAAGGTTGTTGGGGTGGCAATGATTTCCATGTTCTGCGTCCTCTTTACTGTATTGTGTAGTTATAATAACAAATATTTGATATACTCTGTTTTTGGTTTATGTGCTCCCAATCTGCTTGGTCTGTGGTGTGTGATCATGATGTTAGATGCTATAATGTGAAATCTGCCTTACTTACTGTGCTTGATGTGTGTAATATATTCTGTTAATTGTCTTGTGTTGATGTTTTCATATGTGTTGTTTCATAACTAGGTGGTATGAATCATTTATAGGGTTTTAATTAACTTAAAGCACCCTGTCTGGATTACCACTGAAGAAAAGGGTGTCATCATTGGCCTTTACCCTCACAAAACTTCCTGAAAATGTGATTTTTTCATCTCGAACCTTCAGTATCCCCTGCACTCAATTACACACCAAATGCATAGATACCAGGTGTTATTGACCAGGTTTTTATATCTACAGGGATTTACATGCCAGCCCACCCCTGGCAGCTTGCATCTCAAACCTTACTCTAGACACCAAGTCAATGGCCACTCTCTGAGTTTCAGTAATTCTAATTCCAGGCCACACCTCCGGGCCGAGCATCACGTGATCAGTAGTACGTATGATTGGATTTCTCATTCAGTCATTTGAACATTGCTAATTACCAGAGTTCTCACGTGATTACCACCTTGGCCATCACACCGCCTAGGCACGAGGCACAACAAGGCACAGTCTCAAGGCTCGTGGGCTGTGAGTATTGAAACTGGATCAGCTTATCGGTTGTGGTTCTCAGTTTGCAGCAATGCTGCTGTCTCATGGAGTTTCATTTATCAGTAGCTAGAAGACAAACATTTGACATTTTGAGTGCACACCCTTAAGCAGCCTGGCGTCATTTGACCTTATTGTTATAAACTAAAGCTGCCATACATTGGATTGGTTGATGTCTGCACCTGGCCTCGGGTGTCCTGATTCTCTTCTGAGACCTTGTACTTGCTTCTGTCTCCCCCTAGGACTGTCAAGTCTACTGCATGGAGACTGCCTTGCTCTGGAACACTTTGGGCCCAATCCACATAGGGCCTCCGCAGTCATGAAGGGTAGGCCAGCACTCGTGGTGGGAACCCCACAATGGGTAACTGCTGTACGGAGGTCCCGTAACGACTGCGGGGCCTCTGCCACGGGTGTGGGGGACCTTTGTGAATTGGGCTCTTGGTTTAGATTTTAGAGGGTTGAATTGTCAGCTGAACGTAGATTGGCTAATATTGACATCTATCAACTGTGTGCGTTTTATTAGTAGCCTACAAATTTATTACATGATCTGTATCATGACCATTAGCCACCATGGAAGTAAGAAACCATGCATAACTCCCTTTGTGTTCCTATAAACTAAAAACATTTAAAATTGTATGCAACATTTAATTTATAGCTAACACATTTATTAAATCGATGTTTTTATTCCTGTCAAATGTCAATGCAAACTCAAGTACTCTTTCTGCTCTGTCCTGGGAAGATGTACAGGTATGTGGGCAGGAGTCCAAGTTGGCGGCATCCGAGGGGCACATGTAAATGTCCACAACTGGTCAATCTGCAAATGTAAAGGGTGCTTAGAAGCCGGTACTGGCTTTAACTTACAGATTCACCTGAAGCGTTTGCAGACACAGATGTGTTCTTTTTGAGTGATATTGCAGGAGAGTTACCATGTGAGCTGTCAAGTGTGTGCTTTTAAAGGACAGTTATTAAAAAAACGTCCACCGCATACTGTCTGGTTATTACTAAAATCTATATTTTGGAAGCACTTTTTATCTAAAACTTTTGTGCACATTTTGCAGCAGCCTACCTTATAATGTGTGTATTGCAAGTTTAAAATAATGACTTACAAATTAACAGTTCTTTCTGTCACAGACTGACCTCTTAGGTCCTAACATACACAAGGCACTGTTCTCCAATGCATCAACCAGGTTTCTTTTTGTGGCTCTCTGGCTATACACAGACACCTGCAGTGCATTAACTTATAGAGGTGTCGTAATGTACGACGGTACATTTCCCACTGATTAAGTTAACTTGCATTTATATTTTAATTAAGCTGTGGTTTATTTTATATGGGTGTTGGGTGATTTTTCATCCCCTCCCCGGAACATCAAGTATGGGGTCCCGCAAGGGGCCTCTTTGAGCCCGACATTGTTCAATGTGTTTGTCTCCTCGTTGGCTGAAATAGGAAGGAAATGGGGTGTCGATATCTGTTCATATGCAGACGACACCCAGCTGATGATCACATTAGATGAGGAAAATGACCCAAAGGACAGGTTACTAAACTGCCTCACCAAATTAGCCAACTGGATGCATAGCCACTGCCTTAAGTTAAATGCAGATAAGTCTGAAATATTACTGTTCGGCAGACATACACAGCTATGGGATAACAGTTGGTGGCCCACAACTCTGGGCACCCCACCCAGCCCGACAATAACGGCAAAAAATTTAGGTGTGACACTGGACAACACTCCGAGCATGAAAACCCATGTATCAACAATCTGTGGTAAAGGCTTTGCATTACTGAAAATGCTCAGAAGAGTCTTTACATGGATTCCTACTGATAGTAAAAAGATCCTGGTCCAGTCCCTACTGATGAGTAGGCTGGACTATTGAAATTCCCTGTTTGTGGGAATGGCTGATTATCTCTTTTCCAAATTACAGGTCGTACAGAACGCTGCGGCTAAAGCAATCTGCAACAAAAGGAAATATGATTCAGCCAAGAGTTGCATAAGAGAGCTCCACTGGCTGCCAATGAGGCAAAGAGCTACTTTTAAACTATTGTGCATAACGCATAGAGCATTGCACAATACAGGCCCATGTATTTTAAAAAATAAAATCAAATTTTATGCGCCATCCAGGAATTTGCGCTCCCAAACAACAGCAAGAGCAAGTACTACCCGCGTGAAAACAACTAGGATGGGCGGACGGGCTTTCTCCCACCTGGCGGCGACCAGCTGGAATCTTAGACTGACGGACTGCTACCTGTCCTTCAGGAAGCAACTGAAAACATTTCTCTTCCCCTAGCCTGATCAAAACAATGATCCTATTATCTGCCTATCACTGACATTCACTACTGCCACTATAGTGCCGTGATTTCCTACCCAGGATGATTGTTAGCGCTTTATAAGCACCATTAACGTAACATAACATAACATAACATATGTAATTATGTGAAGGTGAAAGATTGAAAAAAGTGACAGAATTTTTTTTTTACCTACGCCTTTGACCTCACCCCCACGCTCAGTCACCCCACCCCTACTACACGCAGCGTCACAGTTTCCATACTTTATAAAAATGTACTTCGACGGCTGTTTGCGGGTGAAAATAATCAGGCAAATGTTAGTGAAAAAGCGTTAGGTAATTACTATATGAATGTTTATCTCTTTAGCACTGCATTTTCCTGTCCTGTCTTTTGGAAATGTCCACTATAATATGAATGTCTACCTTCTGAACTACAAATGTGCAGGATATGTACACCTTATGTACAGCATGCGGACCTAAGTCTCATATGCACACACATGTAATGGTATGCAAATAGAGGGGTGGGTGTAAATGTGTAATTTATTTTATGGGTGCTACGCATATAGTTTTCCTATTGGGAAACCCCTTCATTACGACTGACATAGCAGTCCCAGGATGGAAAAAACTGCCAACTTGCCCCGCTCATAGGGCGGCTCTGCAACCCAGTGGTACAGTGGAGTATAGATGACTGGACCAAGGATTTCCACAAGCCGGGCTGAGTATAACCCTTCACACGGATCCCTAAGGCGCAGCCAACCTCTAGATGATGTGGGCGAACCCCAACTGTGGTGGGGTGGTACCTTCGCCGATTTACATGAGGATTTCATTGCCCGTAAGCTCCAAATGAGGCCTTCACTTTTACGATGGGATACAGTGTCTCAACTGATGAACTCATTTCCTCTTAAAGAAAATATTTTATGATTGTGCATATTTATGGCAATCACAACAATTTATTTGGGAAAATCATTGCCACTCTGGAATTGCATTTTTTGATAGACACACTTCTTGTAAATAAAGTGTAATTATCACTTTTAAGGAAGAGTCATTGCTTGTAGTCTGACAGGGTTCCAGCACTCCTTCAGCAAGCCCTTTTACAAAAGCAACCTGCTCACCAAAAAATGGTGTCATAAAAATATGGGAACCGGAAGTCAATAGCAGTGTGTCTGCGCCTTTGCTGCTAAGGCAACACAATGTGTTTCAGTTAAACAGATTTCTTTGGTTGCCTTAGTTTAGACAGACATGGAAGATGCGATTTACGGAATGCTCTCGCGGCTTACCATTCTTGGCATTTAGACTACTAATGACGATTTTGATGGAATATGGAATTTAAATGACGCAATCTTAAATAATTAGTTACCTGTTTATGCTGTAATTAACGGCACAAGAGCACAATTCTAGGTTCAAAAGAGGCATGCACTGACTCATATGAGTATTTTGTTTATTGTTTAGAAGCCCACGCAGCTGTTAAAAGACGCCGTTGGCGTTGCGTCATCTTACGTCAGTGACGTGAGGACATAAACAATGTCTTCACCCCACTTACGTACCATGTTCTTCTGGCAGTCACTTTCTTTTTGTTACAAGATACCTTTTTCTGTTTCTCCTTTCTTTTTCACAGTTTTTGATACCTCATGCCTGACGAGCAGCTCTGCGTGCATTTATTGTCAATGTTACTTCATTTAACAAAGCAACAGATTCGTGGCTCCTAATGCTTGTGATAGCTTCTGTTTCTGGACCTAATGTTGCAGACTGAAAGGAGAAAATTAATATTCTGTTCTGTATATATTAGCACCTACTACAACCGAACTGCTGAAAACTGTGTTCTGTATTTCAACTCTGTTAAAACTTCTGTTTTTAATATTTTTTTCCAGAATCTACTCTACTTTGATGAAGAAAAATGTAAAACAAAAATCTTATATTAAAATCAAATTATGAAATAGGCGTATATATGTGCTAGTTTATATACCTTGCTTAGACGCGTGTGGCTCTATCCATCCATTTGTTATTAAGAAATTCAAATAATACTTACTTTTTAACTATGCTACCAGTGGCTATCTTTCTGTCATGACATTAAATGCTGTATAATTAGCTCGCAGCAAATGGTGAAACGTTTTCCTGATGTTGAACCTGAGTTTATTGAATGGCATTGAACTCTGCCCTGTTGCTACCAAAATGTCTTGAGCTTTTTCTGTGGCTGTAATGATTTTACTTGTATTTTCTAGTCACAATACGCTTCTAGGAAGCATTAGAGGTGGTACCACTGATCGCTAGTAATACATCCTCTGTGTGCGAACATCCACACTCACCAAAGGACAACCATATTATTGTTGCTAGCTTTACGTTCTTTTTTCTTTCTTAGAAACAAACCCTCAAATTGGGAGTTTTTTCAGAAAATCTGTGTCCCTGAGCTTGTTTTATTACGATAGCCCAAGAGGGTGTCAATGTAGTTAATTTAAAAACCTTTCATATTATTGAAATTTGGATCCGGGTAGGGAAGGGAATGTAGTAGGCATTTTGTACAGTAATGTGAATATCTCCGGGTAGATTAGAGGACACAAGGTCTCAGGATTGTAACCCGGGTCTTTTTACAAAGACTTCCGCCAATAGATGCTTTCCATGTTCTTGGTGTCTCTTTTATGTTTGTGTTTTTATAAAGTACATGTAGTAGATTTATAAAATATATAAAATAACAAGAATATGCTAATGTACATAACAGGTGTTAGTTACTATTATCCAACTCAATAGTACATATTTAATCATATCTACAGGTGAGGTATTGCAATGGTCATTCTAGATTTTAAACTTACAGAACATAGGTTACATTCTTATATAAGCAGGAGGAGCATTGTCCTGCAGAGCTTGCTTGTCATGGACCACACACTCTTGTAAGTGATTGTAGCATTGTGATTGACCTGACTTGATCCAAGCTCTGCCTCAGTAAAGTTTTCTGAATAGAAAAGGTGGGTAGTGTACACAGCAAGCTTCCAATAGAGGCCAAAATAGGCCACGCAGCGATGGTGGCATTAAAGAGTAATTGAAAAGAGCGGTTATGTCCTGGCGCTCTGCCCTGGTGTACAATAATGTAGTCAAGTTTAAATTAGATGCAGTAGTTGTAGGCCAATGGGTTTCCAGGGAGTGCTTGAGAGCAGGAATGGCATTCATGAGCCCATGCTGAAGGCCAAGGATGTTGGGACTGTGGCCTGTTGAGGTCCTGTTCTATTTCGTGGAACAACTTATATTTGGTGGCAGCCGTGCTCTTGTGTTGTTACTGAATAATTGTGAATCAGCTTGGATATAAATATTGCTCTAGAAGTTTCTGTTCCCAGCATTATGAGACCTCTCACTAAGTTTAATAGCCAAGGATTCAGATGGCCTTGTGACATCTTGCATGTGCCTTGTGTTTTGTGGTTGTGTGGACATTTTAGAGTCTTAGACCTCACTTTGTACTAGACATGTGAGGTGGTTTTTCAGGTTGAGCTACAGGTAAGTATTGTAGCTCCTCTGTTATACTTGTAATAAACTAACTTTTTCTCTCACCTATATATGTTTTTAGATTCTCAGCAGGTGTAAAACAAGGGAGAGGACATTTTATAAGCATTATAGCTGAACAAAAGGCCATAAGAACATTCCTATCATTGATGGCAAATAGTCCAAATAAAATAGCCATAAACCAGAAGATCACTGACTCTCTACTATTTAGTCGTCTTCAATGGAAACTGCATTTTCTAGTTGTAGTAGATGTTTGGTGAATGTTTGAAATAATTAATTCATCCAATATTATTTGTGTGAACATTAGCCTGTTACTTGTTTTTAATATGGATCCTTTTTTCCTTACTAGTTTAGAGTATGGAAACGGGTCGCTCTTGTACCTGTTTGTGCTCAGTTTTATAAAAAACAAAATATTTTCTATAGAGAACACAGGTTCTGCTAGCAACCACAGAATGGCCTATAAAGACTTGTGTAATTCTGAAGGGATTGTTCTTGTTTGTATCCACTGCATACATTGAATGGAAAATGAATACTATTTCTGAAGCTAGAGTAAAGGAGCAAGGGGTATAAACACAAAAGATGATTTGAGCAGCCTCTGTTAAGCTCTTGGAATTCTACAGCGTCAGAACCAAAATTAGGGAAGAAAGAGAAAGAACCATGCTCTTCTAAACAGGAGTTCATGCAGGCAAGGCATTGGCAGAACACCTGCACACCTGCACAATATTTGAATAGCCAGAATCCTAAATACCTTTTTATGTTCATGTGAAATATACACTCCTTAACGCCTTAACCGCTGCGGTTTTTCCGCCGTGGTGGGGGCGTTCTGAAGAGTGGGCGAGGCTGCGTCGGCTGTTGGCCGACAGCAGCACTAGGGAGGTAGTGCTGCTGTCGGCCAACAGCCGACGGCAGCACGCAAGGGGTTAATGACATTTAGTGCTCAAACAGCTATCACCATTTATTTTGATACATAGTTGTATTTGTAGAACAGCAAGGGGCATAACCGATCCCTTATTACTGAAGAAAACTCTTAACTCTTCTGAACACTATCCGTGCTTTTAATTTTTTAAAGAATATAATGGTTATGATTCTGAATGTTCACTCTATATTGTGGAATGAACATGAAAACAGTTTCATTGTAGACAAGGTGATAAAAAAACATAGCTGCTCAGTGTGGAATTATTGTGTACCTCAGCAAGTCGTTGTCAGTAGAGATACTGAAAGAGGGAGGAAGAGCTAGGCTTTTCTAGTGGGGTAAGAGAGCAGGCTAGGCCTTGGCAGAACATCTGCAGACCAATAATCTCTATTACATGGTATACACATGCAACTTCTACACTGTAATGGACAGTTGTCAGAAGTGAATGATGTATACACATCTGGACTAAGATGCGATTGTTGAAGTCTCAAAAAATTGGTTGAAGGGAGCTGGCTAAAAGCCTTTTATAAGAGCGTGCATATTTTAAAAGTTGTGCTGTCAAACCAGACCTAAAATCGTCGAGTTTGTCTACAGACTTGTTTCTTGGCTCCAGTTACTTATACCAAACACTCGCCTCGTTTTTCCTTTACAATTTCTTTTTGATCCACGTCTTTTTGCCACTGTAAATTCCAAACATTTAGCTACCTTTCTTCTCTATCAAATTACAATTCTCGAAGTTGATACGTGTACTATTGCAATTTATGTATTATGGAACATTTTCAGAATTACAGCATTGAGCTTCCAACAGTTTACAGAGTTACAGTATCTTTAGATGTTGCATGTTGTATCCTTTGCCATATATTACATTTATGACCTTGGCCCTGTAACGAAAGATAAATTATAAACACTTTAATCCCCTTAGCAGAGCACTACTGCATCTGCAGTTATCTCTTTCCTTAAGCTTGAAGTCTTCCTTCAAGGTGCAAACAGAGTTGTTTGTTACATAAGATTCAATGCTGAGCGAGTGCTTTTATCTAACAAATTGCTAACAGCCTTTTCGTGATGGATGTTATCACCCACCAAACATCTGTGAAGCAGACAAGAGCCAATATTGGATAAATATAGTTACATTTAAATTTGTATCTAATGTGTAATTTTAGTTTTTGATACATACTCTTTCTAATTGTATTTGAACTGCATGAACATGATTAGGGAATATTATTATATTTTTCTATTTTATTCGCACATTCCAATGCTACTGTCAGGCTACACATTTTCTTATGGAATGACACAAAAGTCATAATTTCATTAAAATAGTTTTGTTAAAATAAGTGTAACTTCATTTTACAGTTAAGCTTATGTACAGAAAACGTTCCAAACTTCAAATGCAAAGGGTGAACCCGGTTCCCAAGGTTTCGTTTGTTACTATATTGTGATACAGATATGTTAATATATGTACAGACATTTCTCCATTGTCTGCAGATACTTACTTACACAGGAGGACTGTAGGGAAGTTTCTAGACATGGATTTATCCTTTTCTGTTCCTGGTTACTACTTAAGAAAGCCTGTTGATATCCAAGTGCAGAAACCACATATTTTTGTTCTGCAATTGTTTTGAAAACACCTGCTTGTAGCCAGCATCATTACAACTTGCTGTGAAAGCCATCACCTTGCATAAAGGCTGTGCCCGAGAAGCAGCCAGAACATTGTAATTCAAAGAACAAACCAAGACCAGTTCTAAAATCATAGACAGTGGATTCACATCCTAGGTCTGGAAAATCAGTATAAAAGTGGGATCCAAACCACCCCACTCTGAGGGTTTTAAAAGAGTGTTCTTCAGAAGCGGGTGCAATAGACACAGATGTAGCCTCCCATTGCCCTGCTGCTAACACCAGATGCTTCAAATGTAAGAAAATAGGCCATTTTTCAAGGGTATGCAAAGTGGATAAGTTTCCTAGGGTAAAGCAAACTGAAAATGTGGTAAACAATCTGGTGATGTCAAACTCAGAAGATGAATGTGAAGTAGAAGTGTTAGTTGTTAGCAATGTGGATGATAAATGTGAAGATGTGGGCAGTGTATATTGTCCTCCCAAATGCATTCTAAGTATAGACAACAAAGATGTACATATGTAGGCAGACTCATTTCCCCCATTTACTCTAATAGACAAAGACATTTGGGAGAGTTTAGGTGCAAGAGAGTTGAATATTCCTGACGTAATACCAGAAGGTTACTGTGGCAAAAAGTTGCCAGTTTTAGGCTATTTTACTGCCAATGTAGACTTTCAAGATAGAAAAGCTCTTGCCAAAATATATTTTGTGTAAAAGGGAAGATCGTTGTTAGGTTGGAGGGATCAAAAAGCTCTGGGAATATTTATTAACCCTAATCATCCTCTGCAGGTGCTGTTAACGGAATCACATGGTGAAAACGAATGGGTCACAATGTTTCATAATCTTTTCCAAAAGGAATTAGGGTGCCTTAAAAAAGTCAAATATTGGATTGCTCTAAAAGAAATGTTACACCCATAGTGCATAAGGTACGAATTGTTTCCATGGCTTTAAGGTGTCAATTAAAAGATGAATTAAAATGGGTATGAAAGGAGGGTGTGATTGAGCCGATAGAGGCTTCAGAATGGTTAAGTTCCATTGTTATCATGCGCTAACTCAATGGCAGTATCCGCATGTTTGTAGACTTGAGGGATTTGTATGAGTGCATTTGGGTAGATCATCAGCCTCTACCCCATATAAATGAGATGCTGGCCAGTGTGGATGGAGGAAAATTCTTTACCACATTGTATCTTTACAGCGCCTATCATCAGGTGTCACTGCTACCAGAATCTAGGCATTTGACATCCTTCATTACACCTGGAGGGGAGTTCCAATTTATCCGCATGCACTTTGGATTGACTTCTGCCTCAACCATAATCCAAAGAATAATGTAAGGTGTTCTGAAGGATCTCTCTAATGCGCTAGTATTCCAGGACAATGTTTTGGTTCGGGGAAACGACAAAGATCAACATTACAAGATCTTGAAGGAGGTATTGAACGAGTAGGAAGAAGCAGGGCTCACGATTAGTTTGCAATAGTGTAAATTCTGTAAATCAGAAGTAGATTATTTGAGGCATGCCCTGTCTCATGAAGGGATTAGAACAAAATAAATTTAGTGAATGATTTAGAAAAAGCACCTTTCCCATATAAATAAAGATCAACTGAGGTCATTTCTTGGCTGAGCTGAATATTATGATTTGAGGCATGCCCTGTCTCATGAAGGGATTAGACCAAAATAAATTTGGTGAATGATTTAGAAAAAGCCCCTTTCCCATATAAATAAAGACTAACTGAGGTCATTTCTTGGATGAGCTGAATGTTATGCCAAGTTTCTGCATCATTTATCTGAACAAATACATTCTTTGCAAGAATTAATGAAGAAAGATGCAATATTTCAGTGGACAGATGAATGTCAATAAGCTTTTGTAGCACTGAAGAAGGCTGTTGTGGAAGCTACTGCATTAAGACCTATTAATCCCAAAGAAAGAATCATTGTAGTGACAGTTGCTAGTGGTTATGGGCTGTCAGCGGTAGTAATGCTAGAGCGTGAGGGAAAAGAATGAGTCGTGGCTTTTGCGTCACGTACGCTCAATGGTGCAGAAAGCACATACAATAGAAAAAGAAGTGCTAGCATGTTGGTGGGGTGTGCAGCATTTTCAGGTTTTTGTCTGCGGCACACATTTTGAACTTTGCACCGATTATAAGCCAGTGGCTGACATGTTTTTCACGGCGGGAGCAGGTAAAGCGAGCAGGGCATGTGTGTGCGCAAAAGGAAACTTTGAAAAGTGCACTTTAGTGCATTTTTCAAAGTTTTTGCAATTTACCATGAAGTTCAACTTTATGGTAATTTGCATCCCCTATTAGCGAAATTGCAAATTGATTTACTCTAATGCATTGCATTTAAGGAGGCTCAATTTGCAATTCCTTAAAACTAATCGCTATTTAAGTAATCGCAATTTAGAGATTACTTAAATTGCCATTTTTGCATTTGGGATGATGCATCCCAAATGCAAAAATATCAGTCGCAAAGGGGCAGATTCTGAATATCTGCCCGTTTTCGACCAGTTTTTCTATTGATGCATGTGCCTGGTAGTGTGATTAATTTTTGTGAAGATGAGTGGACACCTCCTGAAGTCTGTACTTTCTCCTGGAAGAGCGGAGGGCCTACCAAGAGCCTAGAAGCCAGCCTGCTTGCTGAGAGAGGGGTGTGCTTAGCCCTAAAAGAGAGACTGTCCATGGGAAGCCCAGCGCATGAGTATGAGCTTTCTGCACCTACCTTTCAACTGCCTTCCTGAAGTAGTAATCAGGGACAGTGTAAATTGTAGACCCTGTTTAAAAACCTCTTAACCTTGAACTACAAAAACTCCTCACCCCTACCATCTACAAAATTATAGTGCTCATGATGAATTAATCATCAGTCTTTTGCTGACAAAGGTCATAGGAATTTCCAAGAATAGCCCTGTCTCCATCCTCCCTCACTTCAGTGCACTGGTCTCAATCTTCCAACCATAGTCAATACATTTTCCCGTCAGACCTTCGCCATACACAGAGTTCTACTGCTATATATGTACTACACACTCACTGTACATATGCAAACTAGACAAGAACAAGGAATGACTTACCACCGCTTTACGTCACTTTCCTAGGGCATGGACAGTAGTCCTAGTCCACTAGTTCTACCTCACAGTGAGAACAAGCTATGTGTGCTCTATTAGTCGCAGGACAGTTCAGTGCATTAGCTAGTCTAGCATGATACCAAGGCCAGTTAAAAAGTTAGGATAGACTGGCAAGCAGTTGAGGACTCAAGGCAGGGGTGCACCCTTTCACCATGTAGGAGACATTCCCATCCCAACAGAGGCATCCCAAAAATATATGTTAATACTGTATTATTTATTTAAAAAATAAATCCAAAGGTCGCAGGTATATCCCTGGAATCTAAATGAACTATGTAAGGATATTCAGATCTAGCGGCCGGCACATGCAACTGGAGACATAGAAGTTTTCAATGAATGACCATGGTATCTCTAATAAGAACTGGAATTACTGGCACTCTGTTTAGGAAACCTTTCATTACACTAGAAGATGAGATGCTCAATTGTAAGCATATTCAAAGCTTACCATCTTTTTGTGGCCTCTTTATTGGAGGTTTGATTCACCAAACCATTTTTATAATTTTAAAGTACTTCTCCAATCAGCTTCCTAGGAGTGATGTCTTCTGTACCTGATCCAACTGGTTGAATTTGCCCATAATGTCTTGCTTCAATTGCTTGCTTCATCAGTACATCTAGTAAAACTGTGGGAGAACACTGGTCAGAAAGAGAAGACAGATTACTTTCAGAACAGAAAGTGTGGTTTCCAAGTGATAGAAAAATAAACAAGTGCTGTACATTCTTATTAGTATGTGAACAGACATAACTTCTGGTGAAAATTGGGTACACTGCTCAATAATTATACAACTTGATTAACATTCTAAAATATTCAAAGTTGTAGTCTGTTTGTCTATTTAGTTGAATATGATTAAAGAGGCTGTCAATTAATATATATAAACCTAGACTTGAAACCTTTCTTAGAGCCTGCCTGTCATAGGGTACTGATCTTTCAATGCATGCCTTGTAGGTTTTGCGATATTGAACTAAGGATATTAAGACATTCACAACCTCCAATTGGCCAAATACAGTGTGGCTCAATTGTCTTTTCATGGTTTACTCTAGTTCAGAATGTCAGTGATTTATAAGTAGAAGGCAAACCTTTAAAGAGCACTGTTCAGAGTGCTCAGGATTCATTGGAATTTTCATTGCAGGTAAAGTAGGATGGTCAAGGGGACTATCTCCTTTTGTTTGCCATTTTATTCCAGCACGCCTAACGGGCGGGAGGGTAGCAACATTTATAGTTCTATAGTAGGAAAAGTAATTCTCCTATTAACTAAAATCATATCATAAACTCACCACAGGAAAATCCCTGTTTTCCTATTTGGACGGGCAAATTAGACCACTGTAGGAATATGCAGCCATGAATGTTCTTTCTAGCAGCTAATACTAAGGACCCTATCTTTAGTGGTAAAAACTGGGATGGTCCACGCTGAAGCAAGAAGTAAATGGATAGATTTCCATGGAATCTCTTGTTCTATAGACTTATTTTTGCAAATACTTGATCAGATTATTCAATCACAAATAAAATCAAGACACCCATTTTATTTCTCTTACCACAGTGGAAAGGTCTTATAGATTCCATGCGTGTAGCAACTTATAACATATGCTGCAATCGCTGAAATTCTCTTTTAGGTGAGATATGTTCTCCGGTTTGGTTTCTCTTACATACAATTTAGATTAGGGTAAGAAGGCATTGCCCATTTAAAAAAACATTTCACAGTTAGCATTTTCCAAGCCCTAGTGAGCAGTATGGTTTCAACAATGTTCTGTTCAATATTTTTTGAACAACTAATTAAATGCACAGTATGACAGTGCCAGTAAGATGCTACATGATACCAACAAGAAGGAAAAACTGATAAATACTTTCTTAAGTTTGATTAGAACTAAAAGTGCAATCCTCATAGGCAGGTGTAAAAAGAAGACAAATGGCAGAATTAGAGGTCACTTGAAGACGCTGAAAAACATAAGCAAGAAGGCAAACCAGCATAGAAGAGCAGTTGTTCCGTTAAGAGAATAAGAGTTATGTTTTTTATAGAGACCAAAAATATATTTAACGGATATTGAGGAGTGATTTCATTTAGTATAAAATTAAAGAGAAGAGTAGAATACACCATCTAAACTATGGACAGCCTCTTAAACCGATAGGGCACTTTTGAAGTTGTAGCATGGTTTGTAGAGTGTTTATTTTGGTTATCTAAATCTAAGTTAATTGTTGAGGGTATTTCTGAGAAGAAATAATTGCAATTAACTCCCTGGAAAACCACGTCTACATTTTGTTGCTAAAACGAATTGTTCTACATACATTTCCTGGTTTATGGTCACTATTTTCTTTAGTGTTGTTTCTTACAAAATCGGCCTCTCACTGCGTGTGGAACTACAACACCCGCCATTTGGACCAGCTCTGTGATCATATTTCATGAATGGATTTGTTTTAGGCTTTCTCAGTATCCTAGATACTAAAACACAGGAACTTTAGCTTAATTCTCGAAACCAGTAGTCCACAACTAAACTCCTATACTTTGAGACTTGACTATAGTAAGCATTCCCATGAGGCAAATTATTTGTCTGCAATATATCACACTTGTAGGATGTGATTTCTCAAGAACTCAAATACATCTGATAGCAGAATTTCAGCCTGGATGAAACGACCAGTTATATTAGTAGCATATTTTGTCCCAGCTATGCCCTGGGTATGCTTTTTGCATGATTTGATTAGAAACATGTAATTATGACTTTGTACAACTGAATTCCTGCATGTTGCTAAGAATTTCTTTGGTCTCACAAGTTAACATTCGGCAAGGCCATATATTGTCGCAGATTTCAGAGGTGACTTTCAGTAGCTTTAATAACCTAGGTCTTTGGGAGACTCTCCTCTGATTTCTCCTGTTATCTCATCTTACCAGTAATAGTCATCTTATCCCTTGATACCTTACCTTCCATCTTTCTTCCTCTTGTCCTTTTCTCTGTCTCACGTCATGCATTTCCCTCCCTCTCTGCTCAACATCTGCCTGTCCCACTTATTTTCCCTTCATCTGCAGCACTTTCCTCCCAGTTTATCATCACTATCCTACTTCCATTTGCACCCTTTTGTTCTACTCCAGTAGCTCAGTTGTCAATTGACACTCCTTCCCTGTCTCTTGTGATTTACTCCCTCCACCATCAGCACCTTCGTTTTTCTCTAATGTTATTGCCACACTTATCCTTTTACTTCCTCCTTCTAGGGCCGAACTTCCTTCTGAGAAATGATCACAACTAAGGACCCTATCTTGTTGGAGCCTTGTGGGTGGCTCATCGTGCTCTTTGGACCCAGAAAAAATGTTGCTGTTACCCCTCGTGTAGCCACTGCCTGTGTTTCCAGGCACATCTTTCTTGAACTAACTTCTGAGAATTGATCACATCTAAGGATCCTTTGCTGTTGCAGCCCTGTGCCTAGCTCACAGTACTGTATGGATCCAGAGGCATATTGCTATTACCTCCATCTGTAGCCATTGCCTGTGTCTTCAAGCCTCTCTTTTTTGACTTTCCTTCTGAGAATTAATGACAACTAAGGAACCAGTCTTGTTGGAGCCATTTGGGCGGGGCACCATGTTTTTAGGACTGTGAAGGATTCTGTTGTTACCCACGTCTTCAAGCTCCTCTTTCAATGACACCAGAAGTTGAACTAAAACCAGACATTCATAGACATTCGCAAATGAGTGCACTGTATACAAAATGTGATTCGGACATCTTCCTCAAATACTTTCCAGTAACATTGGTTTGATCTGCAATAACATGAACTTGTCTACATATTTCATGGTCATTTTGTTGACTAATTTCACCATTTTCTAATCTTTTATCCACTGTTCCTTGATTAAAATAAACTGGTTTTGAAACCATTAACTCTTGAGGTGATCAACTGTAAGAAGGATAGTACTGATATTTTCATAATATCCATCTTTAATCCTTTAATCTCAATTGAAAAAGTACCTACAATGATAATTTTCCCTTGTAATATTATGGAATCTACTTTTCAAAATTGAGTAAAAGTAAAAAACAACAACATAAGTCCCCAAATATTCTGAAACTGAAGTTATAATAATAATTATTTCATCCCCAGAATTTGGTTGATTGAAAAGGTCAGGAAAAACCTTTAAAAAAACTTTTCAAATGAAATACAGTTAAACATTTGTACAAATTATTAGTACTGGAAATTATATCAAAATAAATACTGGTTGATTTTTCAAACACTTATAGCCGTAGGACCTTATTGTTTTGATAGACTTGACTCCGTTTCAGAGCTATTTCTTTATCACTGAAATCTGAAAAAGCTTTTTCCAGGAACCAATTCTAAAAAGGGAGGATCTATAAGGCAGCAGCAGCTATCATACATTAAGACTGGTGGAGAGGAGTCAGTGTCTGATTGTATGCTGGCAAGAAAACTATAAGACTTTAGCTAAAGTGCAATTGTAAAGTAGATTTTGCTCAACTTTACGTTTTGATAGAAAAGTGTCTTCAACCCTACTTCAACACTATTAAATTGGATGTGAGACTTCTTTTGTGAAGCTGGCATTGAATCCAGAGAAATTAGTGCAAAAATAACTTTCCGAGATATATCAAAAATGTTATAAGTGCTTTATTCTGTATGTATTTAAAAAGTAAACAACATTTGGAACTTGTACAAGAGGCATTAATAGAGAATAAACAGTTAAAGAAATGTATCTTTGCTGTAGCTATTTTGTATCACAAATTTAAATTTCACTGGCAATATAAACAACAGGTATTAAAGTTAGTAGCTTTGATAACACTTTACTATTTACAATGACTGGTGTGTGTCTATCATTGGATGCACTGTCTTGCCAGTCAGGGTATGATTTTTTTCTTTTTTTGTTTAGACTCCTGCGAGTCACGTGAGTCAGTAGCTATACTGAGAGTTCTTATCACATGCAAAGCCAATGTTTTGTCGCTTGATTCCTTGAGACACTCACAGCAAGAATATTAGAATGTCTTGATTTAGGGGTCAAATCTTTAGAGCATTTTCAAAAAGTTCTCTCAAAGAGCATGCCATTTTAACATCAATTGAAACCAAAGATCTATTTCTTCCATAGACTACATGTAAATTGCAATAGTTACTGACAATTTTTCACAGTTTCTGGGCAATCGTGCACCAGTGCCTTTCAATCTTGCAGTAATATTTTTCACAGATGTCAATGCAACAATGAAAATTTGAGGGAACTTCAAGTGCAAAAAGTACTTTTATATCAGTTAGTATGTGCAAATCTTGGTTACAAATGAGTGCATAGTACAAAAAACAAAAAACAAATTTACTGTTTATGTTGCTGCTCTTTCATAGGATATTATACAATATTTGATGCATTCTTTACTTGTGTTAGTTGCTAAGCATCCTAGATCGTCAAAGATCATTGAATTTAATTAGATACATTGTAGCTGCATAAGTTATAGTTAGCTGTTTGAGTTAGTGCTGTAGTACTAAGCTTCCTGCTAATTATATTTTATATGTATTGATATGTCACTCAGTTTAATTATGTTGATTATTTACCATGTTTGGTTGATATTCATTGTAAATTTCATTCTTCTTATATTCTACTCTTTTTATAATCATCAATCATCTAAATACAGGTGTTATTGATAAGATGGTCTTTTTTATATTTAAAGTAATGTTTTTTGTCTGGGGGAGTAAAGTGTAGTTTCTAGTTTTATTGCTCTCTACGGGATGTACATATTTGTGTTTTTCTTTTTCTGAAAAGTGGCTTTAATTCTTTGACCTACCTATATTGAAAGATGTGTTAAACACAAAACATTAAACATGAGCATTTGCTATTTGAGCAGGGAAGGATACATTCTCTCTTTGGACAGGAAGTAAACCTCCACCTTGCTATAAGGCTTTCTCCTCAGAGATTTGATTGTCTCTAGATGCCTTTGTAAAATGCCCAAACATTACCTGTAAGTTACAGGTATTTCAGAAAACTGGAAAAATAAATATATCGTAAGTGTTCTGCAAAAAATGAATAATATCCTATACATTAATGTTATATTACACAGTTTGATTTGAGCATTTTTCAGCTGTATATGGGCATGAAATTTTGAGTAGTAGATAATTTGTGTGCATAGTTGTATTCATTATGTAATGAAAATCAATAAGTGTAAACATTTAAATTCTACATAGTGATATTTGTAAGTTGAAAGGTTAGTCTCTTAAGTGTTATGCTATATTAGATTTCATTCTATACCTGTGAAAGTACATGGTGTTGTGCCCAGACAATACATTGTGACGTAAAGCACTTTAAATCTACCAGTGTATGAGAAGTTAGTGATTAGAAAAAAATATTTATGTAGCTTATATGTATTCTTGTAACAAGTTGGTACCTGGGGCCGATTTACTATGGTAGGAATAGCTTGTGATTTTCTTAAGTTCATCTCCAGTTGTTCTTATTTTACATTCCAATAGAACATATATATATATTTATATATATATATATATATATATATATATATATATATATATATATATATATATATAGAGAGAGAGAGAGAGATAAATATATAGATATGTCTCTCTATCTATATACATATATATATATATATATATGTGTATATCTATATCTCCAAAGCGGTTTGACGGTGCACTCCCCTGTCACTGTTAGCGGTGGGGGTAGACCAAATCCCTGATAATTGGACATCCACTTTTATGATAAAAAGACCACTACACACCAGTCTCTGGTAGATTTCACAGGTTATTGCCACGTAACAAACACCAACGCGTATCAACTCTTAGTATTCTTTCTCATGGTTAGTGAGTCCTTTATTAGTGTTCTCATTTTGTACACATGAGCCCAGCCTGATGTTATGGGGCAGTCTGGGATTTGTATTCCCTCACTGGCATACAATAATATTAAACAAATAATTTTTTCACATGATTATTTACATTTGGAAAGTATAGTTGACAATGATTGTAATGCTACTCTAGATTTTAGGTTGTTTGTCATTATTTGTTTAATGTTTGTCCATGTATATGTCTGTGTCCAGCCTAGTGTCCGCTTTTGAAGTTAAGTGCCTCTTTATTAGCGGTTTGAGACTTTCCTCTTGGGTATAGCTGTCACCTATTAAGGTGTAACTACTAATGATTAAGCGGCCATCTGTTTGTTAGGTGGCAGGTGACTGTTGTTATATTCCACTGTGTACGAGGATTGCAATAGCCTTACTAAAGATAGTCGCCTTGATGATGTATGTTTCTTTGAGCCAACACGCTTGATATTGATTCTGCTATCTGTGTATTTAGTATATTAGCAAAGTGCTATTTGTTTTGTGAGTTTTTGTTGGTTAAGTGATATAAACTTACATGCATGGGATGATTAGGCTAGGTTAGCAATTGTTTAAACTGATAGCGTAGTACCTTTTAAACTATGTATCTACTATCTATACTCAGTGATTGTGTCTTTAATTTAACGGACTGTGTGTCCTATATCCTTTTTCAGTGTCCATCACATAATTGATAGATGTTGTACTTGTGTAATTTGGTGCATGCTGGTCTATGTGTTTTACAGAGAAATTTTATTACGTTTCACTTGCATTTAAGAGGTGGATTACCCTAGCAGAGCAAATCTTGGCCACCTGTGATCACCTTTGAATGTAAGCACATGCCACCATGACCATGGTTTCACTCTGGAATGGTGGCATGTGGAATTGTCAGAGAGTCAGTTGTTCTTTGCTGTCACTCTGGCCGGTTGTTACCTCTGGAGATCTCTTCCTTCATAATAAAGAGTATGTACTTACCTGCCATGGCTTCCACATCCTTTCACTGAGGATGATTGGTTTCGGCCCCTGGACAGATACAGAGCAATTTGGAAGGAGACTTCTGCTGCAGGCTGTTCTTTGTCTCTCTTTCGGACAGCAATCCCGTTTCTGTAACTCCTGGAGTACTTCCTTTCCCACCTGAACTTGAACACTGGTAGGATACTCATTTTATATCCTTTTTCCATGATTACCTAGCCTCTCCTTCATGGATTGTTGTTTTTCTTTCCTCGAGCCGCGCTAGAGCGCCTCAGGGTGAGTCTGTGCATTCCTTTCCAGCGCAAGCCTGCAGTGACACAACTGCTCTCAACGGAGTCCCTTGTTTCCTGGCAACCCGCGTGGCGATTATTCATGGCCGGAGACAGCGTCCTTTTTGCTGGACAACGTCACACGCTTCTGCGTGCATCATTCTCACAAACATTCTCCGTGACCGGGCAACTGTACGCCTTGTTTCATTCAACTTGCGTTTTATCTTACAACCTTTCTGGTTCCAGGTCAACAGTTTTGAAACAGTGCACTATATTCTCATACAAGCTTCTAATTGCTGTTGACTTTTAGCACATCTCGGTGATGCGCACACATCTTACTAATATCTACCACTGTGAATTCAACACTGTTTCTGTGAAACCTGCAAGCATCTAGTTGGAGATTACCTATGCCCATAACGGTGATACGCTACTTATGAAGTTAACACCACAATATCTCATTGCAATCCTTTTTTGTGCATCTCTGTGATGCGCTCACCCTGTTAACTATTGTGAATCGACTTCATTTTCTTCAAGCAACCTAGTGAAGTCCTTCTTCTTGAGCTTTCTGCACGTCACGGTGACTTGCACACCGTTTAGCTATAAAACAATTCAGTGGATTTCCTTCTTCTTATGCACCTTTCACTTGCGTTTCTTTTCCATTTATTTTATTGTTACCTAACAAAGAACGTCACTGTTATTGTTATTACTGATAAACAACTATTAGAATGCATCAATTTGTACTCCCTCCATCTCCTTTTCTCTCCTCTCTAGGTAATCCACCTGTTGATTGGGAACTGTGGTTAGAGGGTATTGAAGTTTATTTAGAAGCCATCGCAGCAGAAGTTTCCAGGCAAAAGTAGAAGTTAGCATTACTGTGTTACTCTTTGGGTACAGAGGGAAAGTTTTAAAACACTTGCCTCCTGCTGGAGTCATGGGTGAGGGTGATGTCATTGATGAGTGAGTATGCTTCTGGCATAAAACTCTAGATTCCATGTTCAAAAAGAAGCGTAACATCATTATGGAAAGACAAAAGTTTTACATGAGGAAGCAATTACCTGGTGAACCAACTGAAGTTTTCGTAAGTGATTCAAGAGTATTAGCGTCCACTTGTGATTACAAAACGTTCCATGATGAAATGTTGAGAGATCAGTTAGTTGAGAAAACTAACAGTATGTACCTATAAGTGCTTGTATTTACCTTTGAATGTAAGCACATGCCACCATGACCATGGTTCCACTCTGGAATGGTTGCATGTGGAATTGTCGGAGCCAGTTGTACTTTGCTGTCGCTCTGGCCGATCGTTTCCTCTGGAGATCTCTTCCTTCATAATAAAGAGAATGAACTCACCTGACACAGCTTCCACATCCTTTCAGACTGTTTGTGTCATATGCATGACTATTTATGGGGGCATAATCCACTTGGCTCTGGACAAAGTTTTGGAATTGCCAGGGATGTTCAAACTAAAGAGGCAAGGGAGGGGAGAGGATAGGTAAGATACGGTCTCTTCTCATTTTTAGGATCCTTTGTTGTTACCATGGAAGAGTGACAAATGCGCCAAAATAATTTTATTAATAAAATACAAGAATTGTTTAATATCAAGTATTGCTTCATTTGAATATCTCAGCATAGCTGTTTCATAATGGTATTTTACCTGGACTCCAAACACTGCTATACGCATTCTGAATTGAAAAGTGTATTTGGTGCATGCTGGTGTATGTGTTTCACAGAGAACTTGGATCACCTTTTACTTGCATTTAAAAGGCGGACTACCCTATCAGAGCAAACCTTACCTACCTGTAATCAAGGTACGTACCGGAGCCGAGATGCGACAGGGTCAGATGAAGAATTGTATGCTGTCACCTGCAGAAATAATACAAATTAGATCCGTAAAGTTGGCTCTGCACCCTTTGTTCTTCAATGAATATATATATATATATATATAATATAATATAATATATATATATATATATATAACCTGTGATCAAGGAGTCCCGTTCACTGAAACACGTCAGCCTGCTGTCTGTCATTATAATTTGTAAATCTCCGTTATATTGCACAGGAGTTGAGGTCTGTCTTTTTCTTACCCCTAGGCTGGGGGAAGGGTATTTGACTGAAGATTTAATATTACAGGATTCGCTACCCCACCGCAGCAAAGTGGCCGGGAGATTCAGCAACTTATTTTTGTTGGGCCCGGCCATTTTGCTGCAAATACCCTTCCCCCATCCATGGGGTAAGAAAAAGACAGACCCCAACTCCTGTGCAATATAACGGGGATTTATTTGGAAATTATAATCACAGACAGCAGGCTGACGTGTTTGAGAGAATGGGACTCTTTTATCACAGATCAGGTCATGCCCACACCTATCGTATGTAACAAATTTTGTTGCGCGCACTGCATCGCATTTGGTGATGCAGTGCACACAACAAAATTCGTTTTATTTATTTATATGTTTACTTACCTGTTAAAGTCCGTAATCCATACATTACTACCCCCCACCCTGTCCCTCCCCCTCCCCACGTCACCGCCCTGCAGTTACACCTACTACTGGCCGCGGCTGTGTACACACCCATCGTTATTCTAACAGAGTGGCAAGATGCATACATTCGACATTTCATTAGCCGTCATTTATGACCCTTCACTATTCGGTTGGTAAATCATAATTATAACCAGATAAAAGTTTCTGTTAGGATGACATTTCATGTTCATACAATGAGGACTATACTGAAAATATTCACATTTTGCACGTGCATAGCTGGGGGAAAAGCAATACTGTGCCTCTATTAAAGAAAACCCATTTGTGTGTCAACATATCACATGGACAACTCAAAAAAAGCATGTGGAAATATGGTTATCATGTTATATGCTAATGCTTTCTTTGAGCTGCTCTCAAACAGAAAAGAGCTCCGCGGCTGCAACCTGCTCTATTTTTGCACAGGTCAATAAACTGTAACCATTAGTGATAGCCCAGCATAACTGAGGATACGGCCTCTGGGGTCATTTTAAGTACTGCATATAATAGATGGGAATAGTAGACAGCACCCATCTATAGGAAACTAAGGAAACCGATAGGGCAAAATCCTCAAACTCACAATCAAGGGCAAGTGGGCGTTTGAAGTGGGATACCGAAAGAAATCAAATGAGAGGGTTCCCATGCTTTTATTTTACCATACAATAAAGAAATAAGGATACATATGAACATATATTTTCTGAAGAAGACGTTAGCTCGCTCAATTCACTTCGATATATCAGCTACTTTTTCATTTATGACCCGGGTTCATACCTTGTTTTGTGAGAGCCTGGAAAATGCATAGAAGACCAGAAAAACTAAAAAAAAAACACGATTAAAATCATTTCAAATCAACGGTAGCAAGACCTTTTACTGCTAGGTTTTTAAATACTAGAAGACAAAGATAAACATATATAAAAAAATCATTCTTACAGTGCAGTATATTCATACAGAGAATAATGTAAGGAGACCTGCCCCTTCAATATGGCGACTACACGGGGACGTCATATATTGGGCTCAACCTAGATCATCATCGTGTGTATTCTGTAAAAAAAACAGCAGGTAATGGCCTTCTGCCTGGCAGCAGCTGCCATCACAGAAACCGGATACACAGCCTCACGTATGGAAAGTTACTCAGAGCCAAATGGAACTGCAGTTTTGAACAGACTTTCCGAAAAGAATTGGCCATTATGACCAAATGATTCCTAGAAAGAGGTTACTCCAGAACGTTAATTGAGCACGCCCGGACAAACGTATTTATAGTGATTGAGTCAGGTACAAGTGATGAGTTTCAGGTAGCTTTATTCAGGATGTTACAATAGACAAGTAGATTAGAGCAAGACCCCACCAGGAGCAGCCAGCAGGCAGTTCAGCCCAGTCAACTGTGAACATTTGACTCCAAACATTCTGTAGGATGACATTATAGCAAGGTTCCACATAAAGGTAACATTACATACATATAAAAAGCAAAAGCATTGCTTCATTAGTCCACTAGTGGTAAGACGAGCCTGTTGTCACACTCGGGGTGTAAAAAGAGGTGTCTTTGAAGATTTACTTTGGCTATGCCATACTTACTGCATCTAGATCTCGTCTAGTAGAGCGACCTGAAATCGCGTCACTGGTGTCTGCATATTACCTGTGTGAAACAACTTGCCGTGCTTTTAAATGCTATGTCTTAGAGAAAGCTTGTGTCTCTTCCACAGGCAGCTAGATGCCGGTAGACTGGACCTTGCACCCTGCCAAGTGGGTTTTCATGAACGGAACCATTTACTGTTTCCATTGCGCTGTACCGGCTTCCGCACATGGCAGGTCCTGGATGTGAATGGACTGCCAATTTCCACTGCATGAGCTTGAATGCTTGGTGTTAAAGCTGTACATTATCCTACTATACGGTAACTATGCTCAGATATGTGTATAAATGAGCATTCCAGGAAGAGTCTGAAAATTCTGATAAAAATCAAGGAATAATTAAGGGAGAATTTTAAGAAAAATTCTAGTGAAAAAGTACTTGAAGGTTTTACTTAATAAATAAAAGGTGACAAAAAAAGGAGCCGAAAAGGGTGCAAGAAAGCAACTTTTGTTTGAATATAAGAGGGAGAATTATTTAGATCCTCATTCCATATTACCCAATACGAGCATACTGTTGACTTGTCCAACAACGTTACACTTTCTTAATGTCACAAGGACTGACATTCTATATGTTTATGCTGTGAACAGATCCCACAGGATAATATCATTTAGCCCCTCGGTGTGTGTGTTTAATTTAAAGGCCCAGCATTGTTCTTTCTCCAAAAGTCTCATTCCATTATACAGCGTGTCGCACAAATGTATGAGTACCACCCATTGGTAGTCAGATACTTTGTGTCTTTTTTCGAAGAAATGTACAGACATCTTAGGTTGCAGGTGTGTTCACCAATCCTAGTTTTACCTTCCGTGTGATCATCCCTATGTAGCGTGGATGGCGTGGGCAGGTGATCATATACACTACTCTTTGGGTATTGTAGTGTGTGAAATTTCATAATTCTTATTTGGTGTTATTACCAAAATAGATGGATTTTGTAGTCTTTGCCATGTGGCATACACTGCAACTCCTGCATGGATAGTGTCCCACCACCTTGGGGATTGTTCCTGGGGTCTGTCTCATGCCCGTTGTCTGTTTCAGGGGATGTGTGTGTACTAAAGAATCCCTTAAACTTATATCCCTTCTAAGATTCAGGGGAGAGGGGTTGGCCTAACGGCTAAGGCGCTCGACCTCGGACCTGGGGATCTGGGTTCGAGTCTCGGTAATGACGCCAATAACCCCCTGTGATTCTGGGCAAATCACTTAATCTCCCCGTGCCTAAAAAAATGAAAGTGTGTCCTCATGTAACGTAACTGGTGCTATGTAAAGCGCTCTGATAACTGATTCGGTTCGGTTCTAGTTCGCGGTTTATAAAAACTCTACAAAAAAAAAAAAGATAAAACATAGGTTTTGGTAGGTTTAAAGGGCCCCTGTTCAGAATCCTGCAGTGTTTGATGATGATTTTGCTTGTCATTTTGGATGCTATGTTGAATGTGCTAATACAAATCAAGCGATCTTCTCTTTTATTTTTCGGATCATGATGAAGAGCATCCCTGTTATAGTTGCATTTTTTCTTCATGGCTTTCTCAACCACGTTTGAAGTATATATTTGAGCCTTGAGTTTAGTGGCTAGTCTTGCGACTTGTGCTTTATAATCCTATTTGTCTGAGAAGTTTCGCCTAGTTCTTAAAAATTGGACAAGGAGAGTTTCTCCCTCAGGTGACGGGAGTGGAAGCTATCATACAGCAGTAAGTAATTACAAGCTGTAGGTTTTTCATTTGTAGTGGTTGTCAGTTTGACATGTTCTGCGGTGATATTGAGATCCAGGAATACCAGTTCTGTATGGCTTATGGTTAGTTGAACTTTCATTCTGTGTATTCAGCCAATTCACGAAACTAATTACAGTTCTCCCATTAGATACCCATATGATCAGGACTTCATCAATGTATCTCTTCCAGAGTTTTAAACTGCCCAGAAAAGGATTGGTGGGGCATGGAACCTTGTGTGTTTGTAAGTGATGTACGTACAAGCCACTATACAAAAGTACTCCCTATGTTTGTTCTATGTTTCTGTAAAAACAATGCCCCTTCAAATTCAAGAATGTTTTTGGGCAGTGCTCATTTACCGCATTCCATGACTAGATTTCTAGGGGTATGGTAATCCCACTCCACTTCAAAAAGGAACTCCTCACTATATCAAATGTTTCCAATTGAGGGAGGCTAATATATAGACATTTTGTATGTCTCATCCCATCTGTAGGTGGGATTCTGGGTTGAAATTGTTGTCTCGCAGAAGGTATAGTACACCTTTTGTGTCTTTTAAATATGTACTAGTGCCTTGTACAATTGGTCTAAGAAATGCATTCGCAAATCTAGACAGGGGTACTAAAACTGTACCAATGCCCAAGACGATAGGGGGTCCGTGGAGAAGGGGGGGGGAGTTGGTCAGATATTTATGAACCTTCGGAATAGTGCAAAAGTAGGAAATGACTAGTGATTTCATTTTTAGGAATTCAGATTCTGTCTTCCTTATCCATTCGTTGGGTAAGGCCTGTTTGGTTATGCTCTCTAATTGATTTTTTAGGAATTCTATGGGATCTACTTCCAGACGTTCAAAGTTCCTTTCGTAATTCAATAGACGGGGACATTCTCTATGGTACAACTCAGTGAATTGTATTAGAATTGGACCGCCCTATTCAGCTAGCTTGAAAACTAAATTCTTATCTTGCCTTAGATCTTTTATTGCCATATTCTCTTTCAGGTTGTGGAAGGTGTTAATAAGAAAGTGGTCAATTTCACCTATCTCTTTTAGTTCACATTTTCAAAGGCTTAAGTGTTTTTGTCACTTTTCAAATACAATTGTGGCTATGTTCAAAGACTGTGTTGCTGATGTACCACATTATGTAGTGTCTTGAATCACATTTTCTCTCGTACAACACTGATGTGTAAGTTCTTTAAGGTAGCCTAGCAAGCATTGTACTTGAGAAAATAACTATACAAAATGTATATGATCTTAATTAAATCTCAGTCCTTCTATCAATTAGAATTTTTCATGTGTAAAACATATACGTTTCTATTCCTCCTGTGGGCCTAAGTATTCTTCTATCTGTGCCCCTCCCACATTTGTAAGTGTGTGTTGTACTCTTGGTCTCTGTTCCTTTTTGTTTGTCCCTAGCTGAGGTCTTAGTTGTTTGTAGGTTGGAGTATTGCACTCGTTGCTCTCACTCTCTCTCTACCATGTAGGCCCAATTACTTCTCCTGTATAGATTACTCATGTGCCTGTGTGTGTATGTTTCTATTGCACATTTTTACCTTGTGTTCATTGTGCTTGTGTGTGTGCCTCTTCCTTCTATATGCCTCTGTTTCCTGTCTCTATGTGTCTCTTTGTTTCTGCTCTAAATACCATTTTGCCCATCCTTGGAAAATGCAATGGATCCCACTCTGAGCAAAAGCACTGTGATACTTGTAATAGGCACGTCAGTGTCTCTCTAGTCCTACTCTGTACTCGTGTATCCCTTTCTGTGTATTTAACTTTGTGTGTGCATCATGTGTTTGCCCTCTATATTCGTCTCTGTTACTCTTGTACATAGCTGTCCACTTTCTTTGTTCATCATTCTTATTGCATCTATTTTGATCTGCTTGTGTGTGGGTGTATTTTCCTGTTGGGTGCCTCTGTGCCCTGTCCGTGTGTATGTTTCTATTATCTGCCCATGCCTCCATTCCTGTGTGCCTCACTCTACGCATGTATCTTCATAGCTGCCTAGTTTTGAGATAGCGTATGTTCGACATTTGTATAATTTCAGTGTACTTATGAGTGACATTCAATGACCAACTGTGTGACACTTAGAGTGACACTTTCTTAAGAGTAATACCAAGCAGTATAGTACAGGGAAAGAGTTGAATATCAGAATGTATACCTTTTTGAGTGATAAGTACCTGTAAAAATATATTCAACCTACCCCTGGCAGGCACATTTCAGTTACATGCTATCCTACAGAGCCACAAGTTAACCTACCTACAAAATAGACATTTAGTGGATCACAACCTGGTAGAGAGGGATTCGTATGCAGAACAAATTAGTAAAGCTTACTTTGTAAACGGTGTCAACTGGGTAGGGAGCTGGTATTGTTTACTCCAGCAACAATTAAATCACTGGCTGGTACCTGCAGCATTAGCTAAAATTAAAGATTCTGACTCATTGAGATTAGTGCAGGCTACTGGGTTTGTTATAACACTATGGCTCATAAAGCATTTCAGGGTGCATATTTTAAGAGAAATACTTTTTACTGTAAATGGCAGCTCTATTACACTCTCAGTCACCTCCAGAAAAAGCTATATGCCTTAAAGAGTTGGTGCATTAAGAAAGCATAGAGGAATTTGGAGGAATGCTGAATAATATGGATTTAGGAGAAGCCATGAGTCCCTTCTGATTATGGGTATAGCTTGTAAGGTGTTAAATTCGATATGAACTTTATTTCGGCATCATGCCTTGAAAGTTTTCACATGTACAAAATCTTTAAAAACAAACACAAAGGGAGACCATCATAATGGGACGATTACCTGAGAGAATAGCAACGGGTTCATAGAATTGACGTTACAATTATGCTAACACGGATAAAATGTATATAAAAAAATAAATGAAGTCAAATTCTTAAAAAATTAAAATACATTTACAGTATAAAGAAAGGATCTTCAAATCTGGCTATGTGACAAATTGCTCCAGAACTCTTTTGTAGCTCAATTCCATAGCTTTTAAATTTGGAAGACACCGGACCGCAGTGAAAGAAATCAGCCCACTTCATGCATTATCTGCTTGAGCCTTTTTCCTAAAGCCCCACATATGGCCAAGAAGCTTGGCGACTGAACAAGCAAAGAGTGGTCTATTGTCCGATTTGAGAATACTCAAGGCAACACGGTATTTCCGTGTGCCCATTTGATGGCAAATTGTTTTAATCCATTTTAATGGTGTTACATTTCGAACACATTCTAAATGAATTGATTTATTGTATGGAACATTTTTGCCTTTCTTGATTTTTCCCTCCCTTCTACATGACGAATAAAATAAAAAGAAATAAAAAAACAGGCTTCTAGTTCTTACGCTCCCACGAATTCTTCTTCTGCATAGGTCAAGTCTGCTGCTCTCTTGCAGAGCTGGCTTGCTGGTAGTAGCTTATTGTCAGACCTGGTCGATCTCAAAATAACTTTCTTGTGCTGGACAGTATTGCAGTGTGTCCCCCGTTCTCCTACAACAAACTGTGAAAAGAGCTGAGTGTTTGTTTTCTAATTATTCTGGGTGAGGGCAGGCAGGCCCCCACCCCATAAACAGGTGATGCCTGAGTGGCTGAGGAAGCGGGAACCTCCCGACAGGACTGGAGTATGAAACCCAGAGAGTCCGTCTCAGGAAAAAAACAGCATCCATCAGCGACAACCAGCACCACCCTTATCCACAGTGAGCACCACCATTAGAGTATTGCGTGCACGTACAGGAGGCATGGCGAGAAAAACTAGCAGTGGCATAGCCAACAGGTCTCTCCTTTGGGACCTTATAAGTATTTAATTATGCAGCACAATTTCCTTGGTGCAACATGAAATGTTGCAAGGCTAAACACTTATAATGTTCTAAAGGCGAGACCTTTTAGCTATGCCAATGCTTGTTCTGGCTAGCCCTTGTTTTTGTACAGTGAACTTGACAGTCTGCGTGTCCACAGGAAGTACTACATGGTTTCGTTTTCCAGTTCATTAGAAGAGCTAGGTTTTGTTGACTGGGGCTCACCTAAGGATTATCCCCTGGTTTTTTTTTTGCAGAGTTTTATATAGCGCGAACTAGACCCGAACCGAATTGGGTATCAGAGCGCTTTACATAGCACCAGTTACGTTACATGAGGACGGACACACATTCATTTCAGGCACGGGGAGATTGAGTGATTTTCCCAGAATCACAGGAGGTTTTGGAGTCGTTACCGAGGCTCGAACCCAGATCCCCAGGTTCGAGGTCGAGCGCCCTAGCCATTAGGCCCTGTTGTGCTTGCGTGTAGCGGCCCTGTAAACGTTTGATATGACAAAAAACGGCCCTGCAAACGTTTGATACGACAAAAAACGGCCCTGCAAACGTTCAATACGACAAAAAACGGCCCTGCACATAATAAAATACTCTTCTCTTTTTTATTGTGTTAATATTATTTATATTTTGTGACAATTGTTCCTTTGACTATGCATGTTTTTCTTATTATTTTTTTAACAAGTTTTTGTTTAAATTACATGTTATTAATTGTTGGTTTATGAATAAATGAATTTTAATTAAGTACTTTATAAGTACTGATAATAAAATACCGCGTTCTCCTACTTGCTTTGGTCCCCTATCCTTAGCTATGAGATAACTGGCAGTGGTTGTGGTGTGCTACTAGTCTAAGAGCATTGCCCACCTTACATGTACCCTGTGAGGAGACTGATTTCATGCTCTCCCCTGTAAAGTTCTATCAAGCCTCTGTCATGTGGCTCTCTACCTACTCCAGCCAAACCGTGAAGGAAGTATGTTGACTGCAAGTGTGTGTCTATGTTCCACAGCAACATGGATAATTGCTGGTGTCCAGTGTGATGCTGAGTGCAAAGCTGCACAAGATGCTAACTCTCGTATACACTGCCTTTTCCAGGAAGGACCTGGCCACTTACTCATCTTTTTTCCTCACAATTATCTTCTTGAAACTGGTCTACCAGTTGAGTGGGGGAGTTTGACATCTTCCTCACTTCATGCAGAGTGTATTCCCCATCTATGGTCAATTTTAACCCTCCTCTACCTGTGTGGCTTGTTGTAATTTTTCAACAGTAATCTTCTGTTGGACATTGTGTTTGGCTAAACCTTCCAATCTATGCTCACAAAATAGCATAACTACTCCTGGTTTAAGTTACTTGTAGATCATCAAAGACCCTACGTACTAGTCTGGGACTGGAGTTTTACCAGGCACTGTACTTTTCCTGTATGAGAATATTCTGAGGCTGATTGGAGTTTTGGAAACTAGCTGTTGTGACCTGGAGAGGTTTCTCTGGCTGCGGGAAGATCACCTCAAAGGCCTGAACGACCCAAGCCATTTAAAGAACCTTAGTTCCAAAGCAACACTGCAGCACATTTGATGTGAAAGAAGCAAGGCCACAAAAATAAACCCCCTGAGGTTTGGAACAGCTGAGCCACTTTCCTCTGTTCATACTTACATGGTCACCTTACTGACTTGTGCCATTATCCGCCTGCTACAGTGCCAGTGTGCTGGTGTTTCTATACCTTCACTACCTTAGCTTAGCAATTGACCGGGATGGGGCCATAAAGACAAAGGAGCTGCAAGACATGTTTCAAACTTCTCATGGAAGTACTGTACAAGAAAGGGAGCCATGGGGTTTAATACAAGAAAGGAACATGACGACCTGTGCATCAATCGTAAGATAAAAAAAAAACAAGCAACATTCGGGTGCAGTGGGCTACTCAACGCCCGAATACGGTGCCACTGCACCTGCTGCCCTAATGCGAGATACCCCCTTGAGCTGCATCTGCAGGTGATTTATCGTTTTTTTAAGTAAAGGGCATGATAGCCATGAAAGGAGAAAAAAGGAGAAAAATTACGACATGGTCGTCAGGAGGCGGGACTAACTTGCCTATAACCAATCACAATGTAGCATTTAAGATTTCGGCCAATCAAAAACATAGGTAAATCAGGGAGAAAAGTGGGCGTAGCTTCCCCCACTATACTGTATACAGCTTCCCTCGACGAGACAGCACATACGCTGCCTAGGCGAGACCTAAAAACCATGCTGCTGCTCGCCGCCTACATGAGGGCAACCATGCATGGGTTCGGTTGGGGGCCAGGGGGGAGGTTACCGAGTCATTTGGTGTGAACAGGGGAGTGCGACAGGGTTGCGTGCTTGCACCGACCCTGTTCTCGCTCTTCGTAAACGGTGTGGCCGATTTCCTCTCCGAGGCACCCTCCGATGCCCCACTGCTGGCCGGTGTACACATCCTCATGTTTGCGGACGACACCCTAATCATAGCAAAAACACCTAGTGGTCTGCAGAAAGCCTTGGGCAGGTTTGAGGAATTCTGTTCAAATCGGGGCCTAATAATCAACCTGGCAAAGACAAAGTTCATGTCTTTTAATGAACATAGATCATTCCGGGGGAAGTTATATATGGATAAAACGCCTCTTGAAAAAGTGGATGCTTTTACGTATATGGGGGTCATGCTACAGGCTGATATGAAGTGGTCAAATCAAATTGACGTGGCCATGTTAAAGCACAAACAACAGGCTGGGATCCTGGCAGCCGAATTTAAGACTTCCCTCTCCAAACCAATGAGTCCCTTGCTAGAGATCTATAGCATGAAGGTCTTTAGCTCCTGTCTGTACGGAGCTGAGTTATGGGGGTTCACGAATTTCTCTACTTTAATTGCAGCAGAAAACTCATTCCTACGTAAGGTCACAAGCGTCCCTAAAAGTACACCTATGTGCCCGCTGCTGCTTGATCTGGGGGGGAAAGCAGTATCGGACCTGGTGAAACTACGCCCCCTTTTATATTGGCGGCGATTGTGGAGTACGGCTAAATTATCTCACTATGCCATGAGTATTAAAGATGTAGTGGATAGTGACCGTTTCCACAAGGTAAAATGGTTAAGAGAGATCAGATTGCTGTTAGAGAACCTGGGACTGAGTGAATTATGGAATGACCCCCTCAATGCTATTTTCCCTTCAAAGACGATCCTGAAGGAGTTGTATTGGGAAATGATAAGGGTTTCTGTATGTTCTAGTGGCTCAGTAAAGCACCTGACTGGCCGGGTTCCAGAATTTAAGTCAACGCCGGCCCTAGAGCAGTACTGGGATGCCATTGAGAAACCATTTGATAGGAAGCTGTATTTCCAGCTGAGGGTTGGCACCCTTCCTGTCAGGGAATTTACTAGTAAATGGGCAGGGCTCGCCGAGACTGTATGTCCAGGGTGCCAAGATAGGCGAGAGACGATCAGCCACCTGGTTGTTTTTTTGTCCATTATATAAGAAACCTCGTGCAAAGTGGATTATACCTACTTGCAAGTTGTTAGGTTCTAGAAGGCATGAGGAGGCGTTAAGAGTTCTTTCAACAGATCCATCGCTATTATTGTCAGTAGCTATGGCCAAGTTTTTGGGTTGGCATTTTCCCAGGCCCCTCGTATTGTTGTTGATTAAGTGCCACCCCGAACGATTGATAATTAACTGGAATTACAAAATGTGAATGGCTTATGCTGTGTTTCTATTGAATTAGTTTTTAAGATATTGTCATTGATTCTCCTTATTCGACAGTTATTGTGTGTTTAATATTTTCTTAAAACGTTTTTAGGTCTGGTTTATTTATGTTTTTATACTGTATGTTTGTATGTATATTGTGCTTTTATGACTCATCTGTCGAATAAAGCTATTGAAATGGTAAATGGTACGAGACGCTTCCTAGGCGAGACCTAAAAACCATGCTGCTGCTCGCCGCCTGTTGCGCCGATCTACTCCTGCTTGTCTTGAGGGTCGCAAGGGTTATGTTTGCTACTGGAAAACAACAAGCCAAGGGACTGCCCAGATGCACGTATGCCGCAGTTTATCCGGAACAGCTGTTTGTTTATTTATAATGTTTTACTTTCTTCCATGTGACATATCTGGGAGTAGGGACAGACCACGTGGTCCAGGTACACTAGAGGCTGGGCTTTAGCATGCCCAGTGTGCTCGGACTCAAACACTGAGCAGTACTATGATTTGCGGCACAGTCCAAGTGAAAAGTGTTGCATTGACACCATTTTTTAAATTTGTGACAGAGGCAGCAGTATGCAGTTGCAGAGCAAACCAATTTTGGCATGGTGCTCGGAAGTCCTTTATGCAGCTTAGCTCTAGCGTGCCTCAGCGCAGGAGTCGCAGACGCTCTATAAATGCGTGACTAATGTATTTAAGAGCGGTGATGCGGACTCCACCACTAAAATGCGTTAGTCTTAACCCTGATGCAAAGTACTTGCCATGGCTGTATCTACTTGTCTGTGTGTTTGTGTTTGTCTGGTCTCCTTTGCACCTCTTCATGTGTGCCTCTGTGCACCTACTTTGTACTTCGGGTCTCTTTGTGTATTTTTCACCTTCTATGTGTGTATATGTGTACCTTATGTACCTATCTGTTCATCCTTTGTCTCATTTTGTGTTTCTGTTATTCCTTCTGCGTGCCTTGTGTGTGCTTGCATGTCTGTTTATTGTAGCTATACAAGTTTACAATTGTGCATGTGTGCATGTTTTGTTTGTATTTTTCAGTCTGTTCCTATATGCTTCTTTGTGTGCGTGTTGATGGCACAGGGTGTATTTGTGTGTGCTTGTGTGTGTTTGTATCTGTGCATGTCTGTGTGTGATTGTGAGTGTTTTTTGTGAACGCATGTTTGTGTGTATTTTTCTTCAATGTATTTATCATATTGCAACCCAAAGATGTCTGCTAAAACTCTCAGAGCAATGGCTGTATGCCGTGCATATTTATCCAATCTTTTGAATCTGTAGTTTATGCATTTTAATTACCGATTTCTCATACCATCCTACATCAAATATGTTGCAGTGCGTTTGAGAACACTGAAAAAATAACATTTGGCAACAAGTGGGTTTATAAAAAACAAGTAAGAGCATAAATAAAACATATTTTTGCATAGAATATGTGTTACTTGAAATAACAGTTGCCAGCACATTTCTTTTCATTTTTCATTGCACTCTGGATTTATTCCCTTAAAGAAGTGCCAGATTGACAATAGTTGCGCTCAAAGGTTTATTAAATGTAATGGGCGCAAAGGCAGTTCCCTGGCTACAATTTGTTTTTTATTGGTTCAAGAGGCTGGGTCTTAACAGGTTATGGGATGCACCAAATACTATATTTCGATCTGACATTATCAACCTGAAAACTTGCTTTTGGTCATGTATACATGAATGTTACATAGAAATGGATCAAATGGATAATTGACTAATATGTACCTTGGTATTAAATTGGTCCCGTGTTTTGAGACATTTTTAGATTCAATATCTCTGCTAGCTGAAAGCCTGTACGTCCGTTTTCGTCTAAGTACTCTACCATTGAAATCCTTTACCGACAAATGGAATAGGAATCTGGTTACCAGCCGTTGCCAGGGCCGGACTGGGAACCACAACCGGCCCTAGCAAAGTGCTCAGCCGCCACCCCCCCCACCTCTTGGGGGGGGGGCATAGGGGGGAAGCGGCAGAGAACTTTGCCAGGGCCGGTTTTCGGCCGATTTTTGTACAGGGCCGATTTTGCAAAATGGCCCTGAGACAAAAACGGCCCCCAGGGGCCCAAAACCGTCCCCTACCCATGCGGCGGACCGGGGGATTGCCCGGTGCCCGCTATGGCCAGTCCGGGCCTGGCCATTGCCGATCCGCTGGCTTGGATGGTGAGATCAAGGTGCATATAGTGTTTTTCTGTTTAGAATACCTTGGGTCTCGCCATAAATGGATCCGACCAATATATTAATCTCTGGGCTTGACAAGATATCTAGTAGCCCATGGAATTCTAAAAAGTGACTCATCTATGGCTATTGTCTTTGCTGTTAGCAACTTCCAATAGTATGTTTGGCATAGGTGCAGCAACATTATAATAGAAATAGTTTGCTTATATATGATTTGTGCCAATTTAAATATATTTATTTGTTTTACTATAAATTAATACACAATTACAATATTCTTAAAATTCCCCGAGGTATTAATCTTTTGATTAACTGCTTATTTGTGTGCTGTTTTAAATAGTTTTTGTTCAGAATGATTACTCATAGGAATGAAATGTGTATTTATTGAGATTTTATAGTTGCACAGACAGGGTTTAAAAATACAAATTGATTTGGGCATGCGCCTTATTTATTTACGTATTTATTAAGATGTATATACCTGTATTACTGTATAAATTCTTTGATGGTTCATGGCAACCAAAATAAAGTATTCTACTACTACTATTAAGTGCCCGATTAATAATAATTTAGACAAATATTTGCTGCACAGAATTAGTGTATAATTGAAGAAGACCATAGCTGGGCTAAAAATCTGGTACATGATGCAGAGGCGGCACCTCCGTTAAGGCAGAAGAGCGTCGCCCCACTGTTTTCCAGCAGTGCACAAAAGGCAAAATAAAATGATAATAAGTTATTATCATTGTCTTTTTTTCGTGCTAAAGCCAGGTTCGGTGTGGCTTGACTGTAGTCACAACATCCAGAAGGGTAAGGAGTGGTTGATGCACGCTGGGTGATTGGAGGAGTGCAGGGGTAGTGACAGGGCATTGGCTGGACTGCATAGGTAGTGCTCAGGGTATTTAGACCTTTTGAGGAAACATCCTCAAAATTTTTATTTTTGTGGGTATTCACAAATATTTTGCCATGGACATGCAGTGTTTCGCCGAGCAAAATATGCTGAAGGCACATATATAGATTTTATATTCTTAAGTTCAAAGCTACATAACTTGAAAATATATCATATATGTGGAGCTAGGTAAAGTAAACCAATACTTATATATATTTAAATTTACAATATTTTCATAGTTCATATATTGTGTTCATAACTGTTTAGCACCATTATTTCAAAACTCGTGTTGGGGCTTTGTACACAAGGAACTTCCAACAAAAAATCTAAATAGTTTTTAGAATGTGCAAGTGGATATTACAGCATATATGTACTCCAGTGGATTGTGCAGCTTGTGAACAGCCCACTGTGTGTAGGACGATAAGTATGCTTGGCAATCTATGATTTTCAGAAATTTGTGTGCATACTCCTTTTTGATTTTGCAAATAGGCAACAGCTTGTAAATCAACATAATCTTAATCTAATTATTTGATGCATAGATTTACACATTTTAGTTACTAGGACTAACCGCTGATTCACACAGTTGAAGGGAAATGATATTGGGAACTCTTCTAACTCACCCAGAATACCTCAGCAGCATTTAAATCATTTCTACCCATCTGTACCTCAGTATAGGAGAAGGCCAGCCATTGTCTAGGTTTCCCTTGACAACATAGCTCTCTGTCAGCGCTTTTGACCTTACCATTTTTATATATACAAATAAATACAGTGGTTTCCAGATGTCTAAACATCTCATAGTATTTGCTGTTTCCAGTGTCAATCTACCTCAAATGAAGCGCCTCCGATCTGGTTCATAAGGGACTATTTTACATCTCAAAACCTCGATGAGGCATCAGCCTTTTTTACATTCAACCCTTTATGTCGCAGATGAATTTAATCCAACAAATAAAAAAAAATCTTACTATAAGGAGATATATTTTTGATTATTTTTGACTGCCAAAGTTATACATGACTACTTATGGGAAGAACCTTAGTGAACTTCATAGAAGTTGGATATTTGTTATAAGTAGTAACTTTTAGACTTTCAGACAAGGCTTTGTGCCCTTGAAAGTTTACACAACTGCATTAGAAGATTAAAGGGGTATGGGGCTGTGTTCATTCTGAGCACAAAGAAAGGTGTTTAGCCATCACCAAAAAACAGAGTGATTGTTATCTCTGACGCCTGGTTGGAGAGAGTTTCACAGCTTTTCAGCTGTGACTGAAAAGGCATAACATCCCATATGGTCGTGTTGTACCTAGAGATAAGTTAGTGTAAGCAACAATTCATTGGGCATATGTCATAAAGTTAAAGAGACAATACCAACTCTTTTCAGAACTACATATTACTTGGAGACTGCATTCACTTCTTGACAAGACACAAATTACTTGTGACAAGACAGTCCAAATTGTTCTCAATTGAACCCTGGCATAATGTTCATTTACCAAAACATTAAGAAACTCGAGGTTTTTAAAGAGGCAGAGGCTACTAATTAGAACAAGTACATTCAGAAGAATTTGATCATGTTGAGTAGGTAAAGCTGTGGCACCTCAACAATTATGTAGTTGCTTAATCATTAAAGTTAACATATTACAACATTAATGAGATATGATTAAAAAAAAGTTAGGTCACTAAAGTAATCCATGTTTTGTTCCAGATCTCAATGATAAACAAAATACTAACCAGCCTCCAAAGTTGCCTAACAAAAATGAACATGTCCTGTGTAACAGAACTGGTGCTCATGTAAAGCGCTCTGATACCTGATACCCCTGGGTTAAGTTCTTGCTATATAAAACTCTGGAAAATAAAAGTTAAATTTTAAAGAAATCTGTTTCGCATCACTATCTCTCCAAGATAAATATTCAGCTCATTCCAATTTGGATTCCACCCTGTAGGCAGCACAGAAACTCCCACCCTCTAGATTCTCACCCATAACCCCGATTTATGCATGATGTTGATATATGTATTTTTGGGCATTACTGCAGCATACTGCAGCAAAACTCTCCCGCCATTTACTCTGACACTATGAGAATAGAAGGCTAAGTGCTGAAATGGATTTAATTCTTTATATCATCAAAATCACTAGCTGTAAACATAAAATAGACATTCCTACTTTTCCACCACTGTCTCTAGAATCTGGTGCTCTCCATTTGATATTCATCACTATTCAACCTTTCTGTGTAACCTGTGGGGCCAGTGATCCTGGAAAATTGAACTTCCTTGAAGAAATATACTTACACTACCCAATTTTATGTCCGAATATGAGATCCATCTGATGTTATAACACTCACAATTTTGATGGATAGAATGATAAATTGGGCTAACTCTTTTTCTGGGCAAACAAAATTAATCCATAACAGAATGTATTCTTCTTTACTCAAAAGGATCCCCAATGCTAGTTCAAAAACATCTCAAAGATCTTTCAAAACTTAGCATCTTGCCTAAAATAGCCACTCATCAGGGTTCATTGTGGGCCAAAACCTACTGATGAACCTATTGAGGGTGCCCACATTATTGAAACGTAATAAATCGATCTTCTTCCCACTTTTCTACCAAAGAAAACAGAAACCCCCAATAACTCCATCTGACTTCAGAACTGGTGTTTAGGTTCTGGTTCTCTCACTCCTAGATGACAGCGATGTAGTGCAAGCCAGCCTCCAAAAAGCTGTGCAATGCAAATATTACTAAGATATAAAAAAGTAATTTCTTTTTTGTGTACTCTTGTACAGAAAGTGCATTAATATTACTTCTATTGATACTCTTGCAGGTATTTCTCAAAATTTCAATTTTCCTAATGTTAAGTATCAGAAAATATGGTAAACTTAAAAGTAGAACGTATTTGACCAACAGACGCATGTTTGACTAATAAAACGGCTTAATGTCAGGTTTAGATAAAAAGTGCAAATCACTTAAAAAGCGGCCTAGTGAGAATCCTACTCATCGACCAGTTGAAAATACTACTCATCCACCAGTGCTAACTAAAATAATGAAAACTAGTAACTTGACTAGGATAGACACTGAAGAGACACTGGCTAAGGGAAAATACTGGATGTCTCATTACTCTGTTAGAAGAACAAAATAATCAGTATTCTTATGACTCAAGTAACTGGTTTGTGATATTTTTAATTCATTGATCGGTTACATCTTTCTCAGTATGAGTAAGCAATGTTGAGCAAGGAACGAAGGACCAGGATGCTGAGAGAGGGCAGCCAAGCTCAAATTAATCCAGAAGGTAAGTTCAAGTTCATTAGGCAGTTAAAAAGGACAGAATGTCTAGGTCAGTTCAGAAGAGGAAGGGTAGAGGGGAAATATATCAAACGTGTAGGGATAAAGTCAATGGCAAGATGAGATACACGACAAGGAATGTAGTCCGAACCTCCTCTTACAGAAGCTCACATGCCTAAGTGTGGAGTTCTCAGCCCCTTCTGCGGACTCCCCACACATGTGAGTATAGATTTCAGTTATAAATGTGGGAGGGACAGGGGGAAGTGGGTGGCAAAAGGGGTAGATTTACCAGTGAAGAGGATGGGATTAGGGATGAGTAAAATGGGTTTAGAGAGGGTTAGGGATAGGCTTAGAAAGGGATATTACCCACTCACACAAGAGAAAGCCAACAGTATCACTATGGGGTGAAGACATGTACCTTAAACTTTTGCAGTACGTTTACATTCAGAGTTTCTGAATACTGAAAGTAGTAAACCTACTACAAAGGTTAAGTTTACTGAATAGTGTTACTTACCTTTGTGAATCAGGCTCCTAAACATTAGTATGAAGATTAAGGGCCTGATTACGACTGTAATCCTTGGTGGGCAGATGTGCTGCAGCGGTCCCACGGTGGTGCCTCTCAAAGGCTCATAGCAGAGCCTTACAAAGGCGCCACTGCGGGCCTGCCGCAATACGTACCTGTACGGGAAGGAATGTTGTGCATTCCTTCCTGTGCAGGTACTGGGGTAGCAAAACAAAAGAGGGCTTGATTAGGGTCCCCTTTGTTACCTCACCGCCACCCTTTTCATGGCAGTCTCATCGTTATGAAAAGTATGATGGTGAGGCAACTCGTAATATGCTCGGTGGTGCTGCATCGGCACTGCCAGCATAGTGGAGCCACTGACTGCTGCAGGATCATGGATCATGGATCCTCAGTGGTTGCAGAGGTCCTGTGGCTGTCCATCTGCCAAAGCAGAAATACGGTGGGTGGACTGCTGTCTGGGGGTCCACGGACCACCGCCGTGTCTACAGCGGGCCAATGGACCGCTGTAGTCATAATCAGGCCCAAAGTTTCTTATTATTACTAAAGAAATTGTAAAATTCAAGTTGAGAAACCTACTTAGGATTTTGTCAGGATCCATGTCTCCTAGGATGTAAGATAATGAAAGTAAAACAAAAATGATATCCAGTTTTATATGTATCCATTACAGGATTAAAATACTATTATATCATGAATACCTATTAGACAATTAGAAAATGTCTTATGTGTGATCTATCACTATAGGGGAGAGGAGTTGGCCTAACGGCTAGGGCGGTCGACCACGAATCTGGGAAACTGGGTTTGAGTCTCAGTAACGTCACTGAACATCCTGTGATTCTGGGCAAATCTCTTAATCTCCCCGTGCCTAACAAAAATTAAAAATGAATGTGTTCTCATGTAACGCAACTCGTGCTATGTAAAGCGTCAGCTACCCGATACCTTCTGGTCAACTTTGCTCTATAAAAAAACTCTGTAAAATAAAAAATGAAAAATCATTGCCCACACAGTCTTGTTTTCTAGGTGCAACCACCAATGTCTGTACCAAAGACAATGCCTGTTCCCAAAACATACTACCATATTAACTTTGCCAATCAAATATCACTCATTTCCCCCCGAAATTGTACTAATTGTAAAATGGCTGGATGCCCAGCTCTAAAACATCACTCTTTTGACCTGAAAAATCGAGAGAAGGCTTATGCCCAGTTTTTCCACTTGACCGCATTCGCCGACCACAAAGTATTGTGTGCCTTAGTATCATAATTCACCAACATGAACAAAGTTTAAAGCACTGCTAATAATAGTGAAAAGAGGTATATAAATATATATATTGCACAGTCTGCATTAACAAGTGATTAATTATGGTTTAGATGTAAATTCCGCTTAATATGCATGTTTTGCTCTGTTAAAAACGTACCCACTACTAAGCTAAATGTTTGCTTGTCTAGTTTCCTGCATCTACATCCAGAGTGAGAGAAACTGCTGAACAAAATTGCACCAACCCTGGCATAGAAGTAGAACTTTACCCAGAAAGTGTGCTCTTTGCAGTTTTCAGTAATCCATTCAGGAATATTTAAAGGAGTCAGATGGGTTTCAAAGGAGTCTGCCTTGCTTTCTGTTGACTCGATGAGCTTTGCAGGCCCGAGTTCCATCAATCAAATATGAATCTTTAGAGGGATGTGATTGATGAGGAGGTGATATTCATCTTGTTTCTGCCATCATGAATTTGATGCATGTTTATCATTGCTGGAGTACAGAAGGCGAGAGGTTAGGGCCCAGAAGAGCAGAAAATACCTTTCGCTTTGAAAGACAAATGTCTTTTGATAAACCATGTTCACAAGTTCACACACATTCGTTGTTTCTGACCACAATTTCAAACTGGTAAATTATATGGTTTGTTTAAAAAGGTTTCTTTTGATTCCTTATAACTGGTGGGGTTTTTTAACAAATCCATACAAAATTTGGCAGATATATAAATGTTTAGCTGAATGTAGTTTTTCAAGTTTCGTAAGGGAAAGGGCAAGGTTGAGAGTGGGCAGTGGGGTGCACGTAAGTTTTCACTTGCTAATATTTAGCGCTGTTTGATGAAAATGCATGAAAAAAGGCAGGCGTTAAGCAAGTTAAGCCTAGTGCAAGGCAGCCACGGCCGGTAGTGGGAGTACTGGCCGGGCGGTGATGGAGGGAGGGGGAGGGGCAGGGTGGGGGTAAGTAATGTATGGATTACGGACTTTAAAAGGTAAGTAAACATAAAAATAAATAAAACGAATTCGTTGCACACCCTGCATCGCATTTGGACTTTACTACCCCCCCACCCTGCCCCTCCCCACGTCACCGCACAGCTGGTACTCCCACTACCGGCCACGGCTGGTGCAAGGATGTTGTATTTTGTGCTACTTAGAGAAGGGAGGAGGGGCAATGTTAATGGTCCATCCAATAACTTGTGTACAGTTTAGTGGATGTATTCAAAGGTTGAGATACCAGAAGTTGGTCTTTCTTGCTTACTGTCCACATGGAGGTTTGGCCCAATCAGAGGGTTGGTGCGTACCACTGTGGTCTACCTCCGTAAGCAGCATGTTTGGCCACTAGCTGGGACGGGTGCACTGCCTCGCTGTAGGGAATGTCCCACAGGTAATGCCTACAGGGATTGGACACATATGATTATGGTTGGAGACTTGGCCACCTGGCACCGTGCAAGGCCACTGTAGGCTGAGTAGAGGATCTAGCCAGAAATACTGATGTCATCTTTCAGGGTGTACAACCAAAAGCCATGGGGCTGGCCAACCCCCTCACACATGATTGTCGGCCGCATGGTGGTTCGGGGGAGGGGATTTCCTGCATGGTGTTTTGTTCGTAGTGCCTAGACACACACATTACTACTTACCAACTATCCTACTGGGAGTTGATTACTAGTGAGGTTGTGCAAAGGGACTAAATTGCAGACTATTAAAATATTAAGAGGAGAAATAGTAAGGGAAGCATTGGAATATTGGCGTAGGAGACCTAACCCGTCCATTATTAGTGTTGAGCAACTTCATTTTCATGAATGGAGCTCTCAACATTCCAGTGTTTCAGTAAGGTTTACAGGTAAGTTGTGACGTCATAATGCCTGCTGCCAGGCGCCATGGTGAAAGGCAGGTCACAAAGCAAAATTTCAGCAGCACTTTAAACAACAAAAACAAGAAATGGCTATAATTTCTTCAGATCTACTTTCCAAAGCAAATGGCTATCAGCAAAAAGGAGATATTTATGGCAGTGTGTTTTTTTGCTCACTATAGATCCTTACTGGAAATAAAGAATTTCTTTGTTCAACATTCTGAGCTCTAACGTTTTTATTAAATCTGATTTACATTAAAATGATTCTAATTTATTTTTATATAACATATGACTAACTATTTTTTGATATGTTTGAATTTGTTCGCTATAAATCTTGATTTTATTCTCCAGGTTTACAGCCTCTTTGTAATGGAAGAGCAAGGCACTAACGATTTTCACTGTTTGTGGGCATGGTGATGGTGTGACCTTGTATTTATTATAAGGAAGAAAGTCACCCCTATGCATATTAAAAGGAAATTGCAAGTAACCTGTGAGTTTCATGCCCTTTTAGAGGTACTCATCCTTCAGGATTTCTTTCTGTGGTCACCGAACTCTGAGGTGGCTTGCAATATCCTGTGATATGTTATGTCATATTTCATTTCTGGAGTATAAATTCATGGAAAACTGGCATGTAAATCTAATATTGAAAAAGAAATTGGCAGAGTTATACTAAACTGGACCAAGCACCACATAATATAGTGGGTGGGGCATAATACTTGTATGTTTTTAATTATCAGAACTAAATTAATCAGCTCTTACTCATAGCAAGAAAAAACTTGTGATCTCTGCTTCACTGCTGCACGTTTGTCCTTGCACCCTTTCGTGTGTGTTAGCTAGTCCTTGCTTTTCGGAAAAAGCTATACAAATTGAATATTCTCCATGACAACTCAGACAACTCTTTGCAGATATTTCCTAAAAAAACCTGAACTTAATGAACAGAACAGTGTTAGCTGTTCTGGTAGGAGATATGGAGTAGTCCAACAGAACACTCAATAGAAAATGTAACACTGGTGAGAACAAGCAGGACACGGAGAAATTGTTGGTCAAATATCCTTGGCGTGAGTGGTTTTCTGGGACTAGTCGCGTGGGAGGTGAAAGAGAAGCCAAAATATGGCTGGGTAGCACAATATGTTTGTTGTGCTTTGTTGGTAGAGTTATAATCTATAGCGTGTCGTCTGTGGGAAGTGGTGTGTTGTCGTGCATGAGGATTGGATGGGCTCACTAACATGCAGTAATTAATTTGTAAACTAATAAGTGACTGGCCCAAACTTTGGCCAGATGCTAGTTTTCCAGTGCTGTTGCAGGTCAGGGTGCGGGATACAACGTCTTGCACAGTCTTAATTCGATTTATGTCACTTTAATCCAACACTAGACACTTCTTGCCTATTTATGTCTCTCTTGAAGGGTATTTTTCCTCCCAGCATTCTTTCTTCGTTACTCTGTTTCCGCCTTTCTCTTTCTTGTTCTTTCGCCATTTTGGGTCTTTCTCTCTCCTGTTGTGGATCTCGTTTTTTGAGGAAACATAAGTGCCAGTCCCTGACAATGAATGCTGGTGCCTCCCACCCAGCCGCGGCCGGTAATGGGAGTACCGGCCGGGCGATGACGTGAGAAAGGGGAGGGGGAGGGGCAGGGTGGGGGGTAGTAATGTATGGATTACGGACTTTAAAAGGCAAGTAAACATAAAAATAAATAAAACTAATTTAGTTGCACACACTGCATCACCAAATGCGATGCAGTGTGTTCAACGAAATTCGTTTAATTTATTTTTATGTTAACTTACCTTTTAAAGTCCATAATCCATGCATTACTACCCCCCACCCTGCCCCTCCCCCTCCCCACATCACCGCCCGGCTGGTACTCCCACTACCGGCCGTGGCTGCTCCCACCCATAACCACTAGTGCAAAATAAACACAATGTGGACCTTTGCAGTTGTACTTAAATGTGGAGTGAAAAGGATTGGAAGACACAGTCACATATACTAATGTGAGTGATTGCTTGTTCAAGAGGATAGTCAGAGTCTGACACTGGTTTGGTGTTGCTCAAATTGAGGGTGGCATCTTATAGAATGAGATGATCCATATTAGTACATTTTATAGAGACTGCAAGTTTTTAGTGTAGAATGGGAAGATTTAGGGCCTAATTTAGATTTCGGTGGATGTGTTACTCTGTCACAACGGTGTAGGATATCCCATCCGCCAAAATATAAATCCCATTGATCCTATGGGATTTATATTTCGACAGACGGAAGCATATGGTAAATCTATATTTATATTTGATAATGCCACAATCAGAATATTACAAAATTCCATAGGCTCTGGCCATTGTCTATTGTTTTAGCAACAATATATCCATAAGAGGTGCTCTTTTGTAAAGCATAGTTCTTACTATCTTACTAAACCTTTGCTGCAATTTGGTAGTGTAAGTAGTTGAACATATCAATGCACACGCTAATTATTTCTACACAATAAGCTGAACAGAAACAACAAGGCTTGTACAAAAAAAGACACATCTTCATGCCCTAGTTGGCAAAAATTGACACTTTTCATAAAACATCACTTTGTAGACACTACATTTCATTCATTGTGTTCCTTAAAAGCACATTAAAAGTTTCCCTAACAGCCCATTTTCCACGTGCTGCAATTTTTTAAATGGCGACATTAGTTGTGCACTTTGCCATCATAAGCAAGCACACTTCTCAGCTAGATCATTCGTGTTAGGTCAGTAACACTGGTCGCAATTTAAGTGATATTTTCCATGAAATTAATGGCAAAAGCAGCCTAATTCAGGGAACAGGGAGTTCCAATCTGAGGTGTTAATTGTTTCCTTCGCCTATTTGACATCACACTTTATAACTATGTGTATGCTCTCTGCTATCTCCCACAATTAGCATACACAGGGCTTGATTACAACCAGGACAGTGTGGTAAGGGCATGTCAGGTTGGGATGCCGCTTCACCCTATTAGTACTGGCACGGTGTTCCCACACACAGATCTACAAAGTGCAAGAACATCAGATCCAATTTTTCCAGCTGTAAAATCACTTTAGTATCGAGCTTCAAGCATAAGCAAGTTATGTTCCCTCCTGCCACGTTCTCTCCTGGCTTTATTTCCAGCCTTGCAATATCCCACGCATAAATCCGCATTACTGGTTATCGAGGCCAATAGTCTGCTAAATTCCAAATTGCTGTGTAGCTTTCCAAGTTTCCACACTAGCTCTTGCTGGTTTGCTCCCTTCCCCTTTTCACACATCTAGTATTTCCACAAAATGAGTGCCTACATTCTAGCATACAACAATGGTGGAGAGATGCACACCTTTGTACTCCTATGTTTTAGGCTCATTTTTCTTGAACCCACATTAAACATTGTCGGCGTGCTCGCTCTCCGCAATCCGCCCATTTGCGCTGCAAATCAGTAAGAACACAAAGGGAACCGCATTCTGGTCCCCATCAGTCCCCATCAGGCTGCACAGCCTATTGTAAATGAATTTAATGTATTAATGGGGACCAGAATGCGGTTCCCTTTGTGTTCTTACATTCTAGCATACCCACACTATGTGCACTAGTTTGTAAAGTATTCCTGTATGTATGTCCGGATGTGTTGGCATTTATATAGGGAAAAGCTATCTGTGAAGGAACGGAACAATGTACATTACATGAGGGTTTGGGAGATGGTTGCTGATTGTGCACATTAAATGGGGTTTAACAAATACATTTCACACACATTTAGGCACATAGAGACTTTTGAATCTAGGTCCCAAGGTTTCAAAGGCAGCAGTGTGAGCCGCTTGGCCACATCTCCTTCCTTCTACCGTAAATAGAGGTGGCTGCTTCCTGTCCATACTTTCTTGTCAGGGGCAGATTCTCCATTAGGGCTATAGGGCTATGCCTCACTGAAATTATTTCCTTCATATTCCTGTACAAATATTAAATAGATCAATTTATTTAAAGATACGATCTTTTCTATAAACAAAGCAATGTATTTAAGTCTGGGCTGTCTGTCCTAGGTTGCCTGTCCCACCTCGCTCTGAAGACGGAAGCCAGGCAGTAAATCAACTTTCTGAACCGTGATGCAAGACGCAAAGCTTACTGTTCCTAAGCCCTTTATAATGAATCACTGCCATATGGCAGCATTCTCTATAGGCCAGTGACGCTGTCAGTATCATGATTTGGGATGTTGGAGTCTCCCTCTCTGTATGAGAGCTGCTGTCCGTCATTCACAGACAATAATCCCACCTATTTCCATTCATCACATGTAGTAGTGGATGCAAGCACCATGCATGTGTGTTTTGGTACCTTGGCCTGGTTAGTGTTAGAATGCTAATCTTCTATTATGTATTTTTTTCTGAGACCCCTCACCACACTAACCTCCCCCACTGTGACACCCCAGGCTCTGGCTGCCTGTCGCTAGCTCTGTTAGAAGTGGAGCTGGAGCATTTGTTCCCCCGTGCAATGGATGCAATGGAACAATTATCCGTATCAAGGGCAAAGACTAACTATGTGCTTACCAACGATAGTTATCTACTGTATGACACTAAAACTGGCCCGATCTTAATTCCCTAAACAACGTTAAATGCCAAAAACATTGACTGATTTACGAACAGTGTATAAACGTTAAGGCAATGCATTTCTGCGATTTAGTTCCTCTCTTATTTCAAGTTTTAGTTAATGTTGCCCCCCTTGAAAGTTAGCTATTTAATCATGTTGTGTTTCTTTCTGTATTTTTTTCCATGCATACTCTGAGCTGTGCATGTGTTTATCAGGGGCTTTGATTGACAGCTTTGACAGTGACGCTGGAGCAACAGTAAAGTGCCTGTCAGTGGGTTGGCCTCACTGTAGAGCACACACAACAGTGGTCGTGTATAGTGGAGAAGCGTGGCTCAGTGGTTAGAGGCGGCAGACCCGGAAGCTGAGATTGGCCGTGGACCAAGGTTCGATTCCCCGCCTCGGTGGGTCTCGGGCTCATAAATTCCATGGACTCGATAATTCTTGTTCCGGTGCCTACTCGACTCATGGGGTCAGACTCTGGGCAATAGCTTGCTTAATCTCCACTACAGCCCCTCGCGGCGGGATGCCTGGCTTTCACCTTGTGGATACCCTGCCGGGGTATCTCACAGGGGAATACCAGGATGGGTTCCCTAAGCAAGTGCTTAGATACCGTGTCGGTGATTTGCGCTATATAAATACATGTACATTTACATATTTTAGTTGCAATTGCAAAATGTGCTTGAAGGGGGTGCACAGATGGCAAATTATCTACAGGACAAAAGTAAATAAATTGCTAAAATGTGAGTGAGTGCATTGTATGTTTGGATGTGGTGAAGTGCGGGAGATGCACGGAAGTTCATTTGGGCAAGAGAGAAAATATGGTGCTGAAGAATAAAGAGAGGTGGTTGAAGATGTGCAGTTCGTTTTTCAAATTTTTTCGTCTGGAGGAGGATCCAGCGTGAAACCCACGTTTGCCCATTAAGTCATACTAAACTTTTATGCCCTTCCACTTTCAAATGTCACCAGCTGCCACTGATGCAGAATGGTTAGACGTTTGCTTATAGAGAACATAGAGGTGAGAGAAGATGTACCGGCAGCAGGAAAGATCTGGTGGGTGATCCCCCTGTGTCTTGAACCATATGCAGCTACTCATAGGCAACCACAGCAAGTGAGCAAGGCTAAGGTATAAGTGTTATTGATTTTCTGTGCTTGAAATGAGGTCAGCAATTATTTTAAGTTGACAAGGCAGTTTAAGTGGTGTTTCTAAGTATATAGTGTTGCAACAATCTTATCTGATTTAAAGTGGGGCCGAGATACTCAAAAATGTGTTTGATAAAGCAAAGTATATATAGCATTACTCTCAGTCATGCTTTTTCATAAAGGAAGTATTCATTGAACATTGTATTTACTTGTGGGATAATGACTATTGGTTATTGATGCAGGGGCTATTGATTCGGTGGAATTATGCATTCGCTGAAGTGACCCGAGTTTGACCTAACATTCACCCGTTAAAATTCTGGTGGGTCCACTGAGTCTTTCATCCTTCATACTTCAGCTTCAGCAATGTCTTTAGTGTTTTTTAATAATGCGAACCCTGTTTGTTTCTACAATTCTTCACTCTTAGCTACATAGTTCTATATTGTTCTCTTCTCTTTACCACGGACAACCAAACAGTATAATCCAGTATGAGAGCATGCGTGTTCTATACTGCAAAAGTTTGATTTGAGTTCATCTTTTATAAGAAACACTAGAGATCAGTAGTGTGGTGCCCAGAAAAACATTTCCCTGTTTCAAAAAACTGCTTTTTCAAGAAACGACCCTAAAATAAATATATAATATGCAAATACAAAATGGCAAAATGTATTAATTGGTACTAACTTCCATTTTGAATCATTCAGCTATCAGCATTGTATTCTATGTTGTCACCAGAACATATACATGTGTGTATTTAAGCACTTGTAAATTTATTGCTACACCTAGCTTTGACTCTACGGACTTTTGATACTCACCACTTCTAAGTCTAGATTTACACTAACATGTAGGTTGTTTACCTGTGAATGGCAATGCATGTTGCTTAACTTACTCCAGGACAGGGCTGGAGTACATGTCAGCCTATTTTGTCATCTTTAGGTCTGTAGCAACTTTGTAAGTGCAGTCTGTGTAAGGCAACTCTTTTGTGAGAGTGTATTTGTCCGTCCCTAAACCTACATTTCCATAAAGACCTACATTTAGTAGTAGGTATTGTTCATTTTATATCCACCCTTTTTCCCCTCACACATTCACTACGAAAATGCATACCTAGATGTGTAGTATCTCCAGTAATATTGCTGAGATCTCCTCATTGAAAAAATAAGGTACACAATTTTCCAAAATCTTGATGACTTCATCAACTCCCCTGTAGGTGAAGGGTTGTTCAGGGTTAATGGCCATATTTAAAAGCAGATGGAGACTCCCACATACATAGCTGTTAGTGATTTTACCCTCCTCAAACATTCATTGGCCTCCATATCTCTTACTCAAGATCTTCTACCAGCCGAAGTCAATACTACGGCTGTGAGTATTTTTACCTGCTCCTCTTGCTTCGTTTTCTATAATAACACATCCACTAGCTATTTACCACTGATGTAGAACGTCACAACCCTCTCCAAACTTGAAAGAAATGCTTTCAATGGAGCAGAGGCGTAAATGGTACGCTTTGTATTCTCAAAGAATCATTCCTAAATATCGTAATATTTTTCTGATAAGTTCTCAAAAAACGAAAGATCAGTGAGTAAGGCCCAGAAAGGCCATCACTTAATCTCTTCCCAAGTGCACTGGGCTGACCTGAACACTTTCACCATCTATTTCTTCCTTTTGAAGACAAAGCCACTGATCTTGTGTCTTAAATCTTTCCCTGAAAGCTAACCAGCTAAGCCGGCCTGCACTTTGATGACTGAGACATCAGACCCTTTTCCTTCGAATGCTCAAAACCATTTCCAGCTATTTTCATTGGTCCTAATCATAGGACTGAAATGTTGCAAATGTAAAACTCCTTTTACTCACTTCATGCTATTTTATTTTGACTGATAGAAAAGTGCTAAAGCCAAAACCTGGATGAATGCCATCCTATATACTTGAACACTCACAGTGGAGTGATCAATGTTGCAGAGTACCGGCCACCCAGTGTGGTGGAATTTGTTGTATACAGTTGAGAAATGCACGATTGAAATGAATTGCACTGTGTACCTGTGCTAATATCTCTCGTGTGATAAAGGCCGCCAATTTATCCTAATGTTTCTGATCTGATCTCTAAGACCGCCACATAACCTTATCTGTCCACCAATCTTCTTTAACCAAGAGAGACATCCAGTAGTTGGATCTGTGAGTACAATTACTCCTAATCTGCCCAGTTTGTGATCTAAGACCTTTGACCTCTGCCTAAGGCAAAGTAACATTTTATTGTAAAATTATCCTATGCTATGAAAGTTTATAGATTTAAGGTGATTTTACCAAGCTTTAAAACGTTTTATGTATCATCATTGAAGTATTGTTTAGCAATAGTATATAGAGGTTTTATGGGGAACAACACGCTCATTGATAGTCTCGTGCCTTGGATATTATAATTCCACACTTTTTTTAATCCAGTGTAACACTGTATAAAAATAATGCTGTAGCTTCTAGGTGAATTGATCTGCTAGGGTACATAGATTAATGGATGAGCACGAGATTCCCTTGCCCAGGGACTTGGAAGGAAGGGGAGGGCTGCACTGATGAAGGCAACACAGGGGAAGGTGTATATTGCTGGCTGCATTTCCACATAATGGTAGAAAATAGGACGATTCTGTTTGATTATTTTTTTTCCATTTGATGTTTTATTATTCTCTAACACTGATGTTCCACTGTTCTTTGCAATAATTGCTAGCCATTGTTGCTACCCTAGAGTAGCTACCATAGTGTTGTGTTCATAGACTTGCCAGCATCATAGTGAAAGTGCCAACCTAAAATAACCCCACTAGAGTGCCTGGCAGGTCTTTTCAGTGTCCAGACTGATCAGCCATTGATGGTACATTGTGACCCCTGTTTGTTTGTCCTGCTATACAGAGTCACAAAGTATCTACACAAGTATGAGAGCAAAAAAAGATCTACTGGCATTCCTGTCTCTCACTGCCAGTTTCACATTTGTGTCAGTCTGAGCTACTCACTTTCTCTAAGCCTAAATCCCTTGCAGTTAGGGTCCAGTTGTTGCCTAAATTCTTCATTCCCAGGATCCCATTGTAGAATTCTCACACGTTGCTCTATAGATCTTTAATTCTGCTTTATTGCTTACAATTAGAACCAAAGCATCACATAACCTAGCGTCCCTAACATATAATAATTGTAATTATTGGGTTAGAGTAAAGCTAACTTTTACACTTCATTGGTTACTATGCTGATTGACAATCTTGAATCTGGTACTATTTTCATTCTTAACACTCCAGTCCCTCTCGAAGCTCTCTCAAAAATTACAGCTCATCTACCGCCATCAAAATTTAACCTTTGCACCTATCTGCTAGAGTGTTGATTGTGGGCGTGTGCAAAAGCACTTTTTTTGTACACTGTAAACATTATCTACATGTAGAAACTTCGTCCTCTTCATTCCATGAAATATGAGGGCGCATTCATTATTTTACCTCCCTTGATATGAAAGGATTTATGTTTTGTGCATGAATAACCTTCAAGGGGTGCCAACGAGCCTGTGAATCATTTGTAGCTACACATCAATTTATGAGTTTGTGAATGTTCACTAATGTTTGCTTATCACCTGTCGAGGATCACCCTCCTTTCTCACAACTGATCAAACACACACTCAAGCAAACAATCCCACAAGCACAGTCTGTGGACAAAAATGTTTATTGGTAGAGGAGATCAGGATCAGAAAATGTCTCCCTGCAGATCAGTTTTGTTGTACAAGTAAGAAACATTTTTTGGCTCATGTCCTCCATATTGATAGTTATAAAAATAATATGCTGTATTAGGTGCTGCTTATTTATTCAAAGCGGTACAAAAGGGGGTGGTGATGGACAGAGCATCTGAACCAATGAAACACTCACACCCAGTCAAAAGATCTGGGTTTAATCCACCACCGTTCTTTAGCCCACTCTGCCACCCCAGTTAAGACATGACCATATGCAAATCAGTCTGACCCTGTGCCTCATGGGAACAGTCCAGCCCGAACTGCCAAGCCATGAATTCCCTGGACCGGAAACAAGCTTCCGAGGACCGGTTTCTGGCATTACAGCCGTCTTCTGCCCGACTTGCTTGAATCCAGTGGCAAAGTGAGCAAGGGACTCGCGTCTGAACATACACTGCCACACTTATGGCGGCCAAAGCGGTACAAAAGGGGGTGGTGATGGACGGAGCATCTGAACCAATCAAACACTCACACCCAGTCAAAAGATCTGGGTTTAATCCATCACCGTTCTTTAGCCCACTCTGCCACCCCAGTTCAGACATGGAAAGGCATGGCTTGGCAGTTCGGGCTGGACTGTTCCCATGAGGCATATTGTTTTATCATATATATGGGCCTTGAAATACACACTGCAGCCCACATATGGCAAGTAACCTTCTGTGCCATAGGTATACTGTAGGCACCATGTACACTGGGAATTAAGTTGGCCAAACAGGGAGATCGAATGTACAGCACATGTTCTAGGGAGGAATCAGATGCCCTTTACTACCACTTAGCAGTAACCAAGCGCACAGAATAAATCCAGCAAATTCAGACAGGCAAAAATAGGGGCGGGCATAACAAAAATAGGGAGGTATGGCACATTACATATTAAAGATGAGTTGTACTATAGCCATAGAAATTGCTCACTCTGCCCATGAATATAATAAACATGGCCCTGATTTACATTTAGGCAGATGGAGTAGTGTACATTAAGAAAATGGAGTAATGAACTCAGTTGCCCTGATAGATATCCTGTCACCAAAATCTAGAGTTGTCCGCTGGGCTTGCTGACGTCTCGTAGGATTGGCCGGTGCCATGAGTTTTTAACCAGCTGTTTCTAGTGTTTTGAATAGCAATAATTTTATAAGCGTGTGATCAAGATGGTGTAAATTATTTTGTTTCCTATGCTTTTGAGATTTCTCCTATGTAAATCGAACAAAATGTTTTGTTTTGAATTTGAATTTGGCAGGAACTATTGTCACATTGGTTCCTGTCACTGTTGTAAATGTTTGACAGAAAGCTCCATCAACAGAATAACTGTCAGTCAGAAGTTTACAATGGGAACTTGTTTTAAAAAAAATTCAAACCTGTTGCCCACCATGGGAGTCATTAGATTTAGTTCTACTGTGTCATTAGACAGCAAATCATACCCATTGATAGCCCACTCTAAATTGGGAAGGCGGTCGTCTCGCTATCTGAAATGGCTGTTCACCTTTGGAGGAGTATGTCGGTGTTGGAGCCGGGGGAGGCTTCTACCTCAATATACTTGATAGACTGCCTCTAAATTGGGTGGGCCGGACCATGAGCTTGGTGAAAGAGGCAAAGTGCCCTCTTCGTCAAACTATAAATCAGCCCCCATGTCTGGTGGTACAGTCAATGAATAAATTAATTTAAGGAATCTGCACTCGACCTAATGTACATATTGAATCCTGGCATGTCTACTCAGCCTTTAATCCTTCAGATGTTTAACAAGCATTGGCCTGTGCGGCGAATTAACGAGTGGGCAGGGCCGTGACGGAACCATGCCGTCATGAGCACAGGCCGCCCGGGACTCATACGGCGTGGTGCCGTCACGAGCATGGCGGCGCCGCGCTCACCCCACCCTCCCTGCGGCGAAATTAGCGCCACAGCCAAGGGGTTAAAAGGTCAGGTGAATGTTGTGCTGTCAAGCAGACCGAAAAATCAATGTTGGTCAATGCCTACACTCCTTCCAGCTGTGTAACTGCCAAAAAAATACAACATACATTATCTAGTTATTTAAAACACTTTAATAGCATTCCAATGTATTCTGTACCCCTGAAAGTTCAAGCTTAGGGAGTTGGATAAATTAACAAAAGGATCATGGCTGCATGAAGGGCAAGCACATTTTTGTGGAAGCGCACAAACTTCTGCCCAATCAAAACACTCCTGGCTCTCAAGGTGTGGGTGGAGACAAAGCCATTGGCGTAACGAAACTTGAGGGGTCCCCGTTGCAAGGTCCGGACTCAATCAGGAGCTCACCAGCCAGAGTATTGTGCTGAGGGGCCACTTGGAGCTTGGGGCCCCGCTGCCTGCACTGCGGGGGCTGCGGGGGCCTGTGTTTCACCACTGGCTAAAGCTCCTCCCTAGGGATGCTCTCATAATTGTCTGGTGACAGCTGCACTGTCGAGCCAGACCATTAAATGAGTTCCTTGAGTAAGGTAGCAAAGAACATCTGTTATTCAGTGCTAGGGGTGGACATTTGCTTCAATAATGCACGTTATAGTGTTGCAATAAATACACATTCAGTGTAACTACTCAATTTATTGGCGGCTGCAAAGGAATTTTGTAGACCAGTGAAGCTGAAGAAATGATGGCCAAAAAAAGATTTCTACCACAGAGCTCCTGACCTCTAGTCTTTATTATAAAATATGCAGTCAAAATCCTACTTTTGCAATAAAGAACACCCATTACAGGTAATATGTGGAGCCTGCAAAATACCTTTTTGATGCAAGGCGACGATGAGTACAGTAATCGTGTGAAAAATAAGAACACTTACTGGACTACAAGAGAAAATGTCACAGTACTACCGCAGAACAAATATTCCATGTTAGCAATGCTCTTTTACATTGCGAGTTGATTTGTAACTCGGAGCAACAGTCTCCTAGCAACAATCATTGCACCTTGTCACTAGCAGAATGGAACGCTCGCAGGGGGAAGAGAACAAGACAGCTGTTGCTGCTTTTTAACGCTGGACGTCACGTTTGCTGATTCGATCTAAAGTGTGCGGGGAGGGAAGGGGAGAGATTGGTACGGCCTTCGGAGCAATCCATCACGGACCGCCTCACCTGGGGTCCGAGGCACAGACAGATGTATTTCCCCGTACATTTGACCGGGCGAGCAAAATGATATACCCCCTTAAAACACGCGGTGCGTGGAGTTATGCAGAACAGCCATGAGGCTTTTCTGTAGCGTAGAGACGCCACTAATAATTGTTTATCGATGTCCTTGGCACTTGAGCGTCTGGCAAGAGAGCAACAGGAATATCAACATTTGCTGAGGCCCGCTGCCTGCTGATAATAAAGTTCACCTCAATGGGCTCAATATTTTTAGCCTCGTGCTCGGAAACCCTGCCCTTCCCCAGGCAGACTGACGTCTAAACAGCGAGTTTTTCTGCATCTCCTGAATTATTTAATGTAAAATGTCAAGTGGAATCTCAAAAGCCCACAGACTGATGAGATCAAAAGGCATTCGGAATGGCACAGATGTCCGTCTTCATCATCCAGTATAAAAGCACTGGCAACTCCAAGAATGCTCGCTGATCACTTACCTTTATCACGTGTGCACACGTGCACTCTCACAAATACCAAAGGTCCCCCCCATAGACAACGGCTGTTGTATACAATAGTTTCAAATATGCACTAATTCTAGAATTCGACGTCATATTTATAGCGTGTCACCTAAGAAAAATATTAGTTTAGTGTATTTTTTTTAACTGCGTGGTGTGTTTCGCTTTAAGACCAGTATTTCACTCTACTGAAAATTGCTAGTTTTTAGTCAACCACCGCAAGCCTGAACAAGCAGCAAGGAGTAAGATGTGAGTACTAGGCAGAAGGTCACGAACTCTTAAAAACTAGTGGTAATATTTGGTTGCGGTATTCCTGGCAATTTTTCCAGCAGCATTCTGCAATCAAAGGGGCAGATCTACAAGAAAGTGATGCATATGTAGATATGTGTCACTTTCCCTGTGTCACCCTGAGAAACCCTTGACCCACCATGGATGTGACATATTTACAATACGGCGTACCATGGTGCAAGGATTGACAGATGAGTCAGAAATTCTGACGCATCTGTTTGCGCAAAAGTCACACATTGCTGGAGTCGTGTTGGTAGCACGACGCAACCCAAGCAATGCATGGGGAGGCCAATCCTCATTGCGATGAGTTATTCCTTATGACTGCTTCAAACAGGCGTAAGGTTTTGACGCAGTGTCGTCTTAGTAGTGGCACAGTGACATCTTGTAGATTTCACTGCCTCATTTCTACTAGGTATTTTTGCAAGGGAACGCCCACCCTGCATACATTATACCTGACGCAGGTATAATGTGTTGCATGGCTTTACAATGTGACGCATCTGCCTAGGTGTACACGTAAATGAGCCGCATTTTTACGCCGCGCCTGCAATCAGTTGAATAGATGTTAATAATCAAAGACAATGGGTTTGTAGAGTGCTCCGACTGCTTTATTTCAAGTTGGGCGGTCAGACCGTCATGGGACCGCTGCTACCGCCAGGGATCAGAGATCCCTGGCGGTCTTGCAGTGGTCAGAGGCTGGCAATATGCTGGCGGTGGTGCCGCCGCAACATCGGCAAGCATATTATGAGTTTCCTCAAAGCCACTGTTTTCATGGCAGTGAGCCTGCGATGAAAAGTGTGGTGGTGAGGAAAACAAAGGGGCCATGTAGGGCCCCCTGTTGCTACAGGGTCTGGAGATGTAAGCAGGGGACACACATGGTGTCCTCACCTGTGTGCATGCACCCACTGTTCCTGCACGGCATGGATTTCAAAGTCCATGCCTTACAGGAACAGGCTTTGGCAGTCCCTCGGCTCTGCCTTTCTAAAACTCACTAGTGCGCCTTTGAATAGTAGCGCCGCGGAACCGCCCACCAGACCAAGGGAAAACTCCTAATCTGGCGGGTGGTTATGTTTTGTAGTGTGGGAGCAGGGTGCTGGCATGGTGGGCCGCTCGCACACTGCCAAACTCGTAATCAGGCCCTAAATGATTCCAAGTTTCTCCTAATTTATCATTTAAAACTAGGTCACCTGTGGTTCCTGTTACCCAATTTAATGGTACTTATTTATTGTCCTGCAGGAGATGGATGGATGAGTTGCCTTGCCGGAATCCAGTCATGTAATTTGCAGTTCACTGCAGTTGTCAGTTGCAAATGTTTCTACTCAGTGCCAGCATTTATTAAAACATGCTGGGCCCAATCACAAAAATAATCTGTACGGGCGGAGATGTAAATCAGTACCTGAGGGGGGAATGGAGCCCCATGTGTAAACACACACATTTCACCCCATGCAATAAGCCCTTCACCCGCATCCCCATCAATTGTGGGGGTGATGCTTTTTGCTTTGGATAATGAATGGGAGGTACTCCAGCCCTTTACTGGAATGAATCTCAAACCATTTTCCGAGAGGAAAGGGGACCACTTATGTCTCTGGCCGAATTTACCCAAAATTAGTCAGACAAAAGTGCATCCTCTTTTCAGCGTTGCACTCCCAGAGATCATGAAATCAAAGCACAGTACTGTAGACTGCTGCACTGGGGATGTCAAGCTGTAGTCGTTTGTCAGAGCCGGTGTGTTCTTACAAAACTTAAAGCATGCACGGAACCACCAACTGAGAGCATAAACAAACTGCATTCCTTTTAAGAAACTCCTAAAACGAATCTTTCTCTCCTAGGGTGGTGAATGAAGAATACTGGGTGTTATTTTAATCTTTACGTCTCACAGCCTTCTGACACTACTTGTAAGGTTTGAGTGCACAGAAGTTATCACGAGATAACAACTGACTCTTTAGAAAACATTAAAAAAATACAAAACTGCAGATACTTTTTCACTGAATTACAAGAAATCTAGGTATTAGTATCAATCAAAAATTAAAGAATCTGATGCACTCCATGTAAGGTGCCCCCTAACGGCTGATGGCATACATGCATAGGATGTAAGGAGCAAAGGATGGGAAATAACCCACCAGAATCAATGGAACTGCTGAACCTCTGACCTGGGGAAAAGACAAGCGAGACCAAATTGCAGCTGTTGATGGAGTGAGTAGTGCTGTTGCTTTTGCGGCGCAACTAGAGCAATGTTGAAATTTGGCTAGAAATTGTATACCTGTGATTACCAGTAGGGGCGTTCCCGAGGCAGCGTCTCTCGCTGCTCAATGCCGTCTCACAGCCAAAGTGATGCTGGATACCTGCATACTACCATTGCACTTTACAAGCTGTTTAATCAATTATTGCATTTAGGGATGTCTCAAGTACACACTTATAACCAGGGCCACTGGAATTATGCGATTGTGCGGCCGTGGCGATTTTCGTATAATTATACATTTGGTGCATTTGACACATAATCCATCATCTGCTGCATAATCCGCAGAATTTAACCCAAAAAAATGTGTTTCTAGATCAAACAGTTCATAAGTTACTAAACTGCTGCGGCATGTGTTGATGCTCAGTGGAAGGCCTTTTGCAAAGGTTAACTGGTCACCTTTCTGTTGCTTACTGCTATATGTGGGTATTACACTGGTACTAATGAGGTGCGTCCAATGTCCGGACAGTGTTAAGAAGTGTAGAAAGTACAAAATAATGAAGTAATACTATTAAAAAATGTGCCACATAATTTGCCTTTTCTTGCCACATAATGTACACATCCCTGCCACATACCTTGTCCCTAACCTGCTGCATAGTACTAATGGCCCTGCTATGAAGGCATAGAAACCAGAACACGGTTCTCCAGCCTTTACCTCAGTGTGACAATGTCTAGCATCCAAAGGATCTTACCTCTAGATTCTAAATGATTCATCACATCGTGAACTGTGGAGCATTCATTGAGTCAAAGAAGATCCTACAGTTTACTGTGTCGACCCGAAGAGGGCAGCACTGCGAGCAGAGCATTACACAAAAGAATCATGGCCGCAATGGTGCCTGTAACGTACTAGATCTAAAAACTTCTCAAATGCACCCTAGTTTATCTTTCTGCTATGCTACCTTATAGAATCTGACTAAAGTGAGATGAAATTGGCCAAAATTGCAATTGTAAATATAGAAGGACTACCTGGAGTTTGTTGAGCGGTAAAGAGCAGAGATTTGAGTGTAGCTGAATTATTCTCTAGCAATGAATTTTCTTGAAAGGACTCAAGAGCATACTTTTCACCCTAAAAGAATTATCCACTCACCCCATATGTGATATCAAAACATGATGTAGTGTCTATGATCCTGGTAAGGGCTGAAAGCAGAAGACATATTGAAGTCCTTGCCGCAGCACAGTGCTCTTGTCATACACACGCGAAGTCTAGATACAGAACAGCTTGCTGGGTGGGCTGCTAGGAGAGGCAAGATGGATGTTAATCTGGCTTTATCTTTGCTTTTCACAGGCTTGTGAGAAGAGTGAGCTCTAATTCCTCGCGTCACGAGGGATGTTGTGGGGCGGGTAGCCACGCAATAGGCACTGAAAGCCTGTATCATGTGCTGCAGCTTTTTATCCCATGATTATCCCCAACTCTGGCTTTGTGTTCTGCAATAAAAGCATTTGAAATGGGTGTATGTTTGTATAGGTGCTAACGATCAGTCTTTTAGAAAACTTTAGTATTGCGTCCCCCATTTCCAATTACCTTCCTTGCCACACCAGGTGCAGGTTGGCCATTCTGCGTCTCTGGCATTTCTCTGGTGGATTCCAGGCTAGAGGCATTTTTCAAAGCATAGGTTCCTATGACTGTGCAGGGGGCAGGGATTGGCGTTTTATAGGTGCTACGAGTGGAGTACTGATACCGAGTGGCAGCAGTTCGCAAGCGATAACCTAAGGCACCCAGAACAGTTCCCCCCTTACTAAGGGTTACTGAAGCTAGCATTTTTCTAATTTTAAACTTTACTAGCTTTGAAAATAACACAGTAAAAACAAATTAATGGAAAACTGAGAACCATTTTACTTTGTAGAATGTCTGATCCCAAGTTCGAACTCATGTTGCTCCCAATTTCTCCTGATCTCAGAGTTAGTTGCAGTTATGCCTGGCTGGAGAATAGGGCTGAATGAGCAATCTATGTATTGTGGCAGTTAAGTTCATGAAATTGTGCTTTTTAAGAGCATTATCCAATATTTAAAATGTGGGCATAATTGTTAGTTGTATAGTAACATTATCATAATCCAATCCAATTATATTGTGCTTTATCAAAAACAGTAAGATGGTATCTAATATGTACTATTTTTGTGATACATTTAATTTTGTCAATGTAGTAGGATGAGTAGACGGTCTGAACCACAACTAAGGGGCCGGTTACGATGCGTTTGGTCGGATTCCTTTCCAACCTCCTCATTATAATGGAGGCGGGCAGACAAGAAACCAAGCGGTCATTCCGATTGGCTTCGAATGGGCTCGGACAGCTCGTCCACTAGTCGGAATGTGACCAGTAATCTCAAGGGAGGCTCTTTCCGCCCTAGGAATTACAATGTCGGGTTTCAGCAGCCTTTAAGTGCAGGCCTTTTCAACACAGAAATGGTGTTGGAACTCGACTTTGTGGGCCCTCAGCAGGGCACCCTTGGGTGTACGGCCTCCGATTGGAGTTGTGGGGGAACCAATGGTACCTCCCTGTTGAACCCTGCATCCTGTGGCAGGCACCTAGAGGTGCCTGCCACGGGGTGCAGGGATGAACTGTGCCTCCTATTTTTCAATGGGAGCATGCATTACGGCCGGTTTACGGCCAGATTAGAACATTAGAACATTGGAATGTTGGGAGCTCCATTGACAACAATAGAGTGCTCCGGGCTTATAATGGCTGGTATAAGCCCGGAGCTCCAACATTCAAATGTTTCTTTGTTCACAGCTCTGGCTGTGAAGAAAGGCTTCAGGGTGCCTGAAGGGTTTCCAATCCCCTTACACTCTCACAAGGCTTTGTTTTTTTTGTTAGAACATTCTGCCCTCAAGTGGCAGAATGGTCTAATAGCCTTATAGCCCTTCGTAGCTGGGCTATACCAGCTATTAAAGTACCTCTCCCTTGTTAAAGGCCCGTGCCTTTGGCGCGGGCCTTTAACCCTGGAGAGGGCCTTTAATAGCCGGTATAGCCCTCTACGGCGGGCTATAAAGCTATAATACATACTCCCATTGTAAAGTATAGGATTGCGACCGAACAATGTTCTGTAGTATCCTGATTAGTTGGTCGGGACCACTGACCGAGTGTTGGTGGGTCCCATGCCTGAGAAGATTTTGGGTGGGGGAAACTCCGAACAACATCGTAAATTGCCTCTATGTGTGATCTTGGAGAGAAAAAGTAGCAGTGATGATGTACAATACCAGCTACGTTCCTAATGGTCAAATAAAACTTTGAGAAACATAATATACAAATATGGACGGAGAAAACAAATGGTATGGCATGAAGTGTCATAATCAAAAGAAGAATCTTTCATTTGCAAGTGGCTCGATATTAGTCAGGTATAAGTTATATTGTAAGATGTGAGAACTGCGTCTGGTTAAGGCATTCCCAAGGCAGTGATTTAAGAAGTTTTATACAATCCTGAAGTAGGTCTGGTATGTAATGTTTTTGACAAAAACAAGTTGTCACCTAAGGGCCAAAAGATTCAATTGACTACTTAGAAGAATGAAGATGGTAAAGTTGGTAAAGTTGACATGACTTATTATATTTTGTCTGTGTTTTCATGACGTGCAATACATGCACCGCTTAATACCGCAACACTAACATTTGAGAATACCGCGAAATATGGCAACAGATTTTGCAAACATTCAGAGATGTACTGGCACCTACTCTATGGCCTAAAATAATCACTCTCTTGATAAGTGCCACGTCTAGAGAGTACTAGAAAAACCTTGTCACTTATGTTAAATATCTGTAGACACAACACCGTGGAGGCTTAAATGTGCAAAGAGACTACGTGTGTGTGTGTAGGAAGTAGTTATAAATGTTATACGCGTTTTAGAACTTTCATGAGCTTGATTGCTTAACAAACATATCCATCTGATGGTGTGGAATGGGTTTCATATAGCAATGAGACTTTAATCTTGCAATTGATTTTGGACTGTGTTTTGGACACACACAACTGGAAAGAGTATCAAATTGGTTATGCTACTTTACATTGAAACCAGTTGAATTTGGTTTTGAAAGATCTGGAATGGCGTATATGGCGATAAATATAGAGATGCTAGCAACAGTAGCGGAGATGTTTTATCTTATTTTATCCCAGTGTTTATGAGGTGTCTTTTTCTTGGGCCTTCCCTATTTGTGTATCTTTTACTAACTGAGCAAACAGACTGTCCTGGTAAACACATTAATATTTTATTGATGGGTGATGTGAATAAGTTTAATTTTCAAATTAAGGTTTATGTTGTATTAGCACACGTGGGAGCTAGTGGAGGGGCATTGTGAAGCTGGATATTTTGTTCCTTTGGGTATGCCTGTCTGTCAAATATTTTTCTATAAGAAACTCTTTGGAGATAAATATTAAAGTAATTGAAAGTACATCTTGTTTTACTAATCTCATTTGGATGCATTTTTATGGAAATTATGTCTCACTGCTGTAACTACATGGGTGTTGTGGAGAAAACAGAGTAGATGCTCTCAATGTAGTAACCCCTTGTTTGAATGTAACCAAAATTCAAGAAAGTGGAACAAAGTGCAGTTTCTGCTGTCAGAGGCTGTGGGACTAAATGGTCCATGGGTAAAGTTCACCTGTTTTACCCCTTGGCCTTAATATCTGTATGTCTGATTACTGTTTTTTTCAAAACAAGTGAAGAAACAGGGGTTAAAAATCGTGAAGGTAATTTAGACTCCCACTGGCTGTCCACCAGCTCACTATGGCAGAGGAGGCCAATGCCTGCCTGACAGGGTACAATCTCACTGCCTTCTGTGAATCTACCAATGTGCTGGTTGAAAAGACAAAGAAATATGCAGACTGTATGCCATTTTATTTTGGTCCTGCCCTGCAAACTTTTTTGTTTTTAGAACTAATCCCCAAAAAGGGGACATGTTTCTGAAAAACAAAAAAGAAATGCCACTGATATGGTGGTTGTCCCAAAATACAAAAAATGTACATTTACGGTGGGCTTTCTGATGTCCAGGTGACTGACAGATTTGCGCTGGACAGGGAGCAGGTCACAGGTTTCTAATAGCAGAGCAGGATGAGGTTCTGCCCCAGAAACCTGGTACTCCCCCAAACCTCTCAGAATAAATTTGCCAGGGTGGGTTTTGGCAAACTTTAAATGAGACCTCAAGTCTCCCAGTCTCATACCAACCACAGCGACAATGCTCTGTCTCCTCTTGCATCCAGGAACTGGACAAGGACACCATCCAGGTATCCACTTGGTAGGATACACAAAATATATATTTCTCTATATAACCTTGTCAATGGCTGAGCAGTTTGCATTAGAAGATCAATATGTTCATTTGTTCCAAAATAGCCTGTGGCTGTGCGTATCAGTGTGGGAGCTCTACCTTTACTCCGTTTCCTCTGTTTTCGGTCTAGCTAAGGAGAGTTTTAACTCGCTCATACCTGTGTAGTTTTGGGTGAATGGAGCGTCAATGATGCTGGCTGCGTTTCTCTGCTCTTGTATCCCTGCTTAGCATGCGGTGGGTGCCTCCACCATCAAAGCCGGGCTTTAACAGAGCGCAGACAGATGCTATCCGTAATAATAATGATGATAATACATTGATAAAAGGAATGAAGGTAGTATCTGCACTGTGTGCTCAGATAGGTTTCTTTATTTTAAACAGCTTAAAGTGTATGCTTAGTAGGATGTTTGCAAGGCAGTAGTTTCATATATTATGATTCAGGGATGTACGTTGTTAAAACGCATGCTTTTACTACGCATGCCTTTACAACGCAGGTTTTTCAACGCAAGTCGTTACAACGACTTGCGTTGGGGGGTGCTGGATAGTGAATAGTTTAATTCACTTTTCCAACTCCAGTCCCCGTGGATAGTAGGGAAGGTGTTGGATAGTAAATTAAACTATTACCTATCCTAGAGCGCCCCCAGCGCAAAATTCGTTGTAATGACTTGCGTTGAAAAACCTGCGTTGTAAAGGCACTGCGTGGTAAAAGTTGCGTCGTAAAGGATGTTTCCCATGATTCAGTAATAGGTAACCCTTGACGTTTTGTAAAACAGTGAAATAAGTGCAGACCTCGGCTCTCCCATAGCTGTTGCATGGTAATGTCTGTGACCATCAGGTAATTCTGCACTATTGCCAACTTTGGAATTGCAATGTGTCCATCATTGGTGCCGGCAGTAACAAGACATATGCGCCTCCCTACTCTTTGTTACACACACTCACTGTCCTCAACATACTGTTCTTTACAAACAACTACCCTATAATAACTACTACATGAATATAACTGTGTATATGAACATACATATGCACTATCAAGCCAGATCTAAAAAAAATGAAGGTTAGTGAGAAAACAACATAAATGATCTAGTTATCTAATATCTTTAATAGCATGTGTGCCCTTGAAAGTTCAAGCTCAGGCAGCTGGATGAATAAACAAAATGATCAAAGCTGTGTGGAGGGCTAGCACATTTTTATGTGAAGCACACGACTAAACACGATTACTGCCCAATCAAAACATATAAGATCATGTACTCTTGCTACCCTACACGTGGGTGAAGCCAATGCCCCTCTCCTGGTAATTCTTACATAATTGTCTGGCAACAGCTGCATTGTCAATGCAAATCATAAAAGAACAGACTTATTTGCTTGATCGAAACTTGCATTGCCTACCCAAGTAGTATAGTTGGTATTACTAGTATAATTAGTAGTAGTACTAGTAGTAGTGTTAGTAGTATTACATTTATACAGTACACAACAATCAACCTCCTTTACATCTTCTGTCGAACCAAAATACATTAGGCTAAATTTGAATGAAATTGCTAGCGAGACCTTCTATTAGCAGGTTTTTAAGCTCATGGTCATCTGCGAATATCTCTACGATAGACATAGGAGGTCTCGGCTGAAATGATCTAGTGATATCCGTATTATTATCATGTGTATTGCCTAAGCATATTCAAAAAGTTGCTTGAGCTAAAATAGATGAAAGACGTCAGTGAGCGCCAATTCAAGTGGAAACAGTGAAAAATCAGGTCACTGGCGGCCGGCAGCCATCATACAATGTGTAAGAGCCAGTGGGCACCGCACTCTCATCAGAATGCAGCCAGCACTCGCCCCTGGGTAAGGGGCGAGCCGCTACAAGGCAATTCACCATCGAAAAAACTATTTTAATCGGTGTTCTAAGGTTGCCTTATTTTAATAATCAACTGCATTTAAAATGGATTATTATAAAAGTAGCCCATGGTAATGGGGAAGTCAGTGCCCTTCATATCTTTTTTGTGGAAGGCTAGCTGCTGTAACGAGTGGGGACTTGAATAGAGCATGAGATATTTTCAGACAAAGGATGAGTTCAGTAAGGCGATGAGAAAGGATTCAGAAATGGATGGGAGTGAGATGCGGGTTTAGAATTCCTCATCTTTCTCAGGTCTTTAACCCCTTAGGTTTTTCGGACGGTCCCCGGCCATCATACGTCACGGTGGGTGTGTGCGGAGGTTGGCTAGGGGCTATCCGATTCCCGGCCACTCTCTTAATCGTGGCAAAATTCGGCACCATATGCAAGGGGTTATTGTTGTCCATATAATATGCTATGGTAGATTATATGTTATGACAAAGTTTGCTACATGTCAGCCTAGGCAATAGGTAAAATTGCATGTGAGGGTCTCATTTGCACGAAAAAGGTCTCACACGAGGTATTTTCTTCTCAAACTGTTTTTTTGCTGTATCCTGTGAAATTTTTTACTTGAAGTGTGTATTCACATGGAGAAACAGGAGATACCTGTAAACCACATTTTTCTTTAAAAGTGTAATTTCATGGTAAACTTTAAATGGTATTACTCGAATTTTCGAAGAAATGAACTATGCACTAACACTGGTAGGTTAAGTTAGCTTATGTGTCATCTTCTGGGTTACATTACTTCATGTGTTCGGTTTAGTTACATGTTATGGTAGCTTATATTTAAGGTCGGGCTAAGTTTCGGGTTTATAGGTTACGTTTTATAAGGTTAGGTTAGGTTAACTTAAGTTGTACGTTAGGTAAGATTAGTCTACATGTTAGATTAGGTTATCAGATTTGTTAGACAGGGACATTTTAAGGATTTTGGGGGCCCAAATTGGGGGCCCAAATTCTAAAGCTGTTTGCATTTAATATTTATGGCTAGTGACATGTTTTTTCAATATTATAGTATTATCAGCCACTCACTAATATTATTGCAAATAATCTTTGTGACACCTCCCCTGCCATTTCTAATATGAGAGGTCCTGTTTTGATCTTAAACAGTTTTCTATGGATCTGGCCTATATTATTAAAGCCATTGTTTTTGAGTTTTTCCCTTAAAGCTGTGTCTGTTTTATGACACAAATTATTGTTGTGATTGGGATGTCCAATGTTGTGGTAATGTCTGTTTTCTGCAATTTTGGCTGTGTCAATATCCTAATGACTGTATCGTAGCAGTAGAATATAACAAGTAATTTCTGGTGGATGATCCAAGCTATATTATTGTGCCTTCCCATACAAACTTTTTTTTTTAATTTAAAGTAATTTTTATTATTTTTTCACAAAAAAAGGTACATTCGCTTTACAGTTAGGAATTCCAGGTGGACTTTACATAACTTTGCAAAAAGAAGTTACAAATGAGCATAGTTGGTGTTATAAACAGTGCGGTTGCTGCTTTAAGCTAGTCCCGCTGGAGCCCTCTATGCTGTCCGTTTAGGGTAAGGTAGGGATAGAGTGGTGTAGAAAGAAAATTGAAGAAAAGAGAGTTAGTGGGCAAGAAGTAATTTTTCGTTCTTAGGCTAGTCTGGGTTGGTGCCAGCGTCTGGGTGGTTGTTCCGCCGGAGGGAGCCCTGATAGATTCAGGGTGGGTCATATGCTTCAGGAAGATGTCCAGTGATTTCCAAATCCCTCTAGATGGTAGTTTCCAGGGTGAGTTTTGCAGGGCAGTACTATCTGCTCCACTAAGGTATGTCACCCAGTGAAACCAGCACCTATATGATGTTTTAGCTGGAACTTTCAAGTTGGCCAGGACCAGCTTGACCGGTGAGGTCAGCAGGAGGTCTAGGAGGTCTCTGTCTTGTTGTGTGGGGAAATGTGCGGTTATGAAAGCTATGGTGAGGGAGGAGAAAGCCAGGGTTAGTGTGCGCCCTAATGCATTTTTTATGAAGTCATAGATTTCTTCCCGGAACTTTTTAAGTTTGGGGCAGTAGTATATGAGGTGCGCTAGATCCCCTTTCTCTTTGGCGCAGTTCCAGCATAGGTTGTCGTCTCTGAGTCCTAGTGAGGCCAACCGAGCGGGTGTCCAGAAAGTTTTGTGGAGAAGCTAGAATTTTGTTTGTGATGGTGCTGGTGTAATTTTGTTGCGTAATAACGAGGACCAAAGGAGAGCTAGCTTCTGCTCGGTGAGTGGGGTCTCAGACTGCTTTACCCAATAGTTAGTCATTTTTTCGTTGAGTTTGGTGAACATTGGGCGCAGTAGCTTATATAGGTGCGATACTTGGTGTCCTATTTTATTGAGCTTACTGGTGTATTGTATGATTGAGGGGTTGTCTGGTGAGAGTTTGGCTTTTGAAAGGGCTGTCTTGATTTTAAGAAAGGTGTAGAATTCTAATGTCGGGAGGTTGTGCTTCCTCCTAAGTGTTTCAAAAGTATAGGGTTGTCCTTTATCCTCAAGCTGCGTTGGGAGTGAGATGCCTCTCTCAATCCATGCTTCTAGGTGAAGGCATTGACCGTTATATTTGAACTTGCTGTTGGCCCTTAGAGATTCCCATTTTGAGTTCCTTACCCTATTCTCCATTTTGTTGTCTATCTTTAGCAGGGCGGTTTTTGTGTTCTTGAAGATAGGGCTGGAGGCCTGTGTGAACTTATTCGCTGTCAGGAGTGCCAGTGGGTTGAGGTTGTTTAGTAATGCTCTTTCCACTAGTAGCCATGATGGCGTAAAGGCTTGTTTTGGTGCTAGCCATGCAGTACCTTGCTTTGCTAAGAATGCCGTTTGGTAGGATCTGAATTCTGCTAGGTTTACCCCTCCCAGTTTCCTGTCTAGCCTGAGTTTCTTAATGCTTATGCGTGCCTTTTATCCTCGCCAGAGGAAGTTACTGATTCGTTTATCCACTTTGGCGGAGGAAGTCGTCCCTGAGTATCAGGGGGAGCATGCTCATAATGTAGTTGATCATTGGGGTGTTCATCATCTTGATTGTCTCTATTCTATCCCACCATGTTATAAATTTGGGGGACCTGGACTCTAGGAGTGTCTTTATTTTCCCTAGCAGTCTTCTTTCGTTTTCGTTAAGTGTGGTCATAAGGTCGCTACCGCAGTGGATCCCCAGGTATTTAATGCACCCTTTTTGGCAGGTGAGACCCGACCCTCCTAGCGACTCTCTTTTGGTGTGGATGTTAAGGGGCTTGCACTCCGATTTGTCTCTATTGAGCTTGTATCCTGATTGTGCTGAGTATAGGTCTCCATCAGGGCTGCGATAGTTGTTCTGTAACAATGAGGATGTCGTCCGCGTATACGGCTAGTTTAATTTCCACGTCTCTTATTCTGACCCCCTTTATTTCGGGATTCACTTTAAAGTCTCTGATCAGGGGTTCTAGGGCCAGCAGGAAGAGTGAGGGGGATAGCGGGCATCCCTGTCTGGTGCCACGCTGTAGGTTTAGGGGCTCCTAAAGCGATCCATTTATTACTATTCACGAACTTGGGTCCCCATATAGTGCCATTACCATCCTAATGTATCTCTCCCCCAGGTTGAATGCATGCATTGGTCGAGGAAGGCCTACGAAACTCTATCAAAGGCCTTCTCTGCGTCGAGGGCGATAGCCAAGGCTGGGTCAATTTTTTGGGATGTGTGTTCCAAGATGTGGCAGAGGAGTCTGATGTTATCGCTAGACAGGCGGTTCTTTAGGAATCTTACTTGTGAGCTACTTATTAGGTCAGGTAGGACCGAGTTTAGTCTTGTTGCCACAGACAGTGTTGTTTTGTTATTTAGAGTTAGATTAGGTGAATATTTGAGCTACATTATTATATGCTCTGCTGTGCTAGTCGATGGTATGTAGTTTTATGTTATGCAGTTGTATGGCTCAATAGATCTAGCTCGAAGAGGTAAGGCTGCTGCCTAACAGCCTAGCGGGTCCAACATGTATTACAAAAGCTTGGTTTAGAGGGATGTCAGAAATTTAGAGCAAGCTCTTGATTTAAGATGGAGCTCTTTCAATAGTCTCAATAGTTTGTAGACAGTGGGAATAGAACCACTGTCATTCGTGTCCGCAGACCACGAGATAGTGTCGGTCAGTAGAAAGTGATTGATGGAGGCTGTTTCAATGACTGTAAGATTATAATCCAGAGAGCGTGTAGATATGGAGGTAAATGAATTCCCTTTTTTGCGTATGAGCAGGTGCTTGTACACAGTACTCAGTGGGGGAATTGACTAAATCGCAGCTTATCACTGACCTACTTTTCTCCTTGACTGATGGCTCTGCCAGCAGACATTGAGACATCAGAACTCAACTGTAATAACTTATTACAGTTGAGTTATGAGTAATTTCTTTATAATCTTTACAGAGATATCATAGTAACAATATAAAAAGAAGAATACAGCATACATTAGTTGAAAATATGCTCCCATTAGTAAATTAATTTGACAGTTCATAAATTATCTCTGCTGGTTGTGTGACTCTGTCATCACTTAGTGCTGTATCATTTATGAATCTTATGAATCCCCTCCTGTAATTCTTGTAAACGTTATCACATTACAAGTAAAGCGTTCTGATACCTTCGTGTCTAGCTAGCACTATATAAAACTCAAAATAATAATAATAGGGGACTAGAAATGTAACAAGTCCCTTATTGTAAAAACACATTGAGACAGGTTTTTATACTGGGGTTGCATGTGTTATAAAATAATTGTGCAAGGTCCTAACAAAGAAAGAAGAATCCATCGGTGACATAGTCAACAACCCAGGATTTTCTATCTTCACAATTCATCCCATATTGCCACATTAATTGTATGCATGGGTTTATGTTGGTGCAGACTATATCAGAAAGTTTTTCTTTTGCACACTTCCCACAATATTCTCGAATGCCGTGATTATTACCAATAGTTCACAAAGTTTTCTGTATGTGTGCTTTCAGATTAATAAAGGAATTTTGTTCCACTCTTAAGTTATTTTGAGATAACAAAGATTGCCCTAGTTTGAAACTTAACAGGATATAGGGGTATAGCTTACGTTGGTGCAGTAGGTGCAGGGGTACTGGGGCCAAGAGTCCGAAGGTGCCTGCTGAACAGCGTAACGTGGGCTCTCGGGCGATGCCTGAGGGGCCAGTGTCCAGTTTCAGCTGTGGGCTGCTCTTCTGAGCAGTCTGTGGGGCGATTAGGCGGTTTCTGCTTTGTTTGTAAACCGGCAGCAGCCGAGTGGGTGCCTGAGTGGCCTTTCTGGAGGCAGACGGGCCTGCAATACCTCTCTTTATCAAAGGGCAGAGGTGTCACTCCCTTTCTCTCGCTGGCGCCGGCCCATTAACATGTGCATATTGAGCGGGGGCAGGGGACCAAAGCAAAAGTGGCCTCACTTGTATTCAGTTGTGTTTAACCAGTGTAAGCTAATCAGTAAATTTTTTTATCCTCTCCCTCACCCCTTTATTTTTATAAAAATTCGCCGAAGCAGTGTTTTGCAAAGACAATATGCAAATGTGGCCCACCTTTTTTAACGTGCCTGGGCCGATTTTTTTAACGTGCCCAGGCCGCCTTTTAATCCCAATCTAACCCTGCCGCTGAACCCTAATTATGACTGTAGTTCACAGTTTAAACAGCGGCTACGGGGCCCAACTTCTTCCTTGACCCTGGGCCGACAATGCACAGAATCCCTTTTCTGCACCAGTCACTACTCACCAGGAAATACTGCTTTCACAAGGAAATATTGGCACTCATGAGGAAATACTAGCACGCACAAGCATGTATTAGTACTCAAGAGGAAATACTGGCATTGGAGAGGAAATACCAGCACGCACGAGCACGCATTAGTGCTCAAGAGGAAATACTGGTACTCGAGAGAACACACCAGCACGCATGAGCATGTATTAATACTCCCGAGGAAATACCAGCATGAACTAGCACGTATTAGTACTCACGAGGAAATACTGGCATTCGAGAGGAAATACCAGCACGCACGAGCACACATTAGTACTCAAGAGGAAATACTGGCACACGAGAGGACATACCAGCACGCACGAGCACGTATTAATACTCACGAGGAAATACCAGCACTCAAGAGGAAATACCAGCATGCACGAGCACGTATTAGTACTAATGAGGAAATACTGGCACTCAAGAGGAAATACCAGCAAGCATGTATTAGTACTCATGAGGAAATACCATCACGTACGAGGACGTAATGGAACTCATGAGGAAATACTGGCACTCAAGATGAAATATTGCTGATATTTGGGGAAAACTATGTAAGTGTGTGGAAACAGGAAAATCAGGAGTCTGGAAACCACCCACAGGCCAGTAATTAGTATCCATGCTAGAGGTGGTTCACGTAATAAATGTATAGTATTTTTATACTGCAGGCCAATAGGCTGTGCACGGTGTATCTCTGTACAAAGTATATAAAACAAGCATTGCCAAAAGTGTAAACGTGCATAGTAAGAGACCATACATTACAACAAACAGGCTTCCCTAGAAGGGAGTCCTGCTGTAGGAGAGCATTATGTAGAATTCAAGGTTGTAGAGGTCATGAGTATGAAGATGGTGCAGCAAGAGGCACGTCCTTCTAGGCTCATGGAAAAACGGCAGAGTGGAAGTGTCAGTTTGGTCCAGATTCAGGCGTCATGACTGTAGAAGGTTTATCTCAGTCCTTTGAGTAATGAGACTTAGTTCATCATGAAAGTAGAGCCCGCATCTAGAGGATGCCAGGATTGTTAGAATGCTCTGTAGATTTCTTCCCCTCCTTTTGCTCACTCATAGAAGAATGGTGGTCCAGGCTCTTATAACATCAAGGCTGGACTACGCAAACGTCCTCTACTTAGGCCTCCCGGATTGCCTCCTGCATCAACTTCAAGTAATACAAAACATGGCTGCCGGAGCAATTCTTATGTTGGGTCCAAGACGATGTCACTCCATCTAATGAATTTACACTGGCTGCCGATGCGTAATAGAATTCACTCTAAGGCCCTTGTGTTGGCCTTTAAAGCTCTTCATGGCACAGGAGCCCCATACATTAGTTAGCGGGCGTCTTTCTACACTCCTAGCAGAAATTTATGATCTTCTCAACTTTATTCGATGCCGGTGCCTAGGTTTTTCCGCTCACGCAGGGCGGCCGCTCCTTCCAGGTACAAGCGGCCCGACTCTGGAATAGGCTGCCCGCTACACTTAGACAACTGGATGACTTAAGGCTCTTCAGAAAGCAACTCAAAACATGGCTATTCCTTGACCAATCTATCTAAAGACTCTGCCTCTAAACATTTTTGTACGCTCAGTTCAGCGCCAGGACACTCTAGTGAGTAGCTGTGCTCTTTATAAAAATTAAATAACATAACATAACATGATTGTTGTGTTGTGAGAAAATTGATGTTAGTTCATTGACATATTCTCCTTAGCTTCTCGAAGCATGGGATCCATGCTTGTCTGTCTGCTCCTCAGGTGTGAATGCAGCATGCGTGGAATCACCCTTCCTGCATGTGGTTCACCATTCATTCTTACATTTGCAGTAAAAACACGAGCAGTAGTAGCAGTAAAGCAGTTCCCAATCGTGTTGTAGAACCATGATCGTCATGGCCTTTCCTCAACGTGGTCTACGGGGCACAGCGTCAAACAATGAGATGCCCAAGATCATATGCTTTCTAGTCGGGAACATTGATTTTCAGCTAAATATTTCAGACTGTTTTCTGCCAAATTTGATCGTTGATGTTGTACGTCCTCTACTTTGATACTAGCCTCGTGTGACTGGCATCCATCGCCGAGGCGTATCACTGTCTTTCATCACAGATCCTGTTCTGTCCTCCGTCCCAATTACTGGTCTCATCTGTGAGCAAGAGAGATACGTCTGGGAGCCATTCCTTTCTACTCTGCAAAGCTGCTGCCCCTGGAGGTAGTTTCATGTTGGAATGAGCAGGCGTATGTATTTAACTTGTCGCCCAAACAGACCTGTCGCATTTGTGCACACGGATGCGCCGAGAGCCGACTTTGGTGCACAAGGCAAATGCTCGTTTACAAGGTATGGCACCAGTATGTCATACCCAAATTATTGTATTGATTGATACAATATTTAGGATATCATATTTCTGTCAGACCAGACATTATCTATGGTGACATAGTTCTCGAGTGCGACCGGTTCTATAGGTTGGAAATGGCCCTTGGAAGTGGTGTGGGGCAGTAGGTGATTATTGCTATGGAGTCCTGTAGACACATGAGCAGGACTGCTGGAATTATGCAGCAGGTGATTAAATTATGCCAAAAGAAAAGGCTCACTCGTCTCTCCTGCTCCGGATCATAAGATCGCTTCCAGACGGATGTACCCGCCCGCCTGATTTGCGCATATACTGACGCACAATACTGGTATTTTACCCATTACTCATTTCCGCCGGGTTGGAATTATCACCGGCTTTTCGACACACCACCTTATGACTTGAATACAGCCCTAAAGAGTCACAGGTTAACCGCTGCTTGACGAAACACGTGTCGGCTGGTTGTTTCTCTTTGACGTCATCCTTCCAGAAAGGAAGAATCAAATATATTTCTAAGTTTACAATCATTCAAGTGTGTCTACCTTGTCTCATTGAATACGAACTGTACTTCACCTTTTGACGACATTTGTACATATCTACCTTAACGTGCGCACAGGACTTTTGTTGTATCTACCAGTGGGCCCTTGCCACTACTTACAGAGGTTTTGGGTTCTTGCTTAAATGCTTCATGTGAACGTGGGCGGTCGGCGGACTGGTAAATCAGGCGAGGAGGCCGGATATAGTGGGCGATAGTGTTTTATTGAGTCTTTATACAGCGGGTTACTGGGACAGAAGAAGAGTTCAGGTCCAACACCCAGGGAAAGGAGTGCGTCTTCTTCTTTGTTCGTCCTGTTCCGACGAAGGTCCAACGGGTGTCCGGGTCTTGGGTGTAGCTGCCTCGGTATGGTCGGAGAACACCTCGGAGGGCAATAAGAGAGAAAGGGAGCCGTTAGTAGCACTTGGACTAGAGATCCGAATTCGTCACCGTTACCCGGTAGTGTGAGGAACTGAAAGGGGAGTGATGGGGGTAGGTACGGGCAGAGGAAGGTACGGGTAAGAGTCGAAGAAGGGGAAGTAAAGAAGATGTGCACAGGGGGGTGGGGAGAGGGGTGCTCTTTATACAGTGCTAAGTGCGTATATACAAGATGCCTAGTGCTTACAGGTGACGTGCCTAGGATAGCGGGAACAAATATACACGGGGAGGGGTTTTCTAATATGTACACAGTGCACCTAATGTGCTCAAGAAGGGAACTGGTACTCACACGCTCCGCCGTAACTCTCCTCCGAGTTACGGCCGCTCTTCAGCCACCTCCGTGGGACTCCACCACTCTTCGGTCCACTCCTCGCTGTCTCCGTTCCCGTCTTCTCCGTCCGTCACCGCTCTAGCCGAAAGCTCCTGCCACGATCCTTCGACCCCCTCTGTCTCTTCCCTTCCGCCTTTTCTGTATCCTGCCGTCCGTAGGGAGGCGGGACTTCCGGGGTCGCGGGGTAGTCCTTCCGGTCCTTCGTTACACCCGATTGGACCCTGCAAAGGAGAGAGGGGCGGGATTCCGGTCGTCATGGACGCTGTTGTTGGGGATACCTCGCGACTACCCGGACATGCTGCGGGGCGATGTGGCAACAGAGGTGATGGGGCGTCTCGGGGTCGGGTGTCCCGTGGGGCTGGATCACACTTCACTGCTACCGCTGGGCGCAAATCTTCCTGTATACGTGAAAACCCTACACAGAACCCTTCATTATGCGACCTACTGCAGGACATTTTGTGACAGTATTACTACATATTTTTGACATTTGTTCACGTTAACACTGTCTGGGAAAAGTATCACCACATTAGTACCAGTTTAGTATTCGAATTCAGTAATAAGCAGCTGAAAGCTCACAAGGCAACCTTTGCATAGGGCCTTTGCATAGGGCCCTCCGCTGCACAGCAACACAGGTCACTGCAATTTTAGTAACTATTGATCTGTTTGAAATAGATGCTCCATTTTTCTTTGTTAAAATCTGCAGATTATGCAGCATATGAAGGAATATGTGGCAAATGCGGCAAATCCATAATTTTGAGGAAAAAGCTGCAGAATCACATAATTCCAGTGGGCCTGGCTAAGAAACTAAAAAGTAATCCTCCAGGTTACCACGTCTGTGCATCAGTGGCATAAGGTCAGCCCCTGCAGCCCGCACAGCGCAGGGGGCCAGCTCCAAGAGGCCTCCTCTGGCACTGTGCATGGGTGTTGAGTGCTGCTGATTGGGTATAGCTTTGGGGGCCCTACAATGTACTTTTGAGGGCGGCACTTCCTCAAGTTTCGTTACGCCATTGCTAGGCTCCAGCACTGCAATGTGCTGTTCGTAACACCTCCTAACCTCCAAATTAGCTTTCCGCATACCCCGCCCAGGGAAACACGTGTGAAGAGAAAAGGGAGCGTGGATGGTGGAAACTGACACATAACAAACTATAGTCCTCGTGATTAGGGGTGTAGACGTTTTGTGGTGAATCTAGAAAGGCATAAAAAAACACTACTCAAAAACGCTTTTGTGTTTCAGCTACATTACATTTGAGTGAGGTGTATGATTTAAATCACATTGTGTGCATGAAAACCCCTCTGAGAGTTGGGGGTCAGTATTTTACGAAATGACAATAGTGCTGACGAAAAGTGCTGTATGCTTAGAGCACAAGAAGACTGACACTGTCACCGTCACTGTCACTTAGGTTGTAGTGGATAGCCGAATGACCACTAGGCCAGTGAGGTACTGGCCATTGTTGAGGTGCCCTGTTTGGTGCAACTGTTCTGCAATGTTTTTTGTTTCTGGTTACTCTTGAGAGGGAGGCGGCCTAACTCTTCTAGGTTGATGAAGAGTGACCTGGATGCTAATGGTGATTGGTTGGTTTGAAGGAGGATATGACAAGTTAGCAGAGTGTCCCACTGGCATGAATTACTACATGGGCCAGGATACGAAGGAAGTTTGATTGTCTAGGAGTGCAAGAACGTAGTAGTTGGTAAAATTGCTTGGGTTCTAGAGGAAGAGGAACCAGAAGCAAGAGAGGAGTGTCCTTTTGTAGGCTGTAGTAGTATCTCACTCAGATGATAATAGTTCATGTTATATTAAGCTGTGATATATTATCTTTGTCATATTTGTATATAACCCATGCAAGGCCATGGAGTATGGCAGCTCTTCACGGAAGTGATAATAAGTATAGAAGATTAGTCATGGGTAATGATAGGGTGTTTATGTACTTGTTACTAAACATAAAATGATAGGTTAATTATTTACAGGTGAATCCAATTACAAATACTATTACATGATTAAGCAGACATAATAAGTAGGAGCTCAAATCAAAGATAAGATGAAATTCTACAAAGGTCAAAAAATAAGATGTGAGAGCTGGCAAGCAGAGAACAGTGAATTGATGGAGGTGCAGAGAAATAGTGACTGTGGAGAAAGGTTCCGAGTTCTCGCTTCAAGGTATTCGAGGGGCCTATGTTAAGTTATGTTATAGTATGTTGAGGTTTTAAAACGCAAACATGCTTCAAAGTACTGAAAAGCAAACAGTAATTTCTACACACCTAGTGAGGATACTCATATATTTTTGTGGCCAGTCTGAGAATCAGGGGCTGTATTATTCATAGTGCTACGAAGGTATTACAGCATATCCATTATTCGATGTAGCTTCAAGACTTTCTGAACACCATACTGCAAGAGCCATTAGAACTGATTGAAAACAAACTACAGTTTCCTTGGCATTGCTGACTAGTGACTGGACCTTTCTTTCACACGTGAACAATTTCATAGAACTTTACCTTTTAGGAAATTCTACGGTCTGTTTAAGAGAGTGGTGGATGAGTACACATGTGCTTTAATAAAGGCATTATATCTAGGGCCACTGGAAATATGCAATTGTGTGGTCACAGCGATATTCACATAATTATAGATTTGCCACATAATCCATCATCTGTTGCATAATTTTTTCTAGCTCAAACGGTTCAAAAGTTACTAACAGAGCCTTGGCACGTGTTTCTGCGCAATGAAGACCTTTTGCAAAGGTTATCTGGTCACCTTTCTGTTGCTTTTCGCTATTTTTGGGCATTAAATTGGTACTAGTGAGGTGCACCCAATTCCCAGATGGTGTTAACAAGTGTAAAAAGTACAAAAAAATGAAGTAATACTATAAAAAAATGTGCCGTATTACATTGCAATATTTGCATTTTCTTGCCACATAATTTGGCCCTCTCCTGCCTCATAATTCCAGTGGCCCTGATAATATCCTAATGCACGCTTAATAAGGTGTACGGGATATTCGTCACGTTGGCGACGTAGTACCCATATTCCAAACTCTAAATCAGGGCCTTAGTTTGCAGTTAGCTTTTCCAGGTAGGTTTAGATACCGCATTTTTCAGAATGACCTCAGAGGACAACCTTGATTCTAGACACATTAACTTAATTAATTAACATTTTATCTGACATTTTTTAACTTCTTCCTTTTCTTATCCACACATTGGCTAAACATCATGAAAATGTCAGGAAGGAACACAGTGAGCAAAAATTGGTCTATACTTCTCATTCAAGTAATATTTACAGTCTGTTGTTTGAGCCATAAGAAATATCTTACACCTCCTTCCACTGAAGGAAGAATGAAATACACAGAGATTGCCGGAACGTTTAAATTGAATATCAAATGGGATTCACCCCTTTAGGCCTCAAACACTATGTTTCGTCTAAAGCAACCAAACATCTTAGCAGGCCTAGGCTTTGGCCATGGCTAGAATATAGTCTAGAAGTTACTGTGCCTGGGAGAACCAATGGCTGGCTTCTGCAAGTAGCTGGGTCGGGTGAAAACCTGGTAATAGCTCATTAAACCTTTAATTTCTATTCCAATTCTATCCAACCTGTGACTTCCCTTCACTAATATTGATGTTACTTTGTGCTAAAATAAGGTTAATGGTATCTGTCAGAATGTCTGACACAATGAAAGAGTGTTTATATTCTCTGACACCACTGTGATACTGCAATTATCCCAAAAAATGTGTCCCATGCTAATATTTGATAATATCAATTTATTGCGAGTCCTCTTAGTAAATTAATTCTTATTTTGTACTGTATATTCGTTGGCATGGTTTCTAGAACTACCTGCTGTCTCCCTGCAGCGCTACATTTTTCCATATTGATTCATTAATGCTACTCAAGAAAATGTCAGTAAATAGAAATAGAATAGTTGTCTTGATTATGTAGATGAATTTGTAAAAAATAGCAGGTAAAGAGAAGATAGAACTTGAAGGTGTTGAACACATAACAGGTAACCTAATTTCTGACTGAGTCATTACAAAATAAATGTTGCAGCCTTTAAGAAGTACTGCAGCTCAGACACATTTATTTGCTGGAGTTTAAAGAATTTAATCTGATTGATAAATTCCTCTTAATTTTGTATTCTGGACCTTTACATTTCTGACAACTGCTGTCACCTAGGTTTATCTAACCAGACCCTAGAACATGGGCTCATCAAAACAGTTATGCCTTTCTCTGCCCCTACTACACACAATCTAAAAATGGATAAGTGGAGTGGTGTGGTTCACTGGTTAGAGGCAGACCCGGAAGCAGAGAACGGCCCGGGACCAGGGTTCAATTCCCGACGCGGCAGGGTCGTGGACCAGGGTCAGCGGACTCGATAATTCTCGCCCGGGTGCCTACTCTAACCAGGGATCACACTCGGCAACTCTGGGCATTAGCTTGCCTCATCTCTACAACGGCCCCCCACATTCGCCGGGGATGCCTGGTTTCACCCTGGAGATACCCAGTAGGGACCATCTCACAGGGATAGCCAGGACGGGTTCCTCAGCGGTCTACAGCGCCACGACGCCTCAGGGCAGCAGTGCGCTTTACAAGACACATACATTTACATAAGCCTGAAATGTTGTAGCTAATAATGTGGAGCACCAAATTATTAATACATAACACCTTGACAGTCACCCTTATACTAATAACTGGACTATCATATTCTTGTTACAAAGTAGACATGTTATGAGGTTTAGTGTAGGGGATTGTTGTCCCACTGCCTATTAAAATGTTTCCTGTGGCTGCAGTCTCAAACGGACAGAAAGCAAAGTTTGGACAATGCATCTCTTTAGAAGTGTTTTACCCAAATTAGGACCTATTGTCTGGTGATAGATACCAACTACAAAATCACTGCTTACATTAATTGGACTATGCTAATTCTAAATGCAAAGTATTTAGCTAAAGTATTTTATCAAAATATTGTAAGTGATGCAGAAATTGCTACTCTGTTGATCAGTGGCAAAGTAAAGTAGTGATTGTCCTTCACTAGCTGTTAATAAATCCCATTATCTCCTCCAAGTGGTTTAGCATGGCCTATTACTATGCCGCCATATTTAAAGGGCTAAGGCACTTAGGTAAAGAGCTTGAAGGTGATCTTCCTAGATGGACTGTTTCTGATTTTTCAAGACACCACCTACGAGTGAATACTCTATTCACTCTGTCTCTGAAACTACGCGATGACACGTAGTAGCCATGTGTCTGATAAAGCAATTGCTCACTGGTGGAATGGGTTGGCTTGTGGATCCATGGTCCAGAGTTGTGGTGAGGGAGAGAAGAGGAATCAGCATATTCAAGAAATATTTCCACCATTATGGGTATTCCTCAAATACCCTTCTGGGACTTTGATGGTACCATATTTAACTATATTGTGCTGACATCATACTGCAGATACATTTGGATTGGTAAATGTGCTAATAACTGTAAGGCTTGAACACACTATAAGCTTCAGAGCGCTCTTTTGTTCAGTACCTGTTTAGGAAAGCAAAATCGTAAAATAATCATGACTTTGCTGAAGACGATTTGTGAAATCTCCTTCTGGGAAAAACTGGGAGTATTTTAGGCTTCTTCCAATAAATGGTAGTGTCAGTCTACTGAGTAACCCCAGGGCTAAAGCAGTTCTAGATTGTATAAGACAAGCATGCAAATGCCTGTGGAATGGGCCCGCCTTAGTTCCCCTCGGTGCCGGAATTTCTTATGGACCCATATACTCGAGTCTGTGTTTCTAGTTTTAAAGATTTTAGTTTTTTCTTAGAGGTAGTACTGCTGTAGAAACCACCATTAGAACTTCGAACACTACCTTAGCGGATATCATCTTTCCCATTTTCCCCCTGGTTCACCAACAAAATTAAATTAGTTGCATCTTGGAGGAGGTCAGTTTTATCTGAATAAACCTTTTCTTGGCCCCCATGCTTAGTTAGCCCTGCTGGGTTCTATAACCTCCGGAAAATTTAACTCTGAAGGGCATACTAAAAAAGTCATAAAAAAGGTCCAACAAGGTTAGATACCTTCATCAGAGCCCACTTTGTCCAATATGGAGCTAGACAAATCCAATATGCTCACTGTTCATTTTACTTTGTTGTTCGTATAAAAAAAATCAATAAAAAGATTTTTAAGAGCTGTACATAGATTGTTTCTTGAGTATCGATCATACATGTGGATCATACTTAATGCTGCTGCTGAACAGGTATGTCATTTTTTAATAACTAGGCATAGAAAATGCTACCCATTCCTAATTATAGCAAACCCTGTAATTTAATTAACCTGACTCCTGATTCTTTGATATTTAGCATGCCTTTATTTTGTATTCGTTTTTAGTATCTATAATGTATGCCTGATTTACATATCTTTTTCTTAAGAAGCTACAGCCTCAATGTTAAATAAAGGTCTTTAAAAACCTACAAATCATGCCTGATATCACTCATGGTGAATCATTTATGTTTAAAGCATGTGCAATATGACGTCTTCTGCCCCTACTATTGTGATGATTGACACCACTGTTGCAGCTACTGGAATTGTTGAGTTGCAGAGCCACATTTAAAGAATGACATGGTTAACTTGTCATCTACCTTTTAAACACCTACAGAAGATGTGTTGAATCAAGTATTGCCACCATTGTAGTGGGTGTATTCCACCACAGGGACTAGCACTGTTACAAATAAAAGCACTAGGCTCAAAATGAATAGAGGAAATTGTGCCATAACATTTGAGTACTTGAAATGTATATGCAAATCTGTCTACTTGTCCAGTATCCCCTCATGACAAGTCTCCCTGATGTATTTTAAGCTTTCACCCACTGAGTCAAGGAAAGACATCTCTGGTTCTCTGCAAGTGATGCACTAAGTTGGTTCCAGCAGAAATGGTGGAGGAATGACATATATTTCTGGAAGCATCTATACCTGCGGAAAATATGCCTTTTCTGCATGGTCATCCCAGATTTTGTGCCTCTTGCTAGATCCTATATTATTGCTGGTTTTGTACCTCTGTGCACTTTACCCCAACTCACCAATACTAAAGTGCTGTGCTCATCCTTTTAAAATGCGTGAATTAGCTATCTGCTAAATGGTACATTTAAAAATAAAAAATCTTTTTATTCAAACATAAAAAATCAAATCAAATCAAGGCACTACAATACAACAATTTCACAAAACAAAAGGTTCAAGACACAGCTAATAAATACATTTAGTCATTGGGAAACAATTACAAAAAACATACATTATCATTCAATATTCAAAGCTATTAAGTATCTTCATCATCTACCATTGGGGGTGGGGGGGTGGAGGACAACAGGGGCACACAGCGGACCTCTACTTTCGTTCCATGGACTCCATATTTTGTAAATTTTTTGTGGACACCCCCCTACAAGTCTGTGGCGTCCCAAATATTAAGACACATCCGAGGGGAGTCGTCTATGTTGGAATCACATACTTGGGTCATACCAGCAATCACTTTCCCCAATACACTCGCAGGACAGGGTAGTACCACTATTGGTGTATATAGGTGCCATCAAGGCCACAGCCACGTGGGCAAGCAGGAGAATCCAACACACCTATTTTCACCAATACAAAGCTGGTATAATACGTCCAATGCAGCATTTTAAGTTGTTTGAGTCTGAATCGTGATTGGATCGTTACCTCGCGAGGGGATGCTAGCGCCTCTCTCCAATCATGGACATCCAGATCTCCGACCTCGTCAGCCCACTTAGCCCGCAGTTTATCCTGGGCGTCTGGAGTGTGCTAATTGGTACATTTAACTGAAAAGTCCCTGATATATATTCAAAAATGTACTCAGGGTATGGTAATTCAATGCCACAAGTGGACTGCATCACCTATTGTGCCATCGACAACAGTGGCAGTGCACACATGGCTTCAGGTCTACTCTTTGAAACTTCAAATGACAATATAGGAATAGTAGCAATGGGAGAATTTACCCCCTTTCAAAAGGTCATAACCTCTCTTTATAAATATTAATAAGTCACCTCTATACAGGCCTTGTTGCCCACAATTAGGATGCAATTAGGATGCATGTTATTTAAAAGTAGGCCATTTATTTTCCCCTGTAGTAGGCCGAGCTATCCATAGACGAAAACCATAAAACAGATTAAAATCCTAATTTTGCGTTACAGAAATGGGATTAGCTATTAAAATAATTATACAACTATTCAGTGGTGGAGCTGGATTTTAATAAATATTAATGAAAAGTAACTTTTAGAAGGTTATCCTTTAGCCGCTCCCAGCTAGTGATTAACCTTTGAATAGACGTGTATAGGTGTATAATGCCTCCCAGGACCAAATAATAGGGTGACGTAAATATTACTCCTCTTCAGAATTAAATCTTTTTCTTTTGCAAGAAACAAATTCAGCTTATCTATGGCATGAAAAATACATGGACGAGTTATCAGAAGTTTGAAGAGGTTTCTCTTAGAATTACTTAGATGTCCTTTAATGTAATTTTCTGAACTATTCTATCCCTGGGTCTTATTTGTGACTTACGAGGAGGATCTGAATCATAAATTATGCTAAATTAATCTTGCAACATGCATGCCATGTTGACAAATTATGTTTCTAGACTCTACTTTATAACTTGGTTTGATACACAATTAATTACTTTAGTACAGTTCCCTCACTCTTTATTGTATTTGAAGAACCAAAGTTTGCATTAGTCCAACTAAACTCAAGTACCTTCCAGAATTAAAAAAATATGAGTATCTATCTTTGTCGTTGTACAGTTTTTTTTTATAATTTACTGTGCTAGTGGTAAATCATTTACAGTGACACTGCTTAGGCCTCCCATTGCTACTGTTCCTCTATTGTAATAAAAAGATTTCGGTTCTGCTGTGGCATACTGTGCCAGATACATTTTTAATTGGAAATAGCTCTACACTGATTTTCACTAAAATGCGTTTTATTGCTTAAGTTTTCCACAGGTGTCTGATTCTTGTAATTACTTCATCATGTTGCACTTCTTGTTTCTTTTTTTTTTGCATTTTTATTAGTAATCTGACGCTGGTGTCGCTCTGAATTGGTGATCAATAGCTGCCCCCCCTAAAATGTTAATTTTGTGTCTTGTTATAATAAATTACATTTTTATCTCCTCAGAATTCTGGCTGGATCTCATTATCTCGTGTGTGTGTGTGTGTATATATATCTATGGAATGTGTCTTCCACTCTCTAAAAACAAACAAAGATATTATTTTGTAATAATAATTACAGAACAGTTGTTTTGTATGAAGAGACACTGTAACCGAGAGTCAATAGTTGTTGGTACCAGGTCGTCATGTAATTTATCTTTCAGAGCCTTGCTGGCATTAGTAGTATTTAAGGGCCAGATGTACAACCTGTTTTGGCATGCGCAAACGGGTTTGCAAACCTGTTTGCGCATGCAAAAACATATTGGGCCATGTACATAGCTAATTTAGTGAGTTACAATTGTTTTGGCAACTCGCAAAATAGGATTTGCGGCTCACTTGTTGGAAGGGGCCTTCCCTTCCAAATAGCGAGTATCAAAACAATGTACTAATAGATCTGCGACCACAATTGCGGTCGGAAAACACTCGCAATTACCACCTACTACAAGTAGGTGGCAATGCATTTGCAAATAGGTGGGGTCCCCAGAGGTCCCATTCCACTTTGCAAATGCATGCAAAATAATTTTTTAAGGGCAGGCAGTGGTACCAGGGAGCACTGCCTGCCCTTAAAAAATGAAAATGTTTAATTTTTTTTAATGCAGCCCGTGGAAAACGGGCTGCATTTAAAAAAAAAAAGCTGCTTTATTAGAAAGCAGTCCCTGACATGGTGGTCTGCTGAGCCCAGCAGGCCACCATCCCTGGGAGGGCTGGCATTCACAATGAGCTCGCAAATTGCGAGGCTCCTTAATATTAAAGAGCCTCGTAATTTACCACCACAATGGGAATCGCAAAACAGTATAAACACACTGTTGTACATTTCATTTAGCAACTCGTAATTTGCGACTCGCAATGTGTCGCAAATTGCGAGGCGCTAATGGAAAGGGTCGTACATCTGGCCCTAAGAGTGGAACGATTTGTTTGGGAGCTTGGTCAACTAGTAAAACAGTGCTTCACTTGATGGAAAGAGATAACACACCCAGGGGCATATGTATGAAAATCCCCGATTGCGAATCTCAAATAGCGATTTTTTGAGAATTGCTATTTGAGAATAGCAAAAAGGGATGTATGTAGAAAATTGCAATTTTTTAGCGATTTCTTAGTTTTCCTTAATTGCGATTCGCAAATTGCGAAATCGCAATTAAGGAATACTTTTCAATTCATTTCTATGGGCCAGGAGGCCCATAGGAATGAATTTGAAGTCATTCTCAATTTGCGATTCGTAATTTGAGAATCGCAAATTGAGAATAATATCAAGGGTGTCATAAGGACACCCTGATGCACCCCTGAAATGAACATGTGTGCGCATATGGCGCACGTACATGCCCTGAGGGCATGTATGTGCGCCACATGGCACCTTTACAAATGCAACAAAGTGCATTTGTGAAAGAAATCGCAAATTACCACTAACTTGAAGTTGGTGCTAATTTGCGATTTCTTAATGAATAATCGCACAACTTGGGTGCTTGATACATAGCATTTAAGAAAGGAATCGCTAATTGCGATTCCTTAATTTTGCGATGAGAAAACAGCTCATACATCGCATTTATCGATTTTTCATTCGCAAACGCTGTATTTTTGTGAATCGCAGCATTTGCGAATGAAAAATCGTTTGATACATATACCCCTAAGAGCTTGTTGGTGGTCACCAATCTTTTGCTCAGCAATCCATTACCGCACCTACCAGAACTCTTTCTTAGCCGTTCAGCCTAAATGAATATTATATTTATTGTTTGTCTATATTATGAATATTAATCAATAAATTGCTGCACTATTTTCACCTCTTGCAGAAGGTGGGGCGCTGAATGGTAACAAAGAACCTTACACGGTGCTGTGGCTTTTTTTCATGATGAATCAAATGTGGCTTTTTGTTCACCTTTACTTCAGACCCCCTTCTGTCAATCAAAAAGGAGGCAACCCTGAAACACTGTTCTACATCGTACTGGTGAGCACTTGTTAAATTACAGCTCTGAGATGGTGCCGTGATGGACTTCCCTGGCACAGTCGAGCGCCTCTGTCATGGTGTTCTAGTGCGTAAACGCAGTTCATTTAATGCTACATTTCTTAGAGTAAATGCATTATTTCAGACTGTACAGCTCAGTAAGAGGCAAACCTTGCTCACTCTTTCGGAGCTCAGCTGTCTAAAAATGTAGTTCTAACACAAAGAAATATTTGATGAAATCCCCATCCCCACGTCACCGCCCAGCCGGTACTCCCACTACTGGCCGCAGCTGGCCTTTTTAGTTAATGCACTGCTCACAGCGCAGGTGCCAGTACATGCCTGCATGACAACAGTGTATTTGCTGTGATAGTTTTCGCTGTCCTGTCTACATCCGGCACACACACACATAAGCGTGCATTGCGGCACAGAGTTGGGCAGTGCGCCCTATCTGGAATGTGACGCCTGGTGATTTTACAGTCGTGCATTTGGGCTAGAGGTATACAATTCCTATGTCCATATTACTGGGCATGATTACTGCTAAGCTGTAAAGAATAAAGAACCTACAAGAACTAAATACGGGTATTTTGCTGTTCACAAATGTCACTGGAGTACACTTTTCCTCCTGCACATACAAATATCACATGTACAAAAATGAGTTTCAGTTTCAGTGACTTTCCATCAGTACTAGAAGTGATCAGGTATTGATCAGGATCTTTATGCAGCAGTATCTTAAATTAAGAGTGCATTGCCATCTGGAGAATTGAAAGGGATGAATGTGTCATTCCCCAGTGGTAATATGACGAGATTTTAATAGTTTGAAGTGCTCTATGGATGAGAAATGTCCGCGATATAGGGGAAACTCACCTTGAGTCTTGTTTTTGGATTCTTTCATGGTGTGTCTTCTGGGTTTCTAATCTCATGTTGGTTGAGCAGCCTATGTGTAGTATCCTTGCACCTTCTTTATATTATATACATGCTTTCTCCACCACTAGCCAAGTCTGTAGAATGCTGCAGCTATGATGTGCATGAGAATGTTGGGAATCTGTGGGCTGAGGCCTTCAGTTGTCATTGGGCTGAGCACCATGCTGGATGCTCCTGGTGGGGCTGGGACATCTTATCTACTTTACTTCTAATAAACATCTTAACATCATCTACCGTGTGTGGACATGAATACTACACTATGATATGCTGCTGTAGTGAGTCTATTGGTCTCTGCCACAATCTGCAGAAAATGGATAACATCCGGACACTTTCAAGAACCTAAAAGAACGAAGGACAGTACATTAATCATCTTCTTTAGGTAAAACTTAACTGAATGCAGTAATTTTGCAGGAGCTGATACTCTGGTTCACATGTGAGTTGTGAACAGTATGGGGCCAAATGCGTTATTTTGGATTTACTCAACCCAGTCAATATGAAGTTGCAGCAATTTGATGGATACCACAAAATAATCGATTTATTGTTGAGATTACCTCAAGTTTTACATCTGAATTGGTTTTAGAAGGGCTCGACCAATAAATTGTCGGTCACTCAGCGGCAACTGGTAATTTGGAGTAGTGTGGCGAGCACACATGCACACACTTACTTCTTATGATCCACAAGCACACTTGCGCACACCCATTCTTTTACATTCACACACTAGCACAGATTCTGACACCCAACCATTCCCCCCACATATTCACACGCACCCATTCAGGGGCACCTACGTGCATACATTTGCACAGTGACATTTACCGCATACTAGCCAAAATCGATATACATTCAAACATGCACACACAAACCCAAGCATTCCATACAGTACTTACTGGGCCACGGCAGTGAAGGCAGGAACAGTGGGTGCCGAGAGGGAGAAGCACGACAGCCGAGGAAGGAACTGAAGGCTATGGGGAGGACAGGAAAAACAGAGGATCCCGCTGTCTCCTCTCATTTGCTAGCCTTACCATGGGTCAGCCTGTGAGATGGATGCTTCTCTAACTCCTCACTGAGTGAGGTGGTGTAAGTAAGATTTGCTGGTCCCACGCCACTGTGTTAAGAATTGTGAAGTGGTGCTGTAAGGCGTCACTGATAGCTATGGGTACCTCAGGGGTATGACATATACGAACAAGACCTAGACTTTTTGGGCACTTATACACTTCATCCTTTTATTAAGGGGATACCAGTTATTGCACTACTGTTGCAAGAAAATTACTCCTCTATCATTAATTCTGGGGTAGTCGGTATAACCCTGGATAGTGCCTCCTTTTACAATCGCCCGTTCCAAACACAGTAAAATTCAATTGTGAGACGACATACATATACACTTTAGTGTCAAACCGTGATACATAGACAAAAAAGGTGAGTGAAAGCGAGAAAGCACCTCACAGGCGCACCACCAACGGGAACCTGGCAGGTACTCACCAGGATTGCCCTGTTCTCATCATTGGCGCCTTCAAGCTTAGAAAAGAATAAAGTGTCCAAAAAACCACAAGAGGATTGTGTAAAGATATGCAGTGAACAAGGAGGGAAACAACATATAAAAATACACACATGACAACACAGGTATATAATTTTATTATGTTTCTTGTGTTGGGTGTGGAAGTTTTAAAAATAGTAGACGTGGTTGCTAACTATCCAACCACCACTACTATACTTGCCTCAGGGATATGACCAGAACTAGCCAGGGCTGACTCCATCAGTGATGCTTCACTGCATCATCAGAGGAAGGTTCTCAAAGAGCTTTACTGGGCTGATGATGTCATTGCTCCCAGGGCTGTGGTACCTCCAGCCGGCAAACCTTGCTCATGCTGCCTATCCAGCGGAAGCCATATAATAGTTTTTAATGTTATCTTTTATTTTATCTTCTTACTCATTTATCCCTCTTACTGTACTGGGCCCTCTACTGTTAGGTGGATCACAGCATTACACTTACCACAAAAGTGAATGGTCCTTTGATGGATCTTTGTCTGGAGGGATGGGCAGTAGGATGTGCAAAACACAATGTTAGCCACCCAACAGGGGACAATTAATTAGTGACTGACTCGCAAGCCCGCGATCAGGTTTGAATACAGCACTCTCAGGAGCATGCTGCAGAAATAGAGTATCGCAATGGGAAAACCCAACCTGCTAAAGAAGTTATGTCTTACTAAAATTATGCATACTAGGAGCTCTGCTACAGCAACACAAAATAAAAAAGCAGAACTTAATACTCTGAATATATTTGCTGATTCTCCCTACAATACATTTATATTGAAATGGAAAAATGTACTGCTCAATGAAAGAACAGCAGGACACAATAATAGTCTCACACCATTTAAATAGTTTGATTATTGTATTAATGATCCAAAAACAATACAGATTAGCAATCTGTGAAGCATTTCAGTCAGGAATATTACAGCATGTAGTACAAGACTACACATTTATTCAGAAATATAAATCCAAAGAGGAGAGTTTTTTACAGTCATCAGATAGAAGGTTACAGATTCCTGGTACCATTAAAGGCAGAAGGACCGTACAATTCTCAAGCAGCATCCAAAAGATCTAAAGCAAAACGGGTAAAAGAAATCAAATTAAAGTCCACTATGGGCAAGTCTATAAGTATATAAAATATGAAAATAAGGCAAAATCAAGTAGTTAGTTTGGCAAGGAAGAAATTCCGCTCGACTGTTTAAGGAAGCAGTATCGGCAAAAGGAAGTCCAAAATATAAGATCAAGGCTGGTTTGTAAAATCATAGGCAAAGCACTTAGGGCCATAGGTATCAACATACCCTTTAGCGATTCCTAAATAGCGATTTTTAAGGAATCGCTATTTAGAAATCGCAAAATGGTATGTATGAAGAAATTCGCTATTTTTTAGCGATTCCTTAAAATTCATTAATTGCGATTAGCAAATTGCTAATCACAATTAAGGAATCATTTCCCATTCATTTCTATGGGCCAGGAGGCCCATAGGAATGAACGGGAAATTATTCTCAATTTGCGATTCGCAATTTGCTAATCGCAAATTGAGAATAATTTCAAGGGTGCAGGAGTGTCTCAAGAACACAATGCTGCACCTCTGAAAATGACATGTGTGAGCATATGGCGCACATACATGCCCTAAGGGCATGTATGAGCGACACATGGCACCATTGGATTTTCAAAAAAAAGCATTTTTTTTAAAAATTCGCAACTTCCGATTCCTGCGATTCCTTAAGGGCATTTTGGAATTTCTTTTTTCCTTGATACATTGTATTTAAGGAATCGCAAAATTTGCAATTCCTTAAATGCAATCGCAAAATAAGGAATGGCAAATTTTGCGATTCCTTATTTTGCACCCAATTTGTTTGATACATACCATTTTGCGAAAATGGGTTCGCAAACGCCGAAATTCGGCGATTTTCGGCGTTTGCGAACCCATTTGGCCTTGATACATATGGCCCTTAGTCCTTTCTCAAAGGCAAAAATATATCATCTGTCTTCCAAGGAAAATAATGTTGTTGCTACATAGAAAACAAAAAGTATGGTGTCTCTCATAGAAAGAAAAGGTATGGCGTTGCTCCTTCTTTGGGGTTTCTTATTTTATAGTCTTTATGGTGCTTTACTGATGTAGTATCACTCCATTAGTCAGTACATTGCATGATTAGTTTACTTATGAAATAACTGAAAACAATTTTGTTTTTACTGCATACTTTCCCATGCGGAGCATTAGAAAGAACGGGCTTTCCGGGCCTCACAGGTTTGTCAACAGTAAGAAGTTTACATTGTATCAATCCATGACATCGGGTTATGGTTCACTTTCCCACCAGACGTTGTCACAGTGACCTCTAAAAACACTGAACTTTAAACATAAGATGATACATGTGCAGAACAAATAAGGCAGAAATGCCAAGGGGCTATTGTACTTGGCTTAGGGGAAAAATACAGCTCTGAAAAGAACACTGTCAAAAGGCCTAGAATACATCTGTAAGCTTTAAATGAATTAAACTCAACTAGAATCAAATACAATGCATTAAGTCAAACATACCATAAAAACAGAACAAGCATTGAAAATGCAATAGGTCTTGCCTTTGATTAAGTTAAAGCCATTTGCTTTGCTAATGGTATTGTTTAGCAAAGCAAATGGCTTTAACTTAATGAATGGCGAGACCTATTGCATTTTTGATGCTTGTTTTTATTTTGCCCCTGCATGGTTTGTCTCGAGTTGCGAATCTTGATCTCAGAACAGTGCAGAGGGTCCCTTACTCTTTGAGGGCTTGTAGCCGAGGTGACAGGTTTTATTCAGTGAGTTATCTCACCCTCCCACTGCGACTTGCTTGATTCTTGAGCAACGTGTCACCGAGTCCTAAGTTTGTGGACGCACCATGGCAGCGCTTCAGTACCAGCAACACTAAACGCCGCCCTGAAATTGTAAATATAAATGGCATTACCTCATTTGTTTAAGCAAGCCCGAGTCAGGACAACAAGCGATACGTGAAATTGAGCAAGATTACGCTGGCGTAACAGAAGTTTCACCAGGACGAATTGAGTTTTATGTGTGAATACTGGATGACAATGAAGTGGTTGCTTCACTGCCCTGCTGCTACTAGACCTTCACCAATTGAAGCACATTAAGTTTCTTCTCCAATTGTTCGATGTGTACTTAAAGAGAGCATTTGAAAAAATATCATGCTAGTTACTGAAACTTAGCACAAATCATGATTGCTTTCTTTACCAGTGTACCGTATGGGGAACCGTCAGTACAAACACAGAGTCAATAATAATACCTTCTAGAAACATTTTTCTGCGACCCGACCCAGGTCTCTTACCGTGGGGTCATAGGGATACCAAAGTGCTTGTGAGCAGGGGTGCTTTTTATGTTTCAGTGCAGTGTGTGGTTCCAGCGAGAAACAAGACGCGTGGGCGATATTATGTAATGTTTAAAACAAAAAAGATTTAGCAATCTGACGAGTCGAAGCGGGCGAGGACGTGGCTTGGGCTGACGTGTCCCTGGGGCTGCGAAGGAGGTGTAGCCGCAGGCCGTGGCTCGCGCCTAGAAATCGGCATCCAAGGATCGCAGCTGCAGAAAGGGAGAGAGAATGTCGGCAAGATGGACTAGACGAAATAAAGAGAAAGCAAGAGACAGACAGAGAGAACAAGCGTGTGGACTGAGCTGCAAATGAAAAGAAAAGTCCTGAATGTCTTTTAAAGGAAAGAGTTTAATTCCGCCTGCAAAACGCAGACAGAGTGGTAACCAGGAGGGACTAAAAAGCCTCCTGAACAATCAGTACACTCCGTTTAGCATAATTGGTGACGTCAAATGACCCACACCAATGAAAATTACGGCCGGAACCGAAAGTGAACTTTGCAAACCATATCGATTCCAAAAGCCTCACATGGCGATGCAGCACATGCATGCTGCTAACACCAGCCAAGACCTAAAAATAGTAATGCTTCCCCAATATATTATTACACTACATTGATTAACGTTAACTATAACCTACTGCCACAATTTTCAACAGCCATACATGTAAATTATTCTTAAAAAGTATTTTACTAAAATCGTTTCTTGTTGCCTATGATCATTATGGCCTCTACTATCAAATTCGTAAATGTCCTCATCCTAACTAATTTCATTGCATAATTGCACCACAATCTAGACATGATGCATTGCAATGTAAGGCAATAGAAATGCTAAGCCACACCATTAGAATCATTAGTTTCATTAGGAAATGAAAAATAAAACCTCATATTCATTAGTTATCTCATTATGGGAACCTATTATTGAGCATTATAATCAATTAGCTATACATTTTTCTTTGTCTAACACTTTCAAACATGATTTTACGGTGCTGTTACTTCACTTGTCTCAAGTGCTGTGTCATTTCATTTAACAATCTGCACTATCAGATTTCTATGTCTAAAACCGTTGAATGGGTCGTGCAATGTGGTTTGAAATATTTAGCGTCATCAGTGCCTAGGGCCTGCGCGTTAGCGCATGTAGAGCGCCTGTCTGTTGACCGTGACATGATGAGTGTATCAACATACCCTTTAGCGATTCCTAAATAGTGATTTTTAAGGAATCGCTATTTAGAAATCGCAAAATGGTATGTATGAAGAAATTCGCTATTTTTTAGCGATTCCTTAAAATTCATTAATTGCGATTAGCAAATTGCTAATCACAATTAAGGAATCATTTCCCATTCATTTCTATGGGCCAGGAGGCCCATAGGAATGAATGGGAAATTATTCTCAATTTGCGATTCGCAATTTGCTAATCGCAAATTGAGAATAATTTCAAGGGTGCAGGGGTGTCTCAAGAACACCATGCTGCACCTCTGAAAATGACATGTGTGAGCATATGGCGCACATACATGCCCTTGAGCGACACATGGCACCATTGGATTTTCAAAAAAAAGCTTTTTTAAAAGAATTCGCAACTTCCCACCAACTAGAAGTTGGTGGTAATTTGCGATTCCTTAAGGGTATTTTGGAATTTCTTTTTTCCTTGATACATTCTATTTAAGGAATCGCAAAATTTGCAATTTCTTAAATGCAATCGCAAAATAAGGAATGGCAAATTTTGCGATTCCTTATTTTGCACCCAATTTGTTTGATACATACCATTTTGCGAAAATGGGTTCGCAAACGCCGAAATTCGGTGAATTTCGGCATTTGCGAACCCATTTGGCCTTGATACATATGGCCCTTAGTCCTTTCTCAAAGGCAAAAATATATCATCTGTCTTCCAAGGAAAATAATGTTGTTGCTACATAGAAAACAAAAAGTATGGTGTCTCTCATAGAAAGAAAAGGTATGGCGTTGCTCCTTCTTTGGGGTTTCTTATTTTATAGTCTTTATGGTGCTTTACTGATGTAGTATCACTCCATTAGTCAGTACATTGCATGATTAGTTTACTTATGAAATAACTGAAAACAATTTTGTTTTTACTGCATACTTTCCCATGCGGAGCATTAGAAAGAACGGGCTTTCCGGGCCTCACAGGTTTGTCAACAGTAAGAAGTTTACATTGTATCAATCCATGACATCGGGTTATGGTTCACTTTTCCACCAGACATTGTCACAGTGACCTCTAAAACACTGAACTTTAAACATAAGATGATACATGTGCAGAACAAATAAGGCAGAAATGCCAAGGGGCTATTGTACTTGGCTTAGGGGGAAAAAACAGCTCTGAAAAGAACACTGTCAAAAGGCCTAGAATACATATGTAAGCTTTAAATGAATTAAACTCAAATGCATTAAATCAAACATATCATAAAAACAGAACAAGCATTGAAAATGCAATAGGTCTTGCCTTTGATTAAGTTAAAGCCATTTGCTTTGCTAATGGTATTGTATAGCAAAGCAAATGGCTTTAACTTAATGAATGGCGAGACCTATTGCATTTTTAATGCTTGTTTTTATTTTGCCCCTGCATGGTTTGTCTCGAGTTGCGAATCTTGACCTCAGAACAGTGCAGAGGGTCCCTTACTCTTTGAGGGCTTGTAGCCGAGGTGACAGGTTTTATTCAGTGAGTTATCTCACCCTCCCACTGCGACTTGCTTGATTCTTGAGCAACGTGTCACAGAGTCCTAAGTTTGTGGATATACCATGGCAGCGCTTCAGTACCGGCAACACTAAACGCCGCCCTAAAATTGTAAATATAAATGGCATTACCTCATTTGTTTAAGCAAGCCCGAGTCAGGACAACAAGCGATATGTGAAATTGAGCAAGATTACGCTGTATGTATGAATACTGGATGACAATGAATTTGTTCCTTCACTGCCCTGCTGCTACTAGACCTTCACCAATTGAAGCACTTTAAGTTTCTTCTCCAATTGTTCGATGTGTACTTAAAGAGAGCATTTGAAAAAATATCATGCTAGTTACTGAAACTCAGTACAAATTATGATTGCTTTCTTTACCAGTGTACCGTATGGGGAACCGTCAGAACAAACACCGAGTCAATAATAATACCTTCTAGCAACATTTTTCTGCGACCCGACCCAGGTCTCTTACCGTGGGGTCATAGGGATTCCAAAGTGCTTTTGAGCGGGGGTGCTTTTTATGTTTCAGTGCAGTGTGTGGTTCCAGCGAGAAACAAGACGCGTGGGCGACATTATGTAATGTTTAAAACAAAAAAGATTTAGCAGCCTGACGAGTCGAAGCGGTGCGAGGACGTGGCTTGGGAAGATGTGTCCCTGGGGTTGCGAAGGAGGTGTAGCTGCAGGCTGTAGCTCGCGCCTAGAAATCGGCATCCAAGGATCGCAGCTGCGGAAAGGGAGAGAGAATGTCGGCAAGATCGACTAGACGAAATAAAGAAAAAGCAAGAGACAGACAGAGAGAACAAGCGTGTGGACGTAGCTGCAAATGAAAAGAAAAGTGCTGAATGTATTCTAAAGGAAAGAGTTTAATTCTGCCTGCAAAACGCAGACAGGGTGGTAACCAGGAGGGACTAAAAAGCCTCCTGAACAATCAGTACACCCCGTTTAGCATAATTGGTGACGTCAAATGACTCACACCAATGAAAATTACGGCCGGAACCGAAAGTGAACTTTGCAAACCATATCGATTCCAAAAGCCTCACATGGCGATGCAGCACATGCGTGCTGCTAACACCAGCCAAGACCTAAAAATAGTAATGCTTCACCAATGTATTATTACACTACATTGATTAACGTTAACTATAGCCTACTGCCACAATTTTCAACAGGCATACATGTAAATTATTCTTAAAAAGTATTTTACTAAAATCGTTTCTTGTTGCCTATGATCATTATGGCCTCTACAAATTCGTAAATTTCAGCATCCTTACTAATTTCATTGCATAATTGCACCACAATCTAGTCATGATGCATTACAATGTAAGGCAATAGAAATGCTAAGCCACACCATTAGAACCATTAGTTTCATCAGGAAATGAAAAATAAAACAACATATTAATTAGTTATCTCATTATGGGAACCTATAATTAAGCATTATAATCAATTAGCTATACATTTTTCTTTGTTTAACCGCATGCGTGCGGGCGGAATTCCGCTCGTACGCTGACTTTTTCAAAAGCGCATGTTACGTGACGAGCTGGGCTCGTCATGAGCGTGCGAGGAGGCTACCTCATGACGAGCCCAGCTCGTCATCAGCGTCGAAGGGGTTAACACTTTCAAACATGCTTTTACGGTGCTGTTACTTCACTTGTCTCAAGTGCTGTGTCATTTCATTTAACAATCTGCACTATCAGGTTTCTATGTCTAAAATCGGTGAATGGGTCGTGCAATGTGGTTTGAAATATTTAGCGTCATCAGTGCCTAGGGCCTGCGCGTTAGCGCATGTAGAGCGCCTGTCTGTTGACCCTGACATGTTGAGTGTGTGCCAGGTTCACCTTTACCTTGCCAGGCAGCATGCTTTCGAAAAGAGTGGGTGGTGCTTGTCATACATATTGAGGGGCAGCCATTGTGCTAAACACAGAAACAGAGAAAATGTTGACCTTGAACTGAAATAACCAAAACATCAGTGAATTTGTCAATTGTTAAATCACCACAACATTGATGTCATTCATATTTAAACTAATTACATTTTCCAGGACTTGCATGGATCTGGGTAGACAGGTCATCATCATTGCTATGGACTGGGAAGGTTAAATAATATGATTTAAAAAAAATGTATTTATTGAGTTTAAACTCAAGGTACATAGCAAGCTACAGTCCCCCCAACAATGTCATTTGTGTCATGATATCTCAGTGTTTCATTTCTACTGACAAAGGATATAGGATGCTGCATATATGTCTTATTAGGAAATACATTCAGCAATAGCGGTGGACTAGTTTCACTTTCTACATCCCGTCCCACCTATGGCACAGAGCCTGTTATGTTATTTTATGTTAGTGCATATTTATAAAGCGCACGGCTACTCCCTGGAGTGTCCCGGCGCTAAGGGCAGAACATACGTCACCTAACATCAGAACCACTGACAACGATCAAACCGCTTATTGCTGAAAAACCAAAGTTTTAAGACTTTTCTTAAAAGTCAGAAGGTCTGAACTCTGTCTCATGGGGAGGGGAAGGCTGTTCCACAGCCGTGAGGCCACCACATGAAAAGATCTCCCACCCGTCCGAGACAATCTCACCCTAGGAGTGACAATCAGAAGTTGTGATGAGGATCTCAGGTTGCGTTTAGGAAAATAGGGCTGAAATCTGTCCCTGAGGTAGGATGCTCCAATCTTATGGAAGGCTTTAAAAACCAGGACCAGGGCTTTGAACTGAATTATTTTCCGTACTGGAAGCCAGTGTAGTGATGACAGTAGCAGGGTGGTATGGGTTCTAGAGCCTACCAAAAAGATGGCTCTAGCAGCTGCATTCTGAATCACTTGTAGCCGGCCCAAAAGATATACAGGCAGGCCGAGATACAAGGAATTCACGTAATCTAGTCTAGATATTATTAGGGCACCCTTGTCTTCCTGTAAGGGATGGACAGCAAAGGGAGAAAGTTACGCAACATTGTAAACAGCCCAAAGCATACCCCGGCTACCGAATTTATTTGCGCCTTCAGAGAGAGGGTTGAGTCCAGCTTAATTCCTAAATTTTTCACCTGAGAAACAGCTGACACAGGGGGTGACATATCCTGGGGCCACCATTCAGACCACAAGTTGGGTGGCTGGTGCCCAAAAAAGATGATCTCTGACTTCTCTGAGTTAAATTTAAGATGGTTATAACTCAGCCAAGAGAAGACTTTAGTGAGGCAGGTGTTACTCAAGTTGCCATCAAACTCTCCTCCTTTCTCGCAAGTAAACAACAGCTGAGTATCATCAGCGTAAGACACTATCTTAGCTCCAAGTTTCTCTGCAAGAGTGGCCAAGGGAGCCATATACAGGTTAAATAATGTGGGGCTCAAGATCGAACCCTGAGGCACCCCCACATTCAAAGGAGGCATCTCAGCCGAGAAAGGGGGGGTCCAGATGGTTTGGGAGCGATTACCAAGAAAGGACATAAACCAACTCAACACCGTGCCTCCAATACCGCTGTTTTTCAGTCTTTGCAGTAGTTTTGAATGAGGCACGGTGTCAAAGGCTGCCACCTCCAGTAGGGCCGTTTCAGTGCTAAAATTAGCTCTGAAGCCCGATTGACTAGGGTGTAGCAGCGCCTCAGTCTCCACATAATTTGTTAAAGCCTGGTCTAGAATATTATGAATTGTAAGTGATAATAAAGTCTGGTCTAGTAGCTTAGTGGACTAATGCATCCCCTATAGATATCTCCGTTTGACCTCATTGTCACATATTCCGATCCACTCAGCCTTTTATCCTATAGAGGTCAAAGATTTACATTCAGTTGGTTAATAATTAACACGGATTAAATGTCAATAGTGTCAAGATACCCCTAGATGAACATGCACATCATTTTAGACAGGTTTTTCAAGCCTCCATGCCCATATAAAGGCAACAGGGTTGTTTACTTATGCTTCTATATAGTCACAAAACTTGCACCATGCTGATGCAGACATGGACAAGATGTGATTTGATATTACGTGGGTAATAGTGTGTTCTCCGCTTACTAAACTAGAGTGCTACATTGTTAGGTAGAGATGCCTGTAAAGCGTCTTTGTGTAATAATAAATGTCCTTTTTCATAGACTATGTACCAGCAGTAAAGACCTGTTGACTGGAAAGGCGGCTATTAATATGCACGTGCCATCGCTGATGTGATGGAGGGGAAACATCCTTTACAACGCAACTTTTACCACGCAGTGCTATTACAACGCAGGTTTTACAACGAAAACCATTACAACGCATTGCGCTGGTGGCGCTCTAGGATAGGGAATAGATTTAATTTACTATCCAACACCTTTCGCTAGTGTCCACGGGGACTGGAGTTGGAATAGTACATTAAATTATTCACTATCCAGCACCCCAAAGTGCTATGCGTTATAATGGTATGCGTTGTAAAAGCATGCGTGGTAAAAGCATGCGTTGTAGCGTCATACATCCGTGATGGAGGGACATGTGACAGTGAATGGCAGATTCACTGTCACATCCGAGAGGCAGAGTGTTCCAATGAAGCATAAAGTCTGTTGTCCTTCAGTGTAGACCTAGTGAGGTGTTCTCTCTGTTGGCTCTGAACACTGGGTACTTCTATCAAAGAGGTATGGTAGGGAAGGCGATGGATGCCATGAGTAGCAAGCCAGTCAGTGAAGGTAGCTGCAGTCTGCTGGAGCCAATACAAAAAGACCGAGAGAAGCTCACGTGAATAAAAGGTTGCTATGGCAATAAAGTGATTCTTTTCATTTTGTTCCCATTCTTTGGAGTCTCGCTGCACCTCTTAGTCCAGGAGGATGGCACATAATACAAATATCTCATAAACAGGGTTTTAATACTGACCTGTCACAAAATGGGTCAAGACAGGGGTAGCCAACGGGGGTCCAAGAGAGCCGGATCCATGCCAAGATATCTGTTCAGCTGCTATTTACCGTGCCCACTATAGGAATGGGAGAAAGATGAAGGAAGATTACATGGAAACAATAGAGAATGGAAGAGAAAGACAAAGAGAGAGGGAGCAGAGGGGCAAGAAAGAGAGACACAGGAGAGAGAGAGGAAGAATGAGAGTGTGGGAGAAAGACAGGCGGTTGGAAAAAGATGGAGAGAAATGTGAAAGAAGGTGTGAGAGAGTGAGGAGTGCAAGAGGAGGTGAGAGATAAGAGGATGTTGTGTTTACCTTTGCTTATGTGTTCCTTTTTGCATATGTGTGTTATATGCACCGCGCCCAGCGCCCAGGTCCCAGGGATCACTGCCACCCCCTAAAAAATTCAACAAAACCGTTTTATTTAAAAACATTTTAAGTGCATCCCGGTTTCCTTAAAGGAAAATGGGCTGCATTTAAAAACAATAACTGCTTTATTTCAAAGCAGTCCGAGACACGGTGGTCTGCTGAGCCCAGCAGGCCACCATCCCTGGGAGGCCCTGTCATTCACAATGGGCTTGCAAATTGCGAGAGGCTCATTAATGTTAATGAGCATTGCAAATTTGCGACACCATTGAGATCCACGAATAGTGTTAAATACACTGTGGTACACTTTATTTTATGCCTCGCAATTTGCGTATCACAATTAGTTGCAAATTGCGAGGCGCATAATAAAATGGTCGTACATCTGGCCCTGAGAATCATAACGATTTTGAGTATTGCATCATTTTAAAACCTGATGCATACCCTGAGAAGGTGTTAGAGAGGCTATGCAAAGCATATATTATGTACCTATCGTATCTGCTGAATGGATTCCACTGATTGTTGTAGCGAGACGTAGTAATGGCAAACTGAGATTGTGCATGGACTGAAGGCATCTCAATAATAATAACCTGGTGGACTAGTTTCCACTTCCCATGAGCTCTGAGATGTTGGCCCTTGTCAAAAATGCTAAATGTTATTCGTCCCTTGACCTATCTGCAGCTTATCACCAGATTTCCTTGACTAAGGAAAGTAAACAGTTTACAGCGTTCATTACTCCCTGCGGATGTTTCCAGTACAAGAGGTTTCCTTTTGCTTTTGCCTCTGCTGCTGCTATCTTTCAAAGGCTTATGTACCAACTTTTTTGGTAAGTGTGAGAATGTGAGGTGTTTCCAGGATGATATCCTTGTATTCGATGTAGACAGACAGCAACACGATAAACTTTTGGAGGAGGTTCTGGGAATTTTGGAAGCAACGGGGTTGACTGTAGAACATTTTAAGTGCAAGTTTGCTGCAAAGTCCAACACGTATTTAGGCCATGTAGTTAGTGGCCGAAGGTTGTTTCCTCCAAGCCGTTGAACAGATGCTATTCGTAATGCACCCAGTATGAAGAATAGAGAGGAGTCAGATCGGTCCTTGGGCTTGTGGAATTTTATTCAAAATGTGTAAGGGATTTCTCAAGCATGGATTTTTGCATTAGGCAATTACTCACAAGCAGAGTGAAATTCACATACGGGGAGAAGTGGCAACAAGAGTTTGAGGATAATAAGAATGCAATTGTCCACCCTCCTGCTCTTAAAGGATTTGATCCTGAGTTATGCCATATTGTTACTGTTGGTGCCAGTAATAAGGGGCTTGGTGTTGTTTTGTCTCAGATAGGTGTTAATGGTGAAGAGAATATAATAGCATACGCTTACTGTGCCCTGGCTCCCACTGAGTAGGAGGATTTCCACTCATTTGTGTGGGGAAAACCCTGTGTAGTACTTAGTGACCACAAACGTTTGGTCAAACTTCTGACCACAGAAGGACTTTTCAATGCTTCGGCCAGGATTGCGAGAATGTAGATGCATTTGCAATACTTTATTTATAAGGTTGCATATGGTCCTGGGAAAAAAGAATGTTGTCGCTGACTTTTTGTCATGGTTGCCAGTTGATCTGCAAGATTGTGATGGTCATGACTAGAATGATGAGCAGGTTGTATTAAATCAGAGGTCTTCAGACTTATTTGCTCCAAGCCCCCCCTAAGCAAAATGTTTTGAGATCGGGCCCCCCTCCAAAACTTTATGGAAAGGATTGGGGGTGCGGAAGGGACATGGCTGCATACTGGACTTATGAGATGATTTCAGGTGTACGTTTTCCATAGCACATAAACTGCACAAATATAAGACTTATAAAACAGCAAATGCTTCAAACAAAAACAAGTAGTATTCCAAATACTGCTCCCCGTAATTGGGGTGATGTGAGCCCCTCACACTCCTGGACCCCAATGCAACTACACCTGCTGCACTACTGATAACTGCAGTCCTGAGTAGCAGGCTATTTCCTATGCATCTTTTACCTCTTCCCCACAATGACGGACCAGCACCTCAGTCCTAAGGATAGAAACAAAAATAGGCTCCCATGCCCTTTTTTTAAAGGTACACATTCATAATTGTGATGTAGTGGGCCCCTGAATCCCCTGGGCTCCAGTCCTGCTGCATCTGCTTCCAGCAGTGGCCACTTATACACCTGGCAGAAGTACCTGCTGTACAATTTTTTAAGAAGAAGTGTTATCTCAATCACGGCATCCTTTCGCAGCAGCCTAGCTTAGAATATGTAAATACTATTTTAAAATAATGACTTACATATTCACAGTGCTCTCTCCCGTAGGCTGGGACCTTATAGCACTATAAAGAGGGCCACTAGAATTTTGCGGCAGGAGAAGGCCAAATTATGCAGCATGGTTGACTACATTATGCAGCAAACAAAGGCGAATTATGATGCATAATGCTGCATATTTTGTGATAGCATTGCTACATTATTTTTTAATTTTTATACTTGTTAACACTGTCCTGGCATATGTTGCCCCTCATAAGTACTAGTTTAACCCCCACATATAGAAATAGGTAACAGAAAGGTGACCAGTCAACCTTTACAAAGGGCCTTCCACTGCGGGGGTAACGTGTTGCTGCAATTTTTTTTAACTTTTGAACCGTTTGAGCTCGAAACTATTTTTTTGTTAATATCTACAAATTAGGCAGCAATAGATGATGAATTATGTGGCAAATGCAGGATATCCATTACTATGAGCAAAAAGCCAAAACTGCACAATTTCATAATTCCAGTGGCCCTTACTATAAATACAAAGGTCACTATTCCTCTGCACCAATTAGGGTTCAATTATGTGTCGCTCAGCTTTAACACACACAGACATCTAGAGTGATGGTAGTCACTAACTGAGGTTTCATAACCTAAAAGAGTGCATTTATCACCAGTTAGTTTAACTTGCAATTATATTTCAATCAAGTTATTACTGTGTTTACATGACTGTGAAAACACAAAACTCGTACCTTTTACTTTTTTTTAGCAACCTCTTTGACCCACTGCACTCTGATCACAGTTCTCACTTCAAGGGCCTGGAGTAAATGAAGACAGCCTGGAAATGCAGCAGATATACATCACGCACTTCCAGGCCATCCTCATTTACATGTACTTGCAGAGGCGTTTCCGTGCCCCTCGTAACCCACCCATGCCCCCAAGGGGGGCGGGGCCACAGTTTGAAGACTTCTGCAAAGGACAACATTCAAATATTCTGTGTGATTTAAAAATATGTCCATGTACATTTGACCATAACACAATGATGGATTATGGAAATGTTAAAGTTTGTGCATCGCCTAAATTGTTCATTTTGTCACCACACAAGTGTACTGTGCCTTTCTTAATTAGCTCCCATTGAATTCTTTTTGAGAATTGAGCCCTTTATCTCGGATCCTCAGCAAGTAGTCTAATTTTCTGGCAGAAATAGTGATTGCGGGAGACTCAGATAAAGAATTCAAGTTAAACTTGGAAATACCTATAGAGCCTTCCAAATTTAACGAAATTTTTAAAGCAAAAGCAAAATAATGAAATGTGAAAATGAAGAAAAATAACAACCTTGTATTGTATAGCATTTGGTAAGCACATGTATGTGGCCAAATAATTAGACACTTACATGACTGTCAAAACACTTTTTTTTAGCAGCCTCTTTGACCCCTGCCCCCACAGCACTCTGATCACAGTTCTCACTTCCAGGGCTCGGAGTAAATGAACAGCCTGGAAATGCAGCAGATCAACATCGCCGCACTTCCAGCCATCCTCATTTACATGTCATTCCCGAGGCATTTGCACCCCCCTGGCAACCCATCCACTTCATTCTGACCAAGGAAAGAACGGAAAAGGTACTAGTAAAGAAAAAAAAAGAAGACCAAAGGTAACAAAAAAAGAATATTTTAGTTTGGATGAAAAATGCGTGTGTAATCCTAGCTGGCAAACAAACCCCATCAGTGACCAAGACATCGGTCGCCCTGTAATCAAGGTTTGCCAGATTGGATTTGTTTGATTTACCAGCGACAGTGCGGAGTTTGCCTGAAGATCTGTATTTGGCATCTTGATAAGACATTACCTCTCTGTCTGTTGAAAATGAAAATGAAATTTTAACAGAGCACAAGAGATTAGCGCTGCAACTGTGGAAGAAGATAATATCAGCGCTGTGTGATTAACACTATCACTATGTAAGAGAGAATAAAACTGTCGCAAGTCTGAAGAGGTTAATGTAAGAAACAATGTCTGTTAAAAACGAAATTAAAACTTTGATAAACCACTAGAAAATAGCGATGTGACCGTTGATAAGGAAAGTAGAGCCTTAGCAAAGCAGTTCGCAAAGCAGAAGTGACTGGCGCTGTGTTTGTTGAAGAGGGAAAGTGAAGCTTTGGCAAAGGAGATTTGCGCTGGAACTGTACAAAAGAGAGAAGAGGAAAAGCTTTCACAAGGCGGAATGAATTAGCGCTTATGGTCCAATATTTTTGATTGACGTTTTGGCAGTGTATGATTGTTACTATGGAAGAAGAAATCGGCACTTTGCTAGCAGTGGGACTTCGAGCATTATTTGAAATAGCTCGAGCGGAGAAGAGCGAGCCGACGTCTCACTTACTGTTCGAATTTTCAGCTCGGCAGCATCTTTCAAATCGAGCCAGCACTTGTGGAGAAGCTTGAGGCTCCCGTGGAATCCGGTCGGCAGTAGAAGGAGAATGCAAAGGTAAACGTCACAAGGAGAAGCGGAAGTGATGTAATCACGCTACGTGGTTGCCACCTTGAATCTGTGATACTAGGCAACCCGTTTTCAGCGGAGCGACGTGACATGTCGGAGCGATGTGACATGTAGAAACTCTACTTTAATTGGAACCTGGCGCGTGGTAATGAGCGCTGAAGTGAGCAATGCGTTTTTGGTGGTACAACGATCTCAAATCCCAACTCGGTGAGGCTGTAATTTTTTTTTAGACTCTGCCTGAGACGTATCGTTTTTTTGATCAGAGGAAACACCTTAAAGAGAACTAACGCGATATTTAACCAAAACTGCTCGTTTTGCAAAGTGTGTAATTTTTAGACTCTACCAGGAAATAAGTAATCTGCGACGGAGAACCAGTGATGATGAGGATCCACGCTGGGGACACTTTGATGAGCCTAATGATGATGTTTTATGTTATAACTTGTGTTTCCTGCTGCTCAGCTGGTATGTATGTCATATGGATTGTTGGATGATTGGAATGTTGCTGTGCTGTGAATGTCAGTTGAGTGAGGGCTGAGCAGCAGGACAGCTGCTCCTGATGGGGTTATCTTTATAACTTAACTAACTAACCTAAATAAAGTAACTTGACCTACTTTACATGAAGTATCCATCTTCCTTTTGAGTACAACATTTTGGCGACATATGGGAACTTTACTGAAAAGAATCAACGCGTGCAAAGGAAAAAGACTATTTGAAAACTTCATTCTGACCAAGGGAAGAAAGGAAAAGGTACTAGTAAAGAAGAAAAAAGAAGACTAAAGGTAACAAAAAAAGAATATTTTAGTTTGGATGAAAAATGCGTGAGTAATCCTGGCTGGCAAACAAACCCCATCAGTGACCAAGACATCGGTCGCCCTGTAATCAAGGTTTGCCAGATTGAATTTGTTTGATTTACCAGCGACAGTGCGGAGTTTGCCTGAAGATCTGTATTTGGCATCTTGATAAGACATTACCTCTCTGTCTGTTGAAAATGAAAATGAAATTTTAACAGAGCACAAGAGATGAGACCGTTGATAAGGAAAGTAGAGCCTTGGCAAAGCAGTTCGCAAAGCAGAAGTGACTGGCGCTGTGTTTGTTGAAGAGGGAAATAAAACTTTGAAGAGCCACTTTGAAAAGCCAGTACAGATTAGCGCTGTGACTGCTGGAAAGGAAAGTGAAGCTTTGGCAAAGGAGATTTGCGCTGGAACTGTACAAAAGAGAGAAGAGGAAAAGCTTTCACAAGGCGGAATGAACTAGCGCTTATGGTCCAATATTTTTGATTGACGTTTTGGCAGTGTATGATTGTTACTATGGAAGAAGAAATCGGCACTTTGCTAGCAGCGGAACTTCGAGCATTATTTGAAATAGCTCGAGCGGAGAAGAGCGAGCCGACGTCTCACTTACTGTTCGAATTTTCAGCTCGGCAGCATCTTTCAAATCGAGCCAGCACTTGTGGAGAAGCTTGAGGCTCCCGTGGAATCCGGTCGGCAGTAGAAGGAGAATGCAAAGGTAAACGTCACAAGGAGAAGCGGAAGTGATGTAATCACGCTACGTGGTTGCCACCTTGAATCTGTGATACTAGGCAACCCGTTTTCAGCGGAGCGACGTGACATGTCAGAGCGATGTGACATGTAGAAACTCTACTTTAATTGGAACCTGGCGCGTGGTAATGAGCGCTGAAGTGAGCAATGCGTTTTTGGTGGTACAACGATCTCAAATCCCAACTCGGTGAGGCTGTAATTTTTTTTTAGACTCTGCCTGAGACGTATCGTTTTTTTGATCAGAGGAAACACCTTAAAGAGAACTAACGCGATATTTAACCAAAACAGCTCGTTTTGCAAAGTGTGTAATTTTTAGACTCTACCAGGAAATAAGTAATCTGCGACGGAGAACCAGTGATGATGAGGATCCACGCTGGGGACACTTTGATGAGCCTAATGATGATGTTTTTGACCAACTACAGTGTATTTTGCTTGCAGTGTTTAGGATGTTTGTATGAGAATTTGTTTAGTGTAATGCTAATCAAGCACGAGGATGGGTTTCTCATTACTGCTGTGTGAGGTGTTGTCAAAGTGTTAAACTATTCATTTGTTCTCTGGTGCGCGTATTATTTAGTGTTTGTAGTGGCTACGTAGTTTGTGGTCACTTTGTCATTAGAGAGATATGCTGTACTTAGTTACTCATTGGTTATAATGTTTGGTATCAGTGAGTGAATCACCATGAGTTGTTACACAATTGGTGTTGTGTGTGAGTGTCTCTAGTTTTTCGGCAACTCATTACTCATGTGTGTGGGGGCTATGTGGTATGATATGATATGGTCACCCCTTGATTGTGTGGTTTTGGTGTTCAAGTTATTTAGCAAGAGTTGTTACACGGCTTATGTTGTGTGTGGGTGTGTCTTGACTCATTAACTCATGTTTGTTGTGGCTATGTTGTATATGGTCACTTGGTTATTTGAGGGCTATGCAGTATATGGTCACTCATTGGTTATTTGTGGGCCATACTGAATATGGTCACTCTTTGGTTTTTTTGAGGGCTGTGCTGTATATGGTCACTCATTGGTAATTTGAGGGCTATGCTGTATATGGTCACTCATTGGTCATTGTGTTTTGATAAAAGAGTTGTTACACAAAGTTGGTGTTGTGTGTGATTGTAGGTTCGTTATGTGCACCTGGTTTCCCGGCTACCTATGTGTTTGCTGTGTGCACGTGTTGTGCGGAGGTGTGCTTGTTGCGAGTGTATGTTTTCCCGCGGTATGGTTGGGTCACACGAGTTCTGTCACTTAGAGTGTGCGCGTTGTTTCCTGGTATTTTTACATTAAGTTTGTTCCTGTGTGTCTCGCTTCTTATACTGGTCTGGCCAACTTGTATAATTAGTGGCATAAGGATGTAGGATGAAGATAGTTATTAATGTCAGGAAGTAATGCGGTGCGGGATGTGTTAAATTTATCGTATGCGTTGTTAATTTGTACTTTAGTGCATTGTGTTTACATTACTGACTATCTGTACTAGAGTGCATCTCATTGACAACCATTTTATTGCTTATTTGCAATTGTACCCATAACGAAGAGAGATATGTTATAACTTGTGTTTCCTGCTGCTCAGCTGGTATGTATGTCATATGGATTGTTGGATGATTGGAATGTTGCTGTGCTGTGAATGTCAGTTGAGTGAGGGCTGAGCAGCAGGACAGCTGCTCCTGATGGGGTTATCTTTATAACTTAACTAACTAACCTAAATAAAGTAACTTGACCTACTTTACATGAAGTATCCATCTTCCTTTTGAGTACAACATATAGCATTTGGTAAGCACATGTATGTGGCCAAATAATTAGACACTTACATGACTGTCAAAACACTTTTTTTTAGCAGCCTCTTTGACCCCTGCCCCCACAGCACTCTGATCACAGTTCTCACTTCCAGGGCTCGGAGTAAATGAACAGCCTGGAAATGCAGCAGATCAACATCGCCGCACTTCCAGCCATCCTCATTTACATGTCATTCCCGAGGCATTTGCACCCCCCTGGCAACCCATCCACGCCCCCCCCCAGGGGGGCGCGCCCCACAGTTTGAAGGCGTCTGCTAAAGGGTTGCATAATGAGAAAGAATGGGAAAGGCTTTGAATCTCGGACAAAGAGTTACAAAATCTGTTGAATGTGGTTGGCCAAAGAAATCAGTTGTCCTGGAAGTTTTGAAATCGTTTTGGAAAATTTGACATGAACTTTCTGTTGTCAAAGGTTCCATCCATTAGGGTGATAGGTTGGTATCTCCCACTTCTTTGTGATTGGACATCATAAGACTATGTAACAATGAACATTGTGGAATCATTAAAAACAAACAGAGGGTAAAACAATGGTATTGGTGGCCAGGCATGGATGAGTTTATCGAAAGGATTGTGCGGGATTCTGTGGGGTGTGCTAATGCTGATAAGTCATTAGTCACCTTAAGGCCTAACAAGTGTGATTAAATTGTGCCCACCAAGCCATGGCATACCGTGGCTGTAGATATTATGGGACCCAATGGAGCTCAGGCGAAGTATATTATTGCTCTCATTGATGTGTTCTCAAGGAGGCTTGCTTTAAAAATTGTGAACAAGATTACTAAAAGTGAAGTCTTAAAATTTCTTTACAGGGTTTTCATCGAGGAAGGGCTATCAGCACAAATAGTGTATGTCTCCAAGGAGAATTTTGACAGAGTGGGGATCCAACACAGGACGACTCTATATAATCCGAGTGATAATGGCATGATTGAGAGATTCAACAGAGTACTGAAGAATGTGATACAAATGGCTGTCAGGAACTGCAGCGATTGGGAAGTTCAGCTTTCAGTACTTTGTGGATGTACAGAACTACACCTCATGATGCCTTAGTAGTGTCCCCATTTGAAGTCATGAGAGGGCGTGGTGCAAGAACCCATTGTATTCCTGAGTGGCTGTTAGAAGCTGCTGTCAGTACTGTGCCCGTGGATGTTGTGGGGGCCAGAATTGTGAAGAAGCACAAGAAACATAAGGAGACATTTGATCGTAAACGTGGCTCAAAGTGTGTTACTAATAATGTGGTTTGCTGGGTTACGATTAAAAATACCTTGAAAAGTAAGGAAAAGTGAGTGCAAATTCTCGGAACCCATGAAAGTCACAAACGTTTTGAGAAATGGTGTTCAATTGAGTGATGGTAACATCTGGAATTTGAGGCGTGTCACTATTTTTCACAATAGATTGAGTTCCGTGAAAAATTGTAATAGCGGTTGCAATAATGTGTCTCAGAATGCTCAATCGGATTGGGATGTGTGTGCAGATAATACTTGTGCTCATTCTGGTTCAATTGGTCGTTCCATCATTAACAATAAAGAGGATCTGATGGGACACAGGAGTGAAGGAGTCGAGGGTGCTGTTCTTGGTGACCGCAGTGATGCAGTGGTGGAGTTAGGTACAGAGGTTGTTGTGCTGGTGTGGTTGGTGAAAATGGCAAGCACACAGAGAGGCTAGACAAGCGTGTATGCACCCAACCAAAATGGATGTTGGATTTCATCTGTGATTGTGATGATGTATGTAAAGAATTTTCATTCTATATTTTTTGTTGTTGTTTTCCTTCTTTTGTATTTTGTTTTATTCTAAGGGGGAAGATGTGTCCTGCTTACCTTTGCGTATGTGTTCTATTTTTGCATAGGTGTGTTCTATGCTCCGTGCCCAGCTCCTACCCTATGTCAGGGATTCGATTCTAGATCCCTGGAGTGGACATTAGGAGTTGGACGAAGGATGAAGGGTTTCTTCTTCTTGCTGTATCAGTGTTTCTTTTCCAGAATAAAGAACTTGTTTACTTTACCCTTGTCTGGCTCGACTTTAAAGAGATTCGAAGAGAAAATAGTCAGAGGGTCGGACAGAGAGAGTGAGAGAGAGCGATAGAGAGAAATACATAGTTGTGAATGCAGTTTTGCCCTGATTTTTTGAGTCTGGAAAGTAAAAATGTATTGTACCACAGCAAAATGGGATTACTAGGCATATATATCCCACTCCTTGCATGATAAGTCAATTGACCTGTGTTATAGACTTTGTAAAAAAAAATATGAAAAACGTGCTACCCTTTGTTAGAAAAAAATGTGTAAACTGATCCTAAATTATTTTTACTACATATGTAATAAAAAAGGAACAAACTGATTTTATCTCTAAAATATTCCTATTTTTCGTATTTAAAAAGTGGGCAAAAGATATTTTCTCTACTTATTATTTTAGCGTGAAAATAACTTTGGATCATCTGCATCAATCTAATTCCAAATCGAAACAGATCGGATGTGCATACCGGTGCTCAGCTTTCATTAGCACTCACGCAATTCCTATTTACATGGAAAACATTACAATTAGATTGGTGCATAACAAGACTGAAAATTGTGTTGCAGTCCATGCACCATTATTGGACCCCTCTCCAACAGAATCCTCCAATAACCGTAGGAGGCTTTATTTAATTCTTCTAGATTTCAAGACCTATGATTTGTGGATCCATTCCAGAATGTACTGATTGTCATTTGCTGCATAAGTACTACCCAATTGATGTTCTCAATTCCACATCCTGATGTTGTCCCTGTTCAAATAACCTCCAAGGGTCGATACATTGACACTATAGTAGTTTATTGTACTGTTTATGAAATTGAGGAGCCTGCAACTCTAAGTTAGAGTTTAGATCCACCAACTTTGTATCCTCCACAATCACTATTTATGTATATATTGTATAGCCCTAGCACACTTCTTACGCACTTACTTCACTTTCACTGCACTGTTGTGTCGTTTGGGAATACCTCTTCCATTTCAAATGTATATGCTAACAGAGTTAGATGATTTCGTCTTCATAAGATTCCAAATGGGAAGAAATGAGATATAATATATTGTTTCTATTGTTGGTTATTCACTAGGTCTCTGTGGAAGTTGAGGTTACATTTACCAGTTCAGGGACCATTGTTTCCTATAATTCATTCAAATGAGAACATATTTATTGTAGTTGTAAAACCCTGTAATGATGTACAGTATTGTGTAGATATAATTGTTAAAACAATCTGAGTTTGAAACCTAAATACTTCCAACCTTATAAAAATGAATGAAATTCTCAGTATTTCAAAATGTATTGCAAAACTCAGTGCCAATACGAGATATAGAAATAAATTGCATATGACTTTTGGTCTTGAGCCATAGATTACATATTTAAAGGTCATCAGTTTGAGACAGACACTGCCCACCACATCTGATCCATTTTAGATGGTAATGTCATCCTGACATAACAAATTTCCCTCTTTGCAATCTCCATTATCTCATTACATCTGGGGCAGAGGGCGCACTTTGCCTTCCATCATGTAGCAATAAGTGTGTAATGGTCTCCTAAATTACTGGGAAGCTTTTTTTCCCACTACCTTTCACCAGTCAACAGAGGAGTACAAAAATGCTAAATGATAAAGATGTAAAAATACAATGCTTTGTGTGTTGTGCTTGTACTTGAATCAGAATGTGCAATTGTTTAATTGTAGAAATCAGCAAGAAGGCACTCATGTTTGAGCACAAAACAAGTTAATTTTAATCTAACACTTAAGACAACCTGGTATAGTTCTCACAGACACAGTCATCAAATGACAACAAATGTGGTGTCAATAGAAGCATTATTTTAAAACAGTGCAGTGCTCAGTGTTGTGCTGAGTGTGTCAAAAGAGTAAATAAAGGTAAAAAAGAAGCCATTATTCACATTAGCAGCAACCGCGGATGCATACATTAATGTAAAATGATGGTTAATGTTTCACCATCTGGGTCAGTTTTTAATCAGGATCATCATCAGGTATAGTTCGCAGAGAAGCAATTCTCAAATGACAACACAATAGAATAGTTATAGCTGGAAAACAGATTTCCCTCAGAAACTGAAGGCAGTGTTGAAACTAAAACCAACCATACCATCATCATTTTTTTTGCATATGCAGGGGAGATTTGTGCACCTCCAGCAAGTTCTAATTATCCCCAGGAAGCACCTATTAAAGTTTTTTACACTAAACTCAATTCGTAGCAATATTTTCAAGTTGCTTCCACTATTCAAATGTGCTTTTTAGGTTTTGCCTCGGCAATGCATACGAAGTACGCATGCGCTAGCAAAATCTTATGTTTTGCAGTGGGGAACAGGGACTCGCCCCCTCCTCCCATTGGCTAGCTCCATAAATGGAGGCTAGCCATTGGGAGACGGCTCTGTCTGTCAATCCCGGACCAGATTCGGGGGCGTTCCCGAGAATTTTTCCATTTTGGTGACGTCAGCCGAAAGCCTGTTCTCGGGAACGCCCCCGAATCTGGTCCGGCATTGGAAACAGGCCGGGAGGTCGTGGTTTCCGCTTCTCGTGCTGTCTTGACCCTGCCCCAGTATAATTTGAAAACCAAGCCGTGTTGCTAAAACGGAACGAAAGTAAGTTGAAAGAGTCTGTCATCGGGTCTGATAAGGAAGTAAGGGTTTGATTATGTGTGCAGAACCCACATAGTAATGACGTTATCCGTTATGCCCCCATGTAGACAACCGAGCCATGCGGGGCTGAGTGGCGTGCTCAGATTAGCATCACAGCCTGGCTGGCTCTTGCCTCTACCTTTCATCTTCAGGAGTTCAAACAAAAGACCACGGAAAATAAAGATCTAGAAAAGAGTGATGGAGCCCGTAAGCAGTAGAGGGGAAGAGCAGTGGGCGCGGAACCCACTCTTTTTTCGCCGCGGCTGGGTCTTCTGCTGGGAAATAATGTCTTCTGTCCATTTCAGCAGGTCGCCAGTTAGACACACACGCGCCCATCCAGTCTGTGGTAGGTGCCACTAGGCAGCCCCTTTACACGGAATTAAAAAATCACGACGTTCATATATCAAAGACGGACACTCGGAGACATTTCGTTGAACATTATGTTTTTTAATATTGTGATCTTGCTAGTTTCTTATTTTCTCCAGGATATAAAAATCTCCCGATGCGACCCAGGTGGGACTTGAACCCACAATCCCCAGCTCCGGAGGCTGATGCCTTATCCATTAGGGCACTGGGCCAGCTGAAACGAGCGCTCGATACAGGAAGTCTCATGGCTACTCAGCGCGCGCCCACTCGCACTGATCGGAAGCTGAGGAGGATCAGATGGAACCGAGGGCTCCCCGCAGGTGACCCCAGAGAGAAGAGGGGGAACAGCCTAACCCGACGCATAGGCTTCGGACTCAGAGGGGCCATGACGGCCGCCGAACACGCCACCCGTTCGCCTCCCGTACCTAACGTGGTCTGGAGGACTAGTGGACACGCTTCATTCAGAGGTACCCTCCTATCCCACGCACACTCGAGAGGAGGAGAGCAATCAAAGTTACTCTGATCTACTGACTAGTTATGCAATTTTCACTTTCTAATTCACTGTTCTGACGGAAATGGAGAACTACAGATCCCAGGGTGCTCTTCGGCAAGTATTAGCTATACCTGGAGCGAATCCGCACGGCGCATGCGTCCAACGGAGTAAAAATCACGCTTCACGAATGGAATACGAGTTGACGCGCACAAGCTCGTGGCTAGGGTTCTCAGTAAGCATAACAGTGCATTCTGGAAGTTGTTCCAAGTACCGGTGAGTAGCAAAATACCATCGAAACGGCGGGATTCCAATCAGAACTGGTAACTTGAGTTCTTTCTGCCGTGAAGAAAGGCTCTATTCCCACGCAATGGGGCGCTTTGTACCGAAGCACAAAGCAGCCCCTTCTCCGGTAACCCATCTCAAGCCAAGAGTAAATGTATGCAAACGCTGACATTTCCGAGTCAATTCGGGAAAGGACTGCGCAGATAATTCATACCTACCTGCGCATAAAACCACATTCAACCCAAAAGAAAAAAACAAAATGAACGAACTGCTCTGAGCCAAGCAACCATCGCATACCATGGTGCTTCGAAACGGGGCTGTCGCGCGGAGCCGCAAGTTTAGCAGTGCTCTGTATACTGCACTGTTTTAACCTTTGAGTAAGGTGTGCTAAACGCCCCACCAACCGGCAAAAAAAATCCTAATTCAAACAATCATTCATTCATGCATTCGTGCATCCATAATTCTACATCCCTGTGTTACATTCGCGTTTGTTACTTCAACCTAAGTGCTAAAGGAGAAGGCGAATTCAAGCGGTCGCCCCCGGACAACTGCATTCTCAGGGGTCTTTTTGTTCGGCTTTTGACTGCCCTGCATATAAAGACATGCGGGGCTGTCAAAACACGCGGGCCAGGCTGTGGGTGAGACGGGATATGACGTGCTTGACATCTGTCCAAGCACAGCGCACGTATTATTCAGGTCACTGGCTTCAGGTGCTGAAACCTTTAGACCTCTTCTGTAACATTTCGAATGTTATTACTGCGGTAGGAAACAAAACACAGAGAAAAACACATCACTCGTTATGGCTGCATCAATAGCTAATGTAGAATGAATGATCATTGTAGTACTGTCCTAGCCATCCATAACTAGACTGACTACCTATTGTATGCAAGAGCAGTGGTTCTACACCTAGGGTCCGTGAGGCCTATTCACGTGGGTCACAACGGTTTAACAAAATTAAATATGAAAATTAACACATTATAAACTATCTGTAAATAAAGAAGTAAAACTGAAAATGTGAAAACTTTATATATTGGATTGTGAATTAGACATAATATTTGAATATTTGAGCATTTGTTTGATGTATACCTTTATGTATTGTTTTGAGGTTCAAATCATAGAAATTGCGTAGGCCGGGGGTCCTTGGCTTCTAATGAGGACTCAGTGCCAATTGGGTGGGGGAGGGGGGTCCCCAGGTTCCAGTAATGTACAGTGCTGTTCTGGGTTTTTCTGGAGGTATTGTAGCAAATGCACCTTTTCACAGCAGTCTTTCCCGATTTTTTGCCTGTTATGGTCCTCAGCCTTTGCAGATATTAAGACTGTGCACTGACAGTGTAGTTCAGTGAAACAGTGCATGTGATACATATCTAAACTTGTACTTTTTATTGGGCTCCACCCAACTGGATTGTTGAACTTTGGATTAAGGCCATGTTAGGTTGGCAGAGAAAATGCACTAATGCTGTGGAAGTCAAATGTCATATATGGGCTGGAGTGTGTATCTACACCACCCGGAATGAGCGTCAGTGCCAAAAGTTCCACTCAGACACCCCGGACTGGTGCCGTTAACGGTCAGCACGATGAATGCTAGTTTTGATTCTATCCCGTGCCTCTTTAATCCACTACCAGACGCCCTGCCACTTTATCTCTTGCAGATTCCTGCTCTCTCCCTTTGTGAGGGTGTTTCCATATGTCTCTTTTTTCCTCTTTCCAGTGGGTTTGTTTTACCCTCTCTTGCTCGTGGTCAATGTCTGATGAGGAAAAATAAGTGTCAGTCACCAAAAAAGAATATCAGTGGGCTCCACCAGCAGCCACAAACTCAAATTAAGTACTGCCATCCACATATTCAACCAACGTGTGAGTCGAGAAAGCACTACTGTGCTATGGCTGGACTGCAGATTAAAAGCCCAGCAGGGTCACATGGCAAGAAACTGTACTTTGCCATGTAGGAAAAGCTGCTTTGTATAATACCCAAGTCCCCCCTAGAAGCCCAACAGCACCCATTGGCATTCATTCTCACCAAGAGGCACGTAGGGATTGAGCGACGCTACGTTTAGATGTTGGTAGGAGAGGTTTGCTGCAACATCTGTCTAATGAGGGTGGCTAAGTATACTCCACCGTGTACTGCAGTGGGAAGACTGATCAACAACAGGGTGTGAACATGGCCCTTTACCATGTACAGTTACGAGAAGGAGCCGCGTTAACCCGCTGAGCTACCTCAGTAACATTGGAAGCCGTGATCTGCTAGTTACACAGACTCTGTCCCAGCCCTGCGATATTTTCAGCGCTTCTGCGTTTCTGCCCCCCCTCCCCTTGTCACCCCCCCCTCCCTGGCTAATCACCCCTCCCCTGCCCCTACTCCTTCACTACTGCCGCCTTGATGCAGGATGCGCCCTCCCCCGCACATCTCCTGCCGAGGGGGGGCCCGCACACTGCCCCGCACTGCCTGGCTCCTGCAGCACTCTCAGCCACGAGAGGACCCCGCATCCGGCTAGATCCCTCCAGCGCCATCCAACCCCCACAAGGCACTACACCCCCAGCACTCCGTGCATCGTCGACACATCCTGGAGCCTCCAGTGACCCCCTCTTGCCCTGCACATCTCCCCCCCCCCTGCAGCCCACCCCAGACCCGCAGCCCTCTGCCCTCACCTCACACTCTGGAGCCGCCACTCTTCTCCTGACAAAAATTCCCCGGACAGAAAGATGCCAGAGACACACGGACATAGAATTAAATAAATAAATACACACAGACACATCGGTGAGAAAGGTTGCTTTTATTTAAAGTTACAATTCGTGTCTCCCTGTTGCCTGCTTGTGCCTCCGTTTTCGTGTCTCCCTGTTGCCTGCTTGTGCCTCCGTTTTCGTGCCGTGACTCTGTTGCCTGCTTGTGCCCCTGTTGCCTGCTTGTGCCTCCGTTTTCGTGCCTGTGAGACTGAGTGCAGGCTGTGAGTGCAGGCTGTGAGTGCAGGCTGTGAGTGCAGGCTGACGGACTGTGCGTACCTGTGTATGTGTGCAGCTATGTGTACAAGAGCTAAGTGATGCTGTGTATGTGTGTGTGATGCTATATGTGTATTATGCTATGTGTATGTGTGGGTCTGTAGCTGTGTATGTGTGCAGATGTGTCCAGGAGCTGAGTGATGCTGTCTGTGTGTAATGCTATGTATGTGTGATGCTATGTATGTATAATACTGTGTGTGTGTGTGTAACTGTGCATGTCTGTAGCTGTGTGTGTATGTAGCTGTGTATACAAAGCCTGTCAATGTGTGTAGAGGAGGAGCTCTGTGTGTGTGTGTGTATAGCTCTGTGTACATATACCTATGTGTGTATAAGTGCAAATGCAATAGGTCTCACATTTCGTAACCATAAAGCTATTTACTAGTAAACGACAAAGCCATTTGTTTATCTGTTTTACAAAAAAAAAACATAGGTGAAAATTTTGACATTTACAATGCCAATGGCTCTAATTTTGTCAAAGGCAAAACCATTGCATTGTAAATGCTTGTTAATATCAGGATTTCATGATTTGTCTGGAGCAGTAGATTCTTTTTACAGCTATTTTATAAAACCTATGGGGTTGTTATGATGGGCGATAGTGACTTTTGCCCAATACCGACTTGGTCATGGGACCGACAGACACCTGGTCGGTGGTCCCGACCGCCTCATTACGATGCCACTAAACACTGTTCAATCACATTCCTACATTTCACTATTGGAGCATGCATTACAGCCATAAACCGTCTGTAATGTATGCTCACATTGTGAAATGGAAGTTGCGGTACATTCTTGCACCATGTGGCAGACACCTCAAGGTGCCTACCACAAGGTGCGGGTATCAACAAGAGGCACATAGGTGCCCCCTCGGCCTCCAACCAGAGGCCGTGCACCAAAGGGGGCCCTGCTGTGGCATGATTTCCATGTCGGACAGACCGGCATGGAAAACCGTGTTGGAACCGGTAATCGTAAACTCAAGGGGGGAAACACCCTCCCTTTAGATTACTTGCCCGCTTCTGACTGGTGGATGGGCTTGTAGAGCCCGTCGGAAGCCGCTGGAATGACCAGCAGGTTTACTTTACAACCTCCCACAACATAATGAGGCTGTCCAAAAGTAAACCGACTCATTACGATGCGGCCCTAAATGCTTTATGGGCCGTGTCATAATCGGCCCCTTAATGTAAAAAAACAGCAGCCAATTACATAGAATACTAACGTGCTTTGTTTACGTTTCACAATGGCATACTGAGAAAAAAACTGGGGCTGACTAAATGTTTTATTTTTCAACGAGATTGTCATTAATAGAACAATGTAGACACATTTACTTATGAGAGGTAAAGTAGTTTAAGTAATCAGTTCACTCTTATGAATATATAGTAAAACACAGTTAACTGAAACAGTTTTCCTATAAAATATGTAGAGAACAATAGCTGTTGTTTGGATATGTGAAAGATGTGCAAACCATGCTGAAGGAAACTTATACACACAAACACATACACACTGCTAAATATTTAAAAACAGCTGCGGCCCGTGCAGGTAAGAACAGTATTGCAGTGGGGCTGGGTGGGGGGGATTTTGACATACGACTACGAGGAAAATTGTAATAAATAAATAATTTTCCCTCACTGTCATATGTCGAAATCCCCCCCACCGCTCTTACCTGTATGGGCTGTGCCTGTTTAAAAACTTAAACATTCCCAACCTCCTCACTTCCAACTCCCCCAGAATCCTACTGAGGTGAGTTTTCTTCCCAGGATCACATAATTTGCTCCACAACAGATAACATCATGACTATTCCCACACAAATAGAGAAAATCGCTGCAAATTTTCCTTCATTCCATAATGTGAATGGAGAGTACCCGTGCAGCTAATACCCATGTCACACAGTCAATCTGCAATGTTGATGTCTCCAAAAAGCAGTAGAGCCATGATGCCACATGCTAAAATGCTTTGCTATCATCTCAACAATTGGAATGCCAATTGGGATTGCATACCATTGACATGATGTATGGTTACAAAAGCACTAAAATCAAGTAGATTACAGGTGCGTATGAGTTCATTCTTTTAAACTCAGAAACACATATGTAAAAAGGTTCATCATCTTGTGAGTGTTCTGCACAAAGAGCTTTTCCGCACTCTCTTGTTAATGGCCATGGACTTCTCTACTTACAATGCGCTGGATATAAACAATATGCTGATACGGAGATGTGTCCTTCCTGCATCTACAGTGACCTTGATTGCTTTTATATCTAGATACTTCCTTTCAAGACTTTTAAAATAGATTTCAACTAGTACATTCTCAACTTTGTCACAAGATTCAATGGTGCTTTTTTTTTTAAAACGACCCGAAGGTTATTTTGGCAAAAGCCTCCTTATATAGATTCGAACTTGTAAAATATATAATTTGAGCCTTTTCACAATGAAGCATTTCTATGGGATTTCATTAGAGTCTGCTATACCATTTCACCTTTTAGTGGCTTTTTTTCTTGAACAAAGTTTGATATCTGACCCGGTGTTCCCATGTTAAGTGACAATTTTTCCGATTACATACAAATCAAGGCAAAACACAGAGGAGTTCTTGCCTGATGATAAAATGACTAAATAAAGATAGGTTGAACTTGTATTCCATACCATAACCTACCGCGTTCCATGGCATCCAGCCATGTTGGTGTTCTGATTGTTTTAGCCCACGCTACGACTGATCTGTTTTAGTCTATGGAAGTTCTTCTTAATTATCCTCTTCTTTTTGGATTCCTTCTGATTTAATTAAATTTAATTGATAGAATTTCCAAGATACTTTCATTAAGTATCCCTACTGATCAACTTTAAATTTCTCTCATTCTAAAAGTCCTGGCCAGTTGAATATTGTTTCATTGAGAACAATACCTGTTGACAACTCTGTTTGATCCCAGACCTAGAGGGTGGGAACGTCAATCATCATTTTGCATTCATGTATTTAAGTGCTATAGTTGGCTATATGAAAAGTGAGTTCCTAAATTTATCTTTCTGTACTCTTTTGACAGTACCCACCAATACAATGACCGCTGTACCATTTTTCTCTTTTTAGCGATTGCCACCTTATTTGTTGTCATTTGACAATTGTGTCTTTGAAAATTATGCCAGATGGTATGAATTGTAAAATAAAAAGAAACTTGTTTTTTCTCAAAATACAATTGTCACCTTGCTGAATTGTTTGTTTAAGTAGTTTGCACTTTCTAATGCAGACACTAAGGGCCCGATTACGACTTCTGACTCAGCGGGAGCAGACAGTACGGCACCGTTTGTAGCATTCCCACAGCAGTGCCTCTAAAAATGGGCACCGAAATGGGAACTCCAAAAACAGTTCCTGCACAGCATGTAGGAAAGACCTTCATGACACCGCTGACGGTCCGGAAACTAGTAATATAGATAGTGGTGCCACATCTGTACTACCTGCATATTACATAGGCCTTGACCGCTCTGCCACCGCCAGGGAATGGCGGTTCCCAAGCGCTGTGGTGGTGTAATGGTAGTCTGACCACTGAAGTCGTAATTATGAGGTACAACCGCTGGTGCAGCCTTGGCTGGACCACCACCACCACGAGTCTGCAAGTCCTCAGACTCCCAGACTCGTAATCAGGCCCATAGTGTCTGACACCATTTTATAAAAGATAAAATATTAGTTCACAAACACATCTATAGGAGAGCACTGTGTTTTAAACATCATTAACATGTACCACTTTTTGTGTTCCCTGTTGCCAGCTGAAAGAGAAGCTCCTGAGTAGTTTTTGTTAGTGTGTGTTTTCAAAAAGGAGGGAGAGCGTGATCCAAGTGGATCGGTTGGGGCGTGATTACCACTCAAAAGGAGTGGAAGGTCCAGCCTCAGTCTGTGCCCTCGGTCGTCATTTTATTCAAGAAAGTTGGACAAGGCTGTTCCTCGGGTGGAAAGGAGGAAGGGGAGTGGGGTGCACTGGTCAAGGGAGAAAGTGGTGGTTAAAGGGTGATAACCTCCCACTGGGTATCCATTGTGTTGGATATGTTTGCCTCACACACCCTTGCAGGTGTCATGCTTCATCATAGGCGTTGCTCCTCGTCGGGTAGGCGGTGAAATTCCCAACGGGCTCACCTCAAAGAGGGGCTCTTTGGCGGAGATCTTTTGAATCCAACTGCCTATTGGTGAAGTGTGTGTATGGGGCCAGAGGGATTGTAGACTTCATTGTGAGTTTACTGACATCTCCTGCTATTGTGTTCCCTGAAACTTAGTCAAGAGGTGAATGTTGAGTGTAAGGTCAATACTCCAATACTCTAGAAGCCCTTGTCCTAGACCTTGTACCTTGGATATGTGGTCTCTTGTGGCAATGCAGTCATTTAACGTCTGTAAACACAGGATGTTCACTTGGTGCATCCCTTCATCGAGCCACTTATCATTAGGCCCACTAACACATCCATAACCTGTGGGGAGGTCACCTGGGGTCAAATAGGCCATTGTCACGTTTTCTTAAAACCTGATTTTCCAAACTGGAGACCCTGGCTACCTTGTGGCCCATCTCAAACCTACCAAGTATTACAAAAGCTTCCTAACCAGTGAGCACAGCACAACTCTCCTGCTGCCTAGAAAGAGAAACTACATATTTAGAATTAATATTAGAGTGAGAATTCACAAATAACTTTCTTCAAAGATGCATATCCCCTTTTAAACTCGAACTTTTTTCTTCTTCAAAGATGCATATCCCCTTTTAAACTCGACCCTTCCCTAACAGAGCCAGGTCAGGTGGCCCTGTGACTCTCAGCACTGCTCTTCTTCCTTGAGAGTAAGGCCAGCTATTGCTAGGTAGACAGGCATGTTTCATAAGTCAGGCAGCTCCATCTGGCTTATTTCATGGCCCTTTGTATCAGTGACAGAAGCAGTATATCCAGAGTGCAGCAGAGTGCCCAAGCCTTGCCGTGGCACAGATACTGCAACTAACCAGGCCTAACCGTAAGCATATCTTGGAAAGGAAAGTTGTTAGACTGGCTACATCATAGGCTTGCAAAGGACACAATATAGAGACAGCAATTATAACCTCTAGTTACCACTTCCTAGTGCAGAGTGATGGCTCCCGCCATCAAGGACCATACTTTGGATCCTTTAAGGTCCCTTTAGCAGGAGCTCAGAGATATAATTGTACAGGAGCTAGGCAGAGTGGGTGCTAGGCATGGGTAAAGAGTAAAGGGAATATCTGGGGCAGTGCAGTTTTCAGGGGGCACTGTATTAACTGGTTTGCACACATCATCATTGTTGTACATATGCATAAGCAATACAGTCCAGTCGAGCACACAGGGCGCTGCTCCTCAAATCTGTACACGGAACACGATAGACATCTGCGTAGAGGTTTTTTTATTAAGTCAAACGCTATTTTAAAAACTCTGTAAAAATCCTGACTCCTCATGAAAAAACAAAATTGAAGGGGAGTTCAGGTTAAAGGGGTGTGGTAGCTACAACACAAAACCTTAAATGGTACCATTTTTACTTTTAAGAATAATTACACAGTTATGTGATTGATAGGTCAGTCTTTATTAAGACGAGACAAATGGTCAACTGACCCCTGGCAGGAGAAACCGTTATCTGCCCCTAGCGTTCTGGAAACACTGTAGCTCCAAAATGCATGAGCCAGTCAGCAACAGATACATAAGAATGCCAGGATACATTAAGTAAGTGCACAATACATAACATTAACAAGTTAAGAAACTGCAGTAACCATGCTTTGAATCCTCGCCCTACTCTTTTAACCTTAACTCACACTCAACTATTTACTCTTTCAAACCTCAAGCACGTATTGACGCATATAGTGCCATATTACATAATGTAGGATACCACACAAAACATAACCTAACATTACAGGTCTATTTGTAAAGCGCACTATTACCCAAAGGTGTCCTGGCACTAAATAACAGTTGTTTATTGTTATTCAATGGTACTTATTTTATCGACGTCAAATGGATGCAAGGCTGAGTGGACCCGCCGGGATTTGAACCTGGTTGCCAGTCAAGAAGAGTACCTAGTTCAAGGCATTGTGTCTTGTTCACAAGGTACTATACGGAGCAGGACCGGCCTATCTAAAAGAGCGGCTGTACTGGTATACTCCAAATAGACCATTACGTTCATCTGACGCCAACTGGTTTATGTGGCGTTTCTAAAAATAGCCACATGGGGTGGAACAAGCTTTGTAGTTGAATTTGAATTTGAATTTGAATTTGAAATGGAAATAGGCAGGCAGTCTCTGGGTTCACTGTGACATTGACTCCTTTAGTATTTCATGCGTTTTTACAGGCTCATTATGTTATGTGCTACTGTGGAAGTATTAATGACAAACTGTGGCACGGGCACATAGTCATAGGCTTCATCCTTCTGTTGTGCTTTGTGGACGGATGCTGCCAAAAAACACTATGGAGCTGATTCACAAAGGCATTTTGGAGAACGTCTAGTAGTACTTCTGGAGTATTCTTTTGTGTACACTTAAATGTGATTGTGAATTAGTCTCAACACATCTAAAATAAACATAAAAAGAGGATTTTCAGGGAATATTTATATAAATTTGACACAATTAGAAAGGACTGTGCCCTGCTTGCACTTTCACTGTTAGAGAGTTGGACTCTGCAGTAGGTGTATTTTTGGCTCAATTTATTCGTGCAGTGGCAGGCAGTCGGCAAAGTGCTCTTTTTGAGGAGACAGGGATTAATTGTTCAAAATAAGACTATGACCCAGAGGAAGAGAAAGAAAGGGAGGAATAGGAGAAGTGTAGGATCACTTTGGCACTGGATTCAAGCTAGCCTGGCTGATATGGGGTGTTACCCTGAAACCAGCCCCAGGATGCTTGTTTCCGGTTCAGGGAAGACCTGTCTTGGCAGTTCGGGCTGGACTGTTCCCATGAGGCACAGGGTCAAGACTGATTTGCATATAGCTGAGTCTGAACTGGGGTCGTGAAGTAAGCTAAAGAACGATGATAGATTCAACCCAGATCTGTGACTGGAGGTGAGTGTCTGAAACGATCAGCGCTCCGTCCATCATCTCCTTGTATTTGCTGTGATCGCCACGCCATCTGCCTGTCAGACTACTGAAAAGTCGTAATCGGGTCCTAGGTGTAGAGTAATGAAAGACAGGGGCAGGCATGTGGTGAAATCAAGACTATAGAGACTTGGTATTAGGCAGCTCCTGCTCTCAGCAGCACCTGCATACCTTCCTGATAAAAATGTACGTTCCTTGTATTTATTTATCTATTTTATTCGATAAATTGAGAACTGCTAACTACCTTCCATTAAATTTGTAATTATTAGCTGAAGCTATGGAGTTTTTAGTTATATACGATCTTGTAGCATAGAAAACAGATTACTGTGTACACAGAGAGAGAATTACATTATTTTTGTTCCAGGTTTTTTTCTTCGGTTTCCATGGAAACCAAGAGCCACCGCTGCAGTGATGTTTGAGCAAGCTCTGAGTATAAGATCACCCGCTGTAACTTTTAGGATGATAACCTATATTTACTTGCCATTTTCTTACCTGTCAACTCTTGAAGTAGCTTCAAAAGTCACATGGGGTATGACAGGGCTCTGATCAAAGATAATATCAAAAGGTCATCAAAGTCTGCCTGATGGGAGAACAGTGCATCTGCAGTATGCCAGGCTAGACCTATCCAAAAAGATTCCCACAGGCTCCATCACTCAGGCTCATTCACCTAGATAGCTGATCACCACACCTGTATTATACCCTCCACACCTGGGCACTCGCTCAACATATATAGGATGCCAGTACAAGGATCTGGGCATACACATAACAGCAGAGCTTTACTCAAGTGGTCCAGCAGGTCGTTGGTCTGTCAGACAAATAAAAAGGTGTGGTCACACGAATGATTTTTTCTCTAAGCACAGTATGCTTTCAGCACGGCTTTATGCACAGTACTCAACTGCCTATAAAAAGTTGTTGGACTTGCCCTGTTCTTTGGAGGCACCCTAAATGTTTTGAATGTGTTTTTGTTGGCCTTAGGACTCTGTGCGCTTTACCACTGCTAACCAGTGTTAGAGTTCTTGTCCTTTCTCCATAAAACCTGGTAGAACTGGCTTACACCTAATTGGCATATTTAATTTACTTGTAAATCTAGAAAGGTACCACTACCTGTGCCCATGTCCTGTAAGTTAATTCTACTAGTGGACCTACAGCACTGGTTGTGCCACCCACTAAAGTATCTCTTTTAAACATGCCTCAGGCCTGCCATTGCAGCCTGTGTGTGCATTTTTTAACTGCCATTTCGACCTGGCAAAAAAAACCTTTTGGCAGTCCCAGGCCTCCCTTTTTAATACATTAATAAGTGTCCCCTAGGGATAGCCCCGGACAGCCCAGAGAGCAGGGTGCAATACATTTAAAAAGTGGGACATATACTTTTAAGTTTTACATGTCCTATTAGTGAAACATGAATTTAAGAGTTTTTCACTAGTGCAAGGCCTTCCTCTCCCAGAGGATGACATTATAGTTACCTTATTACATTTCATATACTGTGATTTCCAAATAGGAACAGGCATCCAGTTGAGTTATCTTTTGTGTCTTTGGAATTATAATGAAAAATCCTAACATGGTGAAGTCAGATTTTAAATTACAATTTTAAATATGCCTCTTTTTAGAAAGTTGGCATTTTCCTGCTTTAGCCATGTGGAACTTTCCTCTTGGCCACATGACTGGTGTAGGTGACAGTTGGGCTTTGCGTAGTCCTCCTAGACAGAGACACTCAATAGGGAGCGTAGGTGTGTCTGGATGGGCGATCACAGGCAGGATGGGAGCGATGAGCCGGGTGCAGCCCCACTAACACTTGAATAGGCTGTGTCCTGTCTCCGTACAAACATACTGCATACCCCCTTTATTTAGTCAGGAGCCAGGGCAAAACGGAAAGTGCACCTGCGCACTCAAAGGTATACCTCTAGACTTCTGCCCACTTCAAAGACACTACCGGGAATACATACTGGACCTTAGACACTAACTCTTCAGTACACTTCTGGAACTGTGGATACTCTACCAGGCAGAGGGACTGCTGTGCTACTAAAAAAACTGCTACTCTGCTGTACTGCTGCTCAGAAGAACTGGTGTCTTTCTGGGCTCACTTGCTGTGTGATGCCTTCTTGCCAGGTTGAGTAGGACTGGACCTGCATTTCTTGAACCCAGAACGACTCCAAAGACTAGTTAGCTGGCCTCCTGAACTGTATCCTCAGGGACACAACAGCCTTCCAATAACCTTGCACCTGGACTATGCCAACTGTGAGTCTACCCTGCCACGTGGTGCAACCCCAGTCCTAGACCATTGGGAGTGGGCGTAAGGTGCTTTACCAGGCTCTGTGATCCAGCGAAACTGATGCATCTGCTGCACTGCCCAAACCTGAGTAGAACCAATGCAGCGCTGCTGTTGCGTGGATTGGACCTATTGCAAAGACCTGCATCGCAGCCTATCAGAAGTGCAGAACATCCTCAGCATAGGCTCTCGCATACCGGACTATACAGTGCCGCCTCACAACCAAAGCTCAACTTTGCTGCGTGACTCATCCTTGACCCCAGACTTCACATCGCAAGCCTTTGTCAATGGTATCCTCGACAATGACGCAGGACCATGCACCTCAGCCTTGCCGCCTCTCGGGACCGACGCATCACTACAGCTGGGCAATGCATTATTGACGCGGATCCTCACAGTACTCCGCAAAGCAGAATTTAAGGTGCTTTGCTCAGTGGGCCTAACTGGGTCTTGTAGCCTGCCCATGGTCCATCACTGTCAGCCTGTACTTGTGACTTTGTCCCGGTACACCGTGACCAGCTATCTAGAGTTTGTGCTCGTGAATTTGTGGTTCTATTTTTACTAAAATCTTTAAAATAGCACAGCTACCGTTCTATTGATTGAATTTTTGTTGTTTTTTATTTCTTTTTTAATTTATTAAAGGATGTTCTATTTTTCCAACTGGGTGTGGGATCCTTTTTGTTTCTGTTTTTTTTTTTTTTACTTTACTACTGTTTGAAGTGTTGCATATTGCACGTTGCCTCAGAATTAAGCCTGACGGCTCTGTGCCAAGCTACCAGAAGGTTGAATATGGATTAATTTAGCTGTAACTTTTGCCAGATCATGACAAGAATTACAGTTGATGCTTGACCAGGGTCCACACCTAAGTCTACCAACAACCCAATTTCTTACACAAGGGCACATTTACTACACCACTACAGATCAAAGGACAGGTCCATGACCTCACATTGTCAGGAACTGCTCTAGGCTTGTAATATACACTAAAATTACCCATAGTAGTGGTGTTGAGCACTCAGGACAGAGGTACACACCTGTATACCGGGCAGAGGACTTTCTAGTCCCAACAATGTACATCCCCGTCCATTCGCTGCTACTTCATTTTTATTAGCGCAGACACAATATTGTATCAACACTTTGGATTTTTGTATTCTGTTCTTATCCACCTGCATCTCCTTGCCTGTACCTTGCCATTTTTCCACTCTGCATAGTTTGTTCCTGTTTCTCCCTACACACCATTGCTACCAATTTGTGTTCACTATGTCCCAGATACTCATAAGTAATTCCCTACCACCTAACATTCTCCCAGTAAGCTGTCCATGGCACTGCTTTTTTTCTGTGCCTGTGTTTTTTAGCTGTCTATTTATGTCCCCCACTCCATCCTGCACTCTGTGCTGACTTCTTGGGTCTGTTCTTGTATGACACAACTGACAGTAACTGGTATTTTTATTCTGTTCTATCTAGCGACCTCTCATTGGGTTTCCTTGAGAACTGCATGTAGTTGGGTAAAATGTTTGGGCCCGATTCACACTCATGCCGGAGACTCTGCTGTTGTAGCGGAATTTCTGCATTTTGTGGCAGAACTCTGTCCTTGTGGCAGGATCGGCTCTCTGCAGTTTCTCACTATGAAGATACCGCAATTAGGGGCCGATTAGGATGGCGGACGGACTTGCGTCCGTCCGCCACCCCAGAGGTGGGGGACCGTCCGCAGGGGCAGCGGCGGTCCCTCCGTGCAAATTAGGATGTGACCGCCACCCTGGCGGTCACATCCTGTTTGTTTTAACATTGCGGCGGGTGCTGCTTGAAGCAGCACCCGCCGCAATGTTAAAACTGCATGTGTTACATTTACATGCACAAAGCGGCAGGCACCGCGCGGTGCCTGCCGCTTTGTGCATGTAAATGTTGGGGGGTACCATAGGTACCCCCCATGTGCACCCCCCACCACCCGACACCCTGGGGGCCCGCAACGGGCCCCCAAAAGCCAAAGTCCACATGCTTTTCCACGGCGGAAAAGCCACCGCGGAAAAGCATGTGTTCATGCAATTCCTAATTTGGCTGACGGTGTCTTGCAGGCACCGTCACCAAATAGCCCTCCTCACACCGCGGATCAGCGGCGGACGGACCTGCCGTCCGCCGCTGGTCCAACCGCACTCCCACCGCCATCCTGATCTGGCGGTGGGTCTTCTATTGCACTGCGGCGGATAATCCGCATACTCCGGGCCGGCGGTGGCTTCCGCCGGCCCGGAGTACGCGGATTATCCGCAATCATAATGGGGCCCTTAGTGTGTAGATCCTGCCACAAATACATAGCCTCCAGCATGAGTGGAGAGATCCCACCATGGCTACGGAGCCTCTGCCATGAGTGGAGAGATCCCACCATAAGTGTGTAGATCCCACCACAATTACAGAGCCTCCACCATGAGTGGGGAGATCCCGCCGTGGCTACGGTGCTTCCGCTACGAGTGTGTAGATTCCACTACGACTACAGAGCCTCCACCACGAGTGTGTAGATCCTGCCATGTCTACAGAGCCTCCACCATGAATGGGGAGATCCTGCCATGGCTACGGAGCTTCCGCCACGAGTGGAGAGATCCTGCCACGAGTGTGTAGATCCCACTACGACTACAGAGCCTCCACCATAAGTGTGTAGATCCTGCTATGTCTACAGAACCTCCACCATGAATGGGAAGGCTGTTTGTGAATAGGGCCCTTTGTTTTGCGTGTCTTTAGGGAAGAACAGAATGGAAGATTTTAGAGTGCTCGCTCAGAATGAAGACTAACTTTTCCTTTGTCCTTCCCATTGTTGGTGCCCTATGCTGGTTTGTCCTTTGCTTTGTAAGGTTTGATCTCATTGGATTACCTATTTATTGAAGCATACTCATTCTGATTATAAATTGCTTCTAACCAAATTTTTGCCTTCTGTAAATCTTTCAGTATTATTAGAGCACTGAAATGTCGGGAGCTCCATTGATGGCAATGTTCTAATGCCCTGGTAGAAGCCTGGAACTTTAACATTCCAATGTTTGTTCACAGCAACAGCTGACTACAAAGGCCTCATGGAGCCCGAGTGGATTGTAGTTCGTGAGGCTTTGTTTTACAAATTAGAACATTCTGCTCTCTAGTGGTGTTATGTTGTAAATGTTAGAGCCCATAGTAGTGGGCTTCAACGGCCATTAAAGGCCCACTCCCTTGTTTAAGCAGTTTTAACGTTATATTGGTCCTTTAATGACCTGTAGAACCTGCTTCGGTGGACACTAAGGGTATAATAAACCATCAAGGTATGATACTAAAATATTCTCTATCTTTTTTGTGGTGCTCAATGTGCTTCACATAATATTGAATGTATGGATTTGTTTGCCAGGCTGCGTTCTGAAGCACTAAAACCCTTAAGGGATAAACACCGCTTCCAGAGAAGAGTTTTATGGTACTCGAATTTGCATAAAGAAAAGCACTAAGCTAACACAATCAGTACTTAAAAATATGAGTGCCCCAACGTCCAGTGCGTTGATTAACGCATGTGACAAAATGCAATTGATTAGATATTCTCATATGCGGTAATTATTGTGTGTTTTGTGTGGCAAACTAAGGGGTATATTATCAACAACTAGCGATAATTTTTGTCTCTAACTTGTTTAGAGACAAAAATTATCGCCGCACATCGGCGATTTTTATCGCAGATAAACCTTGCTATTAGCAAGGTTTATCGCAAATGCGATAATAAAACGCCCGCAATGCATGAATATCGCTGAAAAGTCAGTGATATTCATGCATTATCGAGCAAATGCTCTTAGCCATGTTATCCACCTCCCATTGGATAACATGGCTAAGAACTGCTCAGGGCAGGTGTTAGCTTTTGGAGATATTCGCCCTTAGCGCAAATATCTCCAAAAGTTGGTAATAGGAGATAGCGATGTTAGCGACTGTTTCCAGTCGCTAACATCTTGGCACGCCCACTTTGCATATCATTAGTGATAAATATCACTGACATGCAAAGTGGGGCCCATGATGGTCGCTATCTCCTATTAGCTGTCGCTAACTGGTGCTAGCGACAGCTTGGTAATAGGGAGATAATTTTATCTCCGCTTTCTTGGCTTTTAAAGCCAAAAAAGCGGAGATAAAACCCCTTGATAATATACCCCTAAGTTCGATTTTGTTCCTTTTTTTTCTTCTCTTTTTTAGCACCAACATTCCAGGCTCATTTCCCCCTGTAAATTCAGGCAGGTTTGACCTGCTGAAATTTATCAGGCAGGTGCAGGTTTACTGACAACCAGTATTTATGTTACTGGAGTGATAACATTCCCATACCTCATAATTCCAATATGTGCATTAACAGGAGTTGCCACACCTGTCGGAATCGTACGCGGAACTTATGTTTTTGTACTTGGCTTTCACTTTGCTCCTACTTGGAGTAAAATGCACAGTTGAACCCATGCAGTAGGGATATCATGTGAGCAAAACTGTTTTAAACACGTGTTTCCGCCTGATCCCTCATTTATTACCGCAAAATCAGTTATGGATGGAAAACCTGACTCTCTGCGGTGGTTGTACCACGTGGCAACGAGGCTAAGCCCCATACTCCCACAGTACCCGGATGGGGGGGTAGCTTTAGTGATGTTGTGCAGCGGCACGAGCCTGCACGCGCCTGCACGCAGGGTCCCAAGCGTAGGTTCCTCGTGTCAATGTGCATGAGAGCCATGAAGTCATTCTCGGAGGTGACGACTGACCGCGCACCCGTCCTTTCTGCACGCGCACACCCCTACTGGTGTAATTAGGGCGCCTTTCGGAATGCAGCGCAGAGCATCTGTCAGAGAGCCACGGGACTCACGCGCTCCAGGAGACTGTACCATCTCGGTTCCTTCATATTTAGGCAGGGGGGGTCCCTTCAAGCCATGGCATTATGCGCTGGCTGTAATCAGATGGCCGTAAAACATATTACATCCCCCATTTCACGGAGCACGGCGGCGCATTAAGTATCTCCCGCAAGCTGCTAGGAGGCGCCCTCGAGGGCACATTTCGATTTTACACCTTGTAACGCATTCTAAAACTCGTTTAATGTGGCGTTTCTGTCAGCATTCAATAGGACCGCATCTGCTGGTCATTATGTCTCGAGGTTTGGACAAGCTCATCTTTTGCATAATATTTTCCTTTGATGATCTCATTCTAATTCACGGTTTGCATTTTCTTCAACACTTGAGTTACACTCGTGCCAGCCTCTCTATTTGCATATTAAAACGCACATACAGGATGGCATAACATGTATAATGCGCACATTGGTGCTGAATGATAGATATTTATTGTTAACCACCTCAAGGGTCCTGAGTTTATCGACCTCAGAAGAATGAAAGGCCAAGTGTTTGCAATAGGATTCAAACCTGAGGCCATGAGATCAAACATATTTGATTCCTAGTTTGGTTGTGTGAATCCACTGAGCCACCTGCCGATGGACGTAGATTCACCAGAATGCCACAGGTAGCAGAAGTGACATCATACATCCTCTGACCTCATGATATCGTATGACCTTTAACCCCGAATTTTCCCAAGAAGTCATGCCACCTGACCTAAACTCTCATGTCATCAAAATAATTGACATCGCAGTAGTACCATGATATCTGCATTATCAACAGACACATGTCTACCTATATAAAGCATAATTTTCATATACATTTGCTAAAACACCGTAGGCTGTACGGAGACGCACATTAAATATTCTTGTCCTTGCACTGTGTTATAACTCAATGAAACCTGACTCTCCCAAGGGGGTTGATCTAATTTTTTCCAAAATGCGCTATGGGTGGTTTGATATATATATATAGTATCTACAATGTAGTGTAAATATGTACACTACATTGTGCCCAGGTCAGCATTTTGTCATGAGTGCCAACTTATGCTAAAAACAACATACAGTATGCCAGTGTCAGAATTGTGCCGTTAATACTGTACACGTACCATGGATAATCCTTAAGTCAAAAATTACCTCAGTAGGTCAAAACCAGCTTTTTGCCATGGGTGTCCCCATTTCAAGAATTTCAAGAAATATGTTAGCATTTTTCCAAAGGTGGCCTTTTAATGCCAAGAATTAACCCTTTATTCTAGTGCCAAAATTATGGCAATGGTGCCTTTATAACGCAAAATGTTCCTTCAGTATGCTACTCACTCACATTCAATCACTCACTTTCCCTCTTTCATTCACACATACTCTCACTCTTTCTATCTCTAACTCACTCAAACTAATTCACACTTGCACTCACTCGTACACTCACTCAATCCCTCTCACATATTCACACTTACTCCCCTGCACTCTAACTCATTTTTACTCATTCTCGTTAATTTCCACTCATTCACATTCAGTCTTACTTTTACTTTCTCACTCATTCACACTCACTCTTAATCTCACCCACTCATTCTCGCTCATATTGACTCACTTGTTTTCACTCAGTTATATTTACTCACTATTAGTCACTCATTTTCTCTGACACTCATTCTCACTGATACACTCTAACACTCATTCATTCTCCATCACTTACTTGCAGTCACTCTAACTCATTGTCACTCTGACTTGTTCATACTCACTTGCTGACACTCAATATCACATACTATCACTGACTAACTGTTAATGACTCACTCACTTTCAGTTATACACATGCTAACACATTTGAGTGGCTGAGCACACATATACACACACTCTCTCACATAACATACACTCGCCCACAAGTATGCACACAACTCTTAACCACATGTTTTTCCTTACCTCAGCTGCCAACAAAGGATACCATTTTTATTTATTTATTTATTTATTTTATTCGATTTATATAGCGCGTTATACCCTGGGGTCTGTAAGCGCTTGTCCAGGTAGCACCGCTGAATTCCTAAATGAGCGCAAACAGACAGATTTCTGACAAAGGACAGTTTTCAGCTTCTTGCGGAAGGCCATCAAATTGGCCTCCCTCCGCAGATCGGTCGGCAGGTTGTTTCATACTGCAGGGAGAGTATTTGAGATCGCACGACCGCCCACCGTAGCTAATCTGGCGCGTGGTTGGGTGAGACGAGAGGCATCGGCAGATCTTAATGCCCTGCCCGGTATATATGGGGTCAGACGGGTCTTGATGTATCCTGGGGCCTTACCATACAGTGACTTGTGAGCAATGCATAGCCCTTTGAAGAGCACTCTCTGTCTCACCGGCAGCCAGTGTAGCTGGCGCAGGAGTGGGGACGCGTGCGAGTTCCTAGGTTTCTTAAAGATAAGCCGAGCGGCATCGTTCATCACCACTTGGAGTTTGTTGAGAAGTTTTTGGGGCAATCCTATATAGAGCGAATTGCCATAATCCAACCTCGAGAGTATCATTGCGGAAACCGCCTGTCTCAAGGTTGAAAATGACAAAAGTGGTGCGATTTTCCTGAGTTGGCGTAGTAGTCCCACACAGGTTCCGACCACCATGCTAACTTGCTTCCGCATGGATAGCTTGTCATCCACATGGATGCCTAGACTCTTAACCGTCACTGCAGGTACTGGGGGTGGACCGAGTTCTAAGGGCCAGAACCCATCCTGCCAAGGGCTGCCCGCCAAAGTGATAGGTAGAACCTCAGTGTTGTCATGGTTGATTTTTAGGGAATTTAGTGACATCCAATTAGTTATATGCTTAAGGATGTTTTGCATCCTTGTGGGCATCCCAGAGACCTCATCCATTTGGATGAGGATTTGGGTGTCATCAGCATAGTTGTATACCTGACAGTCCATTTGATTGAGAAGGGCAATCAGTGGATGTAAGTGTATGTTAAATAGCAGCGGTGACAGGGCTGACCCCTGCGGCACTCCACACAATGTTACCATTGCTGTGGAGACTAACTCACCCAGCTGCACTCTTTGTGTCCTTCCTGACAGGAAGGAGGCAAACCAGGTGAGAGATGTGCCCTGGATGCCAGAATCTCTCACCGCGACAATAGTTGTTTATGACACACGGTGTCAAACGCCGCGGAGAGGTCTAGCAACACCAAGGCACCAGGCATCTTCCTGTCCGCCCTACTCCTGAGCTCATCTAGAATGGATAACATAACCAATTCCGTGCTGTGATTCGCACGGAATCCCGATTGGTTGTGTTCCAGCAGGCTGTTCCTTTCCAGATGGTCCGAAAGGCAGGGAAGTACCTGCTGCTCCAATACTTTGGCAAGGAAGGGGATCTGCGATATGGGTCTAAAATTTTTCATGCATTTCACATCTGCCCCAGGTTTTTTTGGCAGAGGAACTACACGGGCTTCCTTGAAGGCTAGCGGAACCTTTCCTGATGCTAAGGATGAGTTCAAGAGTGTTAGGACCTCCTCCTCCATTCCTGGCAGCGCCAGTTTAAATATTTCCGGAGGACAAGGGTCGGTCTGGGATCCTGATTTAACTTGTCCCATGAGCTGTGTCAGTCCCTCCTTCGTAATCAATGGTAGGGTGTTTAGAGGGCTGTCCACCCACTTCTTAGCCGGATTAATCTGTGGGGGGCAGTCGTGTAAGGGAGTGCCAGCGATCTCAGAGAGTAGATTAGTTATTTTATCTGTAAAGAAATCCTGGAATCTCTGGCAGTCCTCCCCGGTGAACTCCGGCCTCTGTTCTTTCGTTGTCTTGAGTTCATGTAGTACCCTAAAGATTTCTTTCTGTGGGTCTATGGCTGTGATGATTCTTTCTTCATAAAACTCGGCCTTCCTGGCTGTTATAGCTCGCTTATAAGTCGCAAGTTCCATTAAATAGAGACTTCTCGCCTTGATATCATAGGCTCTGCGCCAAGCTCTTTCCATCCTGCGCAGAACCCTCTTCTTCTCCCTGAGAGAGTCGTTATACCAGGGAGATCCAGAGCCTCTATTCATTAGGTTGACCCTTCGTGCTGGCGCTACATAGTTAGCCGCCTTCCGGAGTCTACCGTCCAGATCGCTGAGGAGAACATACGGATTCTTATCACCCGGATTCAAGGGTGGGGTTGGTAGGAGATATGTCACCAATCTGTCTCCATTGACATTTTTCCAGTTTCTCACCACCCTCTACCCCTCTACGGGTTTCCTTTTTTGCGTGATCAGGAGTTCTCCTTTCACAAGGTAATGATCCGACCAGACACAAGGCATCGCACTCGGCGACCCCTGTGCCGGCAATGTCGTCCACACCAGGTCCAACATGTGTCCTTTCACATGTGTAGGGCTTTTTACTTGTTGGTCTAGTCCTAGCGTTAGCAAAGCTTCATCAATCTGGCTTGCCTGCCCTTCCTTGGGGCTGAGTTCCCAGTGATAGTTAAAGTCCCCTAGTATGACCATATTGTCATATCTTGAACGTAGATCCTGCACAAGGTTCACGAATAAGTCTGGGAATTCCGACTTACCCCATGGGGGGCGGTACACCACCAAGACTATCAGACAGTCCATCCCTCGCCTTAGTTTAACTCCAAGTACCTCCAACCCTCCCAGATTTTCTGCCAGGATTGTTTCTCCTCGCATCTGGTCTTTAAAAAATAGGGCTACTCCTCCACCTTTCTTCTCACCTGTTCTATTACAACATAGAACCGAGAAGTTTGCCGGTAATGCCGCCACGAGATCTGGTAGCGAGGTGTCCTCTAACCACGTCTCTGTAACTCCTAGCACATCAAACTCCCCATCCTCCAGTAAGGAGTACACCTCGACGTTGTGTTTTTGGAGGGAGCGGGTGTTTAGTAGGCCATAATGCATTACCTCTCCCTGGTGCGTTTGAAGACCTCCTGGCTCATTATCTGGGGCCCTCCATAGACCTTCCTGTCGGAGGACGGCTGCGCTCCCCTCCTCCATAGGTATCTTATCACAGTTTAATAGCTGTAGCTCCGCTCTGGCATAGATAACTCGCCGGCCAGGGGTCCTGGCCCCGGGTCCCGTCTGGTCACTGATGGGCACAGATGGGTTCGCCTCTGGCGCGCCCACGGCGCGCCCGCTGCGCGCGAACGCTGCGTGCTTGCATGGCCCGGTTTAAATGGGCTCCTGTGAGCCTGTGGCGTCAGGCAGCAGCTAGCCTGCTGACCAAGATGTCTGCCGCAACCGGCACTACCACTGCCTCTCCCAAGATGTCCCCTCGTCCAGCAGTGCAACTAAAGGGCCCATTGTGGTAAATTGTGCTCCATGTTTCATCACACTAATAGTAAATAGTATAGTATTATTTATTATTGGTGTAATACAAATGGCAGAGTTCTGACTTCCCTGGGTTGTTGGCTCTGATTTTGCCACCTCTGACGAATGCAGTTCCAGGGGTCGCAAGGAGCAAGCCAGGCATCCTAGCCACAACCCCCAAAAGATGTGTATGTACCAGCCTGGGTTCGAGAACATGGTTAGGTATGAAGTAATATATCCAAGTAGTGTGCACAATTTAGAAACTTTTGTGATTGGTTGTATTGGGAGTGGTAGGGAGCTAAATATAATTTTTGGTGGTGGCTAGTTCCAAGTAACCTATTTGAATTAATTGAACAATGCTGGTTAGTTGTAGTATTTTTTTTTCTGTTAATTATCCGCATGTTGTGTTGATTGTTTTAGCCTGTCATCGCTATCCTGAAACTGAACTTAATAGAGGGCATACTTCGCTCACTTGGCCCATATGTCTCCTACCCTCTTGAGAGAATGCTAAGAGGGTAGGATTGCTCACATTATCATCTTTGAGCTCTAGATTGGAAGTGATGCATTTTGAGCTTGTTGACAGGGTTGTGCTATCGTAATATTGTATTCATTTTAGATTTCAGAGGACTGACTCCTCTAAAGCTTATCTCTGTGCTAAATTTAAGCCAATCAGGACTAGCCAGACTTGAGGAAATATTTTGCCGAATGGCAATTTTTGAGCTAATTTTTTTTTCTGTATTAGGGTGTGTGAGAAAGTTCTACAGGGTGTGTTATGATGCAGTTTATGTTGTGAGGAAACTTGCTATCCTTTTCTCAGGTCTCAAATACCTTTGTAGCTGAAGAGCAAGGTTCAATTTTTGTCATATAGAGTCAGGGTGCACGTCTTATGAAGGAGTGTGGCAATGCGCTTTTCCTGCCTTAAATGTTAAGGTGACTATGGAGTGGCCATGTGCGTATTGGATCCATGGCAAGCGTGGGACTGGAGCAAGAGTAGCCAAGAGTGGAGCTAGAATGGCCAGTGTAGGACCATGAAGACCAGATCTCTTCCAGAGATTTAGGAAAAGCTTTGTCTAGAGTCTGGAGTGGGGAGATCAGTCAGAGTAGCAGTGCAGAGAATTGGTTCACCATGGAGCAGGGAGCAAGATCTAAGATCTTTGAAAACCAAGGTCCACGCTTTCCTATGCGTCAAAGCCAACTTTACTGGAGCTATGTGTTACAACAAGAGCAAGAACTGAGCCAGGAAACCACCCTGAGTGGTAAACTCTCCATAGCAACCTTTTAACAGGCAAGTTCCCCACTTTCAACGATTTTCACGTGAGTCGGTGTGGTGTACTGATGGCTTAGTCCAAACTTTCTGGAGGAAGGTTATGCCTGCACACGAAGAAGTGCTTTGTAATCAGACTATCAAAAAAGGCACTTTGAATAAAAGCCACATAAACTTCAGAAGGTCTGGTTCAATATAACACAGAGACCTTAAATTTAGATCAGATTTGTGTGAAAATCTGGCTAGAGGGCTTCGGAAGGGGGGGGCCAACAGCACCAAATCTATTGTTTTAACATACTACCTACTGCAGGTTCACTAAACAAATCTGACAGTTCTAAGTATGGTAATGGGACAAGATTGGCCGGTGTAACAGACCAGAAGCAGTCACCATTGAAGATGCCCAAAGACCACAAAACACCTTCAGAATTATAGGTGTCCGCTACGTGACCTACAGAGTACTTTCTATTTTTTATTATGTTCTTATTTCATATTTTACCCTTCTCAATGCCAGTTGAGTTTGAAAAGAAATACATTTTGTTTAAGCTGTTTCGATCAATTGTCCACATGCCATAATTCAGTACTTTTCCATTACGGCAACTTATAGCAACATGCTATTAAAAGTGTCAGAACTAATACAGAAAGAAAAAAGGGAAATCCCACAGTAAGGCCACACTGCAGACAAAGACAGGGAAAACTAGGCCACTGCAGGAACTACATTTCCAAAGGATTTCATGAAAGAGGTTATTGAATCCAACCTGGCTTCGAACTCCTTCCAAAAACAAGAGAACAATGCTTTGGACTGAGAGAGAGGCTTAGAGCAGAGACTCTTACAAAACACCCCAGCAGCCATTTTGTGATTTTCTTCTGTGATGGTAGAGTCATAAAGCAATGGTTGGTGTTTCTGTAGGCAGTTTCTAATTCTCTGTGTACCTGTGCAGAATGTACCACTTCCTACAGGGACATCATAAGGATTTTGTGGGCCTTGGGCCGCACATATTTTGGGGGCCCCTGTTTCGAACATCTTTGAATTTATGATCCAGTATCAGCTCTTCTAAATGTGTTTACATCTAATATTCAGGGATAGTGACGTGTTTCCAATATTGTAGCACAGCAGCAGCTCACTAATATTACTGCAAATAATCTCTGTGACACCCTCTCATTTCTCATAGGTGAGGTCCTGTTTTAATGTAAAAGAAACTTTTTTATGGACCTTGCATGAATTAAAAACGCAACATTTCTATTGACAAGGTCTGCAATAAACTTCCACACATTACCCGTATTAAAAAAATAAATTAAAGGGAAATAGTATTTAAAGCGATCTGTGTTTAAAATTCATTAAAGGTTTTCAGGGCAGGACTGGGTGGAGAACTGAGCACGCACTATCAGGGGGCCTACTAAAAGTTTGGGGCCCTGGATTGGCCATGCCCTCAAAGTCTCTGACTTCCTCTGACTCGTTCAGACAATTTTATTGCCCTCTTTCTTTAGGCTCCCTTTCCTGAGCCATGCCATAGCACCACAGCATGCTACATTAAAAAACTCTCCCGTTTCCCGTACTAGCAGTTCTTAATTTAAGGCGGTGGTTGCAGGTGGCGCCCACCAGCACTTGTTTGGGGGGACCGTGACTTATTTTTAGACATCAGACTTTCACACAGCATAAGAGCAAAAAGGGCAGTAGAGAGGTAAAGAAAGATGTAGAAATATACAAAACAAATATTAAAAATTGGAGAAAGCAAAGATGAAAAAGAACCGACAAGAGTGAGGTAAAGGACAGGAGGTTTCTGGTGGTGGATGAAGGAGGCATGAGGTGGAATCAAGAATCAATAGCCTTCATATTTGGCAACCTTTTCAAGAGTATTGCTTGGGCCCCAACACTTATTCTTTTACAAATTAAGCACTGCATACAAGCATTGTGCTGCCCTAGAAAGATTTTCTTACCTAATCAACAACCAAAGAAATTCAAAGTGTCACCCTGCTCCTTAATACAGCTCGATTTGATCCCTCTACAAGCTTGGAACAAATTCAGATGGTATGCCATTCTAGCAAGTAAATGTGTGTCTACCTGAGCTTAATTTGAGCCAGTGGTTGCAGCTGAGGCCCACCACACTCATTATTTTGGGCCAGCACTTATTTTACACAGCTGACTTTTACACAGAGAGTAAAAACACACAAGTGTAATGAAGGGGGAACAGAGAGTGGAAAAATCTGTGTCATGAGTGAGATAAAGGGGCAGGGAGTGTCTGGAGGTGGATTAAAGAGGCATGAGGTGGAACCAAGACTACACAGCCTTGGTATTTGGCATGCCTACAGTCAATGCGATGGCAGAAGGCTTTTGAGCAAAAGAGTGAGCCCTGTCACTTATTCTTCTTAAAATTAATAACTGTTGTCTACTACTTATAAGGCTCCGCTGCTGATTAGGAGGCTGTGCTCTAGGGCAGGGATGAACACAAGATCGACTGGTTGAAACAGGGAAAGCCACTGAAGAGAAAGCAGGCAAATACGAATGAGAGTAAATCCAACCAATGTTGAGCACTGGCAGACTCCAAGTCCTTGTATGTTCTGGGTGAGACCACAATATGTCTTTCGCTGCCTGGTAGGTGAAACCTAAAAAATGTAAATCCGGTCTGAGACAAAACTCTAAGATCAGGGAGTGTAGTTGTGCAATTCTGTGTAGACACAGTAATGGCAACATGGTGCTTTATAAATCTTCTGTGTAACACAACATGACGTGTTTTTCGTTTATAAACTGCTTTTGTGTTTGTATTTCTTTGCAGCAAGATGTTATTTATCACAGACATAGCATCACAGTCACATCTACACATACAGACAACTATTGTATGTATTGTATTGTATTTACATTTATATAGTGCTTACTACCCCTGACGAGGCGACTTTATGAATCAATTATAAGAAGCAAGTTCTTTTTACCAGCCAGTAACGTAAAGCCGGTACTTCTTGCGTTTAGAAGGAGAGTGCTGACCTAATGGTTTCATCAATGCCTGTGTGCATTGGCGCTTGGCATCCATTTTTTATTTATTTACCATTGATCCTGTAGGAAGGGCATTATTTAAAAAAAAATCAAAATGGCCACCATGTGATAGGACATATGCATGCTTCATGATATAGGCTTGGGAGCCAGATTGGTTACCATTCCCATGTGTCTGCTGTGTGTACACATGCATTGCATAGCGTACACACATATTCGTCTTGTCCCAAAACGCCATTTTGTCTTTTTTACTTTATCGGGAAACTACAAGAACAAATAAAGTTTGTGGAACACTTAAAGTTGATGCGTGTGACCCAATAGCAAATGGCATATAGCAGCTGCCGGGCCGTCGGCAGTGAAAATCAATAAATAAATAATAACTAAGCGAGATGGGGAGATTCGAGAAGCACTTGAAAGTAGGCAGGGTTGGTGGGAGTTAGGATTGAATTATATGAATAGTGAATGGGTTCACTCCCAATAGAAAATATGAAAAAGCAGTTACCAAGCAAAAACCAATGTGTGTCTGAACTGAAATGAAATGAAAAGGTTTTGTAGAGCGCGTTGCTACCCAGAGGCCTCGTAGCGCTTTTTGGGCCATATGTATCATAGTTCCGTTTAGCGAATTCCAAATAGCGATTTTTAAGTAATCGCTATTTGGAATTCGCAAAACGGTATGTATGTACAAAATCGCTTTTTTATAGCGATTCCTTACCATTCCTAATTTGCTATTAGCAAATTGCTAATCGCAAATTACCCATTCATTTCTATGGGCCAGGAGGCCCATAGGAATGAAGGGGCAATTTGCGATTAGCAATTTGCTAATCGCAAATTAGGAATTTTTTCAAGGGTGCAGGGGTGTCTCAAGAACACCCTGCTGCACCCCCTGAAAGTGACATTTGGGGGCATATGGCGCACATACATGCCCTAAGGGCATGTATGAGCGTCATATGGCACCTTTGGTTTTTTAGAAAAAAGCTTTTTTAAAAGAATTCGCAACTTACCACCAACTAGAAGTTGGTGGTAATTTGCGATTCCTTATGGGCATTTTTTGAATATTTTTTGTTTGATACATTGCATTTAAGGAATCGCAAAATTTGCCATTCCTTAAGTGCAATCGCAAAATAAGGAATAGCAAATTTTGCGATTCCTTATTTTGCATCAAACATGTTACATACATACCATTTTGCTAATTAGCATTCGCAAAGGCCGAAATTCGCAGAAATTCGGCCTTTGCGAATGATAATTAGCTTGATACATATGGCCCTTTATTTTTTGATTTAGTCCGCATCTGCGAAATTCCATGGGCTGATACGAATGTTGATGAACAGCCCTCTCAGCAGATTACTAAGGCTAGTTGATCCACAAAAACCTGTCTACTAGCCCCTTTCTCTATCTGTATATGTGTATGTTGCGTGTCACGTTGCATAGTATTGTGTGCTGTGTGTATTGATCACAGTTTGTAAAGTATTGTGTGCTGTGTGTATTGATTACAGTTTGCATTAGGTGTTAAATCTCTTTTTTGAAGGTTGTCAGTTCATGCTCCATCCTTAGATTTGTTTGGGAGATTATTTCAAAATGTGTGCACGTCCACCTTCCAGGATTCACTACTAAATGTACGTTGCATAGTATTGTGTGCTGTGCGTATTGGTCACAATTTGCGTAGTATAGTGTGCTGTGTATATTGATCACAGTTTGCATTAGGTGTTACATCTCTGTTTTGAAGGTTGCCAGTTCACACACCTTCCAGAGATTTGTTTGGTAGATTATTTCCAAATGTGGGCAAGTCCACCTTCCAGGATTCACTACTAAATGTATGTTGCATAGTATTGTGTGCTGTGCGTATTGGTCACAATTTGCGTAGTATTGTGTGCTGTGTGCATTGATCACAGTTTGCATTAGGTGTTACATCTCTTTTTTGAAGGTTGCCAGTTCACACACTTTACTGAGATTTGTTTGGGAGATTATTTCCAAATGTGTGCAACTCCACCTTCCAGGATTCACTTCTGAATGTATTTAGGCGCTGTTTCAGGCCAGCCATTTTTATGCTGCTTGCTGTAGCTCAGAAGTCTGAGTGGTTGATGGTGTGAGAAAAGGTCACGCAGGTTTTATGTTTCTCAGCTCTTCTGATGCTCAATTATTATAAAATGAAACAGGCTAAAGAGCAGGTCTTCCAAAACATAGCTTTTACATGACCTTGGCAGCTGAAAGGATTCAGGAAGCACTTAGAAGAGCTGACATAAAAGACAGCAAGAGACTGGTAGACAAAATGCAAGACTATGGTGTGACTGCAATTCGCAAAACTGTGTTAAGTTATAAACAGCCAGATGCATCAAGCTAAAAACCAGTCGCAAAGGGGCAGATTCTCAGAATCTGCCCCTTTGCGACCGGTATTTTTGCATTTGGGATGCATCATCCCAAATGCAAAAATCGCAACTTGAGAATTCGCTAAATTGGGATTGTTTGCATTTAAGGAATCTCAAATTGAGATTCCTTAAATGCAATGCATGAAAGTTTCAAAAATAGCGAATTCGCTAATAGGGCACGCACATTACCACGAAGTACAACTTCATGGTAATTTGCAAAAACTTTGAAAAATGCACCAAAGTGCATTTTCAAAGTTTCATGTTGCTCACACACATGCCCTAAGGGCATGTGTGTGCGCAACATATGTGCACAGATCAATTTCAGGGGTGCAACAGCAATTTGCGAGCCGCAATTAAGGAATTCTAAGAAATCGCTATTTTTTAAGCGATTTCTTCATGCATAGCATTTTGCTATTCCTTATTAACGAATCCTTATTTTTCACTACTAAGGAATCGCAAAATGGATACTTGATGCATCTGGCGGATAGTCTTTTTTTTAAAAACTAAGGCCCTACAGAATGTCACAATCGAGGCGGGGAGTACAATGTACTGCTTTGGTTCTTTCGACACGTGCCTTAGATATTTTTAGGAGTAATTCAATCAAACAATCAGGATTCATAAATCCAGTTAGATTGAATATTTGCGAGCCGCAATTAAGGAATTCTAAGAAATCGCTATTTTTTAAGCGATTTCTTCATGCATAGCATTTTGCTATTCCTTATTAACGAATCCTTATTTTTCACTACTAAGGAATCGCAAAATGGATACTTGATGCATCTGGCGGATAGTCTTTTTTTTAAAAACTAAGGCCCTACAGAATGTCACAATCGAGGCGGGGAGTACAATGTACTGCTTTGGTTCTTTCGACACGTGCCTTAGATATTTTTAGGAGTAATTCAATCAAACAATCAGGATTCATAAATCCAGTTAGATTGAATATCACCCGATATTGGAATTAGAATCGGGTTCCTATTATAGAAAATGTACAACTGTTCGCTGGATTGCAAATCCATTTGGTTGCCTCCATACTGTCTCCTAGATGCCGGAGAAGAATGCCGCAATCTCTGAAACAGTCAAATTAGCATAAAGATCAACTCTGTAGTGTGAACAATCGGGTATTGTGAAAGAAAGCCTGCGAGACCTAATAGGCAGTCTTATTTCTACCTCAACCTAAGAATCCATTCCTAAGTGCATGGGTTTCACATTTAATAGATCTTAGTTTCTTGGTTGCATTATAATTGCCATCTCTATCTTTGAGAACCAGAAAGTGTGTCTTTTGCTTTCTCGCCCAGTGTGGTTGCCAGTGTCATATACAAAGGGTTGAATTGCCAAAACTGTGATTTTTGTAGATGTTGTGTGTAATCGGCAAATGTGTGAAAACAGTTTCTAGGCCCACAGTCCTATTCTTGCGAGAGGTGCCATGAAACAATCGTAGATGCTGAGCATTCACTTTTAGCTGGAGTCTATGCACTTAGCCAAAGTAGGGGCATGTTCCAAAGCAGATGAGGATGCTTCTGTCCCACTGTGAATGAGGGGTACGCTGGAATCTGCGTGTGACATTACCACAGGTAGTAACTGCTGACGTCACTTGCATGTTAGTGCTGTGTGCACGCTATGCAAATTCCTCTTTGAAATGTATGATTTTGCTGGTGTGTCCTACCAGAGGCTGGGAACAGCTTTTGTGAAAGTGGTTCATGGTTTTTAGGTTGCACCTACCAATTACTGAAGCTGTCTGGTTGTGAAACACATAGTGTGAGTTAACCAACAACATACAGGGGGCTTAGAGTTCACCCTTTGCTAATCATTGGTTGGCTCACCTGCCACTCTCATTTGCCTGCTTCTTATTTGTGTCCCAGCTTGTGAATCCTGTGTTTGCCCCTCTGATGGAGTATTGCCTCTATACCATCTCTTTTGATTGGCTGGCTTCTATGCTTGCTTTTCAAGCACTACTTTATTCTTTTTGGTTAAGCACTCCATGTAACTGCATGTGTTTTCTATTTGCCTCCCTCTTGTACTACTGTACCCCTGCACTCATTGTTGCTCACTGTTGCCCACATGCTTCTCCCTTCCCCCTCTATGTAGCATTCTCTTGTGTCCTCTCCCTATTGCTCTCTAGGACATGAGTTTCTTTCTCTGCCGCCCTTTCTACATTGTTCTCTCATCCGTTGCTTCTGCCTCTCATTTCTGCCCTTTAGTGCACCTTTCATTCCCACTACTGCCTATGTTTCTGCCCCACCCACGCCCTCCTCTGTTGACCTTTGCTTCTCCTCTCCACCCCGACTTGCTTCTTGTTGTCCGCACCCTCAATGTTGCTCCCGCATAGCCGAGTTTAAAGAAAAGACTTTTGCATGTGTTTTCTTTTTATGTTCTGATCCAAGATGGATGAGCAAAGATAAAAACGCGGCTGTGTAATTTTGAAGTCTTGCATGTGCATGGTATGTGCTCCTACAAAATGACTCGACTGGCTGCAACGTACGCTTTTCTTTTTTAGGTCTCGCTAGAGCCAGCGCATACGCTGCTCTAAGCGAGACATTTAGTAACTGGCTTTTGAAAGTGCTACCAAAAGCTGTTGCCTGCTACCAGCATGCGATTACGTGCGCATGCACGCGCCGCCATCTGTCTTTCCTCCGTCGTCACGGGTCATTAAAACGCGGTGCTCGCACTTTCGCCGCGGCGCTCTCACTTTCACCACGGCGGGCGCTCTCGCGTGCCTCACTTTTGAGGCCTGGCTTGTTTTCAAGAGAACACGTATTCTGTCAAGAGTGCCGCCTGTCTGGCTGTTTCATGTGAGTATCTGCATTTCCAAAACATCATGCCCACTTTGTCCAAAAATATAAAAGTACTTACTCTCAAATGCAGACTTTCCCCTGTATTTTACCTGTAAATATTTAGCTATTTCGACAATCAACAAAGACAGCAATGCACCTTCGGATCTGGATATTCTAGTGCAATGGTGCTGAACATTAGTTTGACTCTGAGCAGGTAAACTGTAAGAGACTGTATAATTAATTAATTAATTAATACGTTATAGGTATTAACAGTCAACATCAGGCATCGTAGTGGTATGTGGCGTATATGGGGCGTAGTTCAGCATGCAGGACTACACAGTGGCAAAGAAAGGGGGGCATGAGGATTGCGGGCAACGTCCTCCTCCAGGCTCCTGCTCTTATCTGTCTGGCGGCAATCTCCAGCTCCTCTACCATGCGGACCACATCAGCGGAATCTCGCCAGTCCCCCTCAACCCTTCCCCCACTCCATTTCTTCAATGCGGCAGTGGGCGGCAAACGCTGGGACCGGCACGAGCGGCCAAAGGGCTTAGTATGCCACTAAGACTACATGTTAACGTGCTATCAAGCTTTACTATTTTTTATTTTGCTCCAATAGAGGCCTTTATGAAAAATCATTAGCAATATACACGTTGCAAACATGTCAGTATGTTAGCTGTGAAATCAGTACTCATTGAAAAAAAGAAAGAAAGTACAAGGGTCCAAAGATTTTATTGAAACTCATTGCCAGCTCTTCCCCCTGCTAGCACTGCCCACAACAACTGTTGAAGCCTCCATTATCGTTCTTTCCTTTTCTTTGCCATAGTTACTATGTCATCCACCTTGATAGTCACAGTATTCCATCGATCCCCAGATAGATGTTTTCAGCACTGTGAAAGTATGCACCCTCCATCTTCGCATTCTTCCCCCAAAGCCTGCAGCATTCATACAGTGATTGCTACTCCCTGAGTTGTTACATTTATGGCGTGAGTAGCATGTCTACCTCTCTTTTCTTATGCATTATGGCACTTGTCGGACCCTATACGGAAGAGGATGTAGCCTAATGGCTAAGGCGGTCAACCTCGAAGCTGGGGAACCAAATTCGAATCTAAAAATCAATGTGTCCGTCTGTAAGGCAACTGGTGCTCATGTAAAGCACTCTGGCACCTACAGGTCTAGTCCGCACTATATAAAACAAAACAAAAAAAATTACAATGAAAAACAAATTCCCAAATTCCTTATACAAAGCATGATGGATGGGTTACTTGCCAGTCAATTTCATAGTCCCTATTTGTTTAATTGTGGTTCTAACTCTGAATATGGCTGTACCAATGCGGTGTCAGCCAGGCAGCTTGGAGTTCTGGTGCTAAACCCTACCAAACACCGCCGAAAATTAAGGACCATATTGAACAGTTATTCGGGTGTAGTACTTGCTGGCTAATTATTAAAAGAATGGATTTATACTAAGGTTATTGAGAAGAAAAATTTACCAACGTGTACTGTGATTAAGGAGGGGATTTGATTATATAATGTAGGGTGAATGATTTATTGAATAATATGACATTCTCTGAGAAAAATAAAACGTTATCTCTTGTACAACCATAAAGCAAGAATTGGAAAACTGTATTGGCTAATTTATTTATCTAAAGCAAAGTTAAGCTCTTTCAAGCACTGAAAAGTTTTTGTGAATATTTCACCAGTAATTAGTTTGCGTAATAGTTAAAAGACTCCAAACTATTCAATGTTCTTGTAAATATTTTCACCAGAAAGGAAACTGGTGTGAAGAACATAGAGTTGAGACAATATTTCCTCTCTCAAAATTAATTTTTAATAGGACTCACAACGAGGCCCTTATCCCAAAATTCCAAATACTGTTTCAAACGACGAGCCATCTGGATCTAGTTCTCTGTGTGATTTTGAG